>NW_026292750.1:697623-1395246 GCF_023091745.1 Budorcas taxicolor | reverse complement strand
TGGGGTGCTTCTGAGTCTCCCCAAGGGAGTCAGGCCTCGTCTCGAGTTGGGGCATGCACGTGTGCTTTCATCCCGAGCTGCAGCAGTAGTGTCACGCTTCCTGTCACGTGGATCAAGGGATCTGTGGCTTTCCCTCGAGGCTGTCCCTCGAGGCTTTCCCACGAGGCTTTCCCACAGGGCTGTGCCACGTGCCACCTTGGTGTGAGTCGATCCTCAGCGTGAAAGACGAGCCGGTGAAGGGAAAAGAGGTTCCTCTGGAATGGACTGAGACATCTGGGGGACTCTTGGAATGGTGGCACGACCCTGGAGTTCCTCTCGCCGTTCCTGTTGAGAGGGCCTCCTCTTGAGATGCGACGGGAACGCCGGGAACTCTTTCCCGACGAAGCAGGGAAAGGATCCCTCATCTCGAGCTACGAGGCGGAAACGGGGCTCCTCTGGATGTGGGCGGGACCCTCGTGATTCCTCTCGAGTGGAGACGGCTATGTCGGGGAACTTCTTGATTTGCACCAAGGGTGTGAAGGACCCTTTTGAAGTTCCAGAGGTGAGGTGTGATCAGCCTCGAGACGCCTCAGCGGAAATGGGCCTCATCTCGCCTGGAGGGGAGAACCTCCTGGATTTTCTCGAGTTGCGGCAGGTCTTCTCGAGTTACGACGGGGACCTCAGGGACCCGCTCTGGTGGCCTCAGGAAAGGCCAGTACCCATGCGAGTTGCTAGGGGACCTCTCGGGATTCCTCTCCCGACCATGCCGGGGCCTCAGTCCTTGTGTGGAGTCGGGGCCGGAACCTGAGGATTCCTCTCCAGTGTTGCCATGGATCTTGGGGTGCTTCTGTGTCTCCCCAGGGGAGTCAGGCCTCGTCTCGAGTGGGGGCATGCACGTGCGCTTTCCTCCAGAGCTGCAGCAGTAGTGTCACGCTTCCTGTCACGTGGATCAAGGGATCTGTGGCTTTCCCTCGAGGCTGTCCCTCGAGGCTTTCCCACGAGGCTTTCCCACAGGGCTGTGCCACGTGCCACCTTGGTGTGAGTCGATCCTCGGCGTGAAAGACGAGCCGGTGAAGGGAAAAGAGGTTCCTCTGGATGGACTGAGATATCTGGGGGACTCTTGGAATGGTGGCACGACCCTGGAGTTCCTATCGCCGTTCCTGTTGAGAGGGCCTCCTCTTGAGATGCGACGGGAACGCCGGGAACTCTTTCCCGACGAAGCAGGGAAAGGATCCCTCATCTCGAGCTACGAGGCGCAAACGGGGCTCCTCTGGATGTGGGCGGGACCCTCGTGATTCCTCTCGAGTGGAGACGGCTATGTCGGGGAACTTCTTGATTTGCACCAAGGGTGTGAAGGACCCTTTCGAAGTTCCAGAGGTGAGGTGTGATCAGCCTCGAGACGCCTCAGCGGAAATGGGCCTCATCTCGCCTGGAGGGGAGAACCTCCTGGATTTTCTCGAGTTGCGGCAGGTCTTCTCGAGTTACGACGGGGACCTCAGGGACCCGCTCTGGTGGCCTCAGGAAAGGCCAGTACCCATGCGAGTTGCTAGGGGACCTCTCGGGATTCCTCTCCCGACCATGCCGGGGCCTCAGTCCTTGTGTGGAGTCGGGGCCGGAACCTGAGGATTCCTCTCCAGTGTTGCCATGGATCTTGGGGTGCTTCTGTGTCTCCCCAGGGGAGTCAGGCCTCGTCTCGAGTGGGGGCATGCACGTGCGCTTTCCTCCAGAGCTGCAGCAGTAGTGTCACGCTTCCGGTCACGTGGATCAAGGGATCTGTGGCTTTCCCTCGAGGCTGTCCCTCGAGGCTTTCCCACGAGGCTTTCCCACAGGGCTGTGCCACGTGCCACCTTGGTGTGAGTCGATCCTCGGCGTGAAAGACGAGCCGGTGAAGGGAAAAGAGGTTCCTCTGGAATGGACTGAGACATCTGGGGGACTCTTGGAATGGTGGCACGACCCTGGAGTTCCTCTCGCCGTTCCTGTTGAGAGGGCCTCCTCTTGAGATGCGACGGGAACGCCGGGAACTCTTTCCCGACGAAGCAGGGAAAGGATCCCTCATCTCGAGCTACGAGGCGGAAACGGGGCTCCTCTGGATGTGGGCGGGACCCTCGTGATTCCTCTCGAGTGGAGACGGGTATGTCGGGGAACTTCTTGATTTGCACCAAGGGTGTGAAGGACCCTTTCAAAGTTCCAGAGGGGAGGTGTGATCAGCCTCGAGACGCCTCAGCGGAAATGGGCCTCATCTGGCCTGGAGGGTAGAACCTCCTGGATTTTCTCGAGTTGTGGCAGGTCTTCTCGAGTTACGAAGGGGACTCAGGGACCCGCTCTGGTGGCCTCAGGAAAGGCCAGTCCCCATGCGAGTTGCTAGGGGACCTCTCGGGATTCCTCTCCCGTCCATGCCGGGGCCTCAGTCCTTGTGTGGAGTCGGGGCCGGAACCTGAGGATTCCTCTCCAGTGTTGCCATGGATCTTGGGGTGCTTCTGAGTCTCCCCAAGGGAGTCAGGCCTCGTCTCGAGTTGGGGCATGCACGTGTGCTTTCATCCCGAGCTGCAGCAGTAGTGTCACGCTTCCTGTCACGTGGATCAAGGGATCTGTGGCTTTCCCTCGAGGCTGTCCCTCGAGGCTTTCCCACGAGGCTTTCCCACAGGGCTGTGCCACGTGCCACCTTGGTGTGAGTCGATCCTCAGCGTGAAAGACGAGCCGGTGAAGGGAAAAGAGGTTCCTCTGGAATGGACTGAGACATCTGGGGGACTCTTGGAATGGTGGCACGACCCTTGAGTTCCTCTCGCCGTTCCTGTTGAGAGGGCCTCCTCTTGAGATGCGACGGGAACGCCGGGAACTCTTTCCCGACGAAGCAGGGAAAGGATCCCTCATCTCGAGCTACGAGGCGGAAACGGGGCTCCTCTGGATGTGGGCGGGACCCTCGTGATTCCTCTCGAGTGGAGACGGCTATGTCGGGGAACTTCTTGATTTGCACCAAGGGTGTGAAGGACCCTTTTGAAGTTCCAGAGGTGAGGTGTGATCAGCCTCGAGACGCCTCAGCGGAAATGGGCCTCATCTCGCCTGGAGGGGAGAACCTCCTGGATTTTCTCGAGTTGCGGCAGGTCTTCTCGAGTTACGACGGGGACCTCAGGGACCCGCTCTGGTGGCCTCAGGAAAGGCCAGTACCCATGCGAGTTGCTAGGGGACCTCTCGGGATTCCTCTCCCGACCATGCCGGGGCCTCAGTCCTTGTGTGGAGTCGGGGCCGGAACCTGAGGATTCCTCTCCAGTGTTGCCATGGATCTTGGGGTGCTTCTGAGTCTCCCCAGGGGAGTCAGGCCTCGTCTCGAGTGGGGGCATGCACGTGCGCTTTCCTCCCGAGCTGCAGCAGTAGTGTCACGCTTCCTGTCACGTGAATCAAGGGATCTGTGGCTTTCCCTCGAGGCTTTCCCTCGAGGCTTTCCCACGAGGCTTTCCCACAGGGCTGTGCTACGTGCCACCTTGGTGTGAGTCGATCCTCAGCGTGAAAGACGAGCCGGTGAAGGGAAAAGAGGTTCCTCTGGAATGGACTGAGACATCTGGGGGACTCTTGGAATGGTGGCACGACCCTGGAGTTCCTCTCGCCGTTCCTGTTGAGAGGGCCTCCTCTTGAGATGCGATGGGAATGCCGGGAACTCTTTCCCGACGAAGCAGGGAAAGGATCCCTCATCTCGAGCTACGAGGCGGAAACGGGGCTCCTCTGGATGTGGGCGGGACCCTCGTGATTCCTCTCGAGTGGAGACGGGGATGTCGGGGAACTTCTTGATTTGCACCAAGGGTGTGAAGGACCCTTTCGAAGTTCCAGAGGTGAGGTGTGATCAGCCTCGAGACGCCTCAGCGGAAATGGGCCTCATCTCGCCTGGAGGGGAGAACCTCCTGGATTTTTTCGAGTTGCGGCAGGTCTTCTCGAGTTTCGACGGGGACCTCTGGGACCCGCTCTGGTGGCCTCAGGAAAGGCCAGTCCCCATGCGAGTTGCTAGGGGACCTCTCGGGATTCCTCTCCCGTCCATGCCGGGGCCTCAGTCCTTGTGTGGAGTCGGGGCCGGAACCTGAGGATTCCTCTCCAGTGTTGCCATGGATCTTGGGGTGCTTCTGAGTCTCCCCAGGGGAGTTAGGCCTCGTCTCGAGTGGGGGCATGCACGTGCGCTTTCCTTCCGAGCTGCAGCAGTAGTGTCACGCTTCCTGTCACGTGGATCAAGGGATCTGTGGCTTTCCCTCAAAGCTGTCCCTCGAGGCTTTCCCACGAGGCTTTCCCACAGGGCTGTGCCACGTGCCACCTTGGTGTGAGTCGATCCTCGGGGTGAAAGACGAGCCGGTGAAGGGAAAAGAGGTTCCTCTGGAATGGACTGAGACATCTGGGGGACTCTTGGAATGGTGGCACGACCCTGGAGTTCCTCTCGCCGTTCCTGTTGAGAGGGCCTCCTCTTGAGATGCGACGGGAACGCCGGGAACTCTTTCCCGACGAAGCAGGGAAAGGATCCCTCATCTCGAGCTACGAGGTGGAAACGGGGCTCCTCTGCATGTGGGCGGGAACCTCGTGATTCCTCTCGAGTGGAGACGGGTATGTCGGGGAACTTCTTGATTTGCACCAAGGGTGGGAAGGACCCTTTCGAACTTCCAGAGGTGAGGTGTGATCAGCCTCGAGACGCCTCAGCGGAAATGCGCCTCATCTCGCCTGGAGGGGAGAACCTCCTGGATTTTCTCGAGTTGCGGCAGGTCTTCTCGAGTTACGACGGGGACCTCAGGAACCCGATCTGGTGGCCTCAGGAAAGGCCAGTCCCCATGCGAGTTGCTAGGGGACCTCTCGGGATTCCTCTCCCGTCCATGCCGGGGCCTCAGTCCTTGTGTGGAGTCGGGGCCGGAACCTGAGGTTTCCTCTCCAGTGTTGCCATGGATCTTGGGTGCTTCTGAGTCTCCCCAGGGGAGTCAGGCCTCGTCTCGAGTGGGGGCATGCACGTGCGCTTTCCTCCCGAGCTGCAGCAGTAGTGTCACGCTTCCTGTCACGTGAATCAAGGGATCTGTGGCTTTCCCTCGAGGCTTTCCCTCGAGGCTTTCCCACGAGGCTTTCCCACAGGGCTGTGCTACGTGCCACCTTGGTGTGAGTCGATCCTCAGCGTGAAAGACGAGCCGGTGAAGGGAAAAGAGGTTCCTCTGGAATGGACTGAGACATCTGGGGGACTCTTGGAATGGTGGCACGACCCTGGAGTTCCTCTCGCCGTTCCTGTTGAGAGGGCCTCCTCTTGAGATGCGATGGGAATGCCGGGAACTCTTTCCCGACGAAGCAGGGAAAGGATCCCTCATCTCGAGCTACGAGGCGGAAACGGGGCTCCTCTGGATGTGGGCGGGACCCTCGTGATTCCTCTCGAGTGGAGACGGGGATGTCGGGGAACTTCTTGATTTGCACCAAGGGTGTGAAGGACCCTTTCGAAGTTCCAGAGGTGAGGTGTGATCAGCCTCGAGACGCCTCAGCGGAAATGGGCCTCATCTCGCCTGGAGGGGAGAACCTCCTGGATTTTCTCGAGTTGCGGCAGGTCTTCTCGAGTTACGACGGGGACCTCTGGGACCCGCTCTGGTGGCCTCAGGAAAGGCCAGTCCCCATGCGAGTTGCTAGGGGACCTCTCGGGATTCCTCTCCCGTCCATGCCGGGGCCTCAGTCCTTGTGTGGAGTCGGGGCCGGAACCTGAGGATTCCTCTCCAGTGTTGCCATGGATCTTGGGGTGCTTCTGAGTCTCCCCAGGGGAGTCAGGCCTCGTCTCGAGTGGGGGCATGCACGTGCGCTTTCCTCCCGAGCTGCAGCAGTAGTGTCACGCTTCCTGTCACGTGGATCAAGGGATCTGTGGCTTTCCCTCGAGGCTGTCCCTCGAGGCTTTCCCACGAGGCTTTCCCACAGGGCTGTGCCACGTGCCACCTTGGTGTGAGTCGATCCTCGGCGTGAAAGACGAGCCGGTGAAGGGAAAAGAGGTTCCTCTGGAATGGACTGAGACATCTGGGGGACTCTTGGAATGGTGGCACGACCCTGGAGTTCCTCTCGCCGTTCCTGTTGAGAGGGCCTCCTCTTGAGATGCGACGGGAACGCCGGGAACTCTTTCCCGACGAAGCAGGGAAAGGATCCCTCATCTCGAGCTACGAGGCAGAAACGGGGCTCCACTGGATGTGGGCGGGACACTCGTGATTCCTCTCGAGTGGAGACGGGTATGTCGGGGAACTTCTTGATTTGCACCAAGGGTGTGAAGGACCCTTTCGAAGTTCCAGAGGTGAGGTGTGATCAGCCTCGAGACGCCTCAGCGGAAATGGGCCTCATCTCGCCTGGAGGGGAGAACCTCCTGGATTTTCTCGAGTTGCGGCAGGTCTTCTCGAGTTACGACGGGGACCTCAGGAACCCGATCTGGTGGCCTCAGGAAAGGCCAGTCCCCATGCGAGTTGCTAGGGGACCTCTCGGGATTCCTCTCCCGTCCATGCCGGGGCCTCAGTCCTTGTGTGGAGTCGGGGCCGGAACCTGAGGATTCCTCTCCAGTGTTGCCATGGATCTTGGGGTGCTTCTGTGTCTCCCCAGGGGAGTTAGGCCTCATCTCGAGTGGGGGCATGCACGTGCGCTTTCCTCCCGAGCTGCAGCAGTAGTGTCACGCTTCCTTTCACGTGGATCAAGGGATCTGTGGCTTTCCCTCGAGGCTGTCCCTCGAGGCTTTCCCACGAGGCTTTCCCACAGGGCTGTGCCACGTGCCACCTTGGTGTGAGTCGATCCTCGGCGTGAAAGACGAGCCGGTGAAGGGAAAAGAGGTTCCTCTGGAATGGACTGAGACATCTGGGGGACTCTTGGAATGGTGGCACGACCCTGGAGTTCCTCTCGACGTTCCTGTTGAGAGGGCCTCCTCTTGAGATGCGACGGGAATGCCGGGAACTCTTTCCCGACGAAGCAGGGAAAGGATCCCTCATCTCGAGCTACGAGGCAGAAACGGGGCTCCACTGGATGTGGGCGGGACACTCGTGATTCCTCTCGAGTGGAGACGGGTATGTCGGGGAACTTATTGATTTGCACCAAGGGTGTGAAGGACCCTTTCGAAGTTCCAGAGGTGAGGTGTGATCAGCCTCGAGACGCCTCAGCGGAAATGGGCCTCATCTCGCCTGGAGGGGAGAACCTCCTGGATTTTCTCGAGTTGCGGCAGGTCTTCTCGAGTTTCGACGGGGACCTCTGGGACCCGCTCTGGTGGCCTCAGGAAAGGCCAGTCCCCATGCGAGTTGCTAGGGGACCTCTCGGGATTCCTCTCCCGTCCATGCCGGGGCCTCAGTCCTTGTGTGGAGTCGGGGCCGGAACCTGAGGATTCCTCTCCAGTGTTGCCATGGATCTTGGGGTGCTTCTGAGTCTCCCCAGGGGAGTTAGGCCTCGTCTCGAGTGGGGGCATGCACGTGCGATTTCCTTCCGAGCTGCAGCAGTAGTGTCACGCTTCCTGTCACGTGGATCAAGGGATCTGTGGCTTTCCCTCAAAGCTGTCCCTCGAGGCTTTCCCACGAGGCTTTCCCACAGGGCTGTGCCACGTGCCACCTTGGTGTGAGTCGATCCTCGGGGTGAAAGACGAGCCGGTGAAGGGAAAAGAGGTTCCTCTGGAATGGACTGAGACATCTGGGGGACTCTTGGAATGGTGGCACGACCCTGGAGTTCCTCTCGCCGTTCCTGTTGAGAGGGCCTCCTCTTGAGATGCGACGGGAACGCCGGGAACTCTTTCCCGACGAAGCAGGGAAAGGATCCCTCATCTCGAGCTACGAGGTGGAAACGGGGCTCCTCTGCATGTGGGCGGGAACCTCGTGATTCCTCTCGAGTGGAGACGGGTATGTCGGGGAACTTCTTGATTTGCACCAAAGGTGTGAAGGACCCTTTCAAAGTTCCAGAGGGGAGGTGTGATCAGCCTCGAGACACCTCAGCGGAAATGGGCCTCATCTCGCCTGGAGGGGAGAACCTCCTGGATTTTCTCGAGTTGCGGCAGGTCTTCTCGAGTTACGACGGGGACCTCAGGGACCCGCTCTGGTGGCCTCAGGAAAGGCCAGTCCCCATGCGAGTTGCTAGGGGACCTCTCGGGATTCCTCTCCCGTCCATGCCGGGGCCTCAGTCCTTGTGTGGAGTTGGGGCCGGAACCTGAGGATTCCTCTCCAGTGTTGCCATGGATCTTGGGGTGCTTCTGCGTCTCCCTAGGGGAGTTAGGCCTCGTCTCGTGTGGGGGCATGCACGTGCGCTTTCCTCCCGAGCTGCAGCAGTAGTGTCACGCTTCCTGTCACGTGGATCAAGGGATCTGTGGCTTTCCCTCGAGGCTGTCCCTCGAGGCTTTCCCACGAGGCTTTCCCACAGGGCTGTGCCACGTGCCACCTTGGTGTGAGTCGATCCTCGGCGTGAAAGACGAGCCGGTGAAGGGAAAAGAGGTTCCTCTGGAATGGACTGAGACATCTGGGGGACTCTTGGAATGGTGGCACGACCCTGGAGTTCCTCTCGCCGTTCCTGTTGAGAGGGCCTCCTCTTGAGATGCGACGGGAACGCCGGGAACTCTTTCCCGACGAAGCAGGGAAAGGATCCCTCATCTCGAGCTACGAGGCAGAAACGGGGCTCCACTGGATGTGGGCGGGACACTCGTGATTCCTCTCGAGTGGAGACGGGTATGTCGGGGAACTTCTTGATTTGCACCAAGGGTGTGAAGGACCCTTTCGAAGTTCCAGAGGTGAGGTGTGATCAGCCTCGAGACGCCTCAGCGGAAATGGGCCTCATCTCGCCTGGAGGGGAGAACCTCCTGGATTTTCTCGAGTTGCGGCAGGTCTTCTCGAGTTACGACGGGGACCTCAGGAACCCGATCTGGTGGCCTCAGGAAAGGCCAGTCCCCATGCGAGTTGCTAGGGGACCTCTCGGGATTCCTCTCCCGTCCATGCCGGGGCCTCAGTCCTTGCGTGGAGTCGGGGCCGGAACCTGAGGATTCCTCTCCAGTGTTGCCATGGATCTTGGGGTGCTTCTGAGTCTCCCCAGGGGAGTTAGGCCTCGTCTCGAGTGGGGGCATGCACGTGCGCTTTCCTTCCGTGCTGCAGCAGTAGTGTCACGCTTCCTGTCACGTGGATCAAGGGATCTGTGGCTTTCCCACGAAGCTGTCCCTCGAGGCTTTCCCACGAGGCTTTCCCACAGGGCTGTGCCACGTGCCACCTTGGTGTGAGTCGATCCTCGGGGTGAAAGACGAGCCGGTGAAGGGAAAAGAGGTTCCTCTGGAATGGACTGAGACATCTGGGGGACTCTTGGAATGGTGGCACGACCCTGGAGTTCCTCTCGCCGTTCCTGTTGAGAGGGCCTCCTCTTGAGATGCGACGGGAACGCCGGGAACTCTTTCCCGACGAAGCAGGGAAAGGATCCCTCATCTCGAGCTACGAGGTGGAAACGGGGCTCCTCTGGATGTGGGCGGGACCCTCGTGATTCCTCTCGAGTGGAGACGGGTATGTCGGGGAACTTCTTGATTTGCACCAAAGGTGTGAAGGACCCTTTCAAAGTTCCAGAGGGGAGGTGTGATCAGCCTCGAGACACCTCAGCGGAAATGGGCCTCATCTCGCCTGGAGGGGAGAACCTCCTGGATTTTCTCGAGTTGCGGCAGGTCTTCTCGAGTTACGACGGGGACCTCAGGGACCCGCTCTGGTGGCCTCAGGAAAGGCCAGTCCCCATGCGAGTTGCTAGGGGACCTCTCGGGATTCCTCTCCCGTCCATGCCGGGGCCTCAGTCCTTGTGTGGAGTCGGGGCCGGAACCTGAGGATTCCTCTCCAGTGTTGCCATGGATCTTGGGGTGCTTCTGAGTCTCCCCAGGGGAGTCAGGCCTCGTCTCGAGTGGGGGCATGCACGTGCGCTTTCCTCCCGAGCTGCAGCAGTAGTGTCACGCTTCCTGTCACGTGGATCAAGGGATCTGTGGCTTTCCCTCGAGGCTGTCCCTCGAGGCTTTCCCAAGAGGCTTTCCCACAGGGCTGTGCCACGTGCCACCTTGGTGTGAGTCGATCCTCAGCGTGAAAGACGAGCCGGTGAAGGGAAAAGAGGTTCCTCTGGAATGGACTGAGACATCTGGGGGACTCTTGGAATGGTGGCTCGACCCTGGAGTTCCTCTCGCCGTTCCTGTTGAGAGGGCCTCCTCTTGAGATGCGACGGGAACGCCGGGAACTCTTTCCCGACGAAGCAGGGAAAGGATCCCTCATCTCGAGCTACGAGGCGGAAACGGGGCTCCTCTGGATGTGGGCGGGACCCTCGTGATTCCTCTCGAGTGGAGACGGCTATGTCGGGGAACTTCTTGATTTGCACCAAGGGTGTGAAGGACCCTTTCGAAGTTCCAGAGGGGAGGTGTGATCAGCCTCGAGACGCCTCAGCGGAAATGGGCCTCATCTCGCCTGGAGGGTAGAACCTCCTGGATTTTCTCGAGTTGTGGCAGGTCTTCTCGAGTTACGAAGGGGACTCAGGGACCCGCTCTGGTGGCCTCAGGAAAGGCCAGTCCCCATGCGAGTTGCTAGGGGACCTCTCGGGATTCCTCTCCCGTCCAGGCCGGGGCCTCAGTCCTTGTGTGGAGTCGGGGCCGGAACCTGAGGATTCCTCTCCAGTGTTGCCATGGATCTTGGGGTGCTTCTGAGTCTCCCCAGGGGAGTTAGGCCTCGTCTCGAGTGGGGGCATGCACGTGCGCTTTCCTTCCGAGCTGCAGCAGTAGTGTCACGCTTCCTGTCACGTGGATCAAGGGATCTGTGGCTTTCCCTCGAAGCTGTCCCTCGAGGCTTTCCCACGAGGCTTTCCCACAGGGCTGTGCCACGTGCCACCTTGGTGTGAGTCGATCCTCGGGGTGAATGACGAGCCGGTGAAGGGAAAAGAGGTTCCTCTGGAATGGACTGAGACATCTGGGGGACTCTTGGAATGGTGGCACGACCCTGGAGTTCCTCTCGCCGTTCCTGTTGAGAGGGCCTCCTCTTGAGATGCGACGGGAACGCCGGGAACTCTTTCCCGACGAAGCAGGGAAAGGATCCCTCATCTCGAGCTACGAGGTGGAAACGGGGCTCCTCTGGATGTGGGCGGGACCCTCGTAATTCCTCTCGAGTGGAGACGGGTATGTCGGGGAACTTCTTGATTTGCACCAAAGGTGTGAAGGACCCTTTCAAAGTTCCAGAGGGGAGGTGTGATCAGCCTCGAGACGCCTCAGCGGAAATGGGCCTCATCTCGCCTGGAGGGGAGAACCTCCTGGATTTTCTCGAGTTGCGGCAGGTCTTCTCGAGTTACGACGGGGACCTCAGGGACCCGCTCTGGTGGCCTCAGGAAAGGCCAGTCCCCATGCGAGTTGCTAGGGGACCTCTCGGGATTCCTCTCCCGTCCATGCCGGGGCCTCAGTCCTTGTGTGGAGTCGGGGCCGGAACCTGAGGATTCCTCTCCAGTGTTGCCATGGATCTTGGGGTGCTTCTGAGTCTCCCCAGGGTAGTCAGGCCTCGTCTCGAGTGGGGGCATGCACGTGCGCTTTCCTCCCGAGCTGCAGCAGTAGTGTCACGCTTCCTGTCACGTGGATCAAGGGATCTGTGGCTTTCCATCGAGGCTGTCCCTCGAGGCTTTCCCACGAGGCTTTCCCACAGGGCTGTGCCACGTGCCACCTTGGTGTGAGTCGATCCTCGGCGTGAAAGACGAGCCGGTGAAGGGAAAAGAGGTTCCTCTGGAATGGACTGAGACATCTGGGGGACTCTTGGAATGGTGGCACGACCCTGGAGTTCCTCTCGCCGTTCCTGTTGAGAGGGCCTCCTCTTGAGTTGCGACGGGAACGCCGGGAACTCTTTCCCGACGAAGCAGGGAAAGGATCCCTCATCTCGAGCTACGAGGCGGAAACGGGGCTCCTCTGGATGTGGGCGGGACCCTCGTGATTCCTCTCGAGTGGAGACGGCTATGTCGGGGAACTTCTTGATTTGCACCAAGGGTGTGAAGGACCCTTTTGAAGTTCCAGAGGTGAGGTGTGATCAGCCTCGAGACGCCTCAGCGGAAATGGGCCTCATCTCGCCTGGAGGGGAGAACCTCCTGGATTTTCTCGAGTTGCGGCAGGTCTTCTCGAGTTACGACGGGGACCTCAGGGACCCGCTCTGGTGGCCTCAGGAAAGGCCAGTACCCATGCGAGTTGCTAGGGGACCTCTCGGGATTCCTCTCCCGACCATGCCGGGGCCTCAGTCCTTGTGTGGAGTCGGGGCCGGAACCTGAGGATTCCTCTCCAGTGTTGCCATGGATCTTGGGGTGCTTCTGTGTCTCCCCAGGGGAGTCAGGCCTCGTCTCGAGTGGGGGCATGCACGTGCGCTTTCCTCCAGAGCTGCAGCAGTAGTGTCACGCTTCCTGTCACGTGGATCAAGGGATCTGTGGCTTTCCCTCGAGGCTGTCCCTCGAGGCTTTCCCACGAGGCTTTCCCACAGGGCTGTGCCACGTGCCACCTTGGTGTGAGTCGATCCTCGGCGTGAAAGACGAGCCGGTGAAGGGAAAAGAGGTTCCTCTGGATGGACTGAGATATCTGGGGGACTCTTGGAATGGTGGCACGACCCTGGAGTTCCTATCGCCGTTCCTGTTGAGAGGGCCTCCTCTTGAGATGCGACGGGAACGCCGGGAACTCTTTCCCGACGAAGCAGGGAAAGGATCCCTCATCTCGAGCTACGAGGCGCAAACGGGGCTCCTCTGGATGTGGGCGGGACCCTCGTGATTCCTCTCGAGTGGAGACGGCTATGTCGGGGAACTTCTTGATTTGCACCAAGGGTGTGAAGGACCCTTTCGAAGTTCCAGAGGTGAGGTGTGATCAGCCTCGAGACGCCTCAGCGGAAATGGGCCTCATCTCGCCTGGAGGGGAGAACCTCCTGGATTTTCTCGAGTTGCGGCAGGTCTTCTCGAGTTACGACGGGGACCTCAGGGACCCGCTCTGGTGGCCTCAGGAAAGGCCAGTACCCATGCGAGTTGCTAGGGGACCTCTCGGGATTCCTCTCCCGACCATGCCGGGGCCTCAGTCCTTGTGTGGAGTCGGGGCCGGAACCTGAGGATTCCTCTCCAGTGTTGCCATGGATCTTGGGGTGCTTCTGTGTCTCCCCAGGGGAGTCAGGCCTCGTCTCGAGTGGGGGCATGCACGTGCGCTTTCCTCCAGAGCTGCAGCAGTAGTGTCACGCTTCCGGTCACGTGGATCAAGGGATCTGTGGCTTTCCCTCGAGGCTGTCCCTCGAGGCTTTCCCACGAGGCTTTCCCACAGGGCTGTGCCACGTGCCACCTTGGTGTGAGTCGATCCTCGGCGTGAAAGACGAGCAGGTGAAGGGAAAAGAGGTTCCTCTGGAATGGACTGAGACATCTGGGGGACTCTTCGAATGGTGACACGACCCTGGAGTTCCTCTCGCCGTTCCTGTTGAGAGGGCCTCCTCTTGAGATGCGACGGGAACGCCGGGAACTCTTTCCCGACGAAGCAGGGAAAGGATCCCTCATCTCGAGCTACGAGGCGGAAACGGGGCTCCTCTGGATGTGGGCGGGACCCTCGTGATTCCTCTCGAGTGGAGACGGGTATGTCGGGGAACTTCTTGATTTGCACCAAGGGTGTGAAGGACCCTTTCAAAGTTCCAGAGGGGAGGTGTGATCAGCCTCGAGACGCCTCAGCGGAAATGGGCCTCATCTGGCCTGGAGGGTAGAACCTCCTGGATTTTCTCGAGTTGTGGCAGGTCTTCTCGAGTTACGAAGGGGACTCAGGGACCCGC
Source organism: Budorcas taxicolor (assembly GCF_023091745.1). Lineage (NCBI taxonomy): Eukaryota > Metazoa > Chordata > Mammalia > Artiodactyla > Bovidae > Budorcas > Budorcas taxicolor. The sequence continues at coordinate 1,381,525 of NW_026292750.1, read as the reverse complement.
TCTGGTGGCCTCAGGAAAGGCCAGTCCCCATGCGAGTTGCTAGGGGACCTCTCGGGATTCCTCTCCCGTCCATGCCGGGGCCTCAGTCCTTGTGTGGAGTCGGGGCCGGAACCTGAGGATTCCTCTCCAGTGTTGCCATGGATCTTGGGGTGCTTCTGAGTCTCCCCAAGGGAGTCAGGCCTCGTCTCGAGTTGGGGCATGCACGTGTGCTTTCATCCCGAGCTGCAGCAGTAGTGTCACGCTTCCTGTCACGTGGATCAAGGGATCTGTGGCTTTCCCTCGAGGCTGTCCCTCGAGGCTTTCCCACGAGGCTTTCCCACAGGGCTGTGCCACGTGCCACCTTGGTGTGAGTCGATCCTCAGCGTGAAAGACGAGCCGGTGAAGGGAAAAGAGGTTCCTCTGGAATGGACTGAGACATCTGGGGGACTCTTGGAATGGTGGCACGACCCTTGAGTTCCTCTCGCCGTTCCTGTTGAGAGGGCCTCCTCTTGAGATGCGACGGGAACGCCGGGAACTCTTTCCCGACGAAGCAGGGAAAGGATCCCTCATCTCGAGCTACGAGGCGGAAACGGGGCTCCTCTGGATGTGGGCGGGACCCTCGTGATTCCTCTCGAGTGGAGACGGCTATGTCGGGGAACTTCTTGATTTGCACCAAGGGTGTGAAGGACCCTTTTGAAGTTCCAGAGGTGAGGTGTGATCAGCCTCGAGACGCCTCAGCGGAAATGGGCCTCATCTCGCCTGGAGGGGAGAACCTCCTGGATTTTCTCGAGTTGCGGCAGGTCTTCTCGAGTTACGACGGGGACCTCAGGGACCCGCTCTGGTGGCCTCAGGAAAGGCCAGTACCCATGCGAGTTGCTAGGGGACCTCTCGGGATTCCTCTCCCGACCATGCCGGGGCCTCAGTCCTTGTGTGGAGTCGGGGCCGGAACCTGAGGATTCCTCTCCAGTGTTGCCATGGATCTTGGGGTGCTTCTGTGTCTCCCCAGGGGAGTCAGGCCTCGTCTCGAGTGGGGGCATGCACGTGCGCTTTCCTCCAGAGCTGCAGCAGTAGTGTCACGCTTCCTGTCACGTGGATCAAGGGATCTGTGGCTTTCCCTCGAGGCTGTCCCTCGAGGCTTTCCCACGAGGCTTTCCCACAGGGCTGTGCCACGTGCCACCTTGGTGTGAGTCGATCCTCGGCGTGAAAGACGAGCCGGTGAAGGGAAAAGAGGTTCCTCTGGATGGACTGAGATATCTGGGGGACTCTTGGAATGGTGGCACGACCCTGGAGTTCCTATCGCCGTTCCTGTTGAGAGGGCCTCCTCTTGAGATGCGACGGGAACGCCGGGAACTCTTTCCCGACGAAGCAGGGAAAGGATCCCTCATCTCGAGCTACGAGGCGCAAACGGGGCTCCTCTGGATGTGGGCGGGACCCTCGTGATTCCTCTCGAGTGGAGACGGCTATGTCGGGGAACTTCTTGATTTGCACCAAGGGTGTGAAGGACCCTTTCGAAGTTCCAGAGGTGAGGTGTGATCAGCCTCGAGACGCCTCAGCGGAAATGGGCCTCATCTCGCCTGGAGGGGAGAACCTCCTGGATTTTCTCGAGTTGCGGCAGGTCTTCTCGAGTTACGACGGGGACCTCAGGGACCCGCTCTGGTGGCCTCAGGAAAGGCCAGTACCCATGCGAGTTGCTAGGGGACCTCTCGGGATTCCTCTCCCGACCATGCCGGGGCCTCAGTCCTTGTGTGGAGTCGGGGCCGGAACCTGAGGATTCCTCTCCAGTGTTGCCATGGATCTTGGGGTGCTTCTGTGTCTCCCCAGGGGAGTCAGGCCTCGTCTCGAGTGGGGGCATGCACGTGCGCTTTCCTCCAGAGCTGCAGCAGTAGTGTCACGCTTCCGGTCACGTGGATCAAGGGATCTGTGGCTTTCCCTCGAGGCTGTCCCTCGAGGCTTTCCCACGAGGCTTTCCCACAGGGCTGTGCCACGTGCCACCTTGGTGTGAGTCGATCCTCGGCGTGAAAGACGAGCAGGTGAAGGGAAAAGAGGTTCCTCTGGAATGGACTGAGACATCTGGGGGACTCTTGGAATGGTGGCACGACCCTGGAGTTCCTCTCGCCGTTCCTGTTGAGAGGGCCTCCTCTTGAGATGCGACGGGAACGCCGGGAACTCTTTCCCGACGAAGCAGGGAAAGGATCCCTCATCTCGAGCTACGAGGCGGAAACGGGGCTCCTCTGGATGTGGGCGGGACCCTCGTGATTCCTCTCGAGTGGAGACGGGTATGTCGGGGAACTTCTTGATTTGCACCAAGGGTGTGAAGGACCCTTTCAAAGTTCCAGAGGGGAGGTGTGATCAGCCTCGAGACGCCTCAGCGGAAATGGGCCTCATCTGGCCTGGAGGGTAGAACCTCCTGGATTTTCTCGAGTTGTGGCAGGTCTTCTCGAGTTACGAAGGGGACTCAGGGACCCGCTCTGGTGGCCTCAGGAAAGGCCAGTCCCCATGCGAGTTGCTAGGGGACCTCTCGGGATTCCTCTCCCGTCCATGCCGGGGCCTCAGTCCTTGTGTGGAGTCGGGGCCGGAACCTGAGGATTCCTCTCCAGTGTTGCCATGGATCTTGGGGTGCTTCTGAGTCTCCCCAAGGGAGTCAGGCCTCGTCTCGAGTTGGGGCATGCACGTGTGCTTTCATCCCGAGCTGCAGCAGTAGTGTCACGCTTCCTGTCACGTGGATCAAGGGATCTGTGGCTTTCCCTCGAGGCTGTCCCTCGAGGCTTTCCCACGAGGCTTTCCCACAGGGCTGTGCCACGTGCCACCTTGGTGTGAGTCGATCCTCAGCGTGAAAGACGAGCCGGTGAAGGGAAAAGAGGTTCCTCTGGAATGGACTGAGACATCTGGGGGACTCTTGGAATGGTGGCACGACCCTGGAGTTCCTCTCGCCGTTCCTGTTGAGAGGGCCTCCTCTTGAGATGCGACGGGAACGCCGGGAACTCTTTCCCGACGAAGCAGGGAAAGGATCCCTCATCTCGAGCTACGAGGCGGAAACGGGGCTCCTCTGGATGTGGGCGGGACCCTCGTGATTCCTCTCGAGTGGAGACGGCTATGTCGGGGAACTTCTTGATTTGCACCAAGGGTGTGAAGGACCCTTTTGAAGTTCCAGAGGTGAGGTGTGATCAGCCTCGAGACGCCTCAGCGGAAATGGGCCTCATCTCGCCTGGAGGGGAGAACCTCCTGGATTTTCTCGAGTTGCGGCAGGTCTTCTCGAGTTACGACGGGGACCTCAGGGACCCGCTCTGGTGGCCTCAGGAAAGGCCAGTACCCATGCGAGTTGCTAGGGGACCTCTCGGGATTCCTCTCCCGACCATGCCGGGGCCTCAGTCCTTGTGTGGAGTCGGGGCCGGAACCTGAGGATTCCTCTCCAGTGTTGCCATGGATCTTGGGGTGCTTCTGTGTCTCCCCAGGGGAGTCAGGCCTCGTCTCGAGTGGGGGCATGCACGTGCGCTTTCCTCCAGAGCTGCAGCAGTAGTGTCACGCTTCCTGTCACGTGGATCAAGGGATCTGTGGCTTTCCCTCGAGGCTGTCCCTCGAGGCTTTCCCACGAGGCTTTCCCACAGGGCTGTGCCACGTGCCACCTTGGTGTGAGTCGATCCTCGGCGTGAAAGACGAGCCGGTGAAGGGAAAAGAGGTTCCTCTGGATGGACTGAGATATCTGGGGGACTCTTGGAATGGTGGCACGACCCTGGAGTTCCTATCGCCGTTCCTGTTGAGAGGGCCTCCTCTTGAGATGCGACGGGAACGCCGGGAACTCTTTCCCGACGAAGCAGGGAAAGGATCCCTCATCTCGAGCTACGAGGCGCAAACGGGGCTCCTCTGGATGTGGGCGGGACCCTCGTGATTCCTCTCGAGTGGAGACGGCTATGTCGGGGAACTTCTTGATTTGCACCAAGGGTGTGAAGGACCCTTTCGAAGTTCCAGAGGTGAGGTGTGATCAGCCTCGAGACGCCTCAGCGGAAATGGGCCTCATCTCGCCTGGAGGGGAGAACCTCCTGGATTTTCTCGAGTTGCGGCAGGTCTTCTCGAGTTACGACGGGGACCTCAGGGACCCGCTCTGGTGGCCTCAGGAAAGGCCAGTACCCATGCGAGTTGCTAGGGGACCTCTCGGGATTCCTCTCCCGACCATGCCGGGGCCTCAGTCCTTGTGTGGAGTCGGGGCCGGAACCTGAGGATTCCTCTCCAGTGTTGCCATGGATCTTGGGGTGCTTCTGTGTCTCCCCAGGGGAGTCAGGCCTCGTCTCGAGTGGGGGCATGCACGTGCGCTTTCCTCCAGAGCTGCAGCAGTAGTGTCACGCTTCCGGTCACGTGGATCAAGGGATCTGTGGCTTTCCCTCGAGGCTGTCCCTCGAGGCTTTCCCACGAGGCTTTCCCACAGGGCTGTGCCACGTGCCACCTTGGTGTGAGTCGATCCTCGGCGTGAAAGACGAGCAGGTGAAGGGAAAAGAGGTTCCTCTGGAATGGACTGAGACATCTGGGGGACTCTTGGAATGGTGGCACGACCCTGGAGTTCCTCTCGCCGTTCCTGTTGAGAGGGCCTCCTCTTGAGATGCGACGGGAACGCCGGGAACTCTTTCCCGACGAAGCAGGGAAAGGATCCCTCATCTCGAGCTACGAGGCGGAAACGGGGCTCCTCTGGATGTGGGCGGGACCCTCGTGATTCCTCTCGAGTGGAGACGGGTATGTCGGGGAACTTCTTGATTTGCACCAAGGGTGTGAAGGACCCTTTCAAAGTTCCAGAGGGGAGGTGTGATCAGCCTCGAGACGCCTCAGCGGAAATGGGCCTCATCTGGCCTGGAGGGTAGAACCTCCTGGATTTTCTCGAGTTGTGGCAGGTCTTCTCGAGTTACGAAGGGGACTCAGGGACCCGCTCTGGTGGCCTCAGGAAAGGCCAGTCCCCATGCGAGTTGCTAGGGGACCTCTCGGGATTCCTCTCCCGTCCATGCCGGGGCCTCAGTCCTTGTGTGGAGTCGGGGCCGGAACCTGAGGATTCCTCTCCAGTGTTGCCATGGATCTTGGGGTGCTTCTGAGTCTCCCCAAGGGAGTCAGGCCTCGTCTCGAGTTGGGGCATGCACGTGTGCTTTCATCCCGAGCTGCAGCAGTAGTGTCACGCTTCCTGTCACGTGGATCAAGGGATCTGTGGCTTTCCCTCGAGGCTGTCCCTCGAGGCTTTCCCACGAGGCTTTCCCACAGGGCTGTGCCACGTGCCACCTTGGTGTGAGTCGATCCTCAGCGTGAAAGACGAGCCGGTGAAGGGAAAAGAGGTTCCTCTGGAATGGACTGAGACATCTGGGGGACTCTTGGAATGGTGGCACGACCCTGGAGTTCCTCTCGCCGTTCCTGTTGAGAGGGCCTCCTCTTGAGATGCGACGGGAACGCCGGGAACTCTTTCCCGACGAAGCAGGGAAAGGATCCCTCATCTCGAGCTACGAGGCGGAAACGGGGCTCCTCTGGATGTGGGCGGGACCCTCGTGATTCCTCTCGAGTGGAGACGGCTATGTCGGGGAACTTCTTGATTTGCACCAAGGGTGTGAAGGACCCTTTTGAAGTTCCAGAGGTGAGGTGTGATCAGCCTCGAGACGCCTCAGCGGAAATGGGCCTCATCTCGCCTGGAGGGGAGAACCTCCTGGATTTTCTCGAGTTGCGGCAGGTCTTCTCGAGTTACGACGGGGACCTCAGGGACCCGCTCTGGTGGCCTCAGGAAAGGCCAGTACCCATGCGAGTTGCTAGGGGACCTCTCGGGATTCCTCTCCCGACCATGCCGGGGCCTCAGTCCTTGTGTGGAGTCGGGGCCGGAACCTGAGGATTCCTCTCCAGTGTTGCCATGGATCTTGGGGTGCTTCTGTGTCTCCCCAGGGGAGTCAGGCCTCGTCTCGAGTGGGGGCATGCACGTGCGCTTTCCTCCAGAGCTGCAGCAGTAGTGTCACGCTTCCTGTCACGTGGATCAAGGGATCTGTGGCTTTCCCTCGAGGCTGTCCCTCGAGGCTTTCCCACGAGGCTTTCCCACAGGGCTGTGCCACGTGCCACCTTGGTGTGAGTCGATCCTCGGCGTGAAAGACGAGCCGGTGAAGGGAAAAGAGGTTCCTCTGGATGGACTGAGATATCTGGGGGACTCTTGGAATGGTGGCACGACCCTGGAGTTCCTATCGCCGTTCCTGTTGAGAGGGCCTCCTCTTGAGATGCGACGGGAACGCCGGGAACTCTTTCCCGACGAAGCAGGGAAAGGATCCCTCATCTCGAGCTACGAGGCGCAAACGGGGCTCCTCTGGATGTGGGCGGGACCCTCGTGATTCCTCTCGAGTGGAGACGGCTATGTCGGGGAACTTCTTGATTTGCACCAAGGGTGTGAAGGACCCTTTCGAAGTTCCAGAGGTGAGGTGTGATCAGCCTCGAGACGCCTCAGCGGAAATGGGCCTCATCTCGCCTGGAGGGGAGAACCTCCTGGATTTTCTCGAGTTGCGGCAGGTCTTCTCGAGTTACGACGGGGACCTCAGGGACCCGCTCTGGTGGCCTCAGGAAAGGCCAGTACCCATGCGAGTTGCTAGGGGACCTCTCGGGATTCCTCTCCCGACCATGCCGGGGCCTCAGTCCTTGTGTGGAGTCGGGGCCGGAACCTGAGGATTCCTCTCCAGTGTTGCCATGGATCTTGGGGTGCTTCTGTGTCTCCCCAGGGGAGTCAGGCCTCGTCTCGAGTGGGGGCATGCACGTGCGCTTTCCTCCAGAGCTGCAGCAGTAGTGTCACGCTTCCGGTCACGTGGATCAAGGGATCTGTGGCTTTCCCTCGAGGCTGTCCCTCGAGGCTTTCCCACGAGGCTTTCCCACAGGGCTGTGCCACGTGCCACCTTGGTGTGAGTCGATCCTCGGCGTGAAAGACGAGCAGGTGAAGGGAAAAGAGGTTCCTCTGGAATGGACTGAGACATCTGGGGGACTCTTGGAATGGTGGCACGACCCTGGAGTTCCTCTCGCCGTTCCTGTTGAGAGGGCCTCCTCTTGAGATGCGACGGGAACGCCGGGAACTCTTTCCCGACGAAGCAGGGAAAGGATCCCTCATCTCGAGCTACGAGGCGGAAACGGGGCTCCTCTGGATGTGGGCGGGACCCTCGTGATTCCTCTCGAGTGGAGACGGGTATGTCGGGGAACTTCTTGATTTGCACCAAGGGTGTGAAGGACCCTTTCAAAGTTCCAGAGGGGAGGTGTGATCAGCCTCGAGACGCCTCAGCGGAAATGGGCCTCATCTGGCCTGGAGGGTAGAACCTCCTGGATTTTCTCGAGTTGTGGCAGGTCTTCTCGAGTTACGAAGGGGACTCAGGGACCCGCTCTGGTGGCCTCAGGAAAGGCCAGTCCCCATGCGAGTTGCTAGGGGACCTCTCGGGATTCCTCTCCCGTCCATGCCGGGGCCTCAGTCCTTGTGTGGAGTCGGGGCCGGAACCTGAGGATTCCTCTCCAGTGTTGCCATGGATCTTGGGGTGCTTCTGAGTCTCCCCAAGGGAGTCAGGCCTCGTCTCGAGTTGGGGCATGCACGTGTGCTTTCATCCCGAGCTGCAGCAGTAGTGTCACGCTTCCTGTCACGTGGATCAAGGGATCTGTGGCTTTCCCTCGAGGCTGTCCCTCGAGGCTTTCCCACGAGGCTTTCCCACAGGGCTGTGCCACGTGCCACCTTGGTGTGAGTCGATCCTCGGCGTGAAAGACGAGCCGGTGAAGGGAAAAGAGGTTCCTCTGGATGGACTGAGATATCTGGGGGACTCTTGGAATGGTGGCACGACCCTGGAGTTCCTATCGCCGTTCCTGTTGAGAGGGCCTCCTCTTGAGATGCGACGGGAACGCCGGGAACTCTTTCCCGACGAAGCAGGGAAAGGATCCCTCATCTCGAGCTACGAGGCGCAAACGGGGCTCCTCTGGATGTGGGCGGGACCCTCGTGATTCCTCTCGAGTGGAGACGGCTATGTCGGGGAACTTCTTGATTTGCACCAAGGGTGTGAAGGACCCTTTCGAAGTTCCAGAGGTGAGGTGTGATCAGCCTCGAGACGCCTCAGCGGAAATGGGCCTCATCTCGCCTGGAGGGGAGAACCTCCTGGATTTTCTCGAGTTGCGGCAGGTCTTCTCGAGTTACGACGGGGACCTCAGGGACCCGCTCTGGTGGCCTCAGGAAAGGCCAGTACCCATGCGAGTTGCTAGGGGACCTCTCGGGATTCCTCTCCCGACCATGCCGGGGCCTCAGTCCTTGTGTGGAGTCGGGGCCGGAACCTGAGGATTCCTCTCCAGTGTTGCCATGGATCTTGGGGTGCTTCTGTGTCTCCCCAGGGGAGTCAGGCCTCGTCTCGAGTGGGGGCATGCACGTGCGCTTTCCTCCAGAGCTGCAGCAGTAGTGTCACGCTTCCGGTCACGTGGATCAAGGGATCTGTGGCTTTCCCTCGAGGCTGTCCCTCGAGGCTTTCCCACGAGGCTTTCCCACAGGGCTGTGCCACGTGCCACCTTGGTGTGAGTCGATCCTCGGCGTGAAAGACGAGCCGGTGAAGGGAAAAGAGGTTCCTCTGGAATGGACTGAGACATCTGGGGGACTCTTGGAATGGTGGCACGACCCTGGAGTTCCTCTCGCCGTTCCTGTTGAGAGGGCCTCCTCTTGAGATGCGACGGGAACGCCGGGAACTCTTTCCCGACGAAGCAGGGAAAGGATCCCTCATCTCGAGCTACGAGGCGGAAACGGGGCTCCTCTGGATGTGGGCGGGACCCTCGTGATTCCTCTCGAGTGGAGACGGGTATGTCGGGGAACTTCTTGATTTGCACCAAGGGTGTGAAGGACCCTTTCAAAGTTCCAGAGGGGAGGTGTGATCAGCCTCGAGACGCCTCAGCGGAAATGGGCCTCATCTGGCCTGGAGGGTAGAACCTCCTGGATTTTCTCGAGTTGTGGCAGGTCTTCTCGAGTTACGAAGGGGACTCAGGGACCCGCTCTGGTGGCCTCAGGAAAGGCCAGTCCCCATGCGAGTTGCTAGGGGACCTCTCCGGATTCCTCTCCCGTCCATGCCGGGGCCTCAGTCCTTGTGTGGAGTCGGGGCCGGAACCTGAGGATTCCTCTCCAGTGTTGCCATGGATCTTGGGGTGCTTCTGAGTCTCCCCAAGGGAGTCAGGCCTCGTCTCGAGTTGGGGCATGCACGTGTGCTTTCATCCCGAGCTGCAGCAGTAGTGTCACGCTTCCTGTCACGTGGATCAAGGGATCTGTGGCTTTCCCTCGAGGCTGTCCCTCGAGGCTTTCCCACGAGGCTTTCCCACAGGGCTGTGCCACGTGCCACCTTGGTGTGAGTCGATCCTCAGCGTGAAAGACGAGCCGGTGAAGGGAAAAGAGGTTCCTCTGGAATGGACTGAGACATCTGGGGGACTCTTGGAATGGTGGCACGACCCTTGAGTTCCTCTCGCCGTTCCTGTTGAGAGGGCCTCCTCTTGAGATGCGACGGGAACGCCGGGAACTCTTTCCCGACGAAGCAGGGAAAGGATCCCTCATCTCGAGCTACGAGGCGGAAACGGGGCTCCTCTGGATGTGGGCGGGACCCTCGTGATTCCTCTCGAGTGGAGACGGCTATGTCGGGGAACTTCTTGATTTGCACCAAGGGTGTGAAGGACCCTTTTGAAGTTCCAGAGGTGAGGTGTGATCAGCCTCGAGACGCCTCAGCGGAAATGGGCCTCATCTCGCCTGGAGGGGAGAACCTCCTGGATTTTCTCGAGTTGCGGCAGGTCTTCTCGAGTTACGACGGGGACCTCAGGGACCCGCTCTGGTGGCCTCAGGAAAGGCCAGTACCCATGCGAGTTGCTAGGGGACCTCTCGGGATTCCTCTCCCGACCATGCCGGGGCCTCAGTCCTTGTGTGGAGTCGGGGCCGGAACCTGAGGATTCCTCTCCAGTGTTGCCATGGATCTTGGGGTGCTTCTGAGTCTCCCCAGGGGAGTCAGGCCTCGTCTCGAGTGGGGGCATGCACGTGCGCTTTCCTCCCGAGCTGCAGCAGTAGTGTCACGCTTCCTGTCACGTGAATCAAGGGATCTGTGGCTTTCCCTCGAGGCTTTCCCTCGAGGCTTTCCCACGAGGCTTTCCCACAGGGCTGTGCTACGTGCCACCTTGGTGTGAGTCGATCCTCAGCGTGAAAGACGAGCCGGTGAAGGGAAAAGAGGTTCCTCTGGAATGGACTGAGACATCTGGGGGACTCTTGGAATGGTGGCACGACCCTGGAGTTCCTCTCGCCGTTCCTGTTGAGAGGGCCTCCTCTTGAGATGCGATGGGAATGCCGGGAACTCTTTCCCGACGAAGCAGGGAAAGGATCCCTCATCTCGAGCTACGAGGCGGAAACGGGGCTCCTCTGGATGTGGGCGGGACCCTCGTGATTCCTCTCGAGTGGAGACGGGGATGTCGGGGAACTTCTTGATTTGCACCAAGGGTGTGAAGGACCCTTTCGAAGTTCCAGAGGTGAGGTGTGATCAGCCTCGAGACGCCTCAGCGGAAATGGGCCTCATCTCGCCTGGAGGGGAGAACCTCCTGGATTTTTTCGAGTTGCGGCAGGTCTTCTCGAGTTTCGACGGGGACCTCTGGGACCCGCTCTGGTGGCCTCAGGAAAGGCCAGTCCCCATGCGAGTTGCTAGGGGACCTCTCGGGATTCCTCTCCCGTCCATGCCGGGGCCTCAGTCCTTGTGTGGAGTCGGGGCCGGAACCTGAGGATTCCTCTCCAGTGTTGCCATGGATCTTGGGGTGCTTCTGAGTCTCCCCAGGGGAGTTAGGCCTCGTCTCGAGTGGGGGCATGCACGTGCGCTTTCCTTCCGAGCTGCAGCAGTAGTGTCACGCTTCCTGTCACGTGGATCAAGGGATCTGTGGCTTTCCCTCAAAGCTGTCCCTCGAGGCTTTCCCACGAGGCTTTCCCACAGGGCTGTGCCACGTGCCACCTTGGTGTGAGTCGATCCTCGGGGTGAAAGACGAGCCGGTGAAGGGAAAAGAGGTTCCTCTGGAATGGACTGAGACATCTGGGGGACTCTTGGAATGGTGGCACGACCCTGGAGTTCCTCTCGCCGTTCCTGTTGAGAGGGCCTCCTCTTGAGATGCGACGGGAACGCCGGGAACTCTTTCCCGACGAAGCAGGGAAAGGATCCCTCATCTCGAGCTACGAGGTGGAAACGGGGCTCCTCTGCATGTGGGCGGGAACCTCGTGATTCCTCTCGAGTGGAGACGGGTATGTCGGGGAACTTCTTGATTTGCACCAAAGGTGTGAAGGACCCTTTCAAAGTTCCAGAGGTGAGGTGTGATCAGCCTCGAGACGCCTCAGCGGAAATGGGCCTCATCTCGCCTGGAGGGGAGAACCTCCTGGATTTTCTCCAGTTGCGGCAGGTCTTCTCGAGTTACGACGGGGACCTCAGGGACCCGCTCTGGTGGCCTCAGGAAAGGCCAGTCCCCATGCGAGTTGCTAGGGGACCTCTCGGGATTCCTCTCCCGTCCATGCCGGGGCCTCAGTCCTTGTGTGGAGTTGGGGCCGGAACCTGAGGATTCCTCTCCAGTGTTGCCATGGATCTTGGGGTGCTTCTGCGTCTCCCTAGGGGAGTTAGGCCTCGTCTCGTGTGGGGGCATGCACGTGCGCTTTCCTCCCGAGCTGCAGCAGTAGTGTCACGCTTCCTGTCACGTGGATCAAGGGATCTGTGGCTTTCCCTCGAGGCTGTCCCTCGAGGCTTTCCCACGAGGCTTTCCCACAGGGCTGTGCCACGTGCCACCTTGGTGTGAGTCGATCCTCGGCGTGAAAGACGAGCCGGTGAAGGGAAAAGAGGTTCCTCTGGAATGGACTGAGACATCTGGGGGACTCTTGGAATGGTGGCACGACCCTGGAGTTCCTCTCGCCGTTCCTGTTGAGAGGGCCTCCTCTTGAGATGCGACGGGAACGCCGGGAACTCTTTCCCGACGAAGCAGGGAAAGGATCCCTCATCTCGAGCTACGAGGCAGAAACGGGGCTCCACTGGATGTGGGCGGGACACTCGTGATTCCTCTCGAGTGGAGACGGGTATGTCGGGGAACTTCTTGATTTGCACCAAGGGTGGGAAGGACCCTTTCGAACTTCCAGAGGTGAGGTGTGATCAGCCTCGAGACGCCTCAGCGGAAATGCGCCTCATCTCGCCTGGAGGGGAGAACCTCCTGGATTTTCTCGAGTTGCGGCAGGTCTTCTCGAGTTACGACGGGGACCTCAGGAACCCGATCTGGTGGCCTCAGGAAAGGCCAGTCCCCATGCGAGTTGCTAGGGGACCTCTCGGGATTCCTCTCCCGTCCATGCCGGGGCCTCAGTCCTTGTGTGGAGTCGGGGCCGGAACCTGAGGTTTCCTCTCCAGTGTTGCCATGGATCTTGGGTGCTTCTGAGTCTCCCCAGGGGAGTCAGGCCTCGTCTCGAGTGGGGGCATGCACGTGCGCTTTCCTCCCGAGCTGCAGCAGTAGTGTCACGCTTCCTGTCACGTGAATCAAGGGATCTGTGGCTTTCCCTCGAGGCTTTCCCTCGAGGCTTTCCCACGAGGCTTTCCCACAGGGCTGTGCTACGTGCCACCTTGGTGTGAGTCGATCCTCAGCGTGAAAGACGAGCCGGTGAAGGGAAAAGAGGTTCCTCTGGAATGGACTGAGACATCTGGGGGACTCTTGGAATGGTGGCACGACCCTGGAGTTCCTCTCGCCGTTCCTGTTGAGAGGGCCTCCTCTTGAGATGCGATGGGAATGCCGGGAACTCTTTCCCGACGAAGCAGGGAAAGGATCCCTCATCTCGAGCTACGAGGCGGAAACGGGGCTCCTCTGGATGTGGGCGGGACCCTCGTGATTCCTCTCGAGTGGAGACGGGGATGTCGGGGAACTTCTTGATTTGCACCAAGGGTGTGAAGGACCCTTTCGAAGTTCCAGAGGTGAGGTGTGATCAGCCTCGAGACGCCTCAGCGGAAATGGGCCTCATCTCGCCTGGAGGGGAGAACCTCCTGGATTTTCTCGAGTTGCGGCAGGTCTTCTCGAGTTTCGACGGGGACCTCTGGGACCCGCTCTGGTGGCCTCAGGAAAGGCCAGTCCCCATGCGAGTTGCTAGGGGACCTCTCGGGATTCCTCTCCCGTCCATGCCGGGGCCTCAGTCCTTGTGTGGAGTCGGGGCCGGAACCTGAGGATTCCTCTCCAGTGTTGCCATGGATCTTGGGGTGCTTCTGAGTCTCCCCAGGGGAGTCAGGCCTCGTCTCGAGTGGGGGCATGCACGTGCGCTTTCCTCCCGAGCTGCAGCAGTAGTGTCACGCTTCCTGTCACGTGGATCAAGGGATCTGTGGCTTTCCCTCGAGGCTGTCCCTCGAGGCTTTCCCACGAGGCTTTCCCACAGGGCTGTGCCACGTGCCACCTTGGTGTGAGTCGATCCTCGGCGTGAAAGACGAGCCGGTGAAGGGAAAAGAGGTTCCTCTGGAATGGACTGAGACATCTGGGGGACTCTTGGAATGGTGGCACGACCCTGGAGTTCCTCTCGCCGTTCCTGTTGAGAGGGCCTCCTCTTGAGATGCGACGGGAACGCCGGGAACTCTTTCCCGACGAAGCAGGGAAAGGATCCCTCATCTCGAGCTACGAGGCAGAAACGGGGCTCCACTGGATGTGGGCGGGACACTCGTGATTCCTCTCGAGTGGAGACGGGTATGTCGGGGAACTTCTTGATTTGCACCAAGGGTGTGAAGGACCCTTTCGAAGTTCCAGAGGTGAGGTGTGATCAGCCTCGAGACGCCTCAGCGGAAATGGGCCTCATCTCGCCTGGAGGGGAGAACCTCCTGGATTTTCTCGAGTTGCGGCAGGTCTTCTCGAGTTACGACGGGGACCTCAGGAACCCGATCTGGTGGCCTCAGGAAAGGCCAGTCCCCATGCGAGTTGCTAGGGGACCTCTCGGGATTCCTCTCCCGTCCATGCCGGGGCCTCAGTCCTTGTGTGGAGTCGGGGCCGGAACCTGAGGATTCCTCTCCAGTGTTGCCATGGATCTTGGGGTGCTTCTGTGTCTCCCCAGGGGAGTTAGGCCTCATCTCGAGTGGGGGCATGCACGTGCGCTTTCCTCCCGAGCTGCAGCAGTAGTGTCACGCTTCCTTTCACGTGGATCAAGGGATCTGTGGCTTTCCCTCGAGGCTGTCCCTCGAGGCTTTCCCACGAGGCTTTCCCACAGGGCTGTGCCACGTGCCACCTTGGTGTGAGTCGATCCTCGGCGTGAAAGACGAGCCGGTGAAGGGAAAAGAGGTTCCTCTGGAATGGACTGAGACATCTGGGGGACTCTTGGAATGGTGGCACGACCCTGGAGTTCCTCTCGACGTTCCTGTTGAGAGGGCCTCCTCTTGAGATGCGACGGGAATGCCGGGAACTCTTTCCCGACGAAGCAGGGAAAGGATCCCTCATCTCGAGCTACGAGGCAGAAACGGGGCTCCACTGGATGTGGGCGGGACACTCGTGATTCCTCTCGAGTGGAGACGGGTATGTCGGGGAACTTATTGATTTGCACCAAGGGTGTGAAGGACCCTTTCGAAGTTCCAGAGGTGAGGTGTGATCAGCCTCGAGACGCCTCAGCGGAAATGGGCCTCATCTCGCCTGGAGGGGAGAACCTCCTGGATTTTCTCGAGTTGCGGCAGGTCTTCTCGAGTTTCGACGGGGACCTCTGGGACCCGCTCTGGTGGCCTCAGGAAAGGCCAGTCCCCATGCGAGTTGCTAGGGGACCTCTCGGGATTCCTCTCCCGTCCATGCCGGGGCCTCAGTCCTTGTGTGGAGTCGGGGCCGGAACCTGAGGATTCCTCTCCAGTGTTGCCATGGATCTTGGGGTGCTTCTGAGTCTCCCCAGGGGAGTTAGGCCTCGTCTCGAGTGGGGGCATGCACGTGCGCTTTCCTTCCGAGCTGCAGCAGTAGTGTCACGCTTCCTGTCACGTGGATCAAGGGATCTGTGGCTTTCCCTCAAAGCTGTCCCTCGAGGCTTTCCCACGAGGCTTTCCCACAGGGCTGTGCCACGTGCCACCTTGGTGTGAGTCGATCCTCGGGGTGAAAGACGAGCCGGTGAAGGGAAAAGAGGTTCCTCTGGAATGGACTGAGACATCTGGGGGACTCTTGGAATGGTGGCACGACCCTGGAGTTCCTCTCGCCGTTCCTGTTGAGAGGGCCTCCTCTTGAGATGCGACGGGAACGCCGGGAACTCTTTCCCGACGAAGCAGGGAAAGGATCCCTCATCTCGAGCTACGAGGTGGAAACGGGGCTCCTCTGCATGTGGGCGGGAACCTCGTGATTCCTCTCGAGTGGAGACGGGTATGTCGGGGAACTTCTTGATTTGCACCAAAGGTGTGAAGGACCCTTTCAAAGTTCCAGAGGGGAGGTGTGATCAGCCTCGAGACACCTCAGCGGAAATGGGCCTCATCTCGCCTGGAGGGGAGAACCTCCTGGATTTTCTCGAGTTGCGGCAGGTCTTCTCGAGTTACGACGGGGACCTCAGGGACCCGCTCTGGTGGCCTCAGGAAAGGCCAGTCCCCATGCGAGTTGCTAGGGGACCTCTCGGGATTCCTCTCCCGTCCATGCCGGGGCCTCAGTCCTTGTGTGGAGTTGGGGCCGGAACCTGAGGATTCCTCTCCAGTGTTGCCATGGATCTTGGGGTGCTTCTGCGTCTCCCTAGGGGAGTTAGGCCTCGTCTCGTGTGGGGGCATGCACGTGCGCTTTCCTCCCGAGCTGCAGCAGTAGTGTCACGCTTCCTGTCACGTGGATCAAGGGATCTGTGGCTTTCCCTCGAGGCTGTCCCTCGAGGCTTTCCCACGAGGCTTTCCCACAGGGCTGTGCCACGTGCCACCTTGGTGTGAGTCGATCCTCGGCGTGAAAGACGAGCCGGTGAAGGGAAAAGAGGTTCCTCTGGAATGGACTGAGACATCTGGGGGACTCTTGGAATGGTGGCACGACCCTGGAGTTCCTCTCGCCGTTCCTGTTGAGAGGGCCTCCTCTTGAGATGCGACGGGAACGCCGGGAACTCTTTCCCGACGAAGCAGGGAAAGGATCCCTCATCTCGAGCTACGAGGCAGAAACGGGGCTCCACTGGATGTGGGCGGGACACTCGTGATTCCTCTCGAGTGGAGACGGGTATGTCGGGGAACTTCTTGATTTGCACCAAGGGTGTGAAGGACCCTTTCGAAGTTCCAGAGGTGAGGTGTGATCAGCCTCGAGACGCCTCAGCGGAAATGGGCCTCATCTCGCCTGGAGGGGAGAACCTCCTGGATTTTCTCGAGTTGCGGCAGGTCTTCTCGAGTTACGACGGGGACCTCAGGAACCCGATCTGGTGGCCTCAGGAAAGGCCAGTCCCCATGCGAGTTGCTAGGGGACCTCTCGGGATTCCTCTCCCGTCCATGCCGGGGCCTCAGTCCTTGCGTGGAGTCGGGGCCGGAACCTGAGGATTCCTCTCCAGTGTTGCCATGGATCTTGGGGTGCTTCTGAGTCTCCCCAGGGGAGTTAGGCCTCGTCTCGAGTGGGGGCATGCACGTGCGCTTTCCTTCCGTGCTGCAGCAGTAGTGTCACGCTTCCTGTCACGTGGATCAAGGGATCTGTGGCTTTCCCACGAAGCTGTCCCTCGAGGCTTTCCCACGAGGCTTTCCCACAAGGCTGTGCCACGTGCCACCTTGGTGTGAGTCGATCCTCGGGGTGAAAGACGAGCCGGTGAAGGGAAAAGAGGTTCCTCTGGAATGGACTGAGACATCTGGGGGACTCTTGGAATGGTGGCACGACCCTGGAGTTCCTCTCGCCGTTCCTGTTGAGAGGGCCTCCTCTTGAGATGCGACGGGAACGCCGGGAACTCTTTCCCGACGAAGCAGGGAAAGGATCCCTCATCTCGAGCTACGAGGTGGAAACGGGGCTCCTCTGGATGTGGGCGGGACCCTCGTGATTCCTCTCGAGTGGAGACGGGTATGTCGGGGAACTTCTTGATTTGCACCAAAGGTGTGAAGGACCCTTTCAAAGTTCCAGAGGGGAGGTGTGATCAGCCTCGAGACACCTCAGCGGAAATGGGCCTCATCTCGCCTGGAGGGGAGAACCTCCTGGATTTTCTCGAGTTGCGGCAGGTCTTCTCGAGTTACGACGGGGACCTCAGGGACCCGCTCTGGTGGCCTCAGGAAAGGCCAGTCCCCATGCGAGTTGCTAGGGGACCTCTCGGGATTCCTCTCCCGTCCATGCCGGGGCCTCAGTCCTTGTGTGGAGTCGGGGCCGGAACCTGAGGATTCCTCTCCAGTGTTGCCATGGATCTTGGGGTGCTTCTGAGTCTCCCCAGGGGAGTCAGGCCTCGTCTCGAGTGGGGGCATGCACGTGCGCTTTCCTCCCGAGCTGCAGCAGTAGTGTCACGCTTCCTGTCACGTGGATCAAGGGATCTGTGGCTTTCCCTCGAGGCTGTCCCTCGAGGCTTTCCCAAGAGGCTTTCCCACAGGGCTGTGCCACGTGCCACCTTGGTGTGAGTCGATCCTCAGCGTGAAAGACGAGCCGGTGAAGGGAAAAGAGGTTCCTCTGGAATGGACTGAGACATCTGGGGGACTCTTGGAATGGTGGCTCGACCCTGGAGTTCCTCTCGCCGTTCCTGTTGAGAGGGCCTCCTCTTGAGATGCGACGGGAACGCCGGGAACTCTTTCCCGACGAAGCAGGGAAAGGATCCCTCATCTCGAGCTACGAGGCGGAAACGGGGCTCCTCTGGATGTGGGCGGGACCCTCGTGATTCCTCTCGAGTGGAGACGGCTATGTCGGGGAACTTCTTGATTTGCACCAAGGGTGTGAAGGACCCTTTCGAAGTTCCAGAGGGGAGGTGTGATCAGCCTCGAGACGCCTCAGCGGAAATGGGCCTCATCTCGCCTGGAGGGTAGAACCTCCTGGATTTTCTCGAGTTGTGGCAGGTCTTCTCGAGTTACGAAGGGGACTCAGGGACCCGCTCTGGTGGCCTCAGGAAAGGCCAGTCCCCATGCGAGTTGCTAGGGGACCTCTCGGGATTCCTCTCCCGTCCAGGCCGGGGCCTCAGTCCTTGTGTGGAGTCGGGGCCGGAACCTGAGGATTCCTCTCCAGTGTTGCCATGGATCTTGGGGTGCTTCTGAGTCTCCCCAGGGGAGTTAGGCCTCGTCTCGAGTGGGGGCATGCACGTGCGCTTTCCTTCCGAGCTGCAGCAGTAGTGTCACGCTTCCTGTCACGTGGATCAAGGGATCTGTGGCTTTCCCTCGAAGCTGTCCCTCGAGGCTTTCCCACGAGGCTTTCCCACAGGGCTGTGCCACGTGCCACCTTGGTGTGAGTCGATCCTCGGGGTGAATGACGAGCCGGTGAAGGGAAAAGAGGTTCCTCTGGAATGGACTGAGACATCTGGGGGACTCTTGGAATGGTGGCACGACCCTGGAGTTCCTCTCGCCGTTCCTGTTGAGAGGGCCTCCTCTTGAGATGCGACGGGAACGCCGGGAACTCTTTCCCGACGAAGCAGGGAAAGGATCCCTCATCTCGAGCTACGAGGTGGAAACGGGGCTCCTCTGGATGTGGGCGGGACCCTCGTAATTCCTCTCGAGTGGAGACGGGTATGTCGGGGAACTTCTTGATTTGCACCAAAGGTGTGAAGGACCCTTTCAAAGTTCCAGAGGGGAGGTGTGATCAGCCTCGAGACGCCTCAGCGGAAATGGGCCTCATCTCGCCTGGAGGGGAGAACCTCCTGGATTTTCTCGAGTTGCGGCAGGTCTTCTCGAGTTACGACGGGGACCTCAGGGACCCGCTCTGGTGGCCTCAGGAAAGGCCAGTCCCCATGCGAGTTGCTAGGGGACCTCTCGGGATTCCTCTCCCGTCCATGCCGGGGCCTCAGTCCTTGTGTGGAGTCGGGGCCGGAACCTGAGGATTCCTCTCCAGTGTTGCCATGGATCTTGGGGTGCTTCTGAGTCTCCCCAGGGTAGTCAGGCCTCGTCTCGTGTGGGGGCATGCACGTGCGCTTTCCTCCCGAGCTGCAGCAGTAGTGTCACGCTTCCTGTCACGTGGATCAAGGGATCTGTGGCTTTCCATCGAGGCTGTCCCTCGAGGCTTTCCCACGAGGCTTTCCCACAGGGCTGTGCCACGTGCCACCTTGGTGTGAGTCGATCCTCGGCGTGAAAGACGAGCCGGTGAAGGGAAAAGAGGTTCCTCTGGAATGGACTGAGACATCTGGGGGACTCTTGGAATGGTGGCACGACCCTGGAGTTCCTCTCGCCGTTCCTGTTGAGAGGGCCTCCTCTTGAGTTGCGACGGGAACGCCGGGAACTCTTTCCCGACGAAGCAGGGAAAGGATCCCTCATCTCGAGCTACGAGGCGGAAACGGGGCTCCTCTGGATGTGGGCGGGACCCTCGTGATTCCTCTCGAGTGGAGACGGCTATGTCGGGGAACTTCTTGATTTGCACCAAGGGTGTGAAGGACCCTTTTGAAGTTCCAGAGGTGAGGTGTGATCAGCCTCGAGACGCCTCAGCGGAAATGGGCCTCATCTCGCCTGGAGGGGAGAACCTCCTGGATTTTCTCGAGTTGCGGCAGGTCTTCTCGAGTTACGACGGGGACCTCAGGGACCCGCTCTGGTGGCCTCAGGAAAGGCCAGTACCCATGCGAGTTGCTAGGGGACCTCTCGGGATTCCTCTCCCGACCATGCCGGGGCCTCAGTCCTTGTGTGGAGTCGGGGCCGGAACCTGAGGATTCCTCTCCAGTGTTGCCATGGATCTTGGGGTGCTTCTGTGTCTCCCCAGGGGAGTCAGGCCTCGTCTCGAGTGGGGGCATGCACGTGCGCTTTCCTCCAGAGCTGCAGCAGTAGTGTCACGCTTCCTGTCACGTGGATCAAGGGATCTGTGGCTTTCCCTCGAGGCTGTCCCTCGAGGCTTTCCCACGAGGCTTTCCCACAGGGCTGTGCCACGTGCCACCTTGGTGTGAGTCGATCCTCGGCGTGAAAGACGAGCCGGTGAAGGGAAAAGAGGTTCCTCTGGATGGACTGAGATATCTGGGGGACTCTTGGAATGGTGGCACGACCCTGGAGTTCCTATCGCCGTTCCTGTTGAGAGGGCCTCCTCTTGAGATGCGACGGGAACGCCGGGAACTCTTTCCCGACGAAGCAGGGAAAGGATCCCTCATCTCGAGCTACGAGGCGCAAACGGGGCTCCTCTGGATGTGGGCGGGACCCTCGTGATTCCTCTCGAGTGGAGACGGCTATGTCGGGGAACTTCTTGATTTGCACCAAGGGTGTGAAGGACCCTTTCGAAGTTCCAGAGGTGAGGTGTGATCAGCCTCGAGACGCCTCAGCGGAAATGGGCCTCATCTCGCCTGGAGGGGAGAACCTCCTGGATTTTCTCGAGTTGCGGCAGGTCTTCTCGAGTTACGACGGGGACCTCAGGGACCCGCTCTGGTGGCCTCAGGAAAGGCCAGTACCCATGCGAGTTGCTAGGGGACCTCTCGGGATTCCTCTCCCGACCATGCCGGGGCCTCAGTCCTTGTGTGGAGTCGGGGCCGGAACCTGAGGATTCCTCTCCAGTGTTGCCATGGATCTTGGGGTGCTTCTGTGTCTCCCCAGGGGAGTCAGGCCTCGTCTCGAGTGGGGGCATGCACGTGCGCTTTCCTCCAGAGCTGCAGCAGTAGTGTCACGCTTCCGGTCACGTGGATCAAGGGATCTGTGGCTTTCCCTCGAGGCTGTCCCTCGAGGCTTTCCCACGAGGCTTTCCCACAGGGCTGTGCCACGTGCCACCTTGGTGTGAGTCGATCCTCGGCGTGAAAGACGAGCAGGTGAAGGGAAAAGAGGTTCCTCTGGAATGGACTGAGACATCTGGGGGACTCTTGGAATGGTGGCACGACCCTGGAGTTCCTCTCGCCGTTCCTGTTGAGAGGGCCTCCTCTTGAGATGCGACGGGAACGCCGGGAACTCTTTCCCGACGAAGCAGGGAAAGGATCCCTCATCTCGAGCTACGAGGCGGAAACGGGGCTCCTCTGGATGTGGGCGGGACCCTCGTGATTCCTCTCGAGTGGAGACGGGTATGTCGGGGAACTTCTTGATTTGCACCAAGGGTGTGAAGGACCCTTTCAAAGTTCCAGAGGGGAGGTGTGATCAGCCTCGAGACGCCTCAGCGGAAATGGGCCTCATCTGGCCTGGAGGGTAGAACCTCCTGGATTTTCTCGAGTTGTGGCAGGTCTTCTCGAGTTACGAAGGGGACTCAGGGACCCGCTCTGGTGGCCTCAGGAAAGGCCAGTCCCCATGCGAGTTGCTAGGGGACCTCTCGGGATTCCTCTCCCGTCCATGCCGGGGCCTCAGTCCTTGTGTGGAGTCGGGGCCGGAACCTGAGGATTCCTCTCCAGTGTTGCCATGGATCTTGGGGTGCTTCTGAGTCTCCCCAAGGGAGTCAGGCCTCGTCTCGAGTTGGGGCATGCACGTGTGCTTTCATCCCGAGCTGCAGCAGTAGTGTCACGCTTCCTGTCACGTGGATCAAGGGATCTGTGGCTTTCCCTCGAGGCTGTCCCTCGAGGCTTTCCCACGAGGCTTTCCCACAGGGCTGTGCCACGTGCCACCTTGGTGTGAGTCGATCCTCAGCGTGAAAGACGAGCCGGTGAAGGGAAAAGAGGTTCCTCTGGAATGGACTGAGACATCTGGGGGACTCTTGGAATGGTGGCACGACCCTTGAGTTCCTCTCGCCGTTCCTGTTGAGAGGGCCTCCTCTTGAGATGCGACGGGAACGCCGGGAACTCTTTCCCGACGAAGCAGGGAAAGGATCCCTCATCTCGAGCTACGAGGCGGAAACGGGGCTCCTCTGGATGTGGGCGGGACCCTCGTGATTCCTCTCGAGTGGAGACGGCTATGTCGGGGAACTTCTTGATTTGCACCAAGGGTGTGAAGGACCCTTTTGAAGTTCCAGAGGTGAGGTGTGATCAGCCTCGAGACGCCTCAGCGGAAATGGGCCTCATCTCGCCTGGAGGGGAGAACCTCCTGGATTTTCTCGAGTTGCGGCAGGTCTTCTCGAGTTACGACGGGGACCTCAGGGACCCGCTCTGGTGGCCTCAGGAAAGGCCAGTACCCATGCGAGTTGCTAGGGGACCTCTCGGGATTCCTCTCCCGACCATGCCGGGGCCTCAGTCCTTGTGTGGAGTCGGGGCCGGAACCTGAGGATTCCTCTCCAGTGTTGCCATGGATCTTGGGGTGCTTCTGTGTCTCCCCAGGGGAGTCAGGCCTCGTCTCGAGTGGGGGCATGCACGTGCGCTTTCCTCCAGAGCTGCAGCAGTAGTGTCACGCTTCCTGTCACGTGGATCAAGGGATCTGTGGCTTTCCCTCGAGGCTGTCCCTCGAGGCTTTCCCACGAGGCTTTCCCACAGGGCTGTGCCACGTGCCACCTTGGTGTGAGTCGATCCTCGGCGTGAAAGACGAGCCGGTGAAGGGAAAAGAGGTTCCTCTGGATGGACTGAGATATCTGGGGGACTCTTGGAATGGTGGCACGACCCTGGAGTTCCTATCGCCGTTCCTGTTGAGAGGGCCTCCTCTTGAGATGCGACGGGAACGCCGGGAACTCTTTCCCGACGAAGCAGGGAAAGGATCCCTCATCTCGAGCTACGAGGCGCAAACGGGGCTCCTCTGGATGTGGGCGGGACCCTCGTGATTCCTCTCGAGTGGAGACGGCTATGTCGGGGAACTTCTTGATTTGCACCAAGGGTGTGAAGGACCCTTTCGAAGTTCCAGAGGTGAGGTGTGATCAGCCTCGAGACGCCTCAGCGGAAATGGGCCTCATCTCGCCTGGAGGGGAGAACCTCCTGGATTTTCTCGAGTTGCGGCAGGTCTTCTCGAGTTACGACGGGGACCTCAGGGACCCGCTCTGGTGGCCTCAGGAAAGGCCAGTACCCATGCGAGTTGCTAGGGGACCTCTCGGGATTCCTCTCCCGACCATGCCGGGGCCTCAGTCCTTGTGTGGAGTCGGGGCCGGAACCTGAGGATTCCTCTCCAGTGTTGCCATGGATCTTGGGGTGCTTCTGTGTCTCCCCAGGGGAGTCAGGCCTCGTCTCGAGTGGGGGCATGCACGTGCGCTTTCCTCCAGAGCTGCAGCAGTAGTGTCACGCTTCCGGTCACGTGGATCAAGGGATCTGTGGCTTTCCCTCGAGGCTGTCCCTCGAGGCTTTCCCACGAGGCTTTCCCACAGGGCTGTGCCACGTGCCACCTTGGTGTGAGTCGATCCTCGGCGTGAAAGACGAGCAGGTGAAGGGAAAAGAGGTTCCTCTGGAATGGACTGAGACATCTGGGGGACTCTTGGAATGGTGGCACGACCCTGGAGTTCCTCTCGCCGTTCCTGTTGAGAGGGCCTCCTCTTGAGATGCGACGGGAACGCCGGGAACTCTTTCCCGACGAAGCAGGGAAAGGATCCCTCATCTCGAGCTACGAGGCGGAAACGGGGCTCCTCTGGATGTGGGCGGGACCCTCGTGATTCCTCTCGAGTGGAGACGGGTATGTCGGGGAACTTCTTGATTTGCACCAAGGGTGTGAAGGACCCTTTCAAAGTTCCAGAGGGGAGGTGTGATCAGCCTCGAGACGCCTCAGCGGAAATGGGCCTCATCTGGCCTGGAGGGTAGAACCTCCTGGATTTTCTCGAGTTGTGGCAGGTCTTCTCGAGTTACGAAGGGGACTCAGGGACCCGCTCTGGTGGCCTCAGGAAAGGCCAGTCCCCATGCGAGTTGCTAGGGGACCTCTCGGGATTCCTCTCCCGTCCATGCCGGGGCCTCAGTCCTTGTGTGGAGTCGGGGCCGGAACCTGAGGATTCCTCTCCAGTGTTGCCATGGATCTTGGGGTGCTTCTGAGTCTCCCCAAGGGAGTCAGGCCTCGTCTCGAGTTGGGGCATGCACGTGTGCTTTCATCCCGAGCTGCAGCAGTAGTGTCACGCTTCCTGTCACGTGGATCAAGGGATCTGTGGCTTTCCCTCGAGGCTGTCCCTCGAGGCTTTCCCACGAGGCTTTCCCACAGGGCTGTGCCACGTGCCACCTTGGTGTGAGTCGATCCTCAGCGTGAAAGACGAGCCGGTGAAGGGAAAAGAGGTTCCTCTGGAATGGACTGAGACATCTGGGGGACTCTTGGAATGGTGGCACGACCCTGGAGTTCCTCTCGCCGTTCCTGTTGAGAGGGCCTCCTCTTGAGATGCGACGGGAACGCCGGGAACTCTTTCCCGACGAAGCAGGGAAAGGATCCCTCATCTCGAGCTACGAGGCGGAAACGGGGCTCCTCTGGATGTGGGCGGGACCCTCGTGATTCCTCTCGAGTGGAGACGGCTATGTCGGGGAACTTCTTGATTTGCACCAAGGGTGTGAAGGACCCTTTTGAAGTTCCAGAGGTGAGGTGTGATCAGCCTCGAGACGCCTCAGCGGAAATGGGCCTCATCTCGCCTGGAGGGGAGAACCTCCTGGATTTTCTCGAGTTGCGGCAGGTCTTCTCGAGTTACGACGGGGACCTCAGGGACCCGCTCTGGTGGCCTCAGGAAAGGCCAGTACCCATGCGAGTTGCTAGGGGACCTCTCGGGATTCCTCTCCCGACCATGCCGGGGCCTCAGTCCTTGTGTGGAGTCGGGGCCGGAACCTGAGGATTCCTCTCCAGTGTTGCCATGGATCTTGGGGTGCTTCTGTGTCTCCCCAGGGGAGTCAGGCCTCGTCTCGAGTGGGGGCATGCACGTGCGCTTTCCTCCAGAGCTGCAGCAGTAGTGTCACGCTTCCTGTCACGTGGATCAAGGGATCTGTGGCTTTCCCTCGAGGCTGTCCCTCGAGGCTTTCCCACGAGGCTTTCCCACAGGGCTGTGCCACGTGCCACCTTGGTGTGAGTCGATCCTCGGCGTGAAAGACGAGCCGGTGAAGGGAAAAGAGGTTCCTCTGGATGGACTGAGATATCTGGGGGACTCTTGGAATGGTGGCACGACCCTGGAGTTCCTATCGCCGTTCCTGTTGAGAGGGCCTCCTCTTGAGATGCGACGGGAACGCCGGGAACTCTTTCCCGACGAAGCAGGGAAAGGATCCCTCATCTCGAGCTACGAGGCGCAAACGGGGCTCCTCTGGATGTGGGCGGGACCCTCGTGATTCCTCTCGAGTGGAGACGGCTATGTCGGGGAACTTCTTGATTTGCACCAAGGGTGTGAAGGACCCTTTCGAAGTTCCAGAGGTGAGGTGTGATCAGCCTCGAGACGCCTCAGCGGAAATGGGCCTCATCTCGCCTGGAGGGGAGAACCTCCTGGATTTTCTCGAGTTGCGGCAGGTCTTCTCGAGTTACGACGGGGACCTCAGGGACCCGCTCTGGTGGCCTCAGGAAAGGCCAGTACCCATGCGAGTTGCTAGGGGACCTCTCGGGATTCCTCTCCCGACCATGCCGGGGCCTCAGTCCTTGTGTGGAGTCGGGGCCGGAACCTGAGGATTCCTCTCCAGTGTTGCCATGGATCTTGGGGTGCTTCTGTGTCTCCCCAGGGGAGTCAGGCCTCGTCTCGAGTGGGGGCATGCACGTGCGCTTTCCTCCAGAGCTGCAGCAGTAGTGTCACGCTTCCGGTCACGTGGATCAAGGGATCTGTGGCTTTCCCTCGAGGCTGTCCCTCGAGGCTTTCCCACGAGGCTTTCCCACAGGGCTGTGCCACGTGCCACCTTGGTGTGAGTCGATCCTCGGCGTGAAAGACGAGCAGGTGAAGGGAAAAGAGGTTCCTCTGGAATGGACTGAGACATCTGGGGGACTCTTGGAATGGTGGCACGACC
This sequence comes from Budorcas taxicolor, assembly GCF_023091745.1. Taxonomy (NCBI): domain Eukaryota; kingdom Metazoa; phylum Chordata; class Mammalia; order Artiodactyla; family Bovidae; genus Budorcas; species Budorcas taxicolor. The sequence continues at coordinate 1,355,796 of NW_026292750.1, read as the reverse complement.
CTGGAGTTCCTCTCGCCGTTCCTGTTGAGAGGGCCTCCTCTTGAGATGCGACGGGAACGCCGGGAACTCTTTCCCGACGAAGCAGGGAAAGGATCCCTCATCTCGAGCTACGAGGCGGAAACGGGGCTCCTCTGGATGTGGGCGGGACCCTCGTGATTCCTCTCGAGTGGAGACGGGTATGTCGGGGAACTTCTTGATTTGCACCAAGGGTGTGAAGGACCCTTTCAAAGTTCCAGAGGGGAGGTGTGATCAGCCTCGAGACGCCTCAGCGGAAATGGGCCTCATCTGGCCTGGAGGGTAGAACCTCCTGGATTTTCTCGAGTTGTGGCAGGTCTTCTCGAGTTACGAAGGGGACTCAGGGACCCGCTCTGGTGGCCTCAGGAAAGGCCAGTCCCCATGCGAGTTGCTAGGGGACCTCTCGGGATTCCTCTCCCGTCCATGCCGGGGCCTCAGTCCTTGTGTGGAGTCGGGGCCGGAACCTGAGGATTCCTCTCCAGTGTTGCCATGGATCTTGGGGTGCTTCTGAGTCTCCCCAAGGGAGTCAGGCCTCGTCTCGAGTTGGGGCATGCACGTGTGCTTTCATCCCGAGCTGCAGCAGTAGTGTCACGCTTCCTGTCACGTGGATCAAGGGATCTGTGGCTTTCCCTCGAGGCTGTCCCTCGAGGCTTTCCCACGAGGCTTTCCCACAGGGCTGTGCCACGTGCCACCTTGGTGTGAGTCGATCCTCAGCGTGAAAGACGAGCCGGTGAAGGGAAAAGAGGTTCCTCTGGAATGGACTGAGACATCTGGGGGACTCTTGGAATGGTGGCACGACCCTGGAGTTCCTCTCGCCGTTCCTGTTGAGAGGGCCTCCTCTTGAGATGCGACGGGAACGCCGGGAACTCTTTCCCGACGAAGCAGGGAAAGGATCCCTCATCTCGAGCTACGAGGCGGAAACGGGGCTCCTCTGGATGTGGGCGGGACCCTCGTGATTCCTCTCGAGTGGAGACGGCTATGTCGGGGAACTTCTTGATTTGCACCAAGGGTGTGAAGGACCCTTTTGAAGTTCCAGAGGTGAGGTGTGATCAGCCTCGAGACGCCTCAGCGGAAATGGGCCTCATCTCGCCTGGAGGGGAGAACCTCCTGGATTTTCTCGAGTTGCGGCAGGTCTTCTCGAGTTACGACGGGGACCTCAGGGACCCGCTCTGGTGGCCTCAGGAAAGGCCAGTACCCATGCGAGTTGCTAGGGGACCTCTCGGGATTCCTCTCCCGACCATGCCGGGGCCTCAGTCCTTGTGTGGAGTCGGGGCCGGAACCTGAGGATTCCTCTCCAGTGTTGCCATGGATCTTGGGGTGCTTCTGTGTCTCCCCAGGGGAGTCAGGCCTCGTCTCGAGTGGGGGCATGCACGTGCGCTTTCCTCCAGAGCTGCAGCAGTAGTGTCACGCTTCCTGTCACGTGGATCAAGGGATCTGTGGCTTTCCCTCGAGGCTGTCCCTCGAGGCTTTCCCACGAGGCTTTCCCACAGGGCTGTGCCACGTGCCACCTTGGTGTGAGTCGATCCTCGGCGTGAAAGACGAGCCGGTGAAGGGAAAAGAGGTTCCTCTGGATGGACTGAGATATCTGGGGGACTCTTGGAATGGTGGCACGACCCTGGAGTTCCTATCGCCGTTCCTGTTGAGAGGGCCTCCTCTTGAGATGCGACGGGAACGCCGGGAACTCTTTCCCGACGAAGCAGGGAAAGGATCCCTCATCTCGAGCTACGAGGCGCAAACGGGGCTCCTCTGGATGTGGGCGGGACCCTCGTGATTCCTCTCGAGTGGAGACGGCTATGTCGGGGAACTTCTTGATTTGCACCAAGGGTGTGAAGGACCCTTTCGAAGTTCCAGAGGTGAGGTGTGATCAGCCTCGAGACGCCTCAGCGGAAATGGGCCTCATCTCGCCTGGAGGGGAGAACCTCCTGGATTTTCTCGAGTTGCGGCAGGTCTTCTCGAGTTACGACGGGGACCTCAGGGACCCGCTCTGGTGGCCTCAGGAAAGGCCAGTACCCATGCGAGTTGCTAGGGGACCTCTCGGGATTCCTCTCCCGACCATGCCGGGGCCTCAGTCCTTGTGTGGAGTCGGGGCCGGAACCTGAGGATTCCTCTCCAGTGTTGCCATGGATCTTGGGGTGCTTCTGTGTCTCCCCAGGGGAGTCAGGCCTCGTCTCGAGTGGGGGCATGCACGTGCGCTTTCCTCCAGAGCTGCAGCAGTAGTGTCACGCTTCCGGTCACGTGGATCAAGGGATCTGTGGCTTTCCCTCGAGGCTGTCCCTCGAGGCTTTCCCACGAGGCTTTCCCACAGGGCTGTGCCACGTGCCACCTTGGTGTGAGTCGATCCTCGGCGTGAAAGACGAGCAGGTGAAGGGAAAAGAGGTTCCTCTGGAATGGACTGAGACATCTGGGGGACTCTTGGAATGGTGGCACGACCCTGGAGTTCCTCTCGCCGTTCCTGTTGAGAGGGCCTCCTCTTGAGATGCGACGGGAACGCCGGGAACTCTTTCCCGACGAAGCAGGGAAAGGATCCCTCATCTCGAGCTACGAGGCGGAAACGGGGCTCCTCTGGATGTGGGCGGGACCCTCGTGATTCCTCTCGAGTGGAGACGGGTATGTCGGGGAACTTCTTGATTTGCACCAAGGGTGTGAAGGACCCTTTCAAAGTTCCAGAGGGGAGGTGTGATCAGCCTCGAGACGCCTCAGCGGAAATGGGCCTCATCTGGCCTGGAGGGTAGAACCTCCTGGATTTTCTCGAGTTGTGGCAGGTCTTCTCGAGTTACGAAGGGGACTCAGGGACCCGCTCTGGTGGCCTCAGGAAAGGCCAGTCCCCATGCGAGTTGCTAGGGGACCTCTCGGGATTCCTCTCCCGTCCATGCCGGGGCCTCAGTCCTTGTGTGGAGTCGGGGCCGGAACCTGACGATTCCTCTCCAGTGTTGCCATGGATCTTGGGGTGCTTCTGAGTCTCCCCAAGGGAGTCAGGCCTCGTCTCGAGTTGGGGCATGCACGTGTGCTTTCATCCCGAGCTGCAGCAGTAGTGTCACGCTTCCTGTCACGTGGATCAAGGGATCTGTGGCTTTCCCTCGAGGCTGTCCCTCGAGGCTTTCCCACGAGGCTTTCCCACAGGGCTGTGCCACGTGCCACCTTGGTGTGAGTCGATCCTCAGCGTGAAAGACGAGCCGGTGAAGGGAAAAGAGGTTCCTCTGGAATGGACTGAGACATCTGGGGGACTCTTGGAATGGTGGCACGACCCTGGAGTTCCTCTCGCCGTTCCTGTTGAGAGGGCCTCCTCTTGAGATGCGACGGGAACGCCGGGAACTCTTTCCCGACGAAGCAGGGAAAGGATCCCTCATCTCGAGCTACGAGGCGGAAACGGGGCTCCTCTGGATGTGGGCGGGACCCTCGTGATTCCTCTCGAGTGGAGACGGCTATGTCGGGGAACTTCTTGATTTGCACCAAGGGTGTGAAGGACCCTTTTGAAGTTCCAGAGGTGAGGTGTGATCAGCCTCGAGACGCCTCAGCGGAAATGGGCCTCATCTCGCCTGGAGGGGAGAACCTCCTGGATTTTCTCGAGTTGCGGCAGGTCTTCTCGAGTTACGACGGGGACCTCAGGGACCCGCTCTGGTGGCCTCAGGAAAGGCCAGTACCCATGCGAGTTGCTAGGGGACCTCTCGGGATTCCTCTCCCGACCATGCCGGGGCCTCAGTCCTTGTGTGGAGTCGGGGCCGGAACCTGAGGATTCCTCTCCAGTGTTGCCATGGATCTTGGGGTGCTTCTGTGTCTCCCCAGGGGAGTCAGGCCTCGTCTCGAGTGGGGGCATGCACGTGCGCTTTCCTCCAGAGCTGCAGCAGTAGTGTCACGCTTCCTGTCACGTGGATCAAGGGATCTGTGGCTTTCCCTCGAGGCTGTCCCTCGAGGCTTTCCCACGAGGCTTTCCCACAGGGCTGTGCCACGTGCCACCTTGGTGTGAGTCGATCCTCGGCGTGAAAGACGAGCCGGTGAAGGGAAAAGAGGTTCCTCTGGATGGACTGAGATATCTGGGGGACTCTTGGAATGGTGGCACGACCCTGGAGTTCCTATCGCCGTTCCTGTTGAGAGGGCCTCCTCTTGAGATGCGACGGGAACGCCGGGAACTCTTTCCCGACGAAGCAGGGAAAGGATCCCTCATCTCGAGCTACGAGGCGCAAACGGGGCTCCTCTGGATGTGGGCGGGACCCTCGTGATTCCTCTCGAGTGGAGACGGCTATGTCGGGGAACTTCTTGATTTGCACCAAGGGTGTGAAGGACCCTTTCGAAGTTCCAGAGGTGAGGTGTGATCAGCCTCGAGACGCCTCAGCGGAAATGGGCCTCATCTCGCCTGGAGGGGAGAACCTCCTGGAGTTTCTCGAGTTGCGGCAGGTCTTCTCGAGTTACGACGGGGACCTCAGGGACCCGCTCTGGTGGCCTCAGGAAAGGCCAGTACCCATGCGAGTTGCTAGGGGACCTCTCGGGATTCCTCTCCCGACCATGCCGGGGCCTCAGTCCTTGTGTGGAGTCGGGGCCGGAACCTGAGGATTCCTCTCCAGTGTTGCCATGGATCTTGGGGTGCTTCTGTGTCTCCCCAGGGGAGTCAGGCCTCGTCTCGAGTGGGGGCATGCACGTGCGCTTTCCTCCAGAGCTGCAGCAGTAGTGTCACGCTTCCGGTCACGTGGATCAAGGGATCTGTGGCTTTCCCTCGAGGCTGTCCCTCGAGGCTTTCCCACGAGGCTTTCCCACAGGGCTGTGCCACGTGCCACCTTGGTGTGAGTCGATCCTCGGCGTGAAAGACGAGCCGGTGAAGGGAAAAGAGGTTCCTCTGGAATGGACTGAGACATCTGGGGGACTCTTGGAATGGTGGCACGACCCTGGAGTTCCTCTCGCCGTTCCTGTTGAGAGGGCCTCCTCTTGAGATGCGACGGGAACGCCGGGAACTCTTTCCCGACGAAGCAGGGAAAGGATCCCTCATCTCGAGCTACGAGGCGGAAACGGGGCTCCTCTGGATGTGGGCGGGACCCTCGTGATTCCTCTCGAGTGGAGACGGGTATGTCGGGGAACTTCTTGATTTGCACCAAGGGTGTGAAGGACCCTTTCAAAGTTCCAGAGGGGAGGTGTGATCAGCCTCGAGACGCCTCAGCGGAAATGGGCCTCATCTGGCCTGGAGGGTAGAACCTCCTGGATTTTCTCGAGTTGTGGCAGGTCTTCTCGAGTTACGAAGGGGACTCAGGGACCCGCTCTGGTGGCCTCAGGAAAGGCCAGTCCCCATGCGAGTTGCTAGGGGACCTCTCGGGATTCCTCTCCCGTCCATGCCGGGGCCTCAGTCCTTGTGTGGAGTCGGGGCCGGAACCTGAGGATTCCTCTCCAGTGTTGCCATGGATCTTGGGGTGCTTCTGAGTCTCCCCAAGGGAGTCAGGCCTCGTCTCGAGTTGGGGCATGCACGTGTGCTTTCATCCCGAGCTGCAGCAGTAGTGTCACGCTTCCTGTCACGTGGATCAAGGGATCTGTGGCTTTCCCTCGAGGCTGTCCCTCGAGGCTTTCCCACGAGGCTTTCCCACAGGGCTGTGCCACGTGCCACCTTGGTGTGAGTCGATCCTCAGCGTGAAAGACGAGCCGGTGAAGGGAAAAGAGGTTCCTCTGGAATGGACTGAGACATCTGGGGGACTCTTGGAATGGTGGCACGACCCTGGAGTTCCTCTCGCCGTTCCTGTTGAGAGGGCCTCCTCTTGAGATGCGACGGGAACGCCGGGAACTCTTTCCCGACGAAGCAGGGAAAGGATCCCTCATCTCGAGCTACGAGGCGGAAACGGGGCTCCTCTGGATGTGGGCGGGACCCTCGTGATTCCTCTCGAGTGGAGACGGCTATGTCGGGGAACTTCTTGATTTGCACCAAGGGTGTGAAGGACCCTTTTGAAGTTCCAGAGGTGAGGTGTGATCAGCCTCGAGACGCCTCAGCGGAAATGGGCCTCATCTCGCCTGGAGGGGAGAACCTCCTGGATTTTCTCGAGTTGCGGCAGGTCTTCTCGAGTTACGACGGGGACCTCAGGGACCCGCTCTGGTGGCCTCAGGAAAGGCCAGTACCCATGCGAGTTGCTAGGGGACCTCTCGGGATTCCTCTCCCGACCATGCCGGGGCCTCAGTCCTTGTGTGGAGTCGGGGCCGGAACCTGAGGATTCCTCTCCAGTGTTGCCATGGATCTTGGGGTGCTTCTGTGTCTCCCCAGGGGAGTCAGGCCTCGTCTCGAGTGGGGGCATGCACGTGCGCTTTCCTCCAGAGCTGCAGCAGTAGTGTCACGCTTCCTGTCACGTGGATCAAGGGATCTGTGGCTTTCCCTCGAGGCTGTCCCTCGAGGCTTTCCCACGAGGCTTTCCCACAGGGCTGTGCCACGTGCCACCTTGGTGTGAGTCGATCCTCGGCGTGAAAGACGAGCCGGTGAAGGGAAAAGAGGTTCCTCTGGAATGGACTGAGATATCTGGGGGACTCTTGGAATGGTGGCACGACCCTGGAGTTCCTCTCGCCGTTCCTGTTGAGAGGGCCTCCTCTTGAGATGCGACGGGAACGCCGGGAACTCTTTCCCGACGAAGCAGGGAAAGGATCCCTCATCTCGAGCTACGAGGCGGAAACGGGGCTCCTCTGGATGTGGGCGGGACCCTCGTGATTCCTCTCGAGTGGAGACGGCTAGGTCGGGGAACTTCTTGATTTGCACCAAGGGTGTGAAGGACCCTTTCGAAGTTCCAGAGGTGAGGTGTGATCAGCCTCGAGACGCCTCAGCGGAAATGGGCCTCATCTCGCCTGGAGGGGAGAACCTCCTGGATTTTCTCGAGTTGCGGCAGGTCTTCTCGAGTTACGATGGGGACCTCAGGGACCCGCTCTGGTGGCCTCAGGAAAGGCCAGTCCCCATGCGAGTTGCTAGGGGACCTCTCGGGATTCCTCTCCCGTCCATGCCGGGGGCTCAGTCCTTGTGTGGAGTCGGGGCCGGAACCTGAGGATTCCTCTCCAGTGTTGCCATGGATCTTGGGGTGCTTCTGAGTCTCCCCAGGGGAGTCAGGCCTCGTCTCGAGTGGGGGCATGCACGTGCGCTTTCCTCCCGAGCTGCAGCAGTAGTGTCACGCTTCCTGTCACGTGGATCAAGGGATCTGTGGCTTTCCCTCGAGGCTGTCCCTCGAGGCTTTCCCACGAGGCTTTCCCACAGGGCTGTGCCACGTGCCACCTTGGTGTGAGTCGATCCTCGGCGTGAAAGACGAGCCGGTGAAGGGAAAAGAGGTTCCTCTGGAATGGACTGAGACATCTGGGGGACTCTTGGAATGGTGGCACGACCCTGGAGTTTCTCTCGCCGTTCCTGTTGAGAGGGCCTCCTCTTGAGTTGCGACTGGAACGCCGGGAACTCTTTCCCGACGAAGCAGGGAAAGGATCCCTCATCTCGAGCTACGAGGCGGAAACGGGGCTCCTCTGGATGTGGGCGCGACCCTCGTGATTCCTCTCGAGTGGAGACGGCTATGTCGGGGAACTTCTTGATTTGCACCAAGGGTGTGAAGGACCCTTTCGAAGTTCCAGAGGGGAGGTGTGATCAGCCTCGAGACGCCTCAGCGGAAATGGGCCTCATCTCGCCTGGAGGGGAGAACCTGCTGGATTTTCTCGAGTTGCGGCACGTCTTCTCGAGTTACGACGGGGACTTCAGGGACCCGCTCTGGTGGCCTCAGGAAAGGCCAGTCCCCATGCGAGATGCTAGGGGACCTCTCGGGATTCCTCTCCCGTCCATGCCGGGGCCTCAGTCCTTGTGTGGAGTCGGGGCCGGAACCTGAGGATTCCTCTCCAGTGTTGCCATGGATCTTGGGGTGCTTCTGAGTCTCCCCAAGGGAGTCAGGCCTCGTCTCGAGTTGGGGCATGCACGTGCGCTTTCCTCCCGAGCTGCAGCAGTAGTGTCACGCTTCCTGTCACGTGGATCAAGGGATCTGTGGCTTTCCCTCGAGGCTGTCCCTCGAGGCTTTCCCACGAGGCTTTCCCACAGGGCTGTGCCACGTGCCACCTTGGTGTGAGTCGATCCTCGGCGTTAAAGACGAGCCGGTGAAGGGAAAAGAGGTTCCTCTGGAATGGACTGAGACATCTGGGGGACTCTTGGAATGGTGGCACGACCCTGGAGTTCCTCTCGCCGTTCCTGTTGAGATGGCCTCCTCTTGAGATGCGACGGGAACGCCGGGAACTCTTTCCCGACGAAGCAGGGAAAGGATCCCTCATCTCGAGCTACGAGGCGGAAACGGGGCTCCTCTGGATGTGGGCGGGACCTTCGTGATTCCTCTCGAGTGGAGACGGGTATGTTGGGGAACTCCTTGATTTGCACCAAGGGTGTGAAGGACCCTTTCGAAGTTCCAGAGCGGAGGTGTGATCAGCCTCGAGACGCCTCAGAAAAAATGGGCCTCATCTCGCCTGGAGGGGAGAACCTCCTGGATTTTCTCGAGTTGCGGCAGGTCTTCTCGAGTTACGATGGGGACCTCAGGGACCCGCTCTGGTGGCTTCAGGAAAGGCCAGTCCCCATGCGAGTTGCTAGGGGACCTCTCGGGATTTCTCTCCCGTCCATGCCGGGGGCTCAGTCCTTGTGTGGAGTCGGGGCCGGAACCTGAGGATTCCTCTCCAGTGTTGCCATGGATCTTGGGGTGCTTCTGAGTCTCCCCAGGGGAGTCAGGCCTCGTCTCGAGTGGGGGCATGCACGTGCGCTTTCCTCCCGAGCTGCAGCAGTAGTGTCACGCTTCCTGTCACGTGGATCAAGGGATCTGTGGCTTTCCCTCGAGGCTGTCCCTCGAGGCTTTCCCACGAGGCTTTCCCACAGGGCTGTGCCACGTGCCACCTTGGTGTGAGTCGATCCTCGGCGTGAAAGACGAGCCGGTGAAGGGAAAAGAGGTTCCTCTGAATGGACTGAGACATCTGCGGGACTCTTGGAATGGTGGCACGACCCTGGAGTTCCTCTCGCCGTTCCTGTTGAGAGGGCCTCCTCTTGAGATGCGACGGGAAGGCAGGGAACTCTTTCCCGACGAATCAGGGAAAGGATCCCTCATCTCGAGCTACGAGGCGGAAACGGGGCTCCTCTGGATGTGGGCGGGACCCTCGTGATTCCTCTCGAGTGGAGACGGGTATGTCGGGGAACTTCTTGATTTGCACCAAGGGTGTGAAGGACCCTTTCGAAGTTCCAGAGGGGAGGTGTGATCAGCCTCGAGATGCCTCAGCGGAAATGGGCCTCATCTCGCCTGGAGGGGAGAACCTCCTGGATTTTTTCGAGTTGCGGCACGTCTTCTCGAGTTACGACGGGGACCTCAGGGACCCGCTCTGGTGGCCTCAGGAAAGGCCAGTCCCCATGCGAGTTGCTAGGGGACCTCTCGGGATTCCTCTCCCGTCCATGCCGGGGCCTCAGTCCTTGTGTGGAGTCGGGGCCGGAACCTGAGGATTCCTCTCCAGTGTTGCCATGGATCTTGGGGTGCTTCTGAGTCTCCCCAGGGGAGTCAGGCCTCGTCTCGAGTGGGGGCATGCACGTGCGCTTTCCTCCAGAGCTGCAGCAGTAGTGTCACGCTTCCTGTCACGTGGATCAAGGTTTCTGTGGCTTTCCCTCGAGCCTGTCCCTCGAGGCTTTCCCACGAGGCTTTCCCACAGGGCTGTGCCACGTGCCACCTTGGTGTGAGTCGATCCTCGGCGTTAAAGACGAGCCGGTGAAGGGAAAAGAGGTTCCTCTGGAATGGACTGAGACATCTGGGGGACTCTTGGAATGGTGGCACGACCCTGGAGTTCCTCTCGCCGTTCCTGTTGAGATGGCCTCCTCTTGAGATGCGACGGGAACGCCGGGAACTCTTTCCCGACGAAGCAGGGAAAGGATCCCTCATCTCGAGCTACGAGGCGGAAACGGGGCTCCTCTGGATGTTGGCGGGACCCTCGTGATTCCTCTCGAGTGGAGACGGCTATGTCGGGGAACTTCTTGATTTGCACCAAGGGTGTGAAGGACCCTTTCGAAGTTCCAGAGGTGAGGTGTGATCAGCCTCGAGACGCCTCAGCGGAAATGGGCCTCATCTCGCCTGGAGGGGAGAACCTCCTGGATTTTCTCGAGTTGCGGCAGGTCTTCTCGAGTTACGACGGGGACCTCAGGGACCCGCTCTGGTGGCCTCAGGAAAGGCCAGTCCCCATGCGAGTTGCTAGGGGACCACTCGGGATTCCTCTCCCGTCCATGCCGGGGCCTCAGTCCTTGTGTGGAGTCGGGGCCGGAACCTGAGGATTCCTCTCCAGTGTTGCCATGGACCTTGGGGTGCTTCTGAGTCACCCCAGGGAATCAGGCCTCGTCTCGAGAGGGGGCATGCACGTGCGCTTTCCTCCCGAGCTGCAGCAGTAGTGTCACGCTTCCTGTCACGTGGATCAAGGGATCTGTGGCTTTCCCTCGAGGCTGTCCCTCGAGGCTTTCCCACGAGGCTTTCCCACAGGGCTGTGCCACGTGCCACCTTGGTGTGAGTCGATCCTCGGCGTGAAAGACGAGCCGGTGAAGGGAAAAGAGGTTCCTCTGAATGGACTGAGACATCTGGGGGACTCTTGGAATGGTGGCACGACCCTGGTGTTCCTCTCGCCGTTCCTGTTGAGAGGGCCTCCTCTTGAGATGCGACGGGAAGGCCGGGAACTCTTTCCCGACGAAGCAGGGAAAGGATCCCTCATCTCGAGCTACGAGGCGGAAACGGGGCTCCTCTGGATGTGGGCGGGACCCTCGTGATTCCTCTCGAGTGGAGACGGGTATGTCGGGGAACTTCTTGATTTGCACCAAGGGTGTGAAGGACCCTTTCGAAGTTCCAGAGGGGAGGTGTGATCAGCCTCCAGATGCCTCAGCGGAAATGGGCCTCATCTCGCCTGGAGGGGAGAACCTCCTGGATTTTCTCGAGTTGCGGCACGTCTTCTCGAGTTACGACGGGGACCTCAGGGACCCGCTCTGGTGGCCTCAGGAAAGGTCAGTCCCCATGCGAGTTGCTAGGGGACCTCTCGGGATTCCTCTCCCGTCCATGCCGGGGCCTCAGTCCTTGTGTGGAGTCGGGGCCGGAACCTGAGGATTCCTCTCCAGTGTTGCCATGGATCTTGGGGTGCTTCTGAGTCTCCCCAGGGGAGTCAGGCCTCGTCTCGAGAGGGGGCATGCACGTGCGCTTTCCTCCCGAGCTGCAGCAGTAGTGTCACGCTTCCTGTCACGTGGATCAAGGGATCTGTGGCTTTCCCTCGAGGCTGTCCCTCGAGGCTTTCCCACGAGGCTTTCCCACAGGGCTGTGCCACGTGCCACCTTGGTGTGAGTCGATCCTCGGCGTGAAAGACGAGCCGGTGAAGGGAAAAGAGGTTCCTCTGGATGGACTGAGATATCTGGGGGACTCTTGGAATGGTGGCACGACCCTGGAGTTCCTCTCGCCGTTCCTGTTGAGAGGGCCTCCTCTTGAGATGCGACGGGAACGCCGGGAACTCTTTCCCGACGAAGCAGGGAAAGGATCCCTCATCTCGAGCTACGAGGCGGAAACGGGGCTCCTCTGGATGTGGGCGGGACCCTCGTGATTCCTCTCGAGTGGAGACGGCTATGTCGGGGAACTTCTTGATTTGCACCAAGGGTGTGAAGGACCCTTTCGAAGTTCCAGAGGGGAGGTGTGATCAGCCTCGAGACGCCTCAGCGGAAATGGGCCTCATCTCGCCTGGAGGGGAGAACCTCCTGGATTTTCTCGAGTTGCGGCACGTCTTCTCGAGTTACGACGGGGACCTCAGGGACCCGCTCTGGTGGCCTCAGGAAAGGCCAGTCCCCATGCGAGTTGCTAGGGGACCTCTCGGGATTCCTCTCCCGTCCATGCCGGGGCCTCAGTCCTTGTGTGGAGTCGGGGCCGGAACCTGAGGATTCCTCTCCAGTGTTGCCATGGATCTTGGGGTGCTTCTGAGTCTCCCCAGGGGAGTCAGGCCTCGTCTCGAGTGGGGGCATGCACGTGCGCTTTCCTCCCGAGCTGCAGCAGTAGTGTCACGCTTCCTGTCACGTGGATCAAGGGATCTGTGGCTTTCCCTCGAGGCTGTCCCTCGAGGCTTTCCCACGAGGCTTTCCCACAGGGCTGTGCCACGTGCCACCTTGGTGTGAGTCGATCCTCGGCGTGAAAGACGAGTCGGTGAAGGGAAAAGAGGTTCCTCTGGAATGGACTGAGACATCTGGGGGACTCTTGGAATGGTGGCACGACCCTGGAGTTCCTCTCGCCGTTCCTGTTGAGAGGGCCTCCTCTTGAGATGCGACGGGAACGCCGGGAACTCTTTCCCGACGAAGCAAGGAAAGGATCCCTCATCTCGAGCTACGAGGCGGAAACGGGGCTCCTCTGGATGTGGGCGGGACCCTCGTGATTCCTCTCGCGTGGAGACGGCTATGTCGGGGAACTTCTTGATTTGCACCAAGGGTGTGAAGGACCCTTTCGAAGTTCCAGAGGTGAGGTGTGATCAGCCTCGAGACGCCTCAGCGGAAATGGGCCTCATCTCGCCTGGAGGGGAGAACCTCCTGGATTTTCTCGAGTTGCGGCAGGTCTTCTCGAGTTACGACGGGGACCTCAGGGACCCGCTCTGGTGGCCTCAGGAAAGGCCAGTCCCCATGCGAGTTGCTAGGGGACCTCTCGGGATTCCTCTCCCGTCCATGCCGGGGCCTCAGTCCTTGTGTGGAGTCGGGGCCGGAACCTGAGGATTCCTCTCCAGTGTTGCCATGGATCTTGGGGTGCTTCTGAGTCTCCCCAGGGGAGTCAGGCCTCGTCTCGAGTGGGGGCATGCACGTGCGCTTTCCTCCAGAGCTGCAGCAGTAGTGTCACGCTTCCTGTCACGTGGATCAAGGGATCTGTGGCTTTCCCTCGAGCCTGTCCCTCGAGGCTTTCCCACGAGGCTTTCCCACAGGGCTGTGCCACGTGCCACCTTGGTGTGAGTCGATCCTCGGCGTGAAAGACGAGCCGGTGAAGGGAAAAGAGGTTCCTCTGGAATGGACTGAGACATCTGGGGGACTCTTGGAATGGTGGCACGACCCTGGAGTTCCTCTCGCCGTTCCTGTTGAGAGGGCCTCCTCTTGAGATGCGACGGGAACGCCGGGAACTCTTTCCCGACGAAGCAGGGAAAGGATCCCTCATCTCGAGCTACGAGGCGGAAACGGGGCTCCTCTGGATGTGGGCGGGACCTTCGTGATTCCTCTCGAGTGGAGACGGGTATGTTGGGGAACTTCTTGATTTGCACCAAGGGTGTGAAGGACCCTTTCGAAGTTCCAGAGGGGAGGTGTGATCAGCCTCGAGATGCCTCAGGGGAAATGGGCCTCATCTCGCCTGGAGGGGAGAACCTCCTGGATTCTCTCGAGTTGCGGCAGGTCTTCTCGAGTTACGACGGGGATCTCAGGGACCCGCTCTGGTGGCCTCAGGAAAGGCCAGTCCCCAAGCGAGTTGCTAGGGGACCTCTCGGGATTCCTCTCCCGTCCATGCCGGGGCCTCAGACCTTGTGTGGAGTCGGGGCCGGAACCTGAGGATTCCTCTCCAGTGTTGCCATGGACCTTGGGGTGCTTCTGAGTCTCCCCAGGGAATCAGGCCTCGTCTCGAGAGGGGGCATGCACGTGCGCTTTCCTCCCGAGCTGCAGCAGTAGTGTCACGCTTCCTGTCACGTGGATCAAGGGATCTGTGGCTTTCCCTCGAGGCTGTCCCTCGAGGCTTTCCCACGAGGCTTTCCCACAGGGCTGTGCCACGTGCCACCTTGGTGTGAGTCGATCCTCGGCGTGAAAGACGAGCCGGTGAAGGGAAAAGAGGTTCCTCTGGAATGGACTGAGACATCTGGGGGACTCTTGGAATGGTGGCACGACCCTGGAGTTCCTCTCGCCGTTCCTGTTGAGAGGGCCTCCTCTTGAGATGCGACGGGAACGCCGGGAACTCTTTCCCGACGAAGCAAGGAAAGGATCCCTCATCTCGAGCTACGAGGCGGAAACGGGGCTCCTCTGGATGTGGGCGGGACCCTCGTGATTCCTCTCGAGTGGAGACGGCTATGTCGGGGAACTTCTTGATTTGCACCAAGGGTGTGAAGGACCCTTTCGAAGTTCCAGAGGTGAGGTGTGATCAGCCTCGAGACGCCTCAGCGGAAATGGGCCTCATCTCGCCTGGAGGGGAGAACCTCCTGGATTTTCTCGAGTTGCGGCAGGTCTTCTCGAGTTACGACGGGGACCTCAGGGACTCGCTCTGGTGGCCTCAGGAAAGGCCAGTCCCCATGCGAGTTGCTAGGGGACCACTCGGGATTCCTCTCCCGTCCATGCCGGGGCCTCAGTCCTTGTGTGGAGTCGGGGCCGGAACCTGAGGATTCCTCTCCAGTGTTGCCATGGACCTTGGGGTGCTTCTGAGTCACCCCAGGGAATCAGGCCTCGTCTCGAGAGGGGGCATGCACGTGCGCTTTCCTCCCGAGCTGCAGCAGTAGTGTCACGCTTCCTGTCACGTGGATCAAGGGATCTGTGGCTTTCCCTCGAGGCTGTCCCTCGAGGCTTTCCCACGAGGCTTTCCCACAGGGCTGTGCCACGTGCCACCTTGGTGTGAGTCGATCCTCGGCGTGAAAGACGAGCCGGTGAAGGGAAAAGAGGTTCCTCTGAATGGACTGAGACATCTGGGGGACTCTTGGAATGGTGGCACGACCCTGGAGTTCCTCTCGCCGTTCCTGTTGAGAGGGCCTCCTCTTGAGATGCGACGGGAAGGCCGGGAACTCTTTCCCGACGAAGCAGGGAAAGGATCCCTCAACTCGAGCTACGAGGCGGAAACGGGGCTCCTCTGGATGTGGGCGGGACCCTCGTGATTCCTCTCGAGTGGAGACGGGTATGTCGGGGAACTTCTTGATTTGCACCAAGGGTGTGAAGGACCCTTTCGAAGTTCCAGAGGGGAGGTGTGATCAGCCTCCAGATGCCTCAGCGGAAATGGGCCTCATCTCGCCTGGAGGGGAGAACCTCCTGGATTTTCTCAAGTTGGGCACGTCTTCTCGAGTTACGACGGGGACCTCAGGGACCCGCTCTGGTGGCCTCAGGAAAGGCCAGTCCCCATGCGAGTTGCTAGGGGACCTCTCGGGATTCCTCTCCCGTCCATGCCGGGGCCTCAGTCCTTGTGTGGAGTCGGGGCCGGAACCTGAGGATTCCTCTCCAGTGTTGCCATGGATCTTGGGGTGCTTCTGAGTCTCCCCAGGGGAGTCAGGCCTCGTCTCGAGAGGTGGCATGCACGTGCGCTTTCCTCCCGAGCTGCAGCAGTAGTGTAACGCTTCCTGTCACGTGGATCAAGGGATCTGTGGCTTTCCCTCGAGGCTGTCCCTCGAGGCTTTCCCACGAGGCTTTCCCACAGGGCTGTGCCACGTGCCACCTTGGTGTGAGTCGATCCTCGGCGTGAAAGACGAGCCGGTGAAGGGAAAAGAGGTTCCTCTGGATGGACTGAGACATCTGGGGGACTCTTGGAATGGTGGCACGACCCTGGAGTTCCTCTCGCCGTTCCTGTTGAGAGGGCCTCCTCTTGAGATGCGACGGGAACGCCGGGAACTCTTTCCCGACGAAGCAGGGAAAGGATCCCTCATCTCGAGCTACGAGGCGGAAACGGGGCTCCTCTGGATGTGGGCGGGACCCTCGTGATTCCTCTCGAGTGGAGACGGCTATGTCGGGGAACTTCTTGATTTGCACCAAGGGTGTGAAGGACCCTTTCGAAGTTCCAGAGGGGAGGTGTGATCAGCCTCGAGACGCCTCAGCGGAAATGGGCCTCATCTCGCCTGGAGGGGAGAACCTCCTGGATTTTCTCGAGTTGCGGCACGTCTTCTCGAGTTACGACGGGGACCTCAGGGACCCGCTCTGGTGGCCTCAGGAAAGGCCAGTCCCCATGCGAGTTGCTAGGGGACCTCTCGGGATTCCTCTCCCGTCCATGCCGGGGCCTCAGTCCTTGTGTGGAGTCGGGGCCGGAACCTGAGGATTCCTCTCCAGTGTTGCCATGGATCTTGGGGTGCTTCTGAGTCTCCCCAGGGGAGTCAGGCCTCGTCTCGAGTGGGGGCATGCACGTGCGCTTTCCTCCAGAGCTGCAGCAGTAGTGTCACGCTTCCTGTCACGTGGATCAAGGGATCTGTGGCTTTCCCTCGAGCCTGTCCCTCGAGGCTTTCCCACGAGGCTTTCCCACAGGGCTGTGCCACGTGCCACCTTGGTGTGAGTCGATCCTCGGCGTGAAAGACGAGCCGGTGAAGGGAAAAGAGGTTCATCTGGAATGGACTGAGACATCTGGGGGACTCTTGGAATGGTGGCACGACCCTGGAGTTCCTCTCGCCGTTCCTGTTGAGATGGCCTCCTCTTGAGATGCGACGGGAACGCCGGGAACTCTTTCCCGACGAAGCAGGGAAAGGATCCCTCATCTCGAGCTACGAGGCGGAAACGGGGCTCCTCTGGATGTGGGCGGGACCTTCGTGATTCCTCTCGAGTGGAGACGGCTATGTCGGGGAACTTCTTGATTTGCACCAAGGGTGTGAAGGACCCTTTCGAAGTTCCAGAGGGGAGGTGTGATCAGCCTCGAGATGCCTCAGGGGAAATGGGCCTCATCTCGCCTGGAGGGGAGAACCGGCTGGATTTTCTCGAGTTGCGGTAGGTTTTCTCGTGTTACGACGGGGACCACAGGGACCCGCTCTGGTGGCCTCAGGAAAGGCCAGTCCCCAAGCGAGTTGCTAGGGGACCTCTCGGGATTCCTCTCCCGTCCATGCCGGGGCCTCAGTCCTTGTGTGGAGTCGGGGCCGGAACCTGAGGATTCCTCTCCAGTGTTGCCATGGACCTTGGGGTGCTTCTGAGTCTCCCCAGGGAATCAGGCCTCGTCTCGAGAGGGGGCATGCACCTGCGCTTTCCTCCCGAGCTGCAGCAGTAGTGTCACGCTTCCTGTCACGTGGATCAAGGGATCTGTGGCTTTCCCTCGAGTCTGTCCCTCGAGGCTTTCCCACGAGGCTTTCCCACAGGGCTCTGCCACGTGCCACCTTGGTGTGAGTCGATCCTCGGCGTGAAAGACGAGCCGGTGAAGGGAAAAGAGGTTCCTCTGAATGGACTGAGACATCTGGGGGACTCTTGGAATGGTGGCACGACCCTGGAGTTCCTCTCGCCGTTCCTGTTGAGAGGGCCTCCTCTTGAGATGCGACGGGAAGGCCGGGAACTCTTTCCCGACGAAGCAGGGAAAGGATCCCTCATCTCGAGCTACGAGGCGGAAACGGGGCTCCTCTGGATGTGGGCGGGACCCTCGTGATTCCTCTCGAGTGGAGACGG
Organism: Budorcas taxicolor; assembly: GCF_023091745.1. Lineage (NCBI taxonomy): Eukaryota > Metazoa > Chordata > Mammalia > Artiodactyla > Bovidae > Budorcas > Budorcas taxicolor. Next base: position 1,338,500 of record NW_026292750.1, on the reverse strand, counting down.
GTATGTCGGGGAACTTCTTGATTTGCACCAAGGGTGTGAAAGACCCTTTCGAAGTTCCAGAGGGGAGGTGTGATCAGCCTCCAGATGCCTCAGCGGAAATGGGCCTCATCTCGCCTGGAGGGGAGAACCTCCTGGATTTTCTCGAGTTGCGGCACGTCTTCTCGAGTTACGACGGGGACCTCAGGGACCCGCTCTGGTGGCCTCAGGAAAGGCCAGTCCCCATGCGAGTTGCTAGGGGACCTCTCGGGATTCCTCTCCCGTCCATGCCGGGGCCTCAGTCCTTGTGTGGAGTCGGGGCCGGAACCTGAGGATTCCTCTCCAGTGTTGCCATGGATCTTGGGGTGCTTCTGAGTCTCCCCAGGGGAGTCAGGCCTCGTCTCGAGTGGGGGCATGCACGTGCGCTTTCCTCCCGAGCTGCAGCAGTAGTGTCACGCTACCTGTCACGTGGATCAAGGGATCTGTGGCTTTCCCTCGAGGCTGTCCCTCGAGGCTGTCCCACGAGGCTTTCCCACAGGGCTGTGCCACGTGCCACCTTGGTGTGAGTCGATCCTCGGCGTGAAAGACGAGCCGGTGAAGGGAAAAGAGGTTCCTCTGGAATGCACTGAGACATCTGGGGGACTCTTGGAATGGTGGCACGACCCTGGAGTTCCTCTCGCCGTTCCTGTTGAGAGGGCCTCCTCTTGAGTTGCGACGGGAACGCCGGGAACTCTTTCCCGACGAAGCAGGGAAAGGATCCCTCATCTCGAGCTACGAGGCGGAAACGGGGCTCCTCTGGATGTGGGCGGGACCCTCGTGATTCCTCTCGAGTGGAGACGGCTATGTTGGGGAACTTCTTGATTTGCACCAAGGGTGTGAAGGACCCTTTCGAAGTTCCAGAGGGGAGGTGTGATCAGCCTCGAGACGCCTCAGCGGAAATGGGCCTCATCTCGCCTGGAGGGGAGAACCTGCTGGATTTTCTCGAGTTGCGGCACGTCTTCTCGAGTTACGACGGGGACCTCAGGGACCCGCTCTGCTGGCCTCAGGAAAGGCCAGTCCCCATGCGAGTTGCTAGGGGACCTCTCGGGATTCCTCTCCCGTCCATGCCGGGGGCTCAGTCCTTGTGTGGAGTCGGGGCCGGAACCTGAGGATTCCTCTCCAGTGTTGCCATGGATCTTGGGGTGCTTCTGAGTCTCCCCAGGGGAGTCAGGCCTCGTCTCGAGTGGGGGCATGCACGTGCGCTTTCCTCCCGAGCTGCAGCAGTAGTGTCACGCTTCCTGTCACGTGGATCAAGGGATCTGTGGCTTTCCCTCGAGTCTGTCCCTCGAGGCTTTCCCACGAGGCTTTCCCACAGGGCTGTGCCACGTGCCACCTTGGTGTGAGTCGATCCTCGGCGTGAAAGACGAGCCGGTGAAGGGAAAAGAGGTTCCTCTGAATGGACTGAGACATCTGGGGGACTCTTGGAATGGTGGCACGACCCTGGAGTTCCTCTCGCCGTTCCTGTTGAGAGGGCCTCCTCTTGAGATGCGACGGGAAGGCCGGGAACTCTTTCCCGACGAAGCAGGGAAAGGATCCCTCATCTCGAGCTACGAGGCGGAAACGGGGCTCCTCTGGATGTGGGCGGGACCCTCGTGATTCCTCTCGAGTGGAGACGGGTATGTCGGGGAACTTCTTGATTTGCACCAAGGGTGTGAAGGACCCTTTCGAAGTTCCAGAGGGGAGGTGTGATCAGCCTCCAGATGCCTCAGCGGAAATGGGCCTCATCTCGCCTGGAGGGGAGAACCTCCTGGATTTTCTCGAGTTGCGGCACGTCTTCTCGAGTTACGACGGGGACCTCAGGGACCCGCTCTGGTGGCCTCAGGAAAGGCCAGTCCCCATGCGAGTTGCTAGGGGACCTCTCGGGATTCCTCTCCCGTCCATGCCGGGGCCTCAGTCCTTGTGTGGAGTCGGGGCCGGAACCTGAGGATTCCTCTCCAGTGTTGCCATGGATCTTGGGGTGCTTCTGAGTCTCCCCAGGGGAGTCAGGCCTCGTCTCGAGAGGGGGCATGCACGTGCGCTTTCCTCCCGAGCTGCAGCAGTAGTGTCACGCTTCCTGTCACGTGGATCAAGGGATCTGTGGCTTTCCCTCGAGGCTGTCCCTCGAGGCTTTCCCACGAGGCTTTCCCACAGGGCTGTGCCACGTGCCACCTTGGTGTGAGTCGATCCTCGGCGTGAAAGACGAGCCGGTGAAGGGAAAAGAGGTTCCTCTGGATGGACTGAGACATCTGGGGGACTCTTGGAATGGTGGCACGACCCTGGAGTTCCTCTCGCCGTTCCTGTTGAGAGGGCCTCCTTTGAGATGCGACGGGAAGGCCGGGAACTCTTTCCCGACGAAGCAGGGAAAGGATCCCTCATCTCGAGCTACGAGGCGGAAACGGGGCTCCTCTGGATGTGGGCGGGACCCTCGTGATTCCTCTCGAGTGGAGACGGGTATGTCAGGGAACTTCTTGATTTGCACCAAGGGTGTGAAGGACCCTTTCGAAGTTCCAGAGGGGAGGTGTGATCAGCCTCGAGACGCCTCAGCGGAAATGGGCCTCATCTCGCCTGGAGGGGAGAACCTCCTGGATTTTCTCGAGTTGCGGCAGGTATTCTCGAGTTACGACGGGGACCTCAGGGACCCGCTCTGGTGGCCTCAGGAAAGGTCAGTCCCCATGCGAGTTGCTAGGGGACCTCTCAGGATTCCTCTCCCGTCCATGCCGGGGCCTCAGTCCTTGTGTGGAGTCGGGGCCGGAACCTGAGGATTCCTCTCCAGTGTTGCCATGGATCTTGGGGTGCTTCTGAGTCTCCCCAGGGGAGTCAGGCCTCGTCTCGAGCGGGGGCATGAACGTGCGCTTTCCTCCCGAGCTGCAGCAGTAGTGTCACGCTTCCTGTCACGTGGATCAAGGGATCTGTGGCTTTCCCTCGAGGCTGTCCCTCGAGGCTTTCCCACGAGGCTTTCCCACAGGGCTGTGCCACGTGCCACCTTGGTGTGAGTCGATTCTCGGCGTGAAAGACGAGCCGGTGAAGGGAAAAGAGGTTCCTCTGGAATGCACTGAGACATCTGGGGGACTCTTGGAATGGTGGCACGACCCTGGAGTTCCTCTCGCCGTTCCTGTTGAGAGGGCCTCCTCTTGAGTTGCGACGGGAACGCCGGGAACTCTTTCCCGACGAAGCAGGGAAAGGATCCCTCATCTCGAGCTACGAGGCGGAAACGGGGCTCCTCTGGATGTGGGCGGGACCCTCGTGATTCCTCTCGAGTGGAGACGGCTATGTCGGGGAACTTCTTGATTTGCACCAAGGGTGTGAAGGACCCTTTCGAAGTTCCAGAGGGGAGGTGTGATCAGCCTCGAGACGCCTCAGCGGAAATGGGCCTCGTCTCGCCTGGAGGGGAGAACCTGCTGGATTTTCTCGAGTTGCGGCACGTCTTCTCGAGTTACGACGGGGACCTCAGGGACCCGCTCTGCTGGCCTCAGGAAAGGCCAGTCCCCATGCGAGTTGCTAGGGGACCTCTCGGGATGCCTCTCCCGTCCATGCCGGGGCCTCAGTCCTTGTGTGGAGTCGGGGCCGGAACCTGAGGATTCCTCTCCAGTGTTGCCATGGATCTTGGGGTGCTTCTGAGTCTCCCCAGGGGAGTCAGGCCTCGTCTCGAGTGGGGGCATGCACGTGCCCTTTCCTCCCGAGCTGCAGCAGTAGTGTCACGCTTCCTGTCACGTGGATCAAGGGATCTGTGGCTTTCCCTCGAGGCTGTCCCTCGAGGCTTTCCCACGAGGCTTTCCCACAGGGCTGTGCCACGTGCCACCTTGGTGTGAATCGATCCTCGGCGTAAAGACGAGTCGGTGAAGGGAAAAGAGGTTCCTCTGGAATGGACTGAGACATCTGGGGGACTCTTGGAATGGTGGCACGACCCTGGAGTTCCTCTCGCCGTTCCTGTTGAGAGGGCCTCCTCTTGAGATGCGACGGGAACGCCGGGAATTCTTTCCCGACGAAGCAGGGAAAGGATCCCTCATCTCGAGCTACGAGGCGGAAACGGGGCTCCTCTGGATGTGGGCGGGACCTTCGTGATTCCTCTCGAGTGGAGACGGCTATGTCGGGGAACTTCTTGATTTGCACCAAGGGTGTGAAGGACCCTTTCGAAGTTCCAGAGGTGAGGTGTGATCAGCCTCGAGACGCCTCAGCGGAAATGGGCCTCATCTCGCCTGGAGGGGAGAACCTCCTGGATTTTCTCGAGTTGCGGCAGGTCTTCTCGAGTTACGACGGGGACCTCCGGGACCCGCTCTGGTGGCCTCAGGAAAGGCCAGTCCCCATGCGAGTTGCTAGGGGACCTCTCGGGATTCCTCTCCCGTCCATGCCGGGGCCTCAGTCCTTGTGTGGAGTCGGGGCCGGAACCTGAGGATTCCTCTCCAGTGTTGCCATGGATCTTGGGGTGCTTCTGAGTCTCCCCAGGGGAGTCAGGCCTCGTCTCGAGTGGGGGCATGCACGTGCGCTTTCCTCCAGAGCTGCAGCAGTAGTGTCACGCTTCCTGTCACGTGGATCAAGGGATCTGTGGCTTTCCCTCGAGCCTGTCCCTCGAGGCTTTCCCACGAGGCTTTCCCACAGGGCTGTGCCACGTGCCACCTTGGTGTGAGTCGATCCTCGGCGTGAAAGACGAGCCGGTGAAGGGAAAAGAGGTTCCTCTGAATGGACTGAGACATCTGGGGGACTCTTGGAATGGTGGCACGACCCTGGAGTTCCTCTCGCCGTTCCTGTTGAGAGGGCCTCCTCTTGAGTTGCGACGGGAAGGCCGGGAACTCTTTCCCGACGAAGCAGGGAAAGGATCCCTCATCTCGAGCTACGAGGCGGAAACGGGGCTCCTCTGGATGTGGGCGGGACCCTCGTGATTCCTCTCGAGTGGAGACGGGTATGTCGGGGAACTTCTTGATTTGCACCAAGGGTGTGAAGGACCCTTTCGAAGTTCCAGAGGGGAGGTGTGATCAGCCTCCAGATGCCTCAGCGGAAATGGGCCTCATCTCGCCTGGAGGGGAGAACCTCCTGGATTTTCTCGAGTTGCGGCACGTCTTCTCGAGTTACGACGGGGACCTCAGGGACCCGCTCTGGTGGCCTCAGGAAAGGCCAGTCCCCATGCGAGTTGCTAGGGGACCTCTCGGGATTCCTCTCCCGTCCATGCCGGGGCCTCAGTCCTTGTGTGGAGTCGGGGCCGGAACCTGAGGATTCCTCTCCAGTGTTGCCATGGATCTTGGGGTGCTTCTGAGTCTCCCCAGGGGAGTCAGGCCTCGTCTCGAGAGGGGGCATGCACGTGCGCTTTCCTCCCGAGCTGCAGCAGTAGTGTCACGCTTCCTGTCACGTGGATCAAGGGATCTGTGGCTTTCCCTCGAGGCTGTCCCTCGAGGCTTTCCCACGAGGCTTTCCCACAGGGCTGTGCCACGTGCCACCTTGGTGTGAGTCGATCCTCGGCGTGAAAGACGAGCCGGTGAAGGGAAAAGAGGTTCCTCTGGATGGACTGAGACATCTGGGGGACTCTTGGAATGGTGGCACGACCCTGGAGTTCCTCTCGCCGTTCCTGTTGAGAGGGCCTCCTTTGAGATGCGACGGGAAGGCCGGGAACTCTTTCCCGACGAAGCAGGGAAAGGATCCCTCATCTCGAGCTACGAGGCGGAAACGGGGCTCCTCTGGATGTGGGCGGGACCCTCGTGATTCCTCTCGAGTGGAGACGGCTATGTCGGGAAACTTCTTGATTTGCACCAAGGGTGTGAAGGACCCTTTCGAAGTTCCAGAGGTGAGGTGTGATCAGCCTCGAGACGCCTCAGCGGAAATGGGCCACATCTCGCCTGGAGGGGAGAACCTCCTGGATTTTCTCGAGTTGCGGCAGGTCTTCTCGAGTTACGATGGGGACCTCAGGGACCCGCTCTGGTGGCCTCAGGAAAGGCCAGTCCCCATGCGAGTTGCTAGGGGACCACTCGGGATTCCTCTCCCGTCCATGCCGGGGCCTCAGTCCTTGTGTGGAGTCGGGGCCGGAACCTGAGGATTCCTCTCCAGTGTTGCCATGGACCTTGGGGTGCTTCTGAGTCACCCCAGGGAATCAGGCCTCGTCTCGAGAGGGGGCATGCACGTGCGCTTTCCTCCCGAGCTGCAGCAGTAGTGTCACGCTTCCTGTCACGTGGATCAAGGGATCTGTGGCTTTCCCTCGAGGCTGTCCCTCGAGGCTTTCCCACGAGGCTTTCCCACAGGGCTGTGCCACGTGCCACCTTGGTGTGAGTCGATCCTCGGCGTGAAAGACGAGCCGGTGAAGGGAAAAGAGGTTCCTCTGAATGGACTGAGACATCTGGGGGACTCTTGGAATGGTGGCACGACCCTGGAGTTCCTCTCGCCGTTCCTGTTGAGAGGGCCTCCTCTTGAGATGCGACGGGAAGGCCGGGAACTCTTTCCCGACGAAGCAGGGAAAGGATCCCTCATCTCGAGCTACGAGGCGGAAACGGGGCTCCTCTGGATGTGGGCGGGACCCTCGTGATTCCTCTCGAGTGGAGACGGGTATGTCGGGGAACTTCTTGATTTGCACCAAGGGTGTGAAGGACCCTTTCGAAGTTCCAGAGGGGAGGTGTGATCAGCCTCCAGATGCCTCAGCGGAAATGGGCCTCATCTCGCCTGGAGGGGAGAACCTCCTGGATTTTCTCGAGTTGCGGCACGTCTTCTCGAGTTACGACGGGGACCTCAGGGACCCGCTCTGGTGGCCTCAGGAAAGGCCAGTCCCCATGCGAGTTGCTAGGGGACCTCTCGGGATTCCTCTCCCGTCCATGCCGGGGCCTCAGTCCTTGTGTGGAGTCGGGGCCGGAACCTGAGGATTCCTCTCCAGTGTTGCCATGGATCTTGGGGTGCTTCTGAGTCTCCCCAGGGGAGTCAGGCCTCGTCTCGAGAGGGGGCATGCACGTGCGCTTTCCTCCCGAGCTGCAGCAGTAGTGTCACGCTTCCTGTCACGTGGATCAAGGGATCTGTGGCTTTCCCTCGAGGCTGTCCCTCGAGGCTTTCCCACGAGGCTTTCCCACAGGGCTGTGCCACGTGCCACCTTGGTGTGAGTCGATCCTCGGCGTGAAAGACGAGCCGGTGAAGGGAAAAGAGGTTCCTCTGGATGGACTGAGACATCTGGGGGACTCTTGGAATGGTGGCACGACCCTGGAGTTCCTCTCGCCGTTCCTGTTGAGAGGGCCTCCTTTGAGATGCGACGGGAAGGCCGGGAACTCTTTCCCGACGAAGCAGGGAAAGGATCCCTCATCTCGAGCTACGAGGCGGAAACGGGGCTCCTCTGGATGTGGGCGGGACCCTCGTGATTCCTCTCGAGTGGAGACGGCTATGTCGGGAAACTTCTTGATTTGCACCAAGGGTGTGAAGGACCCTTTCGAAGTTCCAGAGGTGAGGTGTGATCAGCCTCGAGACGCCTCAGCGGAAATGGGCCACATCTCGCCTGGAGGGGAGAACCTCCTGGATTTTCTCGAGTTGCGGCAGGTCTTCTCGAGTTACGATGGGGACCTCAGGGACCCGCTATGGTGGCCTCAGGAAAGGCCAGTCCCCATGCGAGTTGCTAGGGGACCACTCGGGATTCCTCTCCCGTCCATGCCGGGGCCTCAGTCCTTGTGTGGAGTCGGGGCCGGAACCTGAGGATTCCTCTCCAGTGTTGCCATGGACCTTGGGGTGCTTCTGAGTCACCCCAGGGAATCAGGCCTCGTCTCGAGAGGGGGCATGCACGTGCGTTTTCCTCCCGAGCTGCAGCAGTAGTGTCATGCTTCCTGTCACGTGGATCAAGGGATCTGTGGCTTTCCCTCGAGGCTGTCCCTCGAGGCTTTCCCACGAGGCTTTCCCACAGGGCTGTGCCACGTGCCACCTTGGTGTGAGTCGATCCTCGGCGTGAAAGACGAGCCGGTGAAGGGAAAAGAGGTTCCTCTGAATGGACTGAGACATCTGGGGGACTCTTGGAATGGTGGCACGACCCTGGAGTTCCTCTCGCCGTTCCTGTTGAGAGGGCCTCCTCTTGAGATGCGACGGGAAGGCCGGGAACTCTTTCCCGACGAAGCAGGGAAAGGATCCCTCATCTCGAGCTACGAGGCGGAAACGGGGCTCCTCTGGATGTGGGCGGGACCCTCGTGATTCCTCTCGAGTGGAGACGGGTATGTCAGGGAACTTCTTAATTTGCACCAAAGGTGTGAAGGACCCTTTCGAAGTTCCAGAGGGGAGGTGTGATCAGCCTCGAGACGCCTCAGCGGAAATGGGCCTCATCTCGCCTGGAGGGGAGAACCTCCTGGATTTTCTCGAGTTGCGGCAGGTCTTCTCGAGTTACGACGGGGACCTCAGGGACCCGCTCTGGTGGCCTCAGGAAAGGTCAGTCCCCATGCGAGTTGCTAGGGGACCTCTCAGGATTCCTCTCCCGTCCATGCCGGGGCCTCAGTCCTTGTGTGGAGTCGGGGCCGGAACCTGAGGATTCCTCTCCAGTGTTGCCATGGATCTTGGGGTGCTTCTGAGTCTCCCCAGGGGAGTCAGGCCTCGTCTCGAGTGGGGGCATGCACGTGCGCTTCCTCCCGAGCTGCAGCAGTAGTGTCACGCTTCCTGTCACGTGGATCAAGGGATCTGTGGCTTTCCCTCGAGGCTGTCCCTCGAGACTTTCCCACAGGGCTGTGCCACGTGCCACCTTGGTGTGAATCGATCCTCGGCGTAAAGACGAGCCGGTGAAGGGAAAAGAGGTTCCTCTGGAATGGACTGAGACATCTGGGGGACTCTTGAAATGGTGGCACGACCCTGGAGTTCCTCTCGCCGTTCCTGTTGAGAGGGCCTCCTCTTGAGATGCGACGGGAACGCCGGGAACTCTTTCCCGACGAAGCAAGGAAAGGATCCCTCATCTCCCGCTACGAGGCGGAAACGGGGCTCCTCTGGATGTGGGCGGGACCCTCGTGATTCCCCTCGAGTGGAGACGGGTATGTCGGGGAACTTCTTGATTTGCACCAAGGGTGTGAAGGACCCTTTCGAAGTTCCAGAGGTGAGGTGTGATCAGCCTCGAGACGCCTCAGAAAAAATGGGCCTCATCTCGCCTGGAGGGGAGAACCTCCTGGATTTTCTCGAGTTCCGGCAGGTCTTCTCGAGTTACGATGGGGACCTCAGGGACCCGGTCTGGTGGCCTCAGGAAAGGCCAGTCCCCATGCGAGTTGCTAGGGGACCTCTCGGGATTCCTCTCCCGTCCATGCCGGGGGCTCAGTCCTTGTGGGGAGTCAGGGCCGGAACCTGAGGATTCCTCTCCAGTGTTGCCATGGATCTTGGGGTGCTTCTGAGTCTCCCCAGGGGAGTCAGGCCTCGTCTCGTGTGGGGGCATGCACGTGCGCTTTCCTCCCGAGCTGCAGCAGTAGTGTCACGCTTGCTGTCACGTGGATCAATGGATCTGTGGCTTTCCCTCGAGGCTGTCTCTCGAGGCTTTCCCACGAGGCTTTCCCACAGGGCTGTGCCACGTGCCACCTTGGTGTGAGTCGATCCTCGGCGTGAAAGACGAGCCGGTGAAGGGAAAAGAGGTTCCTCTGGAATGGACTGAGACTTCTGGGGGACTCTTGGAATGGTGGCACGACCCTGGAGTTCCTCTCGCCGTTCCTGTTGAGAGGGCCTCCTCTTGAGATGCGACGGGAAGGCCGGGAACTCTTTCCCGACGAAGCAGGGAAAGGATCCCTCATCTCGAGCTACGAGGCGGAAACGGGGCTCCTCTGGATGTGGGCGGGACCCTCGTGATTCCTCTCGAGTGGAGACGGCTATGTCGGGGAACTTCTTGATTTGCACCAAGGGTGTGAAGGACCCTTTCAAAGTTCCAGAGGTGAGGTGTGATCAGCCTCGAGACGCCTCAGCGGAAATGGGCCTCATCTCGCCTGGAGGGTAGAACCTCCTGGATTTTCTCGAGTTGTGGCAGGTCTTCTCGAGTTACGAAGGGGACTCAGGGACCCGCTCTGGTGGCCTCAGGAAAGGCCAGTCCCCATGCGAGTTGCTAGGGTCCTCTCGGGATTCCTCTCCCGTCCATGCCGGGGCCTCAGTCCTTGTGTGGAGTCGGGGCCGGAACCTGAGGATTCCTCTCCAGTGTTGCCATGGATCTTGGGGTGCTTCTGAGTCTCCCCAGGGGAGTCAGGCCTCGTCTCGAGTGGGGGCATGCACGTGCGATTTCCTCCCGAGCTGCAGCAGTAGTGTCACGCTTCCTGTGACGTGGATCAAGGGATCTGTGGCTTTCCCTCGAGGCTGTCCCTCGAGGCTTTCCCACGAGGCTTTCCCACAGGGCTGTGCCACGTGCCACCTTGGTGTGAGTCGATCCTCGGCGTGAAAGACGAGCCGGTGAAGGGAAAAGAGTTTCCTCTGGAATGGACTGAGACATCTGGGGGACTCTTGGAATGGTGGCACGACCCTGGAGTTCCTCTCGCCGTTCCTGTTGAGAGGGCCTCCGCTTGAGATGCGACGGGAACGCCGGGAATTCTTTCCCGACGAAGCAGGGAAAGGATCCCTCATCTCGAGCTACGAGGCGGAAACGGGGCTCCTCTGGATGTGGGCGGGACCTTCGTGATTCCTCTCGAGTGGAGACGGCTATGTCGGGGAACTTCTTGATTTGCACCAAGGGTGTGAAGGACCCTTTCGAAGTTCCAGAGGTGAGGTGTGATCAGCCTCGAGACGCCTCAGCGGAAATGGGCCTCATCTCGCCTGGAGGGGAGAACCTCCTGGATTTTCTCGAGTTGCGGCACGTCTTCTCGAGTTACGACGGGGACCTCAGGGACCCGCTCTGGTGGCCTCAGGAAAGGCCAGTCCCCATGCGAGTTGCTAGGGGACCTCTCGGGATTCCTCTCCCGTCCATGCCGGGGCCTCAGTCCTTGTGTGGAGTCGGGGCCGGAACCTGAGGATTCCTCTCCAGTGTTGCCATGGATCTTGGGGTGCTTCTGAGTCTCCCCAGGGGAGTCAGGCCTCGTCTCGAGTGGGGGCATGCACGTGCGCTTTCCTCCAGAGCTGCAGCAGTAGTGTCACGCTTCCTGTCACGTGGATCAAGGGATCTGTGGCTTTCCCTCGAGCCTGTCCCTCGAGGCTTTCCCACGAGGCTTTCCCACAGGGCTGTGCCACGTGCCACCTTGGTGTGAGTCGATCCTCGGCGTTAAAGACGAGCCGGTGAAGGGAAAAGAGGTTCCTCTGGAATGGACTGAGACATCTGGGGGACTCTTGGAATGGTGGCACGACCCTGGAGTTCCTCTCGCCGTTCCTGTTGAGATGGCCTCCTATTGACATGCGACGGGAACGCCGGGAACTCTTTCCCGAAGAAGCAGGGAAAGGATCCCTCATCTCGAGCTACGAGGCGGAAACGGGGCTCCTCTGGATGTGTTCGGGACCTTCGTGATTCCTCTCGAGTGGAGACGGGTAGTTGGGGAACTTCTTGATTTGCACCAAGGGTGTGAAGGACCCTTTCGAAGTTCCAGAGGGGAGGTGTGATCAGCCTCGAGATGCCTCAGCGGAAATGGGCCTCATCTCGCCTGGAGGGGAGAACCTGCTGGATTTTCTCGAGTTGCGGCAGGTCTTCTCGAGTTACGACGGGGACCTCAGGGACCCGCTCTGGTGGCCTCAGGAAAGGCCAGTCCCCATGCGAGTTGCTAGGGGACCTCTCGGGATTCCTCTCCCGTCCATGCCGGGGCCTCAGTCCTTGTGTGGAGTCGGGGCCGGAACCTGAGGATTCCTCTCCAGTGTTGCCATGGACCTTGGGGTGCTTCTGAGTCTCCCCAGGGAATCAGGCCTCGTCTCGAGTGGGGGCATGCACGTGCGCTTTCCTCCCGAGCTGCAGCAGTAGTGTCACGCTTCCTGTCATGTGGATCAAGGGATCTGTGGCTTTCCCTCGAGGCTGTCCCTCGAGGCTTTCCCACGAGGCTTTCCCACAGGGCTGTGCCACGTGCCACCTTGGTGTGAGTCGATCCTCGGCGTGAAAGACGAGCCGGTGAAGGGAAAAGAGGTTCCTCTGGAATGGACTGAGACTTCTGGGGGACTCTTGGAATGGTGGCACGACCCTGGAGTTCCTCTCGCCGTTCCTGTTGAGAGGGCCTCCTCTTGAGATGCGACGGGAACGCCGGGAACTCTTTCCCGACGAAGCAGGGAAAGGATCCCTCATCTCGAGCTACGAGGTGGAAACGGGGCTCCTCTGGATGTGGGCGGGACCCTCGTGATTCCTCTCGAGTGGAGACGGCTATGTCGGGGAACTTCTTGATTTGCACCAAGGGTGTGAAGGACCCTTTCGAAGTTCCAGAGGTGAGGTGTGATCAGCCTCGAGACGCCTCAGCGGAAATGGGCCTCATCTCGCCTGGAGGGGAGAACCTCCTGGATTTTCTCGAGTTGCGGCAGGTCTTCTCGAGTTACGACGGGGACCTCAGGGACCCGCTCTGGTGGCCTCAGGAAAGGCCAGTCCCCATGCGAGTTGCTAGGGGACCTCTCGGGATTCCTCTCCCGTCCATGCCGGGGCCTCAGTCCTTGTGTGGAGTCGGGGCCGGAACCTGAGGATTCCTCTCCAGTGTTGCCATGGATCTTGGGGTGCTTCTGAGTCTCCCCAGGGGAGTCAGGCCTCGTCTCGAGTGGGGGCATGCACGTGCGCTTTCCTCCAGAGCTGCAGCAGTAGTGTCACGCTTCCTGTCACGTGGATCAAGGGATCTGTGGCTTTCCCTCGAGTCTGTCCCTCGAGGCTTTCCAACGAGGCTTTTCCACAGGGCTGTGCCACGTGCCACCTTGGTGTGAGTCGATCCTCGGCGTTAAAGACCAGCAGGTGAAGGGAAAAGAGGTTCCTCTGGAATGGACTGAGACATCTGGGGGACTCTTGGAATGGTGGCACGACCCTGGAGTTCCTCTCGCCGTTCCTGTTGAGAGGGCCTCCTCTTGAGATGCGACGGGAACGCCGGGAACTCTTTCCCGACGAAGCAGGGAAAGGATCCCTCATCTCGAGCTACGAGGCGGAAACGGGGCTCCTCTGGATGTGTTCGGGACCTTCGTGATTCCTCTCGAGAGGAGACGGGTAGTTGGGGAACTTCTTGATTTGCACCAAGGGTGTGAAGGACCCTTTCGAAGTTCCAGAGGGGAGGTGTGATCAGCCTCGAGATGCCTCAGCGGAAATGGGCCTCATCTCGCCTGGAGGGGAGAACCTGCTGGATTTTCTCGAGTTGCGGCAGGTCTTCTCGAGTTACGACGGGGACCTCAGGGACCCGCTCTGGTGGCCTCAGGAAAGGCCAGTCCCCATGCGAGTTGCTAGGGGACCTCTCGGGATTCCTCTCCCGTCCATGCCGGGGCCTCAGTCCTTGTGTGGAGTCGGGGCCGGAACCTGAGGATTCCTCTCCAGTGTTGCCATGGACCTTGGGGTGCTTCTGAGTCTCCCCAGGGAATCAGGCCTCGTCTCGAGTGGGGGCATGCACGTGCGCTTTCCTCCCGAGCTGCAGCAGTAGTGTCACGCTTCCTGTCACGTGGATCAAGGGATCTGTGGCTTTCCCTCGAGGCTGTCCCTCGAGGCTTTCCCACGAGGCTTTCCCACAGGGCTGTGCCACGTGCCACCTTGGTGTGAGTCGATCCTCGGCGTGAAAGACGAGCCGGTGAAGGGAAAAGAGGTTCCTCTGGAATGGACTGAGACTTCTGGGGGACTCTTGGAATGGTGGCACGACCCTGGAGTTCCTCTCGCCGTTCCTGTTGAGAGGGCCTCCTCGTGAGATGCGACGGGAACGCCGGGAACTCTTTCCCGACGAAGCAGGGAAAGGATCCCTCATCTCGAGCTACGAGGCGGAAACGGGGCTCCTCTGGATGTGGGCGGGACCCTCGTGATTCCTCTCGAGTGGAGACGGCTATGTCGGGGAACTTCTTGATTTGCACCAAGGGTGTGAAGGACCCTTTCGAAGTTCCAGAGGTGAGGTGTGATCAGCCTCGAGACGCCTCAGCGGAAATGGGCCTCATCTCGCCTGGAGGGGAGAACCTCCTGGATTTTCTCGAGTTGCGGCAGGTCTTCTCGAGTTACGATGGGGACCTCAGGGACCCGCTCTGGTGGCGTCAGGAAAGGCCAGTCCCCATGCGAGTTGCTAGGGGACCTCTCGGGATTCCTCTCCCGTCCATGCCGGGGCCTCAGTCCTTGTGTGGAGTCGGGGCCGGAACCTGAGGATTCCTCTCCAGTGTTGCCATGGACCTTGGGGTGCTTCTGAGTCTCCCCAGGGAATCAGGCCTCGTCTCGAGAGGGGGCATGCACGTGCGCTTTCCTCCCGAGCTGCAGCAGTAGTGTCACGCTTCCTGTCACGTGGATCAAGGGATCTGTGGCTTTCCCTCGAGGCTGTCCCTCGAGGCTTTCCCACGAGGCTTTCCCACAGGGCTGTGCCACGTGCCACCTTGGTGTGAGTCGATCCTCGGCGTGAAAGACGAGCCGGTGAAGGGAAAAGAGGTTCCTCTGGATGGACTGAGACATCTGGGGGACTCTTGGAATGGTGGCACGACCCTGGAGTTCCTCTCGCCGTTCCTGTTGAGAGGGCCTCCTCTTGAGATGCGACGGGAAGGCCGGGAACTCTTTCCCGACGAAGAAGGGAAAGGATCCCTCATCTCGAGCTACGAGGCGGAAACGGGGCTCCTCTGGATGTGGGCGGGACCCTCGTGATTCCTCTCGAGTGGAGACGGGTATGTCGGGGAACTTCTTGATTTGCACCAAGGGTGTGAAGGACCCTTTCGAAGTTCCAGAGGGGAGGTGTGATCAGCCTCGAGAAGCCTCAGCGGAAATGGGCCTCATCTCGCCTGGAGGGGAGAACCTCCTGGATTTTCTCGAGTTGCGGCACGTCTTCTCGAGTTACGACGGGGACCTCAGGGACCCGCTCTGGTGGCCTCAGGAAAGGCCAGTCCCCATGCGAGTTGCTAGGGGACCTCTCGGGATTCCTCTCCCGTCCATGCCGGGGCCTCAGTCCTTGTGTGGAGTCGGGCCCGGAACCTGAGGATTCCTCTCCAGTGTTGCCATGGATCTTGGGGTGCTTCTGAGTCTCCCCAGGGGAGTCAGGCCTCGTCTCGAGAGGGGGCATGCACGTGCGCTTTCCTCCCGAGCTGCAGCAGTAGTGTCACGCTTCCTGTCACGTGGATCAAGGGATCTGTGGCTTTCCCTCGAGGCTGTCCCTCGAGGCTTTCCCACGAGGCTTTCCCACAGGCCTGTGCCACGTGCCACCTTGGTGTGAGTCGATCCTCGGCGTGAAAGACGAGCCGGTGAAGGGGAAAGAAGTTCCTCTGGATGGACTGAGATATCTGGGGGACTCTTGGAATGGTGGCACGACCCTGGAGTTCCTCTCGCCATTCCTGTTGAGAGGGCCTCCTCTTGAGATGCGACGGGAACGCCGGGAACTCTTTCCCGACGAAGCAGGGAAAGGCTCCCTCATCTCGAGCTACGAGGCGGAAACGGGGCTCCTCTGGATGTGGGCGGGACCCTCGTGATTCCTCTCGAGTGGAGACGGCTATGTCGGGGAACTTCTTGATTTGCACCAAGGGTGTGAAGGACCCTTTCGAAGTTCCAGAGGGAAGGTGTGATCAGCCTCGAGACGCCTCAGCGGAAATGGGCCTCGTCTCGCCTGGAGGGGAGAACCTGCTGGATTTTCTCGAGTTGTGGCCCGTCTTCTCGAGTTATGACGGGGACCTCAGGGACCCGCTCTGGTGGCCTCAGGAAAGGCCAGTCCCCATGCGAGTTGCTAGGGGACCTCTCGGGATTCCTCTCCCGTCCATGCCGGGGCCTCAGTCCTTGTGTGGAGTCGGGGCCGGAACCTGAGGATTCCTCTCCAGTGTTGCCATGGATCTTGGGGTGCTTCTGAGTCTCCCCAGGGGAGTCAGGCCTCGTCTCGAGTTGGGGCATGCATGTGCGCTTTCCTCCCGAGCTGTAGCAATAGTGTCACGCTTCCTGTCACGTGGATCAAGGGATCTGTGGCTTTCCCTCGAGGCTGTCCCTCGAGGCTTTCCCACGAGGCTTTCCCACAGGGCTGTGCCACGTGCCACCTTGGTGTGAGTCGATCCTCGGCGTGAAAGACGAGCTGGTGAAGGGAAAAGAGGTCCTCTGGAATGGACTGAGACATCTGGGGGACTCTTGGAATGGTGGCACGACCCTGGAGTTCCTCTCGCCGTTCCTGTTGAGAGGGTCTCCTCTTGAGATGCGACGGGAACGCCGGGAACTCTTTCCCGACGAAGCAGGGAAAGGATCCCTCATCTCGAGCTACGAGGCGGAAACGGGGCTCCTCTGGATGTGGGCGGGACCCTCGTGATTCCTCTCGAGTGGAGACGGCTATGTCGGGGAACTTCTTGATTTGCACCAAGGGTGTGAAGGACCCTTTCGAAGTTCCAGAGGGGAGGTGTGATCAGCCTCGAGACGCCTCAGCGGAAATGGGCCTCATCTCGCCTGGAGGGGAGAACCTGCTGGATTTTCTCGAGTTGCGGCAGGTCTTCTCGAGTTACGACGGGGACCTCAGGGACCCGCTCTGGTGGCCTCAGGAAAGGCCAGTCCCCATGCGAGTTGATAGGGGACCTCTGGGGATTCCTCTCCCGTCCATGCCGGGGCCTCAGTCCTTGTGTGGAGTCCGGGCCGGAACCTGAGGATTCCTCTCCAGTGTTGCCATGGATCTTGGGGTGCTTCTGAGTCTCCCCAGGGGAGTCAGGCCTCGTCTCGAGTGGGGGCATGCACGTGCGCTTTCCTCCCGAGCTGCAGCAGTAGTGTCACGCTTCCTGTCACGTGGATCAAGGGATCTGTGGCTTTCCCTCGAGGCTGTCCCTCGAGGCTTTCACACGAGGCTTTCCCACAGAGCTGTGCCACGTGCCACCTTGGTGTGAATCGATCCTCGGCGTAAAGACGAGTCGGTGAAGGGAAAAGAGGTTCCTCTGGAATGGACTGAGACATCTGGGGGACTCTTGGAATGGTGGCACGACCCTGGAGTTCCTCTCGCCGTTCCTGTTGAGAGGGCCTCCTCTTGAGATGCGACGGGAATGCCGGGAACTCTTTCCCGACGAAGCAGGGAAAGGATCCCTCATCTCGAGCTACGAGGCGGAAACGGGGCTCCTCTGGATGTGGGCGGGACCTTCGTGATTCCTCTCGAGTGGAGACGGCTATGTCGGGGAACTTCTTGATTTGCACCAAGGGTGTGAAGGACCCTTTCGAAGTTCCAGAGGTGAGGTGTGATCAGCCTCGAGACGCCTCAGCGGAAATGGGCCTCATCTCGCCTGGAGGGGAGAACCTCCTGGATTTTCTCGAGTTGCGGCAGGTCTTCTCGAGTTACGACGGGGACCTCAGGGACCCGCTCTGGTGGCCTCAGGAAAGGCCAGTCCCCATGCGAGTTGCTAGGGGACCTCTCGGGATTCCTCTCCCGTCCATGCCGGGGCCTCAGTCCTTGTGTGGAGTCGGGGCCGGAACCTGAGGATTCCTCTCCAGTGTTGCCATGGATCTTGGGGTGCTTCTGAGTCTCCCCAGGGGAGTCAGGCCTCGTCTCGAGTGGGGGCATGCACGTGCGCTTTCCTCCAGAGCTGCAGCAGTAGTGTCACGCTTCCTGTCACGTGGATCAAGGGATCTGTGGCTTTCCCTCGAGGCTGTCCCTCGAGGCTTTCCCACGAGGCTTTCCCACAGGGCTGTGCCACGTGCCACCTTGGTGTGAGTCGATCCTCGGCGTGAAAGACGAGCCGGTGAAGGGAAAAGAGGTTCCTCTGGAATGGACTGAGACATCTGGGGGACTCTTGGAATGGTGGCACGACCCTGGAGTTCCTCTCGCCGTTCCTGTTGAGAGGGCCTCCTCTTGAGATGCGACGGGAACGCCGGGAACTCTTTCCCGAAGAAGCAAGGAAAGGATCCCTCATCTCGCGCTACGAGGCGGAAACGGGGCTCCTCTGGATGTGGGCGGGACCCTCGTGATTCCTTTCGAGTGGAGACGGGTATGTCGGGGAACTTCTTGATTTGCACCAAGGGTGTGAAGGACCCTTTCGAAGTTCCAGAGGTGAGGTGTGATCAGCCTCGAGACGCCTCAGCGGAAATGGGCCTCATCTCGCCTGGAGGGTAGAACCTCCTGGATTTTCTCGAGTTGCGGCAGGTCTTCTCGAGTTACGATGGGGACCTCAGGGACCCGCTCTGGTGGCCTCAGGAAAGGCCAGTCCCCATGCGAGTTGCTAGGGGACCTCTCGGGATTCCTCTCCCGTCCATGCCGGGGGCTCAGTCCTTGTGTGGAGTCTGGGCCGGAACCTGAGGATTCCTCTCCAGTGTTGCCATGGATCTTGGGGTGCTTCTGAGTCTCCCCAGGGGAGTCAGGCCTCGTCTCGTGTGGGGGCATGCACGTGCGCTTTCCTCCCGAGCTGCAGCAGTAGTGTCACTCTTGCTGTCACGTGGATCAATGGATCTGTGGCTTTCCCTCGAGGCTGTCTCTCGAGGCTTTCCCACGAGGCTTTCCCACAGGGCTGTGCCACGTGCCACCTTGGTGTGAGTCGATCCTCGGCGTGAAAGACGAGCCGGTGAAGGGAAAAGAGGTTCCTCTGGAATGGACTGAGACATCTGGGGGACTCTTGGAATGGTGGCACGACCCTGGAGTTCCTCTCGCCTTTCCTGTTGAGAGGGCCTCCTCTTGAGATGCGACGGGAACGCCGGGAACTCTTTCCTGACGAAGCAGGGAAAGGATCCCTCATCTCGAGCTACGAGGAGGAAACGGGGCTCCTCTGGATGTGGGCGGGACCATCGTGATTCCTCTCGAGTGGAGACGGCTAGGTCGGGGAACTTCTTGATTTGCACCAAGGGTGTGAAGGACCCTTTCGAAGTTCCAGAGGTGAGGTGTGATCAGCCTCGAGACGCCTCAGCGGAAATGGGCCTCATCTCGCCTGGAGGGGAGAACCTCCTGGATTTTCTCCAGTTGCGGCAGGTCTTCTCGAGTTACGACGGGGACCTCAGGGACCCGCTCTGGTGGCCTCAAGAAAGGCCAGTCCCCATGCGAGTTGCTAGGGGACCTCTCGGGATTCCTCTCCCGTCCATGCCGGGGCCTCAGTCCTTGTGTGGAGTCGGGGCCGGAACCTGAGGATTCCTCTCCAGTGTTGCCATGGATCTTGGGGTGCTTCTGAGTCTCCCCAGGGGAGTCAGGCCTCGTCTCGAGTGGGGGCATGCACGTGCGCTTTCCTCCCGAGCTGCAGCAGTAGTGTCACGCTTCCTGTCACGTGGATCAAGGGATCTGTGGCTTTCCCTCGAGGCTGTCCCTCGAGGCTTTCCCACGAGGCTTTCCCACAGGGCTGTGCCACGTGCCACCTTGGTGTGAGTCGATCCTCGGCGTGAAAGACGAGCCGGTGAAGGGAAAAGAGGTTCCTCTGGATGGACTGAGACATCTGGGGGACTCTTGGAATGGTGGCACGACCCTGGAGTTCCTCTCGCCGATCCTGTTGAGAGGGCCTCCTCTTGAGATGCGACGGGAACGCCGGGAACTCTTTCCCGACGAAGCAGGGAAAGGATCCCTCATCTCGAGCTACGAGGTGGAAACGGGGCTCCTCTGGATGTGGGCGGGACCCTCGTGATTCCTCTCGAGTGGAGACGGCTATGTCGGGGAACTTCTTGATTTGCACCAAGGGTGTGAAGGACCCTTTCGAAGTTCCAGAGGTGAGGTGTGATCAGCCTCGAGACGCCTCAGCGGAAATGGGCCTCATCTCGCCTGAAGGGGAGAACCTCCTGGATTTTCTCCAGTTGCAGCAGGTCTTCTCGAGTTACGACGGGGACCTCAGGGACCCGCTCTGGTGGCCTCAGGAAAGGCCAGTCCCCATGCGAGTTGCTAGGGGACCTCTCGGGATTCCTCTCCCGTCCATGCCGGGGCCTCAGTCCTTGTGTGGAGTCGGGGCCGGAACCTGAGGATTCCTCTCCAGTGTTGCCATGGATCTTGGGGTGCTTCTGAGTCTCCCCAGGGGAGTCAGGCCTCGTCTCGAGTTGGGGCATGCACGTGTGCTTTCCTCCCGAGCTGCAGCAGTAGTGTCACGCTTCCTGTCACGTGGATCAAGGGATCTGTGGCTTTCCCTCTAGGCTGTCCCTCGAGGCTTTCCCACGAGGCTTTCCCACAGGGCTGTGCCACGTGCCACCTTGGTGTGTGTCGATCCTCGGCATGAAAGACGAGCCGGTGAAGGGAAAAGAGGTTCCTCTGGAATGGACTGAGACATCTGGGGGACTCTTGGAATGGTGGCACGACCCTGGAGTTCCTCTCGCCGTTCCTGTTGAGAGGGCCTCCTCTTGAGATGCGACGGGAACGCCGGGAACTCTTTCCCGACGAAGCAGGGAAAGGATCCCTCATCTCGAGCTACGAGGCGGAAACGGGGCTCCTCTGGATGTGGGCGGGACCCTCGTGATTCCTCTCGAGTGGAGACGGCTATGTCGGGGAACTTCTTGATTTGCACCAAGGGTGTGAAGGACCCTTTCGAAGTTCCAGAGGGGAGGTGTGATCAGCCTCGAGACGCCTCAGCGGAAATGGGCCTCATCTCGCCTGGAGGGGAGAACCTGCTGGATTTTCTCGAGTTGCGGCACGTCTTCTCGAGTTACGACGGGGACCTCAGGGACCCGCTCTGGTGGCCTCAGGAAAGGCCAGTCCCCATGCGAGTTGATAGGGGACCTCTGGGGATTCCTCTCCCGTCCATGCCGGGGCCTCAGTCCTTGTGTGGAGTCCGGGCCGGAACCTGAGGATTCCTCTCCAGTGTTGCCATGGATCTTGGGGTGCTTCTGAGTCTCCCCAGGGGAGTCAGGCCTCGTCTCGAGTGGGGGCATGCACGTGCGCTTTCCTCCCGAGCTGCAGCAGTAGTGTCACGCTTCCTGTCACGTGGATCAAGGGATCTGTGGCTTTCCCTCGAGGCTGTCCCTCGAGGCTTTCCCACGAGGCTTTCCCACAGAGCTGTGCCACGTGCCACCTTGGTGTGAATCGATCCTCGGCGTAAAGACGAGCCGGTGAAGGGAAAAGAGGTTCCTCTGGAATGGACTGAGACATCTGGGGGACTCTTGGAATGGTGGCACGACCCTGGAGTTCCTCTCGCCGTTCCTGTTGAGAGGGCCTCCTCTTGAGATGCGACGGGAATGCCGGGAACTCTTTCCCGACGAAGCAGGGAAAGGATCCCTCATCTCGAGCTACGAGGCGGAAACGGGGCTCCTCTGGATGTGGGCGGGACCTTCGTGATTCCTCTCGAGTGGAGACGGCTATGTCGGGGAACTTCTTGATTTGCACCAAGGGTGTGAAGGACCCTTTCGAAGTTCCAGAGGTGAGGTGTGATCAGCCTCGAGACGCCTCAGCGGAAATGGGCCTCATCTCGCCTGGAGGGGAGAACCTCCTGGATTTTCTCGAGTTGCGGCAGGTCTTCTCGAGTTACGACGGGAACCTCAGGGACCCGCTCTGGTGGCCTCAGGAAAGGCCAGTCCCCATGCGAGTTGCTAGGGGACCTCTCGGGATTCCTCTCCCGTCCATGCCGGGGGCTCAGTCCTTGTGTGGAGTCGGGGCCGGAACCTGAGGATTCCTCTCCAGTGTTGCCATGGATCTTGGGGTGCTTCTGAGTCTCCCCAGGGGAGTCAGGCCTCGTCTCGTGTGGGGGCATGCACGTGCGCTTTCCTCCCGAGCTGCAGCAGTAGTGTCACTCTTGCTGTCACGTGGATCAATGGATCTGTGGCTTTCCCTCGAGGCTGTCTCTCGAGGCTTTCCCACGAGGCTTTCCCACAGGGCTGTGCCACGTGCCACCTTGGTGTGAGTCGATCCTCGGCGTGAAAGACGAGCCGGTGAAGGGAAAAGAGGTTCCTCTGGAATGGACTGAGACATCTGGGGGACTCTTGGAATGGTGGCACGACCCTGGAGTTCCTCTCGCCTTTCCTGTTGAGAGGGCCTCCTCTTGAGATGCGACGGGAACGCCGGGAACTCTTTCCTGACGAAGCAGGGAAAGGATCCCTCATCTCGAGCTACGAGGAGGAAACGGGGCTCCTCTGGATGTGGGCGGGACCATCGTGATTCCTCTCGAGTGGAGACGGCTAGGTCGGGGAACTTCTTGATTTGCACCAAGGGTGTGAAGGACCCTTTCGAAGTTCCAGAGGTGAGGTGTGATCAGCCTCGAGACGCCTCAGCGGAAATGGGCCTCATCTCGCCTGGAGGGGAGAACCTCCTGGATTTTCTCCAGTTGCGGCAGGTCTTCTCGAGTTACGACGGGGACCTCAGGGACCCGCTCTGGTGGCCTCAGGAAAGGCCAGTCCCCATGCGAGTTGATAGGGGACCTCTGGGGATTCCTCTCCCGTCCATGCCGGGGCCTCAGTCCTTGTGTGGAGTCCGGGCCGGAACCTGAGGATTCCTCTCCAGTGTTGCCATGGATCTTGGGGTGCTTCTGAGTCTCCCCAGGGGAGTCAGGCCTCGTCTCGAGTGGGGGCATGCACGTGCGCTTTCCTCCCGAGCTGCAGCAGTAGTGTCACGCTTCCTGTCACGTGGATCAAGGGATCTGTGGCTTTCCCTCGAGCCTGTCCCTCGAGGCTTTCCCACGAGGCTTTCCCACAGAGCTGTGCCACGTGCCACCTTGGTGTGAATCGATCCTCGGCGTAAAGACGAGTCGGTGAAGGGAAAAGAGGTTCCTCTGGAATGGACTGAGACATCTGGGGGACTCTTGGAATGGTGGCACGACCCTGGAGTTCCTCTCGCCGTTCCTGTTGAGAGTGCCTCCTCTTGAGATGCGACGGGAATGCCGGGAACTCTTTCCCGACGAAGCAGGGAAAGGATCCCTCATCTCGAGCTACGAGGCGGAAACGGGGCTCCTCTGGATGTGGGCGGGACCTTCGTGATTCCTCTCGAGTGGAGACGGCTATGTCGGGGAACTTCTTGATTTGCACCAAGGGTGTGAAGGACCCTTTCGAAGTTCCAGAGGTGAGGTGTGATCAGCCTCGAGACGCCTCAGCGGAAATGGGCCTCATCTCGCCTGGAGGGGAGAACCTCCTGGATTTTCTCGAGTTGCGGCAGGTCTTCTCGAGTTACGACGGGGACCTCAGGGACCCGCTCTGGTGGCCTCAGGAAAGGCCAGTACCCATGCGAGTTGCTAGGGGACCTCTCGGGATTCCTCTCCCGTCCATGCCGGGGCCTCAGTCCTTGTGTGGAGTCGGGGCCGGAACCTGAGGATTCCTCTCCAGTGTTGCCATGGATCTTGGGGTGCTTCTGAGTCTCCCCAGGGGAGTCAGGCCTCGTCTCGAGTGGGGGCATGCACGTGCGCTTTCCTCCAGAGCTGCAGCAGTAGTGTCACGCTTCCTGTCACGTGGATCAAGGGATCTGTGGCTTTCCCTCGAGGCTGTCCCTCGAGGCTTTCCCACGAGGCTTTCCCACAGGGCTGTGCCACGTGCCACCTTGGTGTGAGTCGATCCTCGGCGTGAAAGACGAGCCGGTGAAGGGAAAAGAGGTTCCTCTGGAATGGACTGAGACATCTGGGGGACTCTTGGAATGGTGGCACGACCCTGGAGTTCCTCTCGCCGTTCCTGTTGAGAGGGCCTCCTCTTGAGATGCGACGGGAACGCCGGGAACTCTTTCCCGAAGAAGCAAGGAAAGGATCCCTAATCTCGCGCTACGAGGCGGAAACGGGGCTCCTCTGGATGTGGGCGGGACCCTCGTGATTCCTTTCGAGTGGAGACGGGTATGTCGGGGAACTTCTTGATTTGCACCAAGGGTGTGAAGGACCCTTTCGAAGTTCCAGAGGTGAGGTGTGATCAGCCTCGAGACGCCTCAGCGGAAATGGGCCTCATCTCGCCTGGAGGGTAGAACCTCCTGGATTTTCTCGAGTTGCGGCAGGTCTTCTCGAGTTACGATGGGGACCTCAGGGACCCGCTCTGGTGGCCTCAGGAAAGGCCAGTCCCCATGCGAGTTGCTAGGGGACCTCTCGGGATTCCTCTCCCGTCCATGCCGGGGGCTCAGTCCTTGTGTGGAGTCGGGGCCGGAACCTGAGGATTCCTCTCCAGTGTTGCCATGGATCTTGGGGTGCTTCTGAGTCTCCCCAGGGGAGTCAGGCCTCGTCTCGTGTGGGGGCATGCACGTGCGCTTTCCTCCCGAGCTGCAGCAGTAGTGTCACTCTTGCTGTCACGTGGATCAATGGATCTGTGGCTTTCCCTCGAGGCTGTCTCTCGAGGCTTTCCCACGAGTCTTTCCCACAGGGCTGTGCCACGTGCCACCTTGGTGTGAGTCGATCCTCGGCGTGAAAGACGAGCCGGTGAAGGGAAAAGAGGTTCCTCTGGAATGGACTGAGACATCTGGGGGACTCTTGGAATGGTGGCACGACCCTGGAGTTCCTCTCGCCTTTCCTGTTGAGAGGGCCTCCTCTTGAGATGCGACGGGAACGCCGGGAACTCTTTCCTGACGAAGCAGGGAAAGGATCCCTCATCTCGAGCTACGAGGAGGAAACGGGGCTCCTCTGGATGTGGGCGGGACCATCGTGATTCCTCTCGAGTGGAGACGGCTAGGTCGGGGAACTTCTTGATTTGCACCAAGGGTGTGAAGGACCCTTTCGAAGTTCCAGAGGTGAGGTGTGATCAGCCTCGAGACGCCTCAGCGGAAATGGGCCTCATCTCGCCTGGAGGGGAGAACCTCCTGGATTTTCTCCAGTTGCGGCAGGTCTTCTCGAGTTACGACGGGGACCTCAGGGACCCGCTCTGGTGGCCTCAAGAAAGGCCAGTCCCCATGCGAGTTGCTAGGGGACCTCTCGGGATTCCTCTCCCGTCCATGCCGGGGCCTCAGTCCTTGTGTGGAGTCGGGGCCGGAACCTGAGGATTCCTCTCCAGTGTTGCCATGGATCTTGGGGTGCTTCTGAGTCTCCCCAGGGGAGTCAGGCCTCGTCTCGAGTGGGGGCATGCACGTGCGCTTTCCTCCCGAGCTGCAGCAGTAGTGTCACGCTTCCTGTCACGTGGATCAAGGGATCTGTGGCTTTCCCTCGAGGCTGTCCCTCGAGGCTTTCCCACGAGGCTTTCCCACAGAGCTGTGCCACGTGCCACCTTGGTGTGAATCGATCCTCGGCGTAAAGACGAGTCGGTGAAGGGAAAAGAGGTTCCTCTGGAATGGACTGAGACATCTGGGGGACTCTTGGAATGGTGGCACGACCCTGGAGTTCCTCTCGCCGTTCCTGTTGAGAGGGCCTCCTCTTGAGATGCGACGGGAATGCCGGGAACTCTTTCCCGACGAAGCAGGGAAAGGATCCCTCATCTCGAGCTACGAGGCGGAAACGGGGCTCCTCTGGATGTGGGCGGGACCTTCGTGATTCCTCTCGAGTGGAGACGGCTATGTCGGGGAACTTCTTGATTTGCACCAAGGGTGTGAAGGACCCTTTCGAAGTTCCAGAGGTGAGGTGTGATCAGCCTCGAGACGCCTCAGCGGAAATGGGCCTCATCTCGCCTGGAGGGGAGAACCTCCTGGATTTTCTCGAGTTGCGGCAGGTCTTCTCGAGTTACGACGCGGACCTCAGGGACCCGCTCTGGTGGCCTCAGGAAAGGCCAGTCCCCATGCGAGTTGCTAGGGGACCTCTCGGGATTCCTCTCCCGTCCATGCCGGGGCCTCAGTCCTTGTGTGGAGTCGGGGCCGGAACCTGAGGATTCCTCTCCAGTGTTGCCATGGATCTTGGGGTGCTTCTGAGTCTCCCCAGGGGAGTCAGGCCTCGTCTCGAGTGGGGGCATGCACGTGCGCTTTCCTCCAGAGCTGCAGCAGTAGTGTCACGCTTCCTGTCACGTGGATCAAGGGATCTGTGGCTTTCCCTCGAGGCTGTCCCTCGAGGCTTTCCCACGAGGCTTTCCCACAGGGCTGTGCCACGTGCCACCTTGGTGTGAGTCGATCCTCGGCGTGAAAGACGAGCCGGTGAAGGGAAAAGAGGTTCCTCTGGAATGGACTGAGACATCTGGGGGACTCTTGGAATGGTGGCACGACCCTGGAGTTCCTCTCGCCGTTCCTGTTGAGAGGGCCTCCTCTTGAGATGCGACGGGAACGCCGGGAACTCTTTCCCGAAGAAGCAAGGAAAGGATCCCTCATCTCGCGCTACGAGGCGGAAACGGGGCTCCTCTGGATGTGGGCGGGACCCTCGTGATTCCTTTCGAGTGGAGACGGGTATGTCGGGGAACTTCTTGATTTGCACCAAGGGTGTGAAGGACCCTTTCGAAGTTCCAGAGGTGAGGTGTGATCAGCCTCGAGACGCCTCAGCGGAAATGGGCCTCATCTCGCCTGGAGGGGAGAACCTCCTGGATTTTCTCCAGTTGCGGCAGGTCTTCTCGAGTTACGACGGGGACCTCAGGGACCCGCTCTGGTGGCCTCAAGAAAGGCCAGTCCCCATGCGAGTTGCTAGGGGACCTCTCGGGATTCCTCTCCCGTCCATGCCGGGGCCTCAGTCCTTGTGTGGAGTCGGGGCCGGAACCTGAGGATTCCTCTCCAGTGTTGCCATGGATCTTGGGGTGCTTCTGAGTCTCCCCAGGGGAGTCAGGCCTCGTCTCGAGTGGGGGCATGCACGTGCGCTTTCCTCCCGAGCTGCAGCAGTAGTGTCACGCTTCCTGTCACGTGGATCAAGGGATCTGTGGCTTTCCCTCGAGGCTGTCCCTCGAGGCTTTCCCACGAGGCTTTCCCACAGAGCTGTGCCACGTGCCACCTTGGTGTGAATCGATCCTCGGCGTAAAGACGAGTCGGTGAAGGGAAAAGAGGTTCCTCTGGAATGGACTGAGACATCTGGGGGACTCTTGGAATGGTGGCACGACCCTGGAGTTCCTCTCGCCGTTCCTGTTGAGAGGGCCTCCTCTTGAGATGCGACGGGAATGCCGGGAAATCTTTCCCGACGAAGCAGGGAAAGGATCCCTCATCTCGAGCTACGAGGCGGAAACGGGGCTCCTCTGGATGTGGGCGGGACCTTCGTGATTCCTCTCGAGTGGAGACGGCTATGTCGGGGAACTTCTTGATTTGCACCAAGGGTGTGAAGGACCCTTTCGAAGTTCCAGAGGTGAGGTGTGATCAGCCTCGAGACGCCTCAGCGGAAATGGGCCTCATCTCGCCTGGAGGGGAGAACCTCCTGGATTTTCTCGAGTTGCGGCAGGTCTTCTCGAGTTACGACGCGGACCTCAGGGACCCGCTCTGGTGGCCTCAGGAAAGGCCAGTCCCCATGCGAGTTGCTAGGGGACCTCTCGGGATTCCTCTCCCGTCCATGCCGGGGCCTCAGTCCTTGTGTGGAGTCGGGGCCGGAACCTGAGGATTCCTCTCCAGTGTTGCCATGGATCTTGGGGTGCTTCTGAGTCTCCCCAGGGGAGTCAGGCCTCGTCTCGAGTGGGGGCATGCACGTGCGCTTTCCTCCAGAGCTGCAGCAGTAGTGTCACGCTTCCTGTCACGTGGATCAAGGGATCTGTGGCTTTCCCTCGAGGCTGTCCCTCGAGGCTTTCCCACGAGGCTTTCCCACAGGGCTGTGCCACGTGCCACCTTGGTGTGAGTCGATCCTCGGCGTGAAAGACGAGCCGGTGAAGGGAAAAGAGGTTCCTCTGGAATGGACTGAGACATCTGGGGGACTCTTGGAATGGTGGCACGACCCTGGAGTTCCTCTCGCCGTTCCTGTTGAGAGGGCCTCCTCTTGAGATGCGACGGGAACGCCGGGAACTCTTTCCCGAAGAAGCAAGGAAAGGATCCCTCATCTCGCGCTACGAGGCGGAAACGGGGCTCCTCTGGATGTGGGCGGGACCCTCGTGATTCCTTTCGAGTGGAGACGGGTATGTCGGGGAACTTCTTGATTTGCACCAAGGGTGTGAAGGACCCTTTCGAAGTTCCAGAGGTGAGGTGTGATCAGCCTCGAGACGCCTCAGCGGAAATGGGCCTCATCTCGCCTGGAGGGGAGAACCTCCTGGATTTTCTCCAGTTGCGGCAGGTCTTCTCGAGTTACGATGGGGACCTCAGGGACCCGCTCTGGTGGCCTCAGGAAAGGCCAGTCCCCATGCGAGTTGCTAGGGGACCTCTCGGGATTCCTCTCCCGTCCATGCCGGGGGCTCAGTCCTTGTGTGGAGTCGGGGCCGGAACCTGAGGATTCCTCTCCAGTGTTGCCATGGATCTTGGGGTGCTTCTGAGTCTCCCCAGGGGAGTCAGGCCTCGTCTCGTGTGGGGGCATGCACGTGCGCTTTCCTCCCGAGCTGCAGCAGTAGTGTCACTCTTGCTGTCACGTGGATCAATGGATCTGTGGCTTTCCCTCGAGGCTGTCTCTCGAGGCTTTCCCACGAGGCTTTCCCACAGGGCTGTGCCACGTGCCACCTTGGTGTGAGTCGATCCTCGGCGTGAAAGACGAGCCGGTGAAGGGAAAAGAGGTTCCTCTGGAATGGACTGAGACATCTGGGGGACTCTTGGAATGGTGGCACGACCCTGGAGTTCCTCTCGCCTTTCCTGTTGAGAGGGCCTCCTCTTGAGATGCGACGGGAACGCCGGGAACTCTTTCCCGACGAAGCAGGGAAAGGATCCCTCATCTCGAGCTACGAGGAGGAAACGGGGCTCCTCTGGATGTGGGCGGGACCCTCGTGATTCCTCTCGAGTGGAGACGGCTATGTCGGGGAACTTCTTGATTTGCACCAAGGGTGTGAAGGACCCTTTCGAAGTTCCAGAGGTGAGGTGTGATCAGCCTCGAGACGCCTCAGCGGAAATGGGCCTCATCTCGCCTGAAGGGGAGAACCTCCTGGATTTTCTCCAGTTGCAGCAGGTCTTCTCGAGTTACGACGGGGACCTCAGGGACCCGCTCTGGTGGCCTCAGGAAAGGCCAGTCCCCATGCGAGTTGCTAGGGGACCTCTCGGGATTCCTCTCCCGTCCATGCCGGGGCCTCAGTCCTTGTGTGGAGTCGGGGCCGGAACCTGAGGATTCCTCTCCAGTGTTGCCATGGATCTTGGGGTGCTTCTGAGTCTCCCCAGGGGAGTCAGGCCTCGTCTCGAGTTGGGGCATGCACGTGTGCTTTCCTCCCGAGCTGCAGCAGTAGTGTCACGCTTCCTGTCACGTGGATCAAGGGATCTGTGGCTTTCCCTCTAGGCTGTCCCTCGAGGCTTTCCCACGAGGCTTTCCCACAGGGCTGTGCCACGTGCCACCTTGGTGTGTGTCGATCCTCGGCATGAAAGACGAGCCGGTGAAGGGAAAAGAGGTTCCTCTGGAATGGACTGAGACATCTGGGGGACTCTTGGAATGGTGGCACGACCCTGGAGTTCCTCTCGCCGTTCCTGTTGAGAGGGCCTCCTCGTGAGATGCGACGGGAACGCCGGGAACTCTTTCCCGACGAAGCAGGGAAAGGATCCCTCATCT
The DNA here is from genome assembly GCF_023091745.1 of Budorcas taxicolor. Classification (NCBI taxonomy): domain Eukaryota; kingdom Metazoa; phylum Chordata; class Mammalia; order Artiodactyla; family Bovidae; genus Budorcas; species Budorcas taxicolor. Next base: position 1,309,241 of record NW_026292750.1, on the reverse strand, counting down.
CGAGCTACGAGGCGGAAACGGGGCTCCTCTGGATGTGGGCGGGACCCTCGTGATTCCTCTCGAGTGGAGACGGCTATGTCGGGGAACTTCTTGATTTGCACCAAGGGTGTGAAGGACCCTTTCGAAGTTCCAGAGGGGAGGTGTGATCAGCCTCGAGACGCCTCAGCGGAAATGGGCCTCATCTCGCCTGGAGGGGAGAACCTCCTGGATTTTCTCGAGTTGCGGCACGTCTTCTCGAGTTACGACGGGGACCTCAGGGACCCGCTCTGGTGGCCTCAGGAAAGGCCAGTCCCCATGCGAGTTGATAGGGGACCTCTGGGGATTCCTCTCCCGTCCATGCCGGGGCCTCAGTCCTTGTGTGGAGTCCGGGCCGGAACCTGAGGATTCCTCTCCAGTGTTGCCATGGATCTTGGGGTGCTTCTGAGTCTCCCCAGGGGAGTCAGGCCTCGTCTCGAGTGGGGGCATGCACGTGCGCTTTCCTCCCGAGCTGCAGCAGTAGTGTCACGCTTCCTGTCACGTGGATCAAGGGATCTGTGGCTTTCCCTCGAGGCTGTCCCTCGAGGCTTTCCCACGAGGCTTTCCCACAGAGCTGTGCCACGTGCCACCTTGGTGTGAATCGATCCTCGGCGTAAAGACGAGTCGGTGAAGGGAAAAGAGGTTCCTCTGGAATGGACTGAGACATCTGGGGGACTCTTGGAATGGTGGCACGACCCTGGAGTTCCTCTCGCCGTTCCTGTTGAGAGGGCCTCCTCTTGAGATGCGACGGGAAGGCCGGGAACTCTTTCCCGACGAAGCAGGGAAAGGATCCCTCATCTCGAGCTACGAGGCGGAAACGGGGCTCCTCTGGATGTGGGCGGGACCTTCGTGATTCCTCTCGAGTGGAGACGGCTATGTCGGGGAACTTCTTGATTTGCACCAAGGGTGTGAAGGACCCTTTCGAAGTTCCAGAGGTGAGGTGTGATCAGCCTCGAGACGCCTCAGCGGAAATGGGCCTCATCTCGCCTGGAGGGGAGAACCTCCTGGATTTTCTCGAGTTGCGGCAGGTCTTCTCGAGTTACGATGGGGACCTCAGGGACCCGCTCTGGTGGCCTCAGGAAAGGCCAGTACCCATGCGAGTTGCTAGGGGACCTCTCGGGATTCCTCTCCCGTCCATGCCGGGGCCTCAGTCCTTGTGTGGAGTCGGGGCCGGAACCTGAGGATTCCTCTCCAGTGTTGCCATGGATCTTGGGGTGCTTCTGAGTCTCCCCAGGGGAGTCAGGCCTCGTCTCGAGTGGGGGCATGCACGTGCGCTTTCCTCCCGAGCTGCAGCAGTAGTGTCACGCTTCCTGTCACGTGGATCAAGGGATCTGTGGCTTTCCCTCGAGGCTGTCCCTCGAGGCTTTCCCACGAGGCTTTCCCACAGGGCTGTGCCACGTGCCACCTTGGTGTGAGTCGATCCTCGGCGTGAAAGACGAGCCGGTGAAGGGAAAAGAGGTTCCTCTGGAATGTACTGAGACATCTGGGGGACTCTTGGAATGGTGGCACGACCCTGGAGTTCCTCTCGCAGTTCCTGTTGAGAGGGCCTCCTCTTGAGATGCGACGGGAACGCCGGGAACTCTTTCCCGAAGAAGCAAGGAAAGGATCCCTCATCTCGCGCTACGAGGCGGAAACGGGGCTCCTCTGGATGTGGGCGGGACCCTCGTGATTCCTCTCGAGTGGAGACGGCTAGGTCGGGGAACTTCTTGATTTGCACCAAGGGTGTGAAGGACCCTTTCGAAGTTCCAGAGGTGAGGTGTGATCAGCCTCGAGACGCCTCAGCGGAAATGGGCCTCATCTCGCCTGGAGGGGAGAACCTCCTGGATTTTCTCCAGTTGCGGCAGGTCTTCTCGAGTTACGACGGGGACCTCAGGGACCCGCTCTGGTGGCCTCAAGAAAGGCCAGTCCCCATGCGAGTTGCTAGGGGACCTCTCGGGATTCCTCTCCCGTCCATGCCGGGGCCTCAGTCCTTGTGTGGAGTCGGGGCCGGAACCTGAGGATTCCTCTCCAGTGTTGCCATGGATCTTGGGGTGCTTCTGAGTCTCCCCAGGGGAGTCAGGCCTCGTCTCGAGAGGTGGCATGCACGTGCGCTTTCCTCCCGAGCTGCAGCAGTAGTGTCACGCTTCCTGTCACGTGGATCAAGGGATCTGTGGCTTTCCCTCGAGGCTGTCCCTCGAGGCTTTCCCACGAGGCTTTCCCACAGGGCTGTGCCACGTGCCACCTTGGTGTGAGTCGATCCTCGGCGTGAAAGACGAGCCGGTGAAGGGAAAAGAGGTTCCTCTGGATGGACTGAGACATCTGGGGGACTCTTGGAATGGTGGCACGACCCTGGAGTTCCTCTCGCCGATCCTGTTGAGAGGGCCTCCTCTTGAGATGCGACGGGAACGCCGGGAACTCTTTCCCGACGAAGCAGGGAAAGGATCCCTCATCTCGAGCTACGAGGTGGAAACGGGGCTCCTCTGGATGTGGGCGGGACCTTCGTGATTCCTCTCGAGTGGAGACGGCTATGTCGGGGAACTTCTTGATTTGCACCAAGGGTGTGAAGGACCCTTTCGAAGTTCCAGAGGTGAGGTGTGATCAGCCTCGAGACGCCTCAGCGGAAATGGGCCTCATCTCGCCTGGAGGGGAGAACCTGCTGGATTTTCTCGAGTTGCGGCAGGTCTTCTCGAGTTACGACGGGGACCTCAGGGACCCGCTCTGGTGGCCTCAAGAAAGGCCAGTCCCCATGCGAGTTGCTAGGGGACCTCTCGGGATTCCTCTCCCGTCCATGCCGGGGCCTCAGTCCTTGTGTGGAGTCGGGGCCGGAACCTGAGGATTCCTCTCCAGTGTTGCCATGCATCTTGGGGTGCTTCTGAGTCTCCCCAGGGGAGTCAGGCCTCGTCTCGAGTGGGGGCATGCACGTGCGCTTTCCTCCCGAGCTGCAGCAGTAGTGTCACGCTTCCTGTCACGTGGATCAAGGGATCTGTGGCTTTCCCTCGAGGCTGTCCCTCGAGGCTTTCCCACGAGGCTTTCCCACAGGGCTGTGCCACGTGCCACCTTGGTGTGAGTCGATCCTCGGCGTGAAAGACGAGCCGGTGAAGGGAAAAGAGGTTCCTCTGGATGGACTGAGACATCTGGGGGACTCTTGGAATGGTGGCACGACCCTGGAGTTCCTCTCGCCGATCCTGTTGAGAGGGCCTCCTCTTGAGATGCGACGGGAACGCCGGGAACTCTTTCCCGACGAAGCAGGGAAAGGATCCCTCATCTCGAGCTACGAGGTGGAAACGGGGCTCCTCTGGATGTGGGCGGGACCTTCGTGATTCCTCTCGAGTGGAGACGGCTAGGTCGGGGAACTTCTTGATTTGCACCAAGGGTGTGAAGGACCCTTTCGAAGTTCCAGAGGTGAGGTGTGATCAGCCTCGAGACGCCTCAGCGGAAATGGGCCTCATCTCGCCTGGAGGGGAGAACCTCCTGGATTTTCTCGAGTTGCGGCAGGTCTTCTCGAGTTACGATGGGGACCTCAGGGACCCGCTCTGGTGGCCTCAGGAAAGGCCAGTACCCATGCGAGTTGCTAGGGGACCTCTCGGGATTCCTCTCCCGTCCATGCCGGGGCCTCAGTCCTTGTGTGGAGTCGGGGCCGGAACCTGAGGATTCCTCTCCAGTGTTGCCATGGATCTTGGGGTGCTTCTGAGTCTCCCCAGGGGAGTCAGGCCTCGTCTCGAGTGGGGGCATGCACGTGCGCTTTCCTCCCGAGCTGCAGCAGTAGTGTCACGCTTCCTGTCACGTGGATCAAGGGATCTGTGGCTTTCCCTCGAGGCTGTCCCTCGAGGCTTTCCCACGAGGCTTTCCCACAGGGCTGTGCCACGTGCCACCTTGGTGTGAGTCGATCCTCGGCGTGAAAGACGAGCCGGTGAAGGGAAAAGAGGTTCCTCTGGAATGTACTGAGACATCTGGGGGACTCTTGGAATGGTGGCACGACCCTGGAGTTCCTCTCGCAGTTCCTGTTGAGAGGGCCTCCTCTTGAGATGCGACGGGAACGCCGGGAACTCTTTCCCGAAGAAGCAAGGAAAGGATCCCTCATCTCGCGCTACGAGGCGGAAACGGGGCTCCTCTGGATGTGGGCGGGACCCTCGTGATTCCTCTCGAGTGGAGACGGCTAGGTCGGGGAACTTCTTGATTTGCACCAAGGGTGTGAAGGACCCTTTCGAAGTTCCAGAGGTGAGGTGTGATCAGCCTCGAGACGCCTCAGCGGAAATGGGCCTCATCTCGCCTGGAGGGGAGAACCTCCTGGATTTTCCCCAGTTGCGGCAGGTCTTCTCGAGTTACGACGGGGACCTCAGGGACCCGCTCTGGTGGCCTCAAGAAAGGCCAGTCCCCATGCGAGTTGCTAGGGGACCTCTCGGGATTCCTCTCCCGTCCATGCCGGGGCCTCAGTCCTTGTGTGGAGTCGGGGCCGGAACCTGAGGATTCCTCTCCAGTGTTGCCATGGATCTTGGGGTGCTTCTGAGTCTCCCCAGGGGAGTCAGGCCTCGTCTCGAGAGGTGGCATGCACGTGCGCTTTCCTCCCGAGCTGCAGCAGTAGTGTCACGCTTCCTGTCACGTGGATCAAGGGATCTGTGGCTTTCCCTCGAGGCTGTCCCTCGAGGCTTTCCCACGAGGCTTTCCCACAGGGCTGTGCCACGTGCCACCTTGGTGTGAGTCGATCCTCGGCGTGAAAGACGAGCCGGTGAAGGGAAAAGAGGTTCCTCTGGATGGACTGAGACATCTGGGGGACTCTTGGAATGGTGGCACGACCCTGGAGTTCCTCTCGCCGATCCTGTTGAGAGGGCCTCCTCTTGAGATGCGACGGGAACGCCGGGAACTCTTTCCCGACGAAGCAGGGAAAGGATCCCTCATCTCGAGCTACGAGGTGGAAACGGGGCTCCTCTGGATGTGGGCGGGACCTTCGTGATTCCTCTCGAGTGGAGACGGCTATGTCGGGGAACTTCTTGATTTGCACCAAGGGTGTGAAGGACCCTTTCGAAGTTCCAGAGGTGAGGTGTGATCAGCCTCGAGACGCCTCAGCGGAAATGGGCCTCATCTCGCCTGGAGGGGAGAACCTGCTGGATTTTCTCGAGTTGCGGCAGGTCTTCTCGAGTTACGACGGGGACCTCAGGGACCCGCTCTGGTGGCCTCAAGAAAGGCCAGTCCCCATGCGAGTTGCTAGGGGACCTCTCGGGATTCCTCTCCCGTCCATGCCGGGGCCTCAGTCCTTGTGTGGAGTCGGGGCCGGAACCTGAGGATTCCTCTCCAGTGTTGCCATGCATCTTGGGGTGCTTCTGAGTCTCCCCAGGGGAGTCAGGCCTCGTCTCGAGTGGGGGCATGCACGTGCGCTTTCCTCCCGAGCTGCAGCAGTAGTGTCACGCTTCCTGTCACGTGGATCAAGGGATCTGTGGCTTTCCCTCGAGGCTGTCCCTCGAGGCTTTCCCACGAGGCTTTCCCACAGGGCTGTGCCACGTGCCACCTTGGTGTGAGTCGATCCTCGGCGTGAAAGACGAGCCGGTGAAGGGAAAAGAGGTTCCTCTGGATGGACTGAGACATCTGGGGGACTCTTGGAATGGTGGCACGACCCTGGAGTTCCTCTCGCCGATCCTGTTGAGAGGGCCTCCTCTTGAGATGCGACGGGAACGCCGGGAACTCTTTCCCGACGAAGCAGGGAAAGGATCCCTCATCTCGAGCTACGAGGTGGAAACGGGGCTCCTCTGGATGTGGGCGGGACCTTCGTGATTCCTCTCGAGTGGAGACGGCTATGTCGGGGAACTTCTTGATTTGCACCAAGGGTGTGAAGGACCCTTTCGAAGTTCCAGAGGTGAGGTGTGATCAGCCTCGAGACGCCTCAGCGGAAATGGGCCTCATCTCGCCTGGAGGGGAGAACCTGCTGGATTTTCTCGAGTTGCGGCAGGTCTTCTCGAGTTACGACGGGGACCTCAGGGACCCGCTCTGGTGGCCTCAGGAAAGGCCAGTCCCCATGCGAGTTGCTAGGGGACCTCTCGGGATTCCTCTCCCGTCCATGCCGGGGCCTCAGTCCTTGTGTGGAGTCGGGGCCGGAACCTGAGGATTCCTCTCCAGTGTTGCCATGGATCTTGGGGTGCTTCTGAGTCTCCCCAGGGGAGTCAGGCCTCGTCTCGAGAGGAGGCATGCACGTGCGCTTTCCTCCCGAGCTGCAGCAGTAGTGTCACGCTTCCTGTCACGTGGATCAAGGGATCTGTGGCTTTCCCTCGAGGCTGTCCCTCGAGGCTTTCCCACGAGGCTTTCCCACAGGGCTGTGCCACGTGCCACCTTGGTGTGTGTCGATCCTCGGCGTGAAAGACGAGCCGGTGAAGGGAAAAGAGGTTCCTCTGAAATGGACGGAGACATCAGGGGGACTCTTGGAATGGTGGCACGACCCTGGAGTTCCTCTCGCCGTTCCTGTTGAGAGGGCCTCCTCTTGAGATGCGACGGGAAGGCCGGGAACTCTTTCCCGACGAAGCAGGGAAAGGATCCCTCATCTCGAGCTACGAGGCGGAAACGGGGCTCCTCTGGATGTGGGCGGGACCCTCGTGATTCCTCTCGAGTGGAGACGGGTATGTCGGGGAACTTCTTGATTTGCACCAAGGGTGTGAAGGACCCTTTTGAAGTTCCAGAGGGGAGGTGTGATCAGCCTCGGGACGCCTCAGCGGAAATGGGCCTCATCTCGCCTGGAGGGGAGAACCTCCTGGATTTTCTGGAGTTGCGGCAGGTCTTCTCGAGTTACGACGGGGACCTCAGGGACCCGCTCTGGTGGCCTCAGGAAAGGCCAGTCCCCATGCGAGTTGCTAGGGGACCTCTCGGGATTCCTCTCCCGTCCATGCCGGGGCCTCAGTCCTTGTGTGGAGTCGGGGCCGGAACCTGAGGATTCCTCTCCAGTGTTGCCATGGATCTTGGGGAGCTTCTGAGTCTCCCCAAGGGAGTCAGGCCTCGTCTCGAGTTGGGGCATGCACGTGCGCTTTCCTCCCGAGCTGCAGCAGTAGTGTCACGCTTCCTGTCACGTGGATCAAGGGATCTGTGGCTTTCCCTCGAGGCTGTCCCTCGAGGCTTTCCCACGAGGCTTTCCCACAGGGCTGTGCCACGTGCCACCTTGGTGTGAGTCGATCCTCGGCGTGAAAGACGAGCCGGTGAAGGGAAAAGAGGTTCCTCTGGAATGGACTGAGACATCTGGGGGACTCTTGGAATGGTGGCACGACCCTGGAGTTCCTCTCGCCGTTCCTGTTGAGAGGGCCTCCTCTTGAGAGGCGACGGGAAGGCCGGGAACTCTTTCCCGACGAAGCAGGGAAAGGATCCCTCATCTCGAGCTACGAGGCGGAAACGGGGCTCCTCTGGATGTGGGCGGGACCCTCGTGATTCCTCTCGAGTGGAGACGGGTATGTCGGGGAACTTCTTGATTTGCACCAAGGGTGTGAAGGACCCTTTCGAAGTTCCAGAGGGGAGGTGTGATCAGCCTCGAGATGCCTCAGCGGAAATGGGCCTCATCTCGCCTGGAGGGGAGAACCTCCTGGATTTTCTCCAGTTGCGGTACGTTTTCTCGAGTTACGACGGGGACCTCAGGGACCCGCTCTGGTGGCCTCAGGAAAGGCCAGTCCCCATGCGAGTTGCTAGGGGACCTCTCGGGATTCCTCTCCCGTCCATGCCGGGGCCTCAGTCCTTGTGTGGAGTCGGGGCCGGAACCTGAGGATTCCTCTCCAGTGTTGCCATGGATCTTGGGGTGCTTCTGAGTCTCCCCAGGGGAGTCAGGCCTCGTCTCGAGTGGGGGCATGCACGTGCGCTTTCCTCCAGAGCTGCAGCAGTAGTGTCACGCTTCCTGTCACGTGGATCTAGGGATCTGTGGCTTTCCCTCGAGCCTGTCCTCGAGGCTTTCCCACGAGGCTTTCCCACAGGGCTGTGCCACGTGCCACCTTGGTGTGAGTCGATCCTCGGCGTTAAAGACGAGCCGGTGAAGGGAAAAGAGGATACTCTGGAATGGACTGAGACATCTGGGGGACTCTTGGAATGGTGGCACGACCCTGGAGTTCCTCTCGCCGTTCCTGTTGAGAGGGCCTCCACTTGAGATGCGACGGGAACGCCGGGAACTCTTTCCCGACGAAGCAGGGAAAGGATCCCTCATCTCGAGCTACGAGGCGGAAACGGGGCTCCTCTGGATGTGGGCGGGACCTTCGTGATTCCTCTCGAGTGGAGACGGGTATGTTGGGGAACTTCTTGATTTGCACCAAGGGTGTGAAGGACCCTTTCGAAGTTCCAGAGGGGAGGTGTGATCAGCCTCGAGATGCCTCAGCGGAAATGGGCCTCATCTCGCCTGGAGGGGAGAACCTGCTGGATTTTCTCGAGTTGCGGCAGGTCTTCTCGAGTTACGACGGGGACCTCAGGGACCCGCTCTGGTGGCCTCAGGAAAGGCCAGTCCCCATGCGAGTTGCTAGGGGACCTCTCGGGATTCCTCTCCCGTCCATGCCGGGGCCTCAGTCCTTGTGTGGAGTCGGGGCCGGAACCTGAGGATTCCTCTCCAGTGTTGCCATGGATCTTGGGGTGCTTCTGAGTCTCCCCAGGGGAGTCAGGCCTCGTCTCGAGAGGAGGCATGCACGTGCGCTTTCCTCCCGAGCTGCAGCAGTAGTGTCACGCTTCCTGTCACGTGGATCAAGGGATCTGTGGCTTTCCCTCGAGGCTGTCCCTCGAGGCTTTCCCACGAGGCTTTCCCACAGGGCTGTGCCACGTGCCACCTTGGTGTGAGTCGATCCTCGGCGTGAAAGACGAGCCGGTGAAGGGAAAAGAGGTTCCTCTGAATGGACTGAGACATCTGGGGGACTCTTGGAATGGTGGCACGACCCTGGAGTTCCTCTCGCCATTCCTGTTGAGAGGGCCTCCTCTTGAGATGCGACGGGAAGGCCGGGAACTCTTTCCCGACGAAGCAGGGAAAGGATCCCTCATCTCGAGCTACGAGGCGGAAACGGGGCTCCTCTGGATGTGGGCGGGACCCTCGTGATCCCTCTCGAGTGGAGACGGCTATGTCGGGGAACTTCTTGATTTGCACCAAGGGTGTGAAGGTCCCTTTCAAAGTTCCAGAGGGGAGGTGTGATCAGCCTCGAGACGCCTCAGCGGAAATGGGCCTCATCTCGCCTGGAGGGGAGAACCTGCTGGATTTTCTCGAGTTGAGGCAGGTCTTCTCGAGTTACGACGGGGACCTCAGGGACCCGCTCTGGTGGCCTCAGGAAAGGACAGTCCCCATGTGAGTTGCTAGGGGACCTCTGGGGATTCCTCTCCCGTCCATGCCGGGGCCTCAGTCCTTGTGTGGAGTCGGGGCCGGAACCTGAGGATTCCTCTCCAGTGTTGCCATGGATCTTGGGGTGCTTCTGAGTCTACGCAGGGGAGTCAGGCCTCGTCTCGAGTGGGGGCATGCACGTGCGCTTTCCTCCCGAGCTGCAGCAGTAGTGTCACGCTTCCTGTCACGTGGATCAAGGGATCTGTGGCTTTCCCTCGAGGCTGTCCCTCGAGGCTTTCCCACGAGGCTTTCCCACAGGGCTGTGCCACGTGCCACTTTGGTGTGAGTCGATCCTCGGCGTGAAAGACGAGCCGGTGAAGGGAAAAGAGGTTCCTCTGGAATGGACTGAGACATCTGGGGGACTCTTGGAATGGTGGCACGACCCTGGAGTTCCTCTCGCCGTTCCTGTTGAGAGGGCCTCCTCTTGAGAGGCGACGGGAAGGCCGGGAACTCTTTCCCGACGAAGCAGGGAAAGGATCCCTCATCTCGAGCTACGAGGCGGAAACGGGGCTCCTCTGGATGTGGGCGGGACCTTCGTGATTCCTCTCGAGTGGAGACGGGTATGTTGGGGAACTTCTTGATTTGCACCAAGGGTGTGAAGGACCCTTTCGAAGTTCCAGAGGGGAGGTGTGATCAGCCTCGAGATGCCTCAGCGGAAATGGGCCTCATCTCGCCTGGAGGGGAGAACCTCCTGGATTTTCTCGAGTTGCGGCAGGTCTTCTCGAGTTACGACGGGGACCTCAGGGACCCGCTCTGGTGGCCTCAGGAAAGGCCAGTCCCCATGCGAGTTGCTAGGGGACCTCTCGGGATTCCTCTCCCGTCCATGCCGGGGCCTCAGTCCTTGTGTGGAGTCGGGGCCGGAACCTGAGGATTCCTCTCCAGTGTTGCCATGGATCTTGGGGTGCTTCTGAGTCTCCCCAGGGGAGTCAGGCCTCGTCTCGAGAGGAGGCATGCACGTGCGCTTTCCTCCCGAGCTGCAGCAGTAGTGTCACGCTTCCTGTCACGTGGATCAAGGGATCTGTGGCTTTCCCTCGAGGCTGTCCCTCGAGGCTTTCCCACGAGGCTTTCCCACAGGGCTGTGCCACGTGCCATCTTGGTGTGAGTCGATCCTCGGCGTGAAAGACGAGCCGGTGAAGGGAAAAGAGGTTCCTCCTAATGGACTGAGACATCTGGGGGACTCTTGGAATGGTGGCACGACCCTGGAGTTCCTCTCGCCATTCCTGTTGAGAGGGCCTCCTCTTGAGATGCGACGGGAAGGCCGGGAACTCTTTCCCGACGAAGCAGGGAAAGGATCCCTCATCTCGAGCTACGAGGCGGAAACGGGGCTCCTCTGGATGTGGGCGGGACCCTCGTGATCCCTCTCGAGTGGAGACGGCTATGTCGGGGAACTTCTTGATTTGCACCAAGGGTGTGAAGGTCCCTTTCAAAGTTCCAGAGGGGAGGTGTGATCAGCCTCGAGACGCCTCAGCGGAAATGGGCCTTATCTCGCCTGGAGGGGAGAACCTGCTGGATTTTCTCGAGTTGCGGCAGGTCTTCTCGAGTTACGACGGGGACCTCAGGGACCCGCTCTGGTGGCCTCAGGAAAGGCCAGTCCCCATGCGAGTTGCTAGGGGACCTCTCGGGATTCCTCTCCCGTCCATGCCGGGGCCTCAGTCCTTGTGTGGAGTCGGGGCCGGAACCTGAGGATTCCTCTCCAGTGTTGCCATGGATCTTGGGGTGCTTCTGAGTCTACGCAGGGGAGTCAGGCCTCGTCTCGAGTGGGGGCATGCACGTGCGCTTTCCTCCCGAGCTGCAGCAGTAGTGTCACGCTTCCTGTCACGTGGATCAAGGGATCTGTGGCTTTCCCTCGAGGCTGTCCCTCGAGGCTTTCCCACGAGGCTTTCCCACAGGGCTGTGCCACGTGCCACCTTGGTGTGTGTCGATCCTCGGCGTGAAAGACGAGCCGGTGAAGGGAAAAGAGGTTCCTCTGGAATGGACGGAGACATCAGGGGGACTCTTGGAATGGTGGCACGACCCTGGAGTTCCTCTCGCCGTTCCTGTTGAGAGGGCCTCCTCTTGAGATGCGACGGGAAGGCCGGGAACTCTTTCCCGACGAAGCAGGGAAAGGATCCCTCATCTCGAGCTACGAGGCGGAAACGGGGCTCCTCTGGATGTGGGCGGGACCCTCGTGATTCCTCTCGAGTGGAGACGGGTATGTCGGGGAACTTCTTGATTTGCACCAAGGGTGTGAAGGACCCTTTTGAAGTTCCAGAGGGGAGGTGTGATCAGCCTCGGGACGCCTCAGCGGAAATGGGCCTCATCTCGCCTGGAGGGGAGAACCTCCTGGATTTTCTCGAGTTGCGGCAGGTCTTCTCGAGTTACGACGGGGACCTCAGGGACCCGCTCTGGTGGCCTCAGGAAAGGCCAGTCCCCATGCGAGTTGCTAGGGGACCTCTCGGGATTCCTCTCCCGTCCATGCCGGGGCCTCAGTCCTTGTGTGGAGTCGGGGCCGGAACCTGAGGATTCCTCTCCAGTGTTGCCATGGATCTTGGGGAGCTTCTGAGTCTCCCCAAGGGAGTCAGGCCTCGTCTCGAGTTGGGGCATGCACGTGCGCTTTCCTCCCGAGCTGCAGCAGTAGTGTCACGCTTCCTGTCACGTGGATCAAGGGATCTGTGGCTTTCCCTCGAGGCTGTCCCTCGAGGCTTTCCCACGAGGCTTTCCCACAGGGCTGTGCCACGTGCCACCTTGGTGTGAGTCGATCCTCGGCGTGAAAGACGAGCCGGTGAAGGGAAAAGAGGTTCCTCTGGAATGGACTGAGACATCTGGGGGACTCTTGGAATGGTGGCACGACCCTGGAGTTCCTCTCGCCGTTCCTGTTGAGAGGGCCTCCTCTTGAGAGGGGACGGGAAGGCCGGGAACACTTTCCCGACGAAGCAGGGAAAGGATCCCTCATCTCGAGCTACGAGGCGGAAACGGGGCTCCTCTGGATGTGGGCGGGACCTTCGTGATTCCTCTCGAGTGGAGACGGGTATGTTGGGGAACTTCTTGATTTGCACCAAGGGTGTGAAGGACCCTTTCGAAGTTCCAGAGGGGAGGTGTGATCAGCCTCGAGATGCCTCAGCGGAAATGGGCCTCATCTCGCCTGGAGGGGAGAACCTGCTGGATTTTCTCGAGTTGCGGCAGGTCTTCTCGAGTTACGACGGGGACCTCAGGGACCCGCTCTGGTGGCCTCAGGAAAGGCCAGTCCCCATGCGAGTTGCTAGGGGACCTCTCGGGATTCCTCTCCCGTCCATGCCGGGGCCTCAGTCCTTGTGTGGAGTCGGGGCCGGAACCTGAGGATTCCTCTCCAGTGTTGCCATGGATCTTGGGGTGCTTCTGAGTCTCCCCAGGGGAGTCAGGCATCGTCTCGAGAGGAGGCATGCACGTGCGCTTTCCTCCCGAGCTGCAGCAGTAGTGTCACGCTTCCTGTCACGTGGATCAAGGGATCTGTGGCTTTCCCTCGAGGCTGTCCCTCGAGGCTTTCCCACGAGGCTTTCCCACAGGGCTGTGCCACGTGCCACCTTGGTGTGAGTCGATCCTCGGCGTGAAAGACGAGCCGGTGAAGGGAAAAGAGGTTCCTCTGAATGGACTGAGACATCTGGGGGACTCTTGGAATGGTGGCACGACCCTGGAGTTCCTCTCGCCATTCCTGTTGAGAGGGCCTCCTCTTGAGATGCGACGGGAAGGCCGGGAACTCTTTCCCGACGAAGCAGGGAAAGGATCCCTCATCTCGAGCTACGAGGCGGAAACGGGGCTCCTCTGGATGTGGGCGGGACCCTCGTGATCCCTCTCGAGTGGAGACGGCTATGTCGGGGAACTTCTTGATTTGCACCAAGGGTGTGAAGGTCCCTTTCAAAGTTCCAGAGGGGAGGTGTGATCAGCCTCGAGACGCCTCAGCGGAAATGGGCCTCATCTCGCCTGGAGGGGAGAACCTGCTGGATTTTCTCGAGTTGAGGCAGGTCTTCTCGAGTTACGACGGGGACCTCAGGGACCCGCTCTGGTGGCCTCAGGAAAGGACAGTCCCCATGTGAGTTGCTAGGGGACCTCTGGGGATTCCTCTCCCGTCCATGCCGGGGCCTCAGTCCTTGTGTGGAGTCGGGGCCGGAACCTGAGGATTCCTCTCCAGTGTTGCCATGGATCTTGGGGTGCTTCTGAGTCTACGCAGGGGAGTCAGGCCTCGTCTCGAGTGGGGGCATGCACGTGCGCTTTCCTCCCGAGCTGCAGCAGTAGTGTCACGCTTCCTGTCACGTGGATCAAGGGATCTGTGGCTTTCCCTCGAGGCTGTCCCTCGAGGCTTTCCCACGAGGCTTTCCCACAGGGCTGTGCCACGTGCCACCTTGGTGTGAGTCGATCCTCGGCGTGAAAGACGAGCCGGTGAAGGGAAAAGAGGTTCCTCTGGAATGGACTGAGACATCTGGGGGACTCTTGGAATGGTGGCACGACCCTGGAGTTCCTCTCGCCGTTCCTGTTGAGAGGGCCTCCTCTTGAGAGGCGACGGGAAGGCCGGGAACTCTTTCCCGACGAAGCAGGGAAAGGATCCCTCATCTCGAGCTACGAGGCGGAAACGGGGCTCCTCTGGATGTGGGCGGGACCTTCGTGATTCCTCTCGAGTGGAGACGGGTATGTTGGGGAACTTCTTGATTTGCACCAAGGGTGTGAAGGACCCTTTCGAAGTTCCAGAGGGGAGGTGTGATCAGCCTCGAGATGCCTCAGCGGAAATGGGCCTCATCTCGCCTGGAGGGGAGAACCTCCTGGATTTTCTCGAGTTGCGGCAGGTCTTCTCGAGTTACGACGGGGACCTCAGGGACCCGCTCTGGTGGCCTCAGGAAAGGCCAGTCCCCATGCGAGTTGCTAGGGGACCTCTCGGGATTCCTCTCCCGTCCATGCCGGGGCCTCAGTCCTTGTGTGGAGTCGGGGCCGGAACCTGAGGATTCCTCTCCAGTGTTGCCATGGATCTTGGGGTGCTTCTGAGTCTCCCCAGGGGAGTCAGGCCTCGTCTCGAGAGGAGGCATGCACGTGCGCTTTCCTCCCGAGCTGCAGCAGTAGTGTCACGCTTCCTGTCACGTGGATCAAGGGATCTGTGGCTTTCCCTCGAGGCTGTCCCTCGAGGCTTTCCCACGAGGCTTTCCCACAGGGCTGTGCCACGTGCCATCTTGGTGTGAGTCGATCCTCGGCGTGAAAGACGAGCCGGTGAAGGGAAAAGAGGTTCCTCCTAATGGACTGAGACATCTGGGGGACTCTTGGAATGGTGGCACGACCCTGGAGTTCCTCTCGCCATTCCTGTTGAGAGGGCCTCCTCTTGAGATGCGACGGGAAGGCCGGGAACTCTTTCCCGACGAAGCAGGGAAAGGATCCCTCATCTCGAGCTACGAGGCGGAAACGGGGCTCCTCTGGATGTGGGCGGGACCCTCGTGATCCCTCTCGAGTGGAGACGGCTATGTCGGGGAACTTCTTGATTTGCACCAAGGGTGTGAAGGTCCCTTTCAAAGTTCCAGAGGGGAGGTGTGATCAGCCTCGAGACGCCTCAGCGGAAATGGGCCTTATCTCGCCTGGAGGGGAGAACCTGCTGGATTTTCTCGAGTTGCGGCAGGTCTTCTCGAGTTACGACGGGGACCTCAGGGACCCGCTCTGGTGGCCTCAGGAAAGGCCAGTCCCCATGCGAGTTGCTAGGGGACCTCTCGGGATTCCTCTCCCGTCCATGCCGGGGCCTCAGTCCTTGTGTGGAGTCGGGGCCGGAACCTGAGGATTCCTCTCCAGTGTTGCCATGGATCTTGGGGTGCTTCTGAGTCTACGCAGGGGAGTCAGGCCTCGTCTCGAGTGGGGGCATGCACGTGCGCTTTCCTCCCGAGCTGCAGCAGTAGTGTCACGCTTCCTGTCACGTGGATCAAGGGATCTGTGGCTTTCCCTCGAGGCTGTCCCTCGAGGCTTTCCCACGAGGCTTTCCCACAGGGCTGTGCCACGTGCCACCTTGGTGTGTGTCGATCCTCGGCGTGAAAGACGAGCCGGTGAAGGGAAAAGAGGTTCCTCTGGAATGGACGGAGACATCAGGGGGACTCTTGGAATGGTGGCACGACCCTGGAGTTCCTCTCGCCGTTCCTGTTGAGAGGGCCTCCTCTTGAGATGCGACGGGAAGGCCGGGAACTCTTTCCCGACGAAGCAGGGAAAGGATCCCTCATCTCGAGCTACGAGGCGGAAACGGGGCTCCTCTGGATGTGGGCGGGACCCTCGTGATTCCTCTCGAGTGGAGACGGGTATGTCGGGGAACTTCTTGATTTGCACCAAGGGTGTGAAGGACCCTTTTGAAGTTCCAGAGGGGAGGTGTGATCAGCCTCGGGACGCCTCAGCGGAAATGGGCCTCATCTCGCCTGGAGGGGAGAACCTCCTGGATTTTCTCGAGTTGCGGCAGGTCTTCTCGAGTTACGACGGGGACCTCAGGGACCCGCTCTGGTGGCCTCAGGAAAGGCCAGTCCCCATGCGAGTTGCTAGGGGACCTCTCGGGATTCCTCTCCCGTCCATGCCGGGGCCTCAGTCCTTGTGTGGAGTCGGGGCCGGAACCTGAGGATTCCTCTCCAGTGTTGCCATGGATCTTGGGGAGCTTCTGAGTCTCCCCAAGGGAGTCAGGCCTCGTCTCGAGTTGGGGCATGCACGTGCGCTTTCCTCCCGAGCTGCAGCAGTAGTGTCACGCTTCCTGTCACGTGGATCAAGGGATCTGTGGCTTTCCCTCGAGGCTGTCCCTCGAGGCTTTCCCACGAGGCTTTCCCACAGGGCTGTGCCACGTGCCACCTTGGTGTGAGTCGATCCTCGGCGTGAAAGACGAGCCGGTGAAGGGAAAAGAGGTTCCTCTGGAATGGACTGAGACATCTGGGGGACTCTTGGAATGGTGGCACGACCCTGGAGTTCCTCTCGCCGTTCCTGTTGAGAGGGCCTCCTCTTGAGAGGCGACGGGAAGGCCGGGAACACTTTCCCGACGAAGCAGGGAAAGGATCCCTCATCTCGAGCTACGAGGCGGAAACGGGGCTCCTCTGGATGTGGGCGGGACCTTCGTGATTCCTCTCGAGTGGAGACGGGTATGTTGGGGAACTTCTTGATTTGCACCAAGGGTGTGAAGGTCCCTTTCGAAGTTCCAGAGGGGAGGTGTGATCAGCCTCGAGATGCCTCAGCGGACCTGGGCCTCATCTCGCCTGGAGGGGAGAACCTGCTGGATTTTCTCGAGTTGCGGCAGGTCTTCTCGAGTTACGACGGGGACCTCAGGGACCCGCTCTGGTGGCCTCAGGAAAGGCCAGTCCCCATGCGAGTTGCTAGGGGACCTCTCGGGATTCCTCTCCCATCCATGCCGGGGCCTCAGTCCTTGTGTGGAGTCGGGGCCGGAACCTGAGGATTCCTCTCCAGTGTTGCCATGGATCTTGGGGTGCTTCTGAGTCTCCCCAGGGGAGTCAGGCCTCGTCTCGAGAGGAGGCATGCACGTGCGCTTTCCTCCCGAGCTGCAGCAGTAGTGTCACGCTTCCTGTCACGTGGATCAAGGGATCTGTGGCTTTCCCTCGAGGCTGTCCCTCGAGGCTTTCCCACGAGGCTTTCCCACAGGGCTGTGCCACGTGCCATCTTGGTGTGAGTCGATCCTCGGCGTGAAAGACGAGCCGGTGAAGGGAAAAGAGGTTCCTCTGAATGGACTGAGACATCTGGGGGACTCTTGGAATGGTGGCACGACCCTGGAGTTCCTCTCGCCATTCCTGTTGAGAGGGCCTCCTCTTGAGATGCGACGGGAAGGCCGGGAACTCTTTCCCGACGAAGCAGGGAAAGGATCCCTCATCTCGAGCTACGAGGCGGAAACGGGGCTCCTCTGGATGTGGGCGGGACCCTCGTGATCCCTCTCGAGTGGAGACGGCTATGTCGGGGAACTTCTTGATTTGCACCAAGGGTGTGAAGGTCCCTTTCAAAGTTCCAGAGGGGAGGTGTGATCAGCCTCGAGACGCCTCAGCGGAAATGGGCCTCATCTCGCCTGGAGGGGAGAACCTGCTGGATTTTCTCGAGTTGCGGCAGGTCTTCTCGAGTTACGACGGGGACCTCAGGGACCCGCTCTGGTGGCCTCAGGAAAGGCCAGTCCCCATGCGAGTTGCTAGGGGACCTCTTGGGATTCCTCTCCCGTCCATGCCGGGGCCTCAGTCCTTGTGTGGAGTCGGGGCCGGAACCTGAGGATTCCTCTCCAGTGTTGCCATGGATCTTGGGGTGCTTCTGAGTCTACGCAGGGGAGTCAGGCCTCGTCTCGAGTGGGGGCATGCACGTGCGCTTTCCTCCCGAGCTGCAGCAGTAGTGTCACGCTTCCTGTCACGTGGATCAAGGGATCTGTGGCTTTCCCTCGAGGCTGTCCCTCGAGGCTTTCCCACGAGGCTTTCCCACAGGGCTGTGCCACGTGCCACCTTGGTGTGTGTCGATCCTCGGCGTGAAAGACGAGCCGGTGAAGGGAAAAGAGGTTCCTCTGGAATGGACGGAGACATCAGGGGGACTCTTGGAATGGTGGCACGACCCTGGAGTTCCTCTCGCCGTTCCTGTTGAGAGGGCCTCCTCTTGAGATGCGACGGGAAGGCCGGGAACTCTTTCCCGACGAAGCAGGGAAAGGATCCCTCATCTCGAGCTACGAGGCGGAAACAGGGCTCCTCTGGATGTGGGCGGGACCCTCGTGATTCCTCTCGAGTGGAGACGGGTATGTCGGGGAACTTCTTGATTTGCACCAAGGGTGTGAAGGACCCTTTTGAAGTTCCAGAGGGGAGGTGTGATCAGCCTCGGGACGCCTCAGCGGAAATGGGCCTCATCTCGCCTGGAGGGGAGAACCTCCTGGATTTTCTCGAGTTGCGGCAGGTCTTCTCGAGTTACGACGGGGACCTCAGGGACCCGCTCTGGTGGCCTCAGGAAAGGCCAGTCCCCATGCGAGTTGCTAGGGGACCTCTCGGGATTCCTCTCCCGTCCATGCCGGGGCCTCAGTCCTTGTGTGGAGTCGGGGCCGGAACCTGAGGATTCCTCTCCAGTGTTGCCATGGATCTTGGGGAGCTTCTGAGTCTCCCCAAGGGAGTCAGCCCTCGTCTCGAGTTGGGGCATGCACGTGCGCTTTCCTCCCGAGCTGCAGCAGTAGTGTCACGCTTCCTGTCACGTGGATCAAGGGATCTGTGGCTTTCCCTCGAGGCTGTCCCTCGAGGCTTTCCCACGAGGCTTTCCCACAGGGCTGTGCCACGTGCCACCTTGGTGTGAGTCGATCCTCGGCGTGAAAGACGAGCCGGTGAAGGGAAAAGAGGTTCCTCTGGAATGGACTGAGACATCTGGGGGACTCTTGGAATGGTGGCACGACCCTGGATTTCCTCTCGCCGTTCCTGTTGAGAGGGCCTCCTCTTGAGAGGCGACGGGAAGGCCGGGAACACTTTCCCGACGAAGCAGGGAAAGGATCCCTCATCTCGAGCTACGAGGCGGAAACGGGGCTCCTCTGGATGTGGGCGGGACCCTCATGATTCCTCTCGAGTGGAGACGGGTATGTCGGGGAACTTCTTGATTTGCACCAAGGGTGTGAAGGACCCTTTCGAAGTTCCAGAGGGGAGGTGTGATCAGCCTCGAGATGCCTCAGCGGAAATGGGCCTCATCTCGCCTGGAGGGGAGAACCTGCTGGATTTTCTCGAGTTGAGGCAGGTCTTCTCGAGTTACGACGGGGACCTCAGGGACCCGCTCTGGTGGCCTCAGGAAAGGCCAGTCCCCATGCGAGTTGCTAGGGGACCTCTTGGGATTCCTCTCCCGTCCATGCCGGGGCCTCAGTCCTTGTGTGGAGTCGGGGCCGGAACCTGAGGATTCCTCTCCAGTGTTGCCATGGATCTTGGGGTGCTTCTGAGTCTCCCCAGGGGAGTCAGGCCTCGTCTCGAGTGGGGGCATGCACGTGCGCTTTCCTCCCGAGCTGCAGCAGTAGTGTCACGCTTCCTGTCACGTGGATCAAGTGATCTGTGGCTTTCCCTCGAGCCTGTCCCTCGAGGCTTTCCCACGAGGCTTTCCCACAGGGCTGTGCCACGTGCCACCTTTGTGTGAGTCGATCCTCGGCGTGAAAGACGAGCCGGTGAAGGGAAAAGAGGTTCCTCTGGAATGGACTGAGACATCTGGGGGACTCTTGGAATGGTGGCACGACCCTGGAGTTCCTCTCGCCGTTCCTGTTGAGAGGGCCTCCTCTTGAGATGCGACGGGAACGCCGGGAACTCTTTCCCGACGAAGCAGGGAAAGGATCCCTCATCTCGAGCTACGAGGCGGAAACGGGGCTCCTCTGGATGTGGGCGGGACCCTCGTGATTCCTCTCGAGTGGAGACGGCTATGTCGGGGAACTTCTTGATTTGCACCAAGGGTGTGAAGGACCCTTTCAAAGTTCCAGAGGGGAGGTGTGATCAGCCTCGAGACGCCTCAGCGGAAATGGGCCTCATCTCGCCTGGAGGGGAGAACCTGCTGGATTTTCTCGAGTTGCGGCAGGTCTTCTCGAGTTACGACGGGGACCTCAGGGACCCGCTCTGGTGGCCTCAGGAAAGGCCATTCCCCATGCGAGTTGCTAGGGGACCTCTGGGGATTCCTCTTCCGTCCATGCCGGGGCCTCAGTCCTTGTGTGGAGTCGGGGCCGGAACCTGAGGCTTCCTCTCCAGTGTTGCCATGGATCTTGGGGTGCTTCTGAGTCTCCCCAGGGGAGTCAGGCCTCGTCTCGAGTGGGGGCATGCACGTGCGCTTTCCTCCCGAGCTGCAGCAGTAGTGTCACGCTTCCTGTCACGTGGATCAAGGGATCTGTGGCTTTCCCTCGAGGCTGTCCCTCGAGGCTTTCCCACGAGGCTTTCCCACAGGGCTGTGCCACGTGCCACCTTGGTGTGTGTCGATCCTCGGCGTGAAAGACGAGCCGGTGAAGTGAAAAGAGGTTCCTCTGGAATGGACGGAGATATCAGGGGGACTCTTGGAATGGTGGCACGACCCTGGAGTTCCTCTCGCCGTTCCTGTTGAGAGGGCCTCCTCTTGAGATGCCACGGGAAGGCCGGGAACTCTTTCCCGACGAAGCAGGGAAAGGATCCCTCATCTCGAGCTACGAGGCGGAAACGGGGCTCCTCTGGATGTGGGCGGGACCCTCGTGATTCCTCTCGAGTGGAGACGGGTATGTCGGGGAACTTCTTGATTTGCACCAAGGGTGTGAAGGACCCTTTCGAAGTTCCAGAGGGGAGGTGTGATCAGCCTCGGGACGCCTCAGCGGAAATGGGCCTCATCTCGCCTGGAGGGGAGAACCTCCTGGATTTTCTCGAGTTGCGGCAGGTCTGTTCGAGTTACGACGGGGACCTCAGGGACCCGCTCTGGTGGCCTCAGGAAAGGCCAGTCCCCATGCGAGTTGCTAGGGGACCTCTCGGGATTCCTCTCCCGTCCATGCCGGGGCCTCAGTCCTTGTGTGGAGTCGGGGCCGGAACCTGAGGATTCCTCTCCAGTGTTGCCATGGATCTTGGGGTGCTTCTGAGTCTCCCCAGGGGAGTCAGGCCTCGTCTCGAGTGGGGGCATGCACGTGCGCTTTCCTCCCGAGCTGCAGCAATAGTGTCACGCTTCCTGTCACGTGGATCAAGGGATCTGTGGCTTTCCCTCGAGGCTGTCCCTCGAGGCTTTCCACGAAGCTTTCCCACAGGGCTGTGCCACGTGCCACCTTGGTGTGAGTCGATCCTCGGCGTAAAGACGAGCCGGTGAAGGGAAAAGAGGTTCCTCTGGAATGGACTGAGACATCTGGGGGACTCTTGGAATGGTGGCACGACCCTGGAGTTCCTCTCGCCGTTCCTGTTGAGAGGGCCTCCTCTTGAGATGCGACGGGAACGCCGGGAACTCTTTCCCGACGAAGCAAGGAAAGGATCCCTCATCTCGAGCTACGAGGCGGAAACGGGGCTACTCTGGATGTGGGCGGGACTCTCGTGATTCCTCTCGAGTGGAGACGGGTATGTCGGGGAACTTCTTGATTTGCACCAAGGGTGTGAAGGACCCTTTCGAAGTTCCAGAGGTGAGGTGTGATCAGCCTCGAGACGCCTCTGCGGAAATGGGCCTCATCTCGCCTGGAGGGGAGAACCTCCTGAATTTTCTCGAGTTGCGGCAGGTCTTCTCGAGTTACGATGGGGACCTCAGGGACCCACTCTGGTGGCCTCAGGAAAGGACAGTCCCCATGCGAGTTGCTAGGGGACCTCTCGGGATTCCTCTCCCGTCCATGCCGGGGGCTCAGTCCTTGTGTGGAGTCGGGGCCGGAACCTGAGGATTCCTCTCCAGTGTTGCCATGTATCTTGGGGTGCTTCTGAGTCTCCCCAGGGGAGTCGGGCATCGTCTCGAGTGGGGGCATGCACGTGCGCTTTCCTCCCGAGCTACAGCAGTAGTGTCACGCTTCCTGTCACGTGGATCAATGGATCTGTGGCTTTCCCTCGAGGCTGTCCCTCGAGGCTTTCCCACGAGGCTTTCCCACAGGGCTGTGCCACGTGCCACCTTGGTGTGAGTCGATCCTCGGCGTGAAAGACGAGCCGGTGAAGGGAAAAGAGGTTCCTCTGGAATGCACTGAGACATCTGGGGGACTCTTGGAATGGTGGCACGACCCTGGAGTTCCTCTCGCCGTTCCTGTTGAGAGGGCCTCCTCTTGAGATGCGACGGGAATGCCGGGAACTCTTTCCCGACGAAGCAGGGAAAGGATCCCTCATCTCGAGCTACGAGGCGGAAACGGGGCTCCTCTGGATGTGGGCGGGACCTTCGTGATTCCTCTCGAGTGGAGACGGGTATGTCGGGGAACTTCTTGATTTGCACCAAGGGTGTGAAGGACCCTTTCGAAGTTCCAGAGGTGAGGTGTGATCAGCCTCGAGACGCCTCAGCGGAAATGGGCCTCATCTCGCCTGGAGGGGAGAACCTCCTGGATTTTCTCGAGTTGCGGCACGTCTTCTCGAGTTACGACGGGGACCTCAGGGACCCGCTCTGGTGGCCTCAGGAAAGGCCAGTCCCCATGCGAGTTGCTAGGGGACCTCTCGGGATTCCTCTCCCGTCCATGCCGGGGCCTCAGTCCTTGTGTGGAGTCGGGCCCGGAACCTGAGGATTCCTCTCCAGTGTTGCCATGGATCTTGGGGTGCTTCTGAGTCTCCCCAGGGGAGTCAGGCCTCGTTTCGAGAGGGGGCATGCACGTGCGCTTTCCTCCCGAGCTGCAGCAGTAGTGTCACGCTTCCTGTCACGTGGATCAAGGGATCTGTGGCTTTCCCTCGAGGCTGTCCCTCGAGGCTTTCCCACGAGGCTTTCCCACAGGGCTGTGCCACGTGCCACCTTGGTGTGAGTCGATCCTCGGCGTGAAAGACGAGCCGGTGAAGGGTAAAGAGGTTCCTCTGGATGGACTGAGATATCTGGGGGACTCTTGGAATGGTGGCACGACCCTGGAGTTCCTCTCGCCATTCCTGTTGAGAGGGCCTCCTCTTGAGATGCGACGGGAACGCCGGGAACTCTTTCCCGACGAAGCAGGGAAAGGCTCCCTCATCTCGAGCTACGAGGCGGAAACGGGGCTCCTCTGGATGTGGGCGGGACCCTCGTGATTCCTCTCGAGTGGAGACGGCTATGTCGGGGAACTTCTTGATTTGCACCAAGGGTGTGAAGGACCCTTTCGAAGTTCCAGAGGGGAGGTGTGATCAGCCTCGAGACGCCTCAGCGGAAATGGGCCTCGTCTCGCCTGGAGGGGAGAACCTGCTGGATTTTCTCGAGTTGTGGCCCGTCTTCTCGAGTTACGACGGGGACCTCAGGGACCCGCTCTGGTGGCCTCAGGAAAGGCCAGTCCCCATGCGAGTTGCTAGGGGACCTCTCGGGATTCCTCTCCCGTCCATGCCGGGGCCTCAGTCCTTGTGTGGAGTCGGGGCCGGAACCTGAGGATTCCTCTCCAGTGTTGCCATGGATCTTGGGGTGCTTCTGAGTCTCCCCAGGGGAGTCAGGCCTCGTCTCGAGTTGGGGCATGCATGTGCGCTTTCCTCCCGAGCTGTAGCAATAGTGTCACGCTTCCTGTCACGTGGATCAAGGGATCTGTGGCTTTCCCTCGAGGCTGTCCCTCGAGGCTTTCCCACGAGGCTTTCCCACAGGGCTGTGCCACGTGCCACCTTGGTGTGAGTCGATCCTCGGCGTGAAAGACGAGCTGGTGAAGGGAAAAGAGGTCCTCTGGAATGGACTGAGACATCTGGGGGACTCTTGGAATGGTGGCACGACCCTGGAGTTCCTCTCGCCGTTCCTGTTGAGAGGGTCTCCTCTTGAGATGCGACGGGAACGCCGGGAACTCTTTCCCGACGAAGCAGGGAAAGGATCCCTCATCTCGAGCTACGAGGCGGAAACGGGGCTCCTCTGGATGTGGGCGGGACCCTCGTGATTCCTCTCGAGTGGAGACGGCTATGTCGGGGAACTTCTTGATTTGCACCAAGGGTGTGAAGGACCCTTTCGAAGTTCCAGAGGGGAGGTGTGATCAGCCTCGAGACGCCTCAGCGGAAATGGGCCTCATCTCGCCTGGAGGGGAGAACCTGCTGGATTTTCTCGAGTTGCGGCACGTCTTCTCGAGTTACGACGGGGACCTCAGGGACCCGCTCTGGTGGCCTCAGGAAAGGCCAGTCCCCATGCGAGTTGATAGGGGACCTCTGGGGATTCCTCTCCCGTCCATGCCGGGGCCTCAGTCCTTGTGTGGAGTCCGGGCCGGAACCTGAGGATTCCTCTCCAGTGTTGCCATGGATCTTGGGATGCTTCTGAGTCTCCCCAGGGGAGTCAGGCCTCGTCTCGAGTGGGGGCATGCACGTGCGCTTTCCTCCCGAGCTGCAGCAGTAGTGTCACGCTTCCTGTCACGTGGATCAAGGGATCTGTGGCTTTCCCTCGAGGCTGTCCCTCGAGGCTTTCACACGAGGCTTTCCCACAGAGCTGTGCCACGTGCCACCTTGGTGTGAATCGATCCTCGGCGTAAAGACGAGTCGGTGAAGGGAAAAGAGGTTCCTCTGGAATGGACTGAGACATCTGGGGGACTCTTGGAATGGTGGCACGACCCTGGAGTTCCTCTCGCCGTTCCTGTTGAGAGGGCCTCCTCTTGAGATGCGACGGGAATGCCGGGAACTCTTTCCCGACGAAGCAGGGAAAGGATCCCTCATCTCGAGCTACGAGGCGGAAACGGGGCTCCTCTGGATGTGGGCGGGACCTTCGTGATTCCTCTCGAGTGGAGACGGCTATGTCGGGGAACTTCTTGATTTGCACCAAGGGTGTGAAGGACCCTTTCGAAGTTCCAGAGGTGAGGTGTGATCAGCCTCGAGACGCCTCAGCGGAAATGGGCCTCATCTCGCCTGGAGGGGAGAACCTCCTGGATTTTCTCGAGTTGCGGCAGGTCTTCTCGAGTTACGACGCGGACCTCAGGGACCCGCTCTGGTGGCCTCAGGAAAGGCCAGTCCCCATGCGAGTTGCTAGGGGACCTCTCGGGATTCCTCTCCCGTCCATGCCGGGGCCTCAGTCCTTGTGTGGAGTCGGGGCCGGAACCTGAGGATTCCTCTCCAGTGTTGCCATGGATCTTGGGGTGCTTCTGAGTCTCCCCAGGGGAGTCAGGCCTCGTCTCGAGTGGGGGCATGCACGTGCGCTTTCCTCCAGAGCTGCAGCAGTAGTGTCACGCTTCCTGTCACGTGGATCAAGGGATCTGTGGCTTTCCCTCGAGGCTGTCCCTCGAGGCTTTCCCACGAGGCTTTCCCACAGGGCTGTGCCACGTGCCACCTTGGTGTGAGTCGATCCTCGGCGTGAAAGACGAGCCGGTGAAGGGAAAAGAGGTTCCTCTGGAATGGACTGAGACATCTGGGGGACTCTTGGAATGGTGGCACGACCCTGGAGTTCCTCTCGCCGTTCCTGTTGAGAGGGCCTCCTCTTGAGATGCGACGGGAACGCCGGGAACTCTTTCCCGAAGAAGCAAGGAAAGGATCCCTCATCTCGCGCTACGAGGCGGAAACGGGGCTCCTCTGGATGTGGGCGGGACCCTCGTGATTCCTTTCGAGTGGAGACGGGTATGTCGGGGAACTTCTTGATTTGCACCAAGGGTGTGAAGGACCCTTTCGAAGTTCCAGAGGTGAGGTGTGATCAGCCTCGAGACGCCTCAGCGGAAATGGGCCTCATCTCGCCTGGAGGGTAGAACCTCCTGGATTTTCTCGAGTTGCGGCAGGTCTTCTCGAGTTATGATGGGGACCTCAGGGACCCGCTCTGGTGGCCTCAGGAAAGGCCAGTCCCCATGCGAGTTGCTAGGGGACCTCTCGGGATTCCTCTCCCATCCATGCCGGGGGCTCAGTCCTTGTGTGGAGTCGGGGCCGGAACCTGAGGATTCCTCTCCAGTGTTGCCATGGATCTTGGGGTGCTTCTGAGTCTCCCCAGGGGAGTCAGGCCTCGTCTCGTGTGGGGGCATGCACGTGCGCTTTCCTCCCGAGCTGCAGCAGTAGTGTCACTCTTGCTGTCACGTGGATCAATGGATCTGTGGCTTTCCCTCGAGGCTGTCTCTCGAGGCTTTCCCACGAGGCTTTCCCACAGGGCTGTGCCACGTGCCACCTTGGTGTGAGTCGATCCTCGGCGTGAAAGACGAGCCGGTGAAGGGAAAAGAGGTTCCTCTGGAATGGACTGAGACATCTGGGGGACTCTTGGAATGGTGGCACGACCCTGGAGTTCCTCTCGCCTTTCCTGTTGAGAGGGCCTCCTCTTGAGATGCGACGGGAACGCCGGGAACTCTTTCCTGACGAAGCAGGGAAAGGATCCCTCATCTCGAGCTACGAGGAGGAAACGGGGCTCCTCTGGATGTGGGCGGGACCATCGTGATTCCTCTCGAGTGGAGACGGCTAGGTCGGGGAACTTCTTGATTTGCACCAAGGGTGTGAAGGACCCTTTCGAAGTTCCAGAGGTGAGGTGTGATCAGCCTCGAGACGCCTCAGCGGAAATGGGCCTCATCTCGCCTGGAGGGGAGAACCTCCTGGATTTTCTCCAGTTGCGGCAGGTCTTCTCGAGTTACGACGGGGACCTCAGGGACCCGCTCTGGTGGCCTCAAGAAAGGCCAGTCCCCATGCGAGTTGCTAGGGGACCTCTCGGGATTCCTCTCCCGTCCATGCCGGGGCCTCAGTCCTTGTGTGGAGTCGGGGCCGGAACCTGAGGATTCCTCTCCAGTGTTGCCATGGATCTTGGGGTGCTTCTGAGTCTCCCCAGGGGAGTCAGGCCTCGTCTCGAGTGGGGGCATGCACGTGCGCTTTCCTCCCGAGCTGCAGCAGTAGTGTCACGCTTCCTGTCACGTGGATCAAGGGATCTGTGGCTTTCCCTCGAGGCTGTCCCTCGAGGCTTTCCCACGAGGCTTTCCCACAGGGCTGTGCCACGTGCCACCTTGGTGTGAGTCGATCCTCGGCGTGAAAGACGAGCCGGTGAAGGGAAAAGAGGTTCCTCTGGATGGACTGAGACATCTGGGGGACTCGTGGAATGGTGGCACGACCCTGGAGTTCCTCTCGCCGATCCTGTTGAGAGGGCCTCCTCTTGAGATGCGACGGGAACGCCGGGAACTCTTTCCCGACGAAGCAGGGAAAGGATCCCTCATCTCGAGCTACGAGGTGGAAACGGGGCTCCTCTGGATGTGGGCGGGACCCTCGTGATTCCTCTCGAGTGGAGACGGCTATGTCGGGGAACTTCTTGATTTGCACCAAGGGTGTGAAGGACCCTTTCGAAGTTCCAGAGGTGAGGTGTGATCAGCCTCGAGACGCCTCAGCGGAAATGGGCCTCATCTCGCCTGGAGGGGAGAACCTCCTGGATTTTCTCCAGTTGCGGCAGGTCTTCTCGAGTTACGACGGGGACCTCAGGGACCCGCTCTGGTGGCCTCAAGAAAGGCCAGTCCCCATGCGAGTTGCTAGGGGACCTCTCGGGATTCCTCTCCCGTCCATGCCGGGGCCTCAGTCCTTGTGTGGAGTCGGGGCCGGAACCTGAGGATTCCTCTCCAGTGTTGCCATGGATCTTGGGGTGCTTCTGAGTCTCCCCAGGGGAGTCAGGCCTCGTCTCGAGTGGGGGCATGCACGTGCGCTTTCCTCCCGAGCTGCAGCAGTAGTGTCACGCTTCCTGTCACGTGGATCAAGGGATCTGTGGCTTTCCCTCGAGGCTGTCCCTCGAGGCTTTCCCACGAGGCTTTCCCACAGAGCTGTGCCACGTGCCACCTTGGTGTGAATCGATCCTCGGCGTAAAGACGAGCCGGTGAAGGGAAAAGAGGTTCCTCTGGAATGGACTGAGACATCTGGGGGACTCTTGGAATGGTGGCACGACCCTGGAGTTCCTCTCGCCGTTCCTGTTGAGAGGGCCTCCTCTTGAGATGCGACGGGAATGCCGGGAACTCTTTCCCGACGAAGCAGGGAAAGGATCCCTCATCTCGAGCTACGAGGCGGAAACGGGGCTCCTCTGGATGTGGGCGGGACCTTCGTGATTCCTCTCGAGTGGAGACGGCTATGTCGGGGAACTTCTTGATTTGCACCAAGGGTGTGAAGGACCCTTTCGAAGTTCCAGAGGTGAGGTGTGATCAGCCTCGAGACGCCTCAGCGGAAATGGGCCTCATCTCGCCTGGAGGGGAGAACCTCCTGGATTTTCTCGAGTTGCGGCAGGTCTTCTCGAGTTACGACGCGGACCTCAGGGACCCGCTCTGGTGGCCTCAGGAAAGGCCAGTCCCCATGCGAGTTGCTAGGGGACCTCTCGGGATTCCTCTCCCGTCCATGCCGGGGCCTCAGTCCTTGTGTGGAGTCGGGGCCGGAACCTGAGGATTCCTCTCCAGTGTTGCCATGGATCTTGGGGTGATTCTGAGTCTCCCCAGGGGAGTCAGGCCTCGTCTCGAGTGGGGGCATGCACGTGCGCTTTCCTCCAGAGCTGCAGCAGTAGTGTCACGCTTCCTGTCACGTGGATCAAGGGATCTGTGGCTTTCCCTCGAGGCTGTCCCTCGAGGCTTTCCCACGAGGCTTTCCCACAGGGCTGTGCCACGTGCCACCTTGGTGTGAGTCGATCCTCGGCGTGAAAGACGAGCCGGTGAAGGGAAAAGAGGTTCCTCTGGAATGGACTGAGACATCTGGGGGACTCTTGGAATGGTGGCACGACCCTGGAGTTCCTCTCGCCGTTCCTGTTGAGAGGGCCTCCTCTTGAGATGCGACGGGAACGCCGGGAACTCTTTCCCGAAGAAGCAAGGAAAGGATCCCTCATCTCGCGCTACGAGGCGGAAACGGGGCTCCTCTGGATGTGGGCGGGACCCTCGTGATTCCTCTCGAGTGGAGACGGCTATGTCGGGGAACTTCTTGATTTGCACCAAGGGTGTGAAGGACCCTTTCGAAGTTCCAGAGGGGAGGTGTGATCAGCCTCGAGACGCCTCAGCGGAAATGGGCCTCATCTCGCCTGGAGGGGAGAACCTCCTGGATTTTCTCGAGTTGCGGCACGTCTTCTCGAGTTACGACGGGGACCTCAGGGACCCGCTCTGGTGGCCTCAGGAAAGGCCAGTCCCCATGCGAGTTGATAGGGGACCTCTGGGGATTCCTCTCCCGTCCATGCCGGGGCCTCAGTCCTTGTGTGGAGTCCGGGCCGGAACCTGAGGATTCCTCTCCAGTGTTGCCATGGATCTTGGGGTGCTTCTGAGTCTCCCCAGGGGAGTCAGGCCTCGTCTCGAGTGGGGGCATGCACGTGCGCTTTCCTCCCGAGCTGCAGCAGTAGTGTCACGCTTCCTGTCACGTGGATCAAGGGATCTGTGGCTTTCCCTCGAGGCTGTCCCTCGAGGCTTTCCCACGAGGCTTTCCCACAGAGCTGTGCCACGTGCCACCTTGGTGTGAATCGATCCTCGGCGTAAAGACGAGTCGGTGAAGGGAAAAGAGGTTCCTCTGGAATGGACTGAGACATCTGGGGGACTCTTGGAATGGTGGCACGACCCTGGAGTTCCTCTCGCCGTTCCTGTTGAGAGGGCCTCCTCTTGAGATGCGAAGGGAATGCCGGGAACTCTTTCCCGACGAAGCAGGGAAAGGATCCCTCATCTCGAGCTACGAGGCGGAAACGGGGCTCCTCTGGATGTGGGCGGGACCTTCGTGATTCCTCTCGAGTGGAGATGGCTATGTCGGGGAACTTCTTGATTTGCACCAAGGGTGTGAAGGACCCTTTCGAAGTTCCAGAGGTGAGGTGTGATCAGCCTCGAGACGCCTCAGCGGAAATGGGCCTCATCTCGCCTGGAGGGGAGAACCTCCTGGATTTTCTCGAGTTGCGGCAGGTCTTCTCGAGTTACGACGGGGACCTCAGGGACCCGCTCTGGTGGCCTCAGGAAAGGCCAGTACCCATGCGAGTTGCTAGGGGACCTCTCGGGATTCCTCTCCCGTCCATGCCGGGGCCTCAGTCCTTGTGTGGAGTCGGGGCCGGAACCTGAGGATTCCTCTCCAGTGTTGCCATGGATCTTGGGGTGCTTCTGAGTCTCCCCAGGGGAGTCAGGCCTCGTCTCGAGTGGGGGCATGCACGTGCGCTTTCCTCCAGAGCTGCAGCAGTAGTGTCACGCTTCCTGTCACGTGGATCAAGGGATCTGTGGCTTTCCCTCGAGGCTGTCCCTCGAGGCTTTCCCACGAGGCTTTCCCACAGGGCTGTGCCACGTGCCACCTTGGTGTGAGTCGATCCTCGGCGTGAAAGACGAGCCGGTGAAGGGAAAAGAGGTTCCTCTGGAATGGACTGAGACATCTGGGGGACTCTTGGAATGGTGGCACGACCCTGGAGTTCCTCTCGCCGTTCCTGTTGAGAGGGCCTCCTCTTGAGATGCGACGGGAACGCCGGGAACTCTTTCCCGAAGAAGCAAGGAAAGGATCCCTCATCTCGCGCTACGAGGCGGAAACGGGGCTCCTCTGGATGTGGGCGGGACCCTCGTGATTCCTTTCGAGTGGAGACGGGTATGTCGGGGAACTTCTTGATTTGCACCAAGGGTGTGAAGGACCCTTTCGAAGTTCCAGAGGTGAGGTGTGATCAGCCTCGAGACGCCTCAGCGGAAATGGGCCTCATCTCGCCTGGAGGGGAGAACCTCCTGGATTTTCTCGAGTTGCGGCAGGTCTTCTCGAGTTACGATGGGGACCTCAGGGACCCGCTCTGGTGGCCTCAGGAAAGGCCAGTCCCCATGCGAGTTGCTAGGGGACCTCTCGGGATTCCTCTCCCGTCCATGCCGGGGGCTCAGTCCTTGTGTGGAGTCGGGGCCGGAACCTGAGGATTCCTCTCCAGTGTTGCCATGGATCTTGGGGTGCTTCTGAGTCTCCCCAGGGGAGTCAGGCCTCGTCTCGTGTGGGGGCATGCACGTGCGCTTTCCTCCCGAGCTGCAGCAGTAGTGTCACTCTTGCTGTCACGTGGATCAATGGATCTGTGGCTTTCCCTCGAGGCTGTCTCTCGAGGCTTTCCCACGAGGCTTTCCCACAGGGCTGTGCCACGTGCCACCTTGGTGTGAGTCGATCCTCGGCGTGAAAGACGAGCCGGTGAAGGGAAAAGAGGTTCCTCTGGAATGGACTGAGACATCTGGGGGACTCTTGGAATGGTGGCACGACCCTGGAGTTCCTCTCGCCTTTCCTGTTGAGAGGGCCTCCTCTTGAGATGCGACGGGAACGCCGGGAACTCTTTCCTGACGAAGCAGGGAAAGGATCCCTCATCTCGAGCTACGAGGAGGAAACGGGGCTCCTCTGGATGTGGGCGGGACCATCGTGATTCCTCTCGAGTGGAGACGGCTAGGTCGGGGAACTTCTTGATTTGCACCAAGGGTGTGAAGGACCCTTTCGAAGTTCCAGAGGTGAGGTGTGATCAGCCTCGAGACGCCTCAGCGGAAATGGGCCTCATCTCGCCTGGAGGGGAGAACCTCCTGGATTTTCTCCAGTTGCGGCACGTCTTCTCGAGTTACGACGGGGACCTCAGGGACCCGCTCTGGTGGCCTCAAGAAAGGCCAGTCCCCATGCGAGTTGCTAGGGGACCTCTCGGGATTCCTCTCCCGTCCATGCCGGGGCCTCAGTCCTTGTGTGGAGTCGGGGCCGGAACCTGAGGATTCCTCTCCAGTGTTGCCATGGATCTTGGGGTGCTTCTGAGTCTCCCCAGGGGAGTCAGGCCTCGTCTCGAGTGGGGGCATGCACGTGCGCTTTCCTCCCGAGCTGCAGCAGTAGTGTCACGCTTCCTGTCACGTGGATCAAGGGATCTGTGGCTTTCCCTCGAGGCTGTCCCTCGAGGCTTTCCCACGAGGCTTTCCCACAGGGCTGTGCCACGTGCCACCTTGGTGTGAGTCGATCCTCGGCGTGAAAGACGAGCCGGTGAAGGGAAAAGAGGTTCCTCTGGATGGACTGAGACATCTGGGGGACTCTTGGAATGGTGGCACGACCCTGGAGTTCCTCTCGCCGATCCTGTTGAGAGGGCCTCCTCTTGAGATGCGACGGGAACGCCGGGAACTCTTTCCCGACGAAGCAGGGAAAGGATCCCTCATCTCGAGCTACGAGGTGGAAACGGGGCTCCTCTGGATGTGGGCGGGACCTTCGTGATTCCTCTCGAGTGGAGACGGCTATGTCGGGGAACTTCTTGATTTGCACCAAGGGTGTGAAGGACCCTTTCGAAGTTCCAGAGGGGAGGTGTGATCAGCCTCGAGACGCCTCAGCGGAAATGGGCCTCATCTCGCCTGGAGGGGAGAACCTGCTGGATTTTCTCGAGTTGCGGCACGTCTTCTCGAGTTACGACGGGGACCTCAGGGACCCGCTCTGGTGGCCTCAAGAAAGGCCAGTCCCCATGCGAGTTGCTAGGGGACCTCTCGGGATTCCTCTCCCGTCCATGCCGGGGCCTCAGTCCTTGTGTGGAGTCGGGGCCGGAACCTGAGGATTCCTCTCCAGTGTTGCCATGGATCTTGGGGTGCTTCTGAGTCTCCCCAGGGGAGTCAGGCCTCGTCTCGAGTGGGGGCATGCACGTGCGCTTTCCTCCCGAGCTGCAGCAGTAGTGTCACGCTTCCTGTCACGTGGATCAAGGGATCTGTGGCTTTCCCTCGAGGCTGTCCCTCGAGGCTTTCCCACGAGGCTTTCCCACAGGGCTGTGCCACGTGCCACCTTGGTGTGAGTCGATCCTCGGCGTGAAAGACGAGCCGGTGAAGGGAAAAGAGGTTCCTCTGGATGGACTGAGACATCTGGGGGACTCTTGGAATGGTGGCACGACCCTGGAGTTCCTCTCGCCGATCCTGTTGAGAGGGCCTCCTCTTGAGATGCGACGGGAACGCCGGGAACTCTTTCCCGACGAAGCAGGGAAAGGATCCCTCATCTCGAGCTACGAGGTGGAAACGGGGCTCCTCTGGATGTGGGCGGGACCTTCGTGATTCCTCTCGAGTGGAGACGGCTATGTCGGGGAACTTCTTGATTTGCACCAAGGGTGTGAAGGACCCTTTCGAAGTTCCAGAGGTGAGGTGTGATCAGCCTCGAGACGCCTCAGCGGAAATGGGCCTCATCTCGCCTGGAGGGGAGAACCTCCTGGATTTTCTCGAGTTGCGGCAGGTCTTCTCGAGTTACGACGGGGACCTCAGGGACCCGCTCTGGTGGCCTCAGGAAAGGCCAGTCCCCATGCGAGTTGCTAGGGGACCTCTCGGGATTCCTCTCCCGTCCATGCCGGGGCCTCAGTCCTTGTGTGGAGTCGGGGCCGGAACCTGAGGATTCCTCTCCAGTGTTGCCATGGATCTTGGGGTGCTTCTGAGTCTCCCCAGGGGAGTCAGGCCTCGTCTCGAGTGGGGGCATGCACGTGCGCTTTCCTCCCGAGCTGCAGCAGTAGTGTCACGCTTCCTCTCACGTGGATCAAGGGATCTGTGGCTTTCCCTCGAGGCTGTCCCTCGAGGCTTTCCCACGAGGCTTTCCCACAGGGCTGTGCCACGTGCCACCTTGGTGTGAGTCGATCCTCGGCGTGAAAGACGAGCCGGTGAAGGGAAAAGAGGTTCCTCTGGAATGGACTGAGACATCTGGGGGACTCTTGGAATGGTGGCACGACCCTGGAGTTCCTCTCGCCTTTCCTTTTGAGAGGGCCTCCTCTTGAGAGGCGACGGGAAGGCCGGGAACTCTTTCCCGACGAAGCAGGGAAAGGATCCCTCATCTCGAGCTACGAGGCGGAAACGGGGCTCCTCTGGATGTGGGCGGGACCCTCGTGATTCCTCTCGAGTGGAGACGGGTATGTCGGGGAACTTCTTGATTTGCACCAAGGGTGTGAAGGACCCTTTCGAAGTTCCAGAGGGGAGGTGTGATCAGCCTCGAGATGCCTCAGCGGAAATGGGCCTCATCTCGCCTGGAGGGGAGAACCTCCTGGATTTTCTCGAGTTGCGGCACGTTTTCTCGAGTTACGACGGGGACCTCAGGGACCCGCTCTGGTGGCCTCAGGAAAGGCCAGTCCCCATGCGAGTTGCTAGGGGACCTCTCGGGATTCCTCTCCCGTCCATGCCGGGGCCTCAGTCCTTGTGTGGAGTCGGGGCCGGAACCTGAGGATTCCTCTCCAGTGTTGCCATGGATCTTGGGGTGCTTCTGAGTCTCCCCAGGGGAGTCAGGCCTCGTCTCGAGTGGGGGCATGCACGTGCGCTTTCCTCCAGAGCTGCAGCAGTAGTGTCACGCTTCCTGTCACGTGGATCTAGGGATCTGTGGCTTTCCCTCGAGCCTGTCCTCGAGGCTTTCCCACGAGGCTTTCCCACAGGGCTGTGCCACGTGCCACCTTGGTGTGAGTCGATCCTCGGCGTTAAAGACGAGCCGGTGAAGGGAAAAGAGGATACTCTGGAATGGACTGAGACATCTGGGGGACTCTTGGAATGGTGGCACGACCCTGGAGTTCCTCTCGCCGTTCCTGTTGAGAGGGCCTCCACTTGAGATGCGACGGGAACGCCGGGAACTCTTTCCCGACGAAGCAGGGAAAGGATCCCTCATCTCGAGCTACGAGGCGGAAACGGGGCTCCTCTGGATGTGGGCGGGACCCTCGTGATCCCTCTCGAGTGGAGACGGCTATGTCGGGGAACTTCTTGATTTGCACCAAGGGTGTGAAGGTCCCTTTCAAAGTTCCAGAGGTGAGGTGTGATCAGCCTCGAGACGCCTCAGCGGAAATGGGCCTCATCTCGCCTGGAGGGGAGAACCTGCTGGATTTTCTCGAGTTGCGGCAGGTCTTCTCGAGTTACGACGGGGACCTCAGGGACCCGCTCTGGTGGCCTCAGGAAAGGACAGTCCCCATGTGAGTTGCTAGGGGACCTCTCGGGATTCCTCTCCCGTCCATGCCGGGGCCTCAGTCCTTGTGTGGAGTCGGGGCCGGAACCTGAGGATTCCTCTCCAGTGTTGCCATGGATCTTGGGGTGCTTCTGAGTCTACGCAGGGGAGTCAGGCCTCGTCTCGAGTGGGGGCATGCACGTGCGCTTTCCTCCCGAGCTGCAGCAGTAGTGTCACGCTTCCTGTCACGTGGATCAAGGGATCTGTGGCTTTCCCTCGAGGCTGTCCCTCGAGGCTTTCCCACGAGGCTTTCCCACAGGGCTGTGCCACGTGCCACCTTGGTGTGTGTCGATCCTCGGCGTGAAAGACGAGCCGGTGAAGGGAAAAGAGGTTCCTCTGAAATGGACGGAGACATCAGGGGGACTCTTGGAATGGTGGCACGACCCTGGAGTTCCTCTCGCCGTTCCTGTTGAGAGGGCCTCCTCTTGAGATGCGACGGGAAGGCCGGGAACTCTTTCCCGACGAAGCAGGGAAAGGATCCCTCATCTCGAGCTACGAGGCGGAAACGGGGCTCCTCTGGATGTGGGCGGGACCCTCGTGATTCCTCTCGAGTGGAGACGGGTATGTCGGGGAACTTCTTGATTTGCACCAAGGGTGTGAAGGACCCTTTTGAAGTTCCAGAGGGGAGGTGTGATCAGCCTCGGGACGCCTCAGCGGAAATGGGCCTCATCTCGCCTGGAGGGGAGAACCTCCTGGATTTTCTCGAGTTGCGGCAGGTCTTCTCGAGTTACGACGGGGACCTCAGGGACCCGCTCTGGTGGCCTCAGGAAAGGCCAGTCCCCATGCGAGTTGCTAGGGGACCTCTCGGGATTCCTCTCCCGTCCATGCCGGGGCCTCAGTCCTTGTGTGGAGTCGGGGCCGGAACCTGAGGATTCCTCTCCAGTGTTGCCATGGATCTTGGGGAGCTTCTGAGTCTCCCCAAGGGAGTCAGGCCTCGTCTCGAGTTGGGGCATGCACGTGCGCTTTCCTCCCGAGCTGCAGCAGTAGTGTCACGCTTCCTGTCACGTGGATCAAGGGATCTGTGGCTTTCCCTCGAGGCTGTCCCTCGAGGCTTTCCCACGAGGCTTTCCCACAGGGCTGTGCCACGTGCCACCTTGGTGTGAGTCGATCCTCGGCGTGAAAGACGAGCCGGTGAAGGGAAAAGAGGTTCCTCTGGAATGGACTGAGACATCTGGGGGACTCTTGGAATGGTGGCACGACCCTGGAGTTCCTCTCGCCGTTCCTGTTGAGAGGGCCTCCTCTTGAGAGGCGACGGGAAGGCCGGGAACTCTTTCCCGACGAAGCAGGGAAAGGATCCCTCATCTCGAGCTACGAGGCGGAAACGGGGCTCCTATGGATGTGGGCGGGACCCTCATGATTCCTCTCGAGTGGAGACGGGTATGTCGGGGAACTTCTTGATTTGCACCAAGGGTGTGAAGGACCCTTTCGAAGTTCCAGAGGGGAGGTGTGATCAGCCTCGAGATGCCTCAGCGGAAATGGGCCTCATCTCGCCTGGAGGGGAGAACCTCCTGGATTTTCTCGAGTTGCGGAAGGTCTTCTCGAGTTACGACGGGGACCTCAGGGACCCGCTCTGGTGGCCTCAGGAAAGGCCAGTCCCCATGCGAGTTGCTAGGGGACCTCTTGGGATTCCTCTCCCGTCCATGCCGGGGCCTCAGTCCTTGTGTGGAGTCGGGGCCGGAACCTGAGGATTCCTCTCCAGTGTTGCCATGGATCTTGGGGTGCTTCTGAGTCTCCCCAGGGGAGTCAGGCCTCGTCTCGAGTGGGGGCATGCACGTGCGCTTTCCTCCCGAACTGCAGCAGTAGTGTCACGCTTCCTGTCACGTGGATCAAGTGATCTGTGGCTTTCCCTCGAGCCTGTCCCTCGAGGCTTTCCCACGAGGCTTTCCCACAGGGCTGTGCCACGTGCCACCTTGGTGTGAGTCGATCCTCGGCGTGAAAGACGAGCCGGTGAAGGGAAAAGAGGTTCCTCTGGAATGGACTGAGACATCTGGGGGACTCTTGGAATGGTGGCACGACCCTGGAGTTCCTCTCGCCGTTCCTGTTGAGAGGGCCTCCACTTGAGATGCGACGGGAACGCCGGGAACTCTTTCCCGACGAAGCAGGGAAAGGATCCCTCATCTCGAGCTACGAGGCGGAAACGGGGCTCCTCTGGATGTGGGCGGGACCTTCGTGATTCCTCTCGAGTGGAGACGGGTATGTTGGGGAACTTCTTGATTTGCACCAAGGGTGTGAAGGACCCTTTCGAAGTTCCAGAGGGGAGGTGTGATCAGCCTCGAGATGCCTCAGCGGAAATGGGCCTCATCTCGCCTGGAGGGGAGAACCTGCTGGATTTTCTCGAGTTGCGGCAGGTCTTCTCGAGTTACGACGGGGACCTCAGGGACCCGCTCTGGTTGCCTCAGGAAAGGCCAGTCCCCATGCGAGTTGCTAGGGGACCTCTCGGGATTCCTCTCCCGTCCATGCCGGGGCCTCAGTCCTTGTGTGGAGTCGGGGCCGGAACCTGAGGATTCCTCTCCAGTGTTGCCATGGATCTTGGGGTGCTTCTGAGTCTCCCCAGGGGAGTCAGGCCTCGTCTCGAGAGGAGGCATGCACGTGCGCTTTCCTCCCGAGCTGCAGCAGTAGTGTCACGCTTCCTGTCACGTGGATCAAGGGATCTGTGGCTTTCCCTCGAGGCTGTCCCTCGAGGCTTTCCCACGAGGCTTTCCCACAGGGCTGTGCCACGTGCCATCTTGGTGTGAGTCGATCCTCGGCGTGAAAGACGAGCCGGTGAAGGGAAAAGAGGTTCCTCTGAATGGACTGAGACATCTGGGGGACTCTTGGAATGGTGGCACGACCCTGGAGTTCCTCTCGCCATTCCTGTTGAGAGGGCCTCCTCTTGAGATGCGACGGGAAGGCCGGGAACTCTTTCCCGACGAAGCAGGGAAAGGATCCCTCATCTCGAGCTACGAGGCGGAAACGGGGCTCCTCTGGATGTGGGCGGGACCCTCGTGATCCCTCTCGAGTGGAGACGGCTATGTCGGGGAACTTCTTGATTTGCACCAAGGGAGTGAAGGTCCCTTTCAAAGTTCCAGATGGGAGGTGTGATCAGCCTCGAGACGCCTCAGCGGAAATGGGCCTCATCTCGCCTGGAGGGGAGAACCTGCTGGATTTTCTCGAGTTGCGGCAGGTCTTCTCGAGTTACGACGGGGACCTGAGGGACCCGCTCTGGTGGCCTCAGGAAAGGCCAGTCCCCATGCGAGTTGCTAGGGGACCTCTGGGGATTCCTCTCCCGTCCATGCCGGGGCCTCAGTCCTTGTGTGGAGTCGGGGCCGGAACCTGAGGATTCCTCTCCAGTGTTGCCATGTATCTTGGGGTGCTTCTGAGTCTCCCCAGGGGAGTCGGGCCTCGTCTCGAGTGGGGGCATGCACGTGCGCTTTCCTCCCGAGCTACAGCAGTAGTGTCACGCTTCCTGTCACGTGGATCAATGGATCTGTGGCTTTCCCTCGAGGCTGTCCCTCGAGGCTTTCCCACGAGGCTTTCCCACAGGGCTGTGCCACGTGCCACCTTGGTGTGAGTCGATCCTCGGCGTGAAAGACGAGCCGGTGAAGGGAAAAGAGGTTCCTCTGGAATGCACTGAGACATCTGGGGGACTCTTGGAATGGTGGCACGACCCTGGAGTTCCTCTCGCCGTTCCTGTTGAGAGGGCCTCC
The DNA here is from genome assembly GCF_023091745.1 of Budorcas taxicolor. Lineage (NCBI taxonomy): Eukaryota > Metazoa > Chordata > Mammalia > Artiodactyla > Bovidae > Budorcas > Budorcas taxicolor. The sequence goes on along the minus strand of NW_026292750.1, from coordinate 1,270,977 downwards.
TCTTGAGATGCGACGGGAATGCCGGGAACTCTTTCCCGACGAAGCAGGGAAAGGATCCCTCATCTCGAGCTACGAGGCGGAAACGGGGCTCCTCTGGATGTGGGCGGGACCTTCGTGATTCCTCTCGAGTGGAGACGGCTATGTCGGGGAACTTCTTGATTTGCACCAAGGGTGTGAAGGACCCTTTCGAAGTTCCAGAGGTGAGGTGTGATCAGCCTCGAGACGCCTCAGCGGAAATGGGCCTCATCTCGCCTGGAGGGGAGAACCTCCTGGATTTTCTCGAGTTGCGTTAGGTCTTCTCGAGTTACGACGGGGACCTCAGGGACCCGCTCTGGTGGCCTCAGGAAAGGCCAGTACCCATGCGAGTTGCTAGGGGACCTCTCGGGATTCCTCTCCCGTCCATGCCGGGGCCTCAGTCCTTGTGTGGAGTCGGGGCCGGAACCTGAGGATTCCTCTCCAGTGTTGCCATGGATCTTGGGGTGCTTCTGAGTCTCCCCAGGGGAGTCAGGCCTCGTCTCGAGTGGGGGCATGCACGTGCGCTTTCCTCCAGAGCTGCAGCAGTAGTGTCACGCTTCCTGTCACGTGGATCAAGGGATCTGTGGCTTTCCCTCGAGGCTGTCCCTCGAGGCTTTCCCACGAGGCTTTCCCACAGGGCTGTGCCACGTGCCACCTTGGTGTGAGTCGATCCTCGGCGTGAAAGACGAGCCGGTGAAGGGAAAAGAGGTTCCTCTGGAATGGACGGAGACATCTGGGGGACTCTTGGAATGGTGGCACGACCCTGGAGTTCCTCTCGCCGTTCCTGTTGAGAGGGCCTCCTCTTGAGATGCGACGGGAACGCCGGGAACTCTTTCCCGAAGAAGCAGGGAAAGGATCCCTCATCTCGAGCTACGAGGCGGAAACGGGGCTCCTCTGGATGTGGGCGGGACCCTCGTGATTCCTTTCGAGTGGAGACGGGTATGTCGGGGAACTTCTTGATTTGCACCAAGGGTGTGAAGGACCCTTTCGAAGTTCCAGAGGTGAGGTGTGATCAGCCTCGAGACGCCTCAGCGGAAATGGGCCTCATCTCGCCTGGAGGGTAGAACCTCCTGGATTTTCTCGAGTTGCGGCAGGTCTTCTCGAGTTACGATGGGGACCTCAGGGACCCGCTCTGGTGGCCTCAGGAAAGGCCAGTCCCCATGCGAGTTGCTAGGGGACCTCTCGGGATTCCTCTCCCGTCCATGCCGGGGGCTCAGTCCTTGTGTGGAGTCGGGGCCGGAACCTGAGGATTCCTCTCCAGTGTTGCCATGGATCTTGGGGTGCTTCTGAGTCTCCCCAGGGGAGTCAGGCCTCGTCTCGTGTGGGGGCATGCACGTGCGCTTTCCTCCCGAGCTGCAGCAGTAGTGTCACTCTTGCTGTCACGTGGATCAATGGATCTGTGGCTTTCCCTCGAGGCTGTCTCTCGAGGCTTTCCCACGAGGCTTTCCCACAGGGCTGTGCCACGTGCCACCTTGGTGTGAGTCGATCCTCGGCGTGAAAGACGAGCCGGTGAAGGGAAAAGAGGTTCCTCTGGAATGGACTGAGACATCTGGGGGACTCTTGGAATGGTGGCACGACCCTGGAGTTCCTCTCGCCTTTCCTGTTGAGAGGGCCTCCTCTTGAGATGCAACGGGAACGCCGGGAACTCTTTCCTGACGAAGCAGGGAAAGGATCCCTCATCTCGAGCTACGAGGAGGAAACGGGGCTCCTCTGGATGTGGGCGGGACCATCGTGATTCCTCTCGAGTGGAGACGGCTAGGTCGGGGAACTTCTTGATTTGCACCAAGGGTGTGAAGGACCCTTTCGAAGTTCCAGAGGTGAGGTGTGATCAGCCTCGAGACGCCTCAGCGGAAATGGGCCTCATCTCGCCTGGAGGGGAGAACCTCCTGGATTTTCTCCAGTTGCAGCAGGTCTTCTCGAGTTACGACGGGGACCTCAGGGACCCGCTCTGGTGGCCTCAAGAAAGGCCAGTCCCCATGCGAGTTGCTAGGGGACCTCTCGGGATTCCTCTCCCGTCCATGCCGGGGCCTCAGTCCTTGTGTGGAGTCGGGGCCGGAACCTGAGGATTCCTCTCCAGTGTTGCCATGGATCTTGGGGTGCTTCTGAGTCTCCCCAGGGGAGTCAGGCCTCGTCTCGAGTGGGGGCATGCACGTGCGCTTTCCTCCCGAGCTGCAGCAGTAGTGTCACGCTTCCTGTCACGTGGATCAAGGGATCTGTGGCTTTCCCTCGAGGCTGTCCCTCGAGGCTTTCCCACGAGGCTTTCCCACAGGGCTGTGCCACGTGCCACCTTGGTGTGAGTCGATCCTCGGCGTGAAAGACGAGCCGGTGAAGGGAAAAGAGGTTCCTCTGGATGGACTGAGACATCTGGGGGACTCTTGGAATGGTGGCACGACCCTGGAGTTCCTCTCGCCGATCCTGTTGAGAGGGCCTCCTCTTGAGATGCGACGGGAACGCCGGGAACTCTTTCCCGACGAAGCAGGGAAAGGATCCCTCATCTCGAGCTACGAGGTGGAAACGGGGCTCCTCTGGATGTGGGCGGGACCCTCGTGATTCCTCTCGAGTGGAGACGGCTATGTCGGGGAACTTCTTGATTTGCACCAAGGGTGTGAAGGACCCTTTCGAAGTTCCAGAGGTGAGGTGTGATCAGCCTCGAGTCGCCTCAGCGGAAATGGGCCTCATCTCGCCTGAAGGGGAGAACCTCCTGGATTTTCTCCAGTTGCAGCAGGTCTTCTCGAGTTACGACGGGGACCTCAGGGACCCGCTCTGGTGGCCTCAGGAAAGGCCAGTCCCCATGCGAGTTGCTAGGGGACCTCTCGGGATTCCTCTCCCGTCCATGCCGGGGCCTCAGTCCTTGTGTGGAGTCGGGGCCGGAACCTGAGGATTCCTCTCCAGTGTTGCCATGGATCTTGGGGTGCTTCTGAGTCTCCCCAGGGGAGTCAGGCCTCGTCTCGAGTTGGGGCATGCACGTGTGCTTTCCTCCCGAGCTGCAGCAGTAGTGTCACGCTTCCTGTCACGTGGATCAAGGGATCTGTGGCTTTCCCTCGAGGCTGTCCCTCGAGGCTTTCCCACGAGGCTTTCCCACAGGGCTGTGCCACGTGCCACCTTGGTGTGTGTCGATCCTCGGCATGAAAGACGAGCCGGTGAAGGGAAAAGAGGTTCCTCTGGAATGGACTGAGACATCTGGGGGACTCTTGGAATGGTGGCACGACCCTGGAGTTCCTCTCGCCGTTCCTGTTGAGAGGGCCTCCTCTTGAGATGCGACGGGAATGCCGGGAACTCTTTCCCGACGAAGCAGGGAAAGGATCCCTCATCTCGAGCTACGAGGCGGAAACGGGGCTCCTCTGGATGTGGGCGGGACCTTCGTGATTCCTCTCGAGTGGAGACGGCTATGTCAGGGAACTTCTTGATTTGCACCAAGGGTGTGAAGGACCCTTTCGAAGTTCCAGAGGTGAGGTGTGATCAGCCTCGAGACGCCTCAGCGGAAATGGGCCTCATCTCGCCTGGAGGGGAGAACCTCCTGGATTTTCTCGAGTTGCGGCAGGTCTTCTCGAGTTACGACGGGGACCTCAGGGACCCGCTCTGGTGGCCTCAGGAAAGGCCAGTCCCCATGCGAGTTGCTAGGGGACCTCTCGGGATTCCTCTCCCGTCCATGCCGGGGCCTCAGTCCTTGTGTGGAGTCGGGGCCGGAACCTGAGGATTCCTCTCCAGTGTTGCCATGTATCTTGGGGTGCTTCTGAGTCTCCCCAGGGGAGTCAGGCCTCGTCTCGAGTGGGGGCATGCACGTGCGCTTTCCTCCAGAGCTGCAGCAGTAGTGTCACGCTTCCTGTCACGTGGATCAAGGGATCTGTGGCTTTCCCTCGAGCCTGTCCTCGAGGCTTTCCCACGAGGCTTTCCCACAGGGCTGTGCCACGTGCCACCTTGGTGTGAGTCGATCCTCGGCGTTAAAGACGAGCCGGTGAAGGGAAAAGAGGATACTCTGGAATGGACTGAGACATCTGGGGGACTCTTGGAATGGTGGCACGACCCTGGAGTTCCTCTCGCCGTTCCTGTTGAGAGGGCCTCCACTTGAGATGCGACGGGAACGCCGGGAACTCTTTCCCGACGAAGCAGGGAAAGGATCCCTCATCTCGAGCTACGAGGCGGAAACGGGGCTCCTCTGGATGTGGGCGGGACCTTCGTGATTCCTCTCGAGTGGAGACGGGTATGTTGGGGAACTTCTTGATTTGCACCAAGGGTGTGAAGGACCCTTTCGAAGTTCCAGAGGGGAGGTGTGATCAGCCTCGAGATGCCTCAGCGGAAATGGGCCTCATCTCGCCTGGAGGGGAGAACCTGCTGGATTTTCTCGAGTTGCGGCAGGTCTTCTCGAGTTACGACGGGGACCTCAGGGACCCGCTCTGGTGGCCTCAGGAAAGGCCAGTCCCCATGCGAGTTGCTAGGGGACCTCTCGGGATTCCTCTCCCGTCCATGCCGGGGCCTCAGTCCTTGTGTGGAGTCGGGGCCGGAACCTGAGGATTCCTCTCCAGTGTTGCCATGGATCTTGGGGTGCTTCTGAGTCTCCCCAGGGGAGTCAGGCCTCGTCTCGAGAGGAGGCATGCACGTGCGCTTTCCTCCCGAGCTGCAGCAGTAGTGTCACGCTTCCTGTCACGTGGATCAAGGGATCTGTGGCTTTCCCTCGAGGCTGTCCCTCGAGGCTTTCCCACGAGGCTTTCCCACAGGGCTGTGCCACGTGCCACCTTGGTGTGAGTCGATCCTCGGCGTGAAAGACGAGCCGGTGAAGGGAAAAGAGGTTCCTCTGGAATGGACGGAGACATCTGGGGGACTCTTGGAATGGTGGCACGACCCTGGAGTTCCTCTCGCCGTTCCTGTTGAGAGGGCCTCCTCTTGAGAGGCGACGGGAAGGCCGGGAACTCTTTCCCGACGAAGCAGGGAAAGGATCCCTCATCTCGAGCTACGAGGCGGAAACGGGGCTCCTCTGGATGTGGGCGGGACCCTCATGATTCCTCTCGAGTGGAGACGGGTATGTCGGGGAACTTCTTGATTTGCACCAAGGGTGTGAAGGACCCTTTCGAAGTTCCAGAGGGGAGGTGTGATCAGCCTCGAGATGCCTCAGCGGAAATGGGCCTCATCTCGCCTGGAGGGGAGAACCTCCTGGATTTTCTCGAGTTGCGGCAGGTCTTCTCGAGTTACGACGGGGACCTCAGGGACCCGCTCTGGTGGCCTCAGGAAAGGCCAGTACCCATGCGAGTTGCTAGGGGACCTCTCGGGATTCCTCTCCCGTCCATGCCGGGGCCTCAGTCCTTGTGTGGAGTCGGGGCCGGAACCTGAGGATTCCTCTCCAGTGTTGCCATGGATCTTGGGGTGCTTCTGAGTCTCCCCAGGGGAGTCAGGCCTCGTCTCGAGTGGGGGCATGCACGTGCGCTTTCCTCCAGAGCTGCAGCAGTAGTGTCACGCTTCCTGTCACGTGGATCAAGGGATCTGTGGCTTTCCCTCGAGCCTGTCCTCGAGGCTTTCCCACGAGGCTTTCCCACAGGGCTGTGCCACGTGCCACCTTGGTGTGAGTCGATCCTCGGCGTTAAAGACGAGCCGGTGAAGGGAAAAGAGGATACTCTGGAATGGACTGAGACATCTGGGGGACTCTTGGAATGGTGGCACGACCCTGGAGTTCCTCTCGCCGTTCCTGTTGAGAGGGCCTCCACTTGAGATGCGACGGGAACGCCGGGAACTCTTTCCCGACGAAGCAGGGAAAGGATCCCTCATCTCGAGCTACGAGGCGGAAACGGGGCTCCTCTGGATGTGGGCGGGACCTTCGTGATTCCTCTCGAGTGGAGACGGGTATGTTGGGGAACTTCTTGATTTGCACCAAGGGTGTGAAGGACCCTTTCGAAGTTCCAGAGGGGAGGTGTGATCAGCCTCGAGATGCCTCAGCGGAAATGGGCCTCATCTCGCCTGGAGGGGAGAACCTGCTGGATTTTCTCGAGTTGCGGCAGGTCTTCTCGAGTTACGACGGGGACCTCAGGGACCCGCTCTGGTGGCCTCAGGAAAGGCCAGTCCCCATGCGAGTTGCTAGGGGACCTCTCGGGATTCCTCTCCCGTCCATGCCGGGGCCTCAGTCCTTGTGTGGAGTCGGGGCCGGAACCTGAGGATTCCTCTCCAGTGTTGCCATGGATCTTGGGGTGCTTCTGAGTCTCCCCAGGGGAGTCAGGCCTCGTCTCGAGAGGAGGCATGCACGTGCGCTTTCCTCCCGAGCTGCAGCAGTAGTGTCACGCTTCCTGTCACGTGGATCAAGGGATCTGTGGCTTTCCCTCGAGGCTGTCCCTCGAGGCTTTCCCACGAGGCTTTCCCACAGGGCTGTGCCACGTGCCACCTTGGTGTGAGTCGATCCTCGGCGTGAAAGACGAGCCGGTGAAGGGAAAAGAGGTTCCTCTGGAATGGACTGAGACATCTGGGGGACTCTTGGAATGGTGGCACGACCCTGGAGTTCCTCTCGCCGTTCCTGTTGAGAGGGCCTCCTCTTGAGAGGCGACGGGAAGGCCGGGAACTCTTTCCGACGAAGCAGGGAAAGGATCCCTCATCTCGAGCTACGAGGCGGAAACGGGGCTCCTCTGGATGTGGGCGGGACCCTCATGATTCCTCTCGAGTGGAGACGGGTATGTCGGGGAACTTCTTGATTTGCACCAAGGGTGTGAAGGACCCTTTCGAAGTTCCAGAGGGGAGGTGTGATCAGCCTCGAGATGCCTCAGCGGAAATGGGCCTCATCTCGCCTGGAGGGGAGAACCTCCTGGATTTTCTCGAGTTGCGGCAGGTCTTCTCGAGTTACGACGGGGACCTCAGGGACCCGCTCTGGTGGCCTCAGGAAAGGCCAGTCCCCATGCGAGTTGCTAGGGGACCTCTTGGGATTCCTCTCCCGTCCATGCAGGGGCCTCAGTCCTTGTGTGGAGTCGGGGCCGGAACCTGAGGATTCCTCTCCAGTGTTGCCATGGATCTTGGGGTGCTTCTGAGTCTCCCCAGGGGAGTCAGGCCTCGTCTCGAGTGGGGGCATGCACGTGCGCTTTCCTCCCGAGCTGCAGCAGTAGTGTCACGCTTCCTGTCACGTGGATCAAGTGATCTGTGGCTTTCCCTCGAGCCTGTCCCTCGAGGCTTTCCCACGAGGCTTTCCCACAGGGCTGTGCCACGTGCCACCTTGGTGTGAGTCGATCCTCGGCGTGAAAGACGAGCCGGTGAAGGGAAAAGAGGTTCCTCTGGAATGGACTGAGACATCTGGGGGACTCTTGGAATGGTGGCACGACCCTGGAGTTCCTCTCGCCGTTCCTGTTGAGAGGGCCTCCTCTTGAGATGCGACGGGAACGCCGGGAACTCTTTCCCGACGAAGCAGGGAAAGGATCCCTCATCTCGAGCTACGAGGCGGAAACGGGGCTCCTCTGGATGTGGGCGGGACCCTCGTGATTCCTCTCGAGTGGAGACGGCTATGTCGGGGAACTTCTTGATTTGCACCAAGGGTGTGAAGGACCCTTTCAAAGTTCCAGAGGGGAGGTGTGATCAGCCTCGAGACGCCTCAGCGGAAATGGGCCTCATCTCGCCTGGAGGGGAGAACCTGCTGGATTTTCTCGAGTTGCGGCAGGTCTTCTCGAGTTACGACGGGGACCTCAGGGACCCGCTCTGGTGGCCTCAGGAAAGGGCATTCCCCATGCGAGTTGCTAGGGGACCTCTGGGGATTCCTCTCCCGTCCATGCCGGGGCCTCAGTCCTTGTGTGGAGTCGGGGCCGGAACCTGAGGCTTCCTCTCCAGTGTTGCCATGGATCTTGGGGTGCTTCTGAGTCTCCCCAGGGGAGTCAGGCCTCGTCTCGAGTGGGGGCATGCACGTGCGCTTTCCTCCCGAGCTGCAGCAGTAGTGTCACGCTTCCTGTCACGTGGATCAAGGGATCTGTGGCTTTCCCTCGAGGCTGTCCCTCGAGGCTTTCCCACGAGGCTTTCCCACAGGGCTGTGCCACGTGCCACCTTGGTGTGTGTCGATCCTCGGCGTGAAAGACGAGCCGGTGAAGTGAAAAGAGGTTCCTCTGGAATGGACGGAGATATCAGGGGGACTCTTGGAATGGTGGCACGACCCTGGAGTTCCTCTCGCCGTTCCTGTTGAGAGGGCCTCCTCTTGAGGTGCGACGGGAAGGCCGGGAACTCTTTCCCGACGAAGCAGGGAAAGGATCCCTCATCTCGAGCTACGAGGCGGAAACGGGGCTCCTCTGGATGTGGGCGGGACCCTCGTGATTCCTCTCGAGTGGAGACGGGTATGTCGGGGAACTTCTTGATTTGCACCAAGGGTGTGAAGGACCCTTTCGAAGTTCCAGAGGGGAGGTGTGATCAGCCTCGGGACGCCTCAGCGGAAATGGGCCTCATCTCGCCTGGAGGGGAGAACCTCCTGGATTTTCTCGAGTTGCGGCAGGTCTGTTCGAGTTACGACGGGGACCTCAGGGACCCGCTCTGGTGGCCTCAGGAAAGGCCAGTCCCCATGCGAGTTGCTAGGGGACCTCTCGGGATTCCTCTCCCGTCCATGCCGGGGCCTCAGTCCTTGTGTGGAGTCGGGGCCGGAACCTGAGGATTCCTCTCCAGTGTTGCCATGGATCTTGGGGTGCTTCTGAGTCTCCCCAGGGGAGTCAGGCCTCGTCTCGAGTGGGGGCATGCACGTGCGCTTTCCTCCCGAGCTGCAGCAGTAGTGTCACGCTTCCTGTCACGTGGATCAAGGGATCTGTGGCTTTCCCTCGAGGCTGTCCCTCGAGGCTTTCCCACGAGGCTTTCCCACAGGGCTGTGCCACGTGCCACCTTGGTGTGAGTCGATCCTCGGCGTGAAAGACGAGCCGGTGAAGGGAAAAGAGGTTCCTCTGGAATGGACTGAGACATCTGGGGGACTCTTGGAATGGTGGCACGACCCTGGAGTTCCTCTCGCCGTTCCTGTTGAGAGGGCCTCCTCTTGAGATGCGACGGGAAGGCCGGGAACTCTTTCCCGACGAAGCAGGGAAAGGATCCCTCATCTCGAGCTACGAGGCGGAAACGGGGCTCCTCTGGATGTGGGCGGGACCCTCGTGATTCCTCTCGAGTGGAGACGGGTATGTCGGGGAACTTCTTGATTTGCACCAAGGGTGTGAAGGACCCTTTCGAAGTTCCAGAGGTGAGGTGTGATCAGCCTCGAGACGCCTCAGCGGAAATGGGCCTCATCTCGCCTGGAGGGGAGAACCTCCTGGATTTTCTCCAGTTGCGGCAGGTCTTCTCGAGTTACGACGGGGACCTCAGGGACCCGCTCTGGTGGCCTCAGGAAAGGCCAGTCCCCATGCGAGTTGCTAGGGGACCTCTCGGGATTCCTCTCCCGTCCATGCCGGGGCCTCAGTCCTTGTGTGGAGTCGGGGCCGGAACCTGAGGATTCCTCTCCAGTGTTGCCATGGATCTTGGGGTGCTTCTGAGTCTCCCCAAGGGAGTCAGGCCTCGTCTCGAGTTGGGGCATGCACGTGCGCTTTCCTCCCGAGCTGCAGCAGTAGTGTCACGCTTCCTGTCACGTGGGTCAAGGGATCTGTGGCTTTCCCTCGAGGCTGTCCCTCGAGGCTTTCCCACGAGGCTTTCCCACAGGGCTGTGCCACGTGCCACCTTGGTGTGAGTCGATCCTCGGCGTGAAATACGAGCCGGTGAAGGGAAGAGAGGTTCCTCTGGAATGGACTGAGACATCTGGGGGACTCTTGGAATGGTGGCACGACCCTGGAGTTCCTCTCGCCGTTCCTGTTGAGAGGGCCTCCTCTTGAGATGCGACGGGAACGCCGGGAACTCTTTCCCGACGAAGAAGGGAAAAGATCCCTCATCTCGAGCTACGAGGCGGAAACGGGGCTCCTCTGGATGTGGGCGGGACCCTCGTGATTCCTCTCGAGTGGAGACGGCTAGGTCGGGGAACTTCTTGTTTTGCACCAAGGGTGTGAAGGACCCTTTCGAAGTTCCAGAGGTGAGGTGTGATCAGCCTCGAGACGCCTCAGCGGAAATGGGCCTCATCTCGCCTGGAGGGGAGAACCTCCTGGATTTTCTCGAGTTGCGGCAGGTCTTCTCGAGTTACGACGGAGACCTCAGGGACCCTCTCTGGTGGCCTCAGGAAAGGCCAGTCCCCATGCGAGTTGCTAGGGGACCTCTCGGGATTCCTCTCCCGTCCATGCCGGGGCCTCAGTCCTTGTGTGGAGTCGGGGCCGGAACCTGAGGATTCCTCTCCAGTGTTGCCATGGATCTTGGGGTGCTTCTGAGTCTCCCCAGGGGAGTCAGGCCTCGTCTCGAGTGGGGGCATGCACGTGCGCTTTCCTCCCGAGCTGCAGCAGTAGTGTCACGCTTCCTGTCACGTGGATCAAGGCATCAGTGGCTTTCCCTCGAGGCTGTCCCTCGAGGCTTTCCCACGAGGCTTTCCCACAGGGCTGTGCCACGTGCCACCTTGGTGTGAGTCGATCCTCGGCGTGAAAGTTGAGCCGGTGAAGGGAAAAGAGGTTCCTCTGGAATGGACTGAGACATCTGGGGGACTCTTGGAATGGTGGCACGACCCTGGAGTTCCTCTCGCCGTTCCTGTTGAGAGGGCCTCCTCTTGAGATGCGACGGGAACGCCGGGAACTCTTTCCGACGAAGCAGGGAAAGGACCCCTCATCTCGAGCTACGAGGCGGAAACGGGGCTCCTCTGGAGGTGGGCGGGACGCTCGTGATTCCTCTCGAGTGGAGACGGGTATGTCGGGGAACTTCTTGATTTGCACCAAGGGTGTGAAGGACCCTTTCGAAGTTCCAGAGGGGAGGTGTGATCAGCCTCGAGACGCCTCAGTGGAAATGGGCCTCATCTCGCCTGGAGGGGAGAACCTCCTGGATTTTCTCCAGATGCGGCAGGTCTTCTCGAGTTACGACGGGGACCTCAGGGACCCGCTCTGGTGACCTCAGGAAAGGCCAGTCCCCATGCGAGTTGCTAGGGGACCTCTCGGGATTCCTCTCCCGTCCATGCCGGGGCCTCAGTCCTTGTGTGGAGTCGGGGCAGGAACCTGAGGATACCTCTCCAGTGTTGCCATGGATCTTGGGGTGCTTCTGAGTCTCCCCAGGGGAGTCAGGCCTCGTCTCGAGTGGGGGCATGCACGTGCCCTTTCCTCCCGAGCTGCAGCAGTAGTGTCACGCTTCCTGTCACGTGGATCAAGTGATCTGTGTCTTTCCCTCGAGGCTGTCCCTCGAGGCTTTCCAACGAGGCTTTCCCACAGGGCTGTGCCACGTGCCACCTTGGTGTGAGTCGATCCTCGGCGTGAAAGACGAGCCGGTGAAGGGAAAAGAGGTTCCTCTGGAATGGACTGAGACATCTGGGGGACTCTTGGAATGGTGGCACGACCCTGGAGTTCCTCTCGCCGTTCCTGTTGAGAGGGCCTCCTCTTGAGATGCGACGGGAACGCCGGGAACTCTTTCCCGATGAAGCAGGGAAAGGATCCCTCATCTCGAGCTACGAGGCGGAAACGGGGCTCCTCTGGATGTGGGCGGGACCCTCGTGATTCCTCTCGAGTGGAGACGGCTAGGTCGGGGAACTTCTTGATTTGCACCAAGGGTGTGAAGGACCCTTTCGAAGTTCCAGAGGTGAGGTGTGATCAGCCTCGAGGCGCCTCAGCGGAAATGGGCCTCATCTCACCTGGAGGGGAGAACCTCCTGGATTTTCTCGAGTTGCGGCAGGTCTTCTCGAGTTACGACGGGGACCTCAGGGACCCGCTCCGCTGGCCTCAGGAAAGGCCAGTCCCCATGCGAGTTGCTAGGGGACCTCTCGGGATTCCTCTCCCGTCCATGCCGGGGCCTCAGTCCTTGTGTGGAGTCGGGGCCGGAACCTGAGGATTCCTCTCCAGTGTTGCCATGGATCTTGGGGTGCTTCTGAGTCTCCCCAGGGGAGTCAGGCCTCGTCTCGAGTGGGGGCATGCAGGTGCGCTTTCCTCCCGAGCTGCAGCAGTAGTGTCACGCTTCCCGTCACGTGGATCAAGGCATCTGTGGATTTCCCTCGAGGCTGTCCCTCGAGGCTTTCCCACGAGGCTTTCCCACAGGGCTGTGCCACGTGCCACCTTGGTGTGAGTCGATCCTCGGCGTGAAAGACGAGCCGGTGAAGGGAAAAGAGGTTCCTCTGGAATGGACTGAGACATCTGGGGGACTCTTGGAATGGTGGCACGACCCTGGAGTACCTCTCGCCGTTCCTGTTGAGAGGGCCTCCTCTTGAGATGCGACGGGAACGCCGGGAACTCTTTCCCGACGAAGCAGGGAAAGGATCCCTCATCTCGAGCTACGAGGCGGAAACGGGGCTCCTCTGGATGTGGGCGGGACCCTCCTGATTCCTCTCGAGTGGAGACGGGTATGTCGGGGAACTTCTTGATTTGCACCAAGGGTGTGAAGGTCCCTTTCAAAGTTCCAGAGGTGAGGTGTGATCAGCCTCGAGACGCCTCAGCGGAAATGGGCCTCATCTCGCCTGGAGGGGAGAAACTCCTGGATTTTCTCGAGTTGCGGCAGGTCTTCTCGAGTTACGACGGGGACCTCAGGGACCCGCTCTGGTGGCCTCAGGAAAGGCCATTCCCCATGCGAGTTGCTAGGGGACCTCTGGGGATTCCTCTCCCGTCCATGCCGGGGCCTCAGTCCTTGTGTGGAGTCGGGGCCGGAACCTGAGGCTTCCTCTCCAGTGTTGCCATGGATCTTGGGGTGCTTCTGAGTCTCCCCAGGGGAGTCAGGCCTCGTCTCGAGTGGGGGCATGCACGTGCGCTTTCCTCCCGAGCTGCAGCAGTAGTGTCACGCTTCCTGTCACGTGGATCAAGGGATCTGTGGCTTTCCCTCGAGGCTGTCCCTCGAGGCTTTCCCACGAGGCTTTCCCACAGGGCTGTGCCACGTGCCACCTTGGTGTGTGTCGATCCTCGGCGTGAAAGACGAGCCGGTGAAGTGAAAAGAGGTTCCTCTGGAATGGACGGAGATATCAGGGGGACTCTTGGAATGGTGGCATGACCCTGGAGTTCCTCTCGCCGTTCCTGTTGAGAGGGCCTCCTCTTGAGATGCGACGGGAAGGCCGGGAACTCTTTCCCGACGAAGCAGGGAAAGGATCCCTCATCTCGAGCTACGAGGCGGAAACGGGGCTCCTCTGGATGTGGGCGGGACCCTCGTGATTCCTCTCGAGTGGAGACGGGTATGTCGGGGAACTTCTTGATTTGCACCAAGGGTGTGAAGGACCCTTTCGAAGTTCCAGAGGGGAGGTGTGATCAGCCTCGGGACGCCTCAGCGGAAATGGGCCTCATCTCGCCTGGAGGGGAGAACCTCCTGGATTTTCTCGAGTTGCGGCAGGTCTGTTCGAGTTACGACGGGGACCTCAGGGACCCGCTCTGGTGGCCTCAGGAAAGGCCAGTCCCCATGCGAGTTGCTAGGGGACCTCTCGGGATTCCTCTCCCGTCCATGCCGGGGCCTCAGTCCTTGTGTGGAGTCGGGGCCGGAACCTGAGGATTCCTCTCCAGTGTTGCCATGGATCTTGGGGTGCTTCTGAGTCTCCCCAGGGGAGTCGGGCCTCGTCTCGTGTGGGGGCATGCACGTGCGCTTTCCTCCCGAGCTACAGCAGTAGTGTCACGCTTCCTGTCACGTGGATCAATGGATCTGTGGCTTTCCCTCGAGGCTGTCCCTCGAGGCTTTCCCACGAGGCTTTCCCACAGGGCTGTGCCACGTGCCACCTTGGTGTGAGTCGATCCTCGGCGTGAAAGACGAGCCGGTGAAGGGAAAAGAGGTTCCTCTGGAATGCACTGAGACATCTGGGGGACTCTTGGAATGGTGGCACGACCCTGGAGTTCCTCTCGCCTTTCCTTTTGAGAGGGCCTCCTCTTGAGATGCGACGGGAACGCCGGGAACTCTTTCCTGACGAAGCAGGGAAAGGATCCCTCATCTCGAGCTACGAGGAGGAAACGGGGCTCCTCTGGATGTGGGCGGGACCCTCGTGATTCCTCTCGAGTGGAGACGGCTAGGTCGGGGAACTTCTTGATTTGCACCAAGGGTGTGAAGGACCCTTTCGAAGTTCCAGAGGTGAGGTGTGATCAGCCTCGAGACGCCTCAGCGGAAATGGGCCTCATCTCGCCTGGAGGGGAGAACCTCCTGGATTTTCTCCAGGTGCGACAGGTCTTCTCGAGTTACGACGGGGACCTCAGGGACCCGCTCTGGTGGCCTCAGGAAAGTCCAGTCCCCATGCGAGTTGCTAGGGGACCTCTCGGGAATCCTCTCCCGTCCATGCCGGGGCCTCAGTCCTTGTGTGGAGTCGGGGCCGGAACCTGAGGATTCCTCTCCAGTGTTGCCATGGATCTTGGGGTGCTTCTGAGTCTCCCCAGGGGAGTCAGGCCTCGTCTCGAGTGGGGGCATGCACGTGCGCTTTCCTCCCGAGCTGCAGCAGTAGTGTCACGCTTCCTGTCACGTGGATCAAGGGATCTGTGGCTTTCCCTCGAGGCTGTCCCTCGAGGCTTTCCCACGAGGCTTTCCCACAGGGCTGTGCCACGTGCCACCTTGGTGTGAGTCGATCCTCGGCGTGAAAGACGAGCCGGTGAAGGGAAAAGAGGTTCCTCTGGAATGGACTGAGACATCTGGGGGACTCTTGGAATGGTGGCACGACCCTGGAGTTCCTCTCGCCGTTCCTGTTGAGAGGGCCTCCTCTTGAGATGCGACGGGAAGGCCGGGAACTCTTTCCCGACGAAGCAGGGAAAGGATCCCTCATCTCGAGCTACGAGGCGGAAACGGGGCTCCTCTGGATGTGGGCGGGACCCTCGTGATTCCTCTCGAGTGGAGACGGGTATGTCGGGGAACTTCTTGATTTGCACCAAGGGTGTGAAGGACCCTTTCGAAGTTCCAGAGGTGAGGTGTGATCAGCCTCGAGACGCCTCAGCGGAAATGGGCCTCATCTCGCCTGGAGGGGAGAACCTCCTGGATTTTCTCGAGTTGCGGCAGGTCTTCTCGAGTTACGACGGGGACCTCAGGGACCCGCTCTGGTGGCCAGAGGAAAGGCCAGTCCCCATGCGAGTTGCTAGGGGACCTCTCGGGATTCCTCTCCCGTCCATGCCGGGGGCTCAGTCCTTGTGTGGAGTCGGGGCCGGAACCTGAGGATTCCTCTCCAGTGTTGCCATGGATCTTGGGGTGCTTCTGAGTCTCCCCAGGGGAGTCAAGCCTCGTCTCGAGTGGGGGCATGCACGTGCGCTTTCCTCCCGAGCTGCAGCAGTAGTGTCACGCTTCCTGTCACGTGGATCAAGGGATCTGTGGCTTTCCCTCGAGGCTGTCCCTCGAGGCTTTCCACGAGGCTTTCTCACAGGGCTGTGCCACGTGCCACCTTGGTGTGAGTCGATCCTCGGCGTAAAGACGAGCCGGTGAAGGGAAAAGAGGTTCCTCTGGAATGGACTGAGACATCTGGGGGACTCTTGGAATGGTGGCACGACCCTGGAGTTCCTCTCGCCGTTCCTGTTGAGAGGGCCTCCTCTTGAGATGCGACGGGAACGCCGGGAACTCTTTCCCGACGAAGCAAGGAAAGGATCCCTCATCTCGAGCTACGAGGCGGAAACGGGGCTACTCTGGATGTGGGCGGGACCCTCGTGATTCCTCTCGAGTGGAGATGCGTATGTCGGGGAACTTCTTGATTTGCACCAAGGGTGTGAAGGACCCTTTCGAAGTTCCAGAGGTGAGGTGTGATCAGCCTCGAGACACCTCAGCGGAAATGGGCCTCATCTCGCCTGGAGGGGAGAACCTCCTGAATTTTCTCGAGTTGCGGCAGGTCTTCTCGAGTTACGATGGGGACCTCAGGGACCCACTCTGGTGGCCTCAGGAAAGGACAGTCCCCATGCGAATTGCTAGGGGACCTCTCGGGATTCCTCTCCCGTCCATGCCGGGGGCTCAGTCCTTGTGTGGAGTCGGGGCCGGAACCTGAGGATTCCTCTCCAGTGTTTCCATGGATCTTGGGGTGCTTCTGAGTCTCCCCAGGGGAGTCAGGCCTCGTCTCGTGTGGGGGCATGCACGTGCGCTTTCCTCCCGAGCTACAGCAGTAGTGTCACGCTTCCTGTCACGTGGATCAATGGATCTGTGGCTTTCCCTCGAGGCTGTCCCTCGAGGCTTTCCCACGAGGCTTTCCCACAGGGCTGTGCCACGTGCCACCTTGGTGTGAGTCGATCCTCGGCGTGAAAGACGAGCCGGTGAAGGGAAAAGAGGTTCCTCTGGAATGGACTGAGACATCTGGGGGACTCTTGGAATGGTGGCACGACCCTGGAGTTCCTCTCGCCTTTCCTTTTGAGAGGGCCTCCTCTTGAGATGCGACGGGAACGCCGGGAACTCTTTCCTGACGAAGCAGGGAAAGGATCCCTCATCTCGAGCTACGAGGAGGAAACGGGGCTCCTCTGGATGTGGGCGGGACCCTCGTGATTCCTCTCGAGTGGAGACGGCTAGGTCGGGGAACTTCTTGATTTGCACCAAGGGTGTGAAGGACCCTTTCGAAGTTCCAGAGGTGAGGTGTGATCAGCCTCGAGGCGCCTCAGCGGAAATGGGCCTCATCTCGCCTGGAGGGGAGAACCTCCTGGATTTTCTCGAGTTGCGGCAGGTCTTCTCGAGTTACGACGGGGACCTCAGGGACCCGCTCCGCTGGCCTCAGGAAAGGCCAGTCCCCATGCGAGTTGCTAGGGGACCTCTCGGGATTCCTCTCCCGTCCATGCCGGGGCCTCAGTCCTTGTGTGGAGTCGGGGCCGGAACCTGAGGATTCCTCTCCAGTGTTGCCATGGATCTTGGGGTGCTTCTGAGTCTCCCCAGGGGAGTCAGGCCTCGTCTCGAGTGGGGGCATGCAGGTGCGCTTTCCTCCCGAGCTGCAGCAGTAGTGTCACGCTTCCCGTCACGTGGATCAAGGCATCTGTGGATTTCCCTCGAGGCTGTCCCTCGAGGCTTTCCCACGAGGCTTTCCCACAGGGCTGTGCCACGTGCCACCTTGGTGTGAGTCGATCCTCGGCGTGAAAGACGAGCTGGTGAAGGGAAAAGAGGTTCCTCTGGAATGGACTGAGACATCTGGGGGACTCTTGGAATGGTGGCACGACCCTGGAGTACCTCTCGCCGTTCCTGTTGAGAGGGCCTCCTCTTGAGATGCGACGGGAACGCCGGGAACTCTTTCCCGACGAAGCAGGGAAAGGATCCCTCATCTCGAGCTACGAGGCGGAAACGGGGCTCCTCTGGATGTGGGCGGGACCCTCCTGATTCCTCTCGAGTGGAGACGGGTATGTCGGGGAACTTCTTGATTTGCACCAAGGGTGTGAAGGTCCCTTTCAAAGTTCCAGAGGTGAGGTGTGATCAGCCTCGAGACGCCTCAGCGGAAATGGGCCTCATCTCGCCTGGAGGGGAGAAACTCCTGGATTTTCTCGAGTTGCGGCAGGTCTTCTCGAGTTACGACGGGGACCTCAGGGACCCGCTCTGGTGGCCTCAGGAAAGGCCAGTCCCCATGCGAGTTGCTAGGGGACCTCTCGGGATTCCTCTCCCGTCCATGCCGGGGCCTCAGTCCTTGTGTGGATTCGGGGCCGGAACCTGAGGATTCCTCTCCAGTGTTGCCATGGATCTTGGGGTGCTTCTGAGTCTCCCCAGGGGAGTCAGGCCTCGTCTCGAGTGGGGGCATGCACGTGCGCTTTCCTCCCGAGCTGCAGCAGTACTGTCACGCTTCCTGTCACGTGGATCAAGGGATCTGTGGCTTTCCCTCGAGGCTGTCCCTCGAGGCTTCCCACGAGGCTTTCCCACAGGGCTGTGCCACGGGCCACCTTGGTGTGAGTCGATCCTCGGCGTGAAAGACGAGCCGGTGAAGGGAAAAGAGGTTCCTCTGGAATGGACTGAGACATCTGGGGGACTCTTGGAATGGTGGCACGACCCTGGAGTTCCTCTCGCCGTTCCTGTTGAGAGGGCCTCCTCTTGAGATGCGAGGGGAACGCCGGGAACTCTTTCCGATGAAGCAGGGAAAGGACCCCTCATCTCGAGCTACAAGGCAGAAACGGGGCTCCTCTGGAGGTGGGCGGGACCCTCGTGATTCCTCTCGAGTGGAGACGGCTAGGTCGGGGAACTTCTTGATTTGCACCAAGGGTGTGAAGGACCCTTTCGAAGTTCCAGAGGTGAGGTGTGATCAGCCTCGAGACGCCTCAGCGGAAATGGGCCTCATCTCGCCTGGAGGGGAGAACCTCCTGGATTTTCTCGAGTTGCGGCAGGTCTGTTCGAGTTACGACGGGGACCTCAGGGACCCGCTCTGGTGGCCAGAGGAAAGGCCAGTCCCCATGCGAGTTGCTAGGGGACCTCTCGGGATTCCTCTCCCGTCCATGCCGGGGGCTCAGTCCTTGTGTGGAGTCGGGGCCGGAACCTGAGGATTCCTCTCCAGTGTTGCCATGGATCTTGGGGTGCTTCTGAGTCTCCCCAGGGGAGTCAGGCCTCGTCTCGAGTGGGGGCATGCACGTGCGCTTTCCTCCCGAGCTGCAGCAGTAGTGTCACGCTTCCTGTCACGTGGATCAAGGGATCTGTGGCTTTCCCTCGAGGCTGTCCCTCGAGGCTTTCCACGAGGCTTTCTCACAGGGCTGTGCCACGTGCCACCTTGGTGTGAGTCGATCCTCGGCGTAAAGACGAGCCGGTGAAGGGAAAAGAGGTTCCTCTGGAATGGACTGAGACATCTGGGGGACTCTTGGAATGGTGGCACGACCCTGGAGTTCCTCTCGCCGTTCCTGTTGAGAGGGCCTCCTCTTGAGATGCGACGGGAACGCCGGGAACTCTTTCCCGACGAAGCAAGGAAAGGATCCCTCATCTCGAGCTACGAGGCGGAAACGGGGCTACTCTGGATGTGGGCGGGACCCTCGTGATTCCTCTCGAGTGGAGACGGCTAGGTCGGGGAACTTCTTGATTTGCACCAAGGGTGTGAAGGACCCTTTCGAAGTTCCAGAGGTGAGGTGTGATCAGCCTCGAGACACCTCAGCGGAAATGGGCCTCATCTCGCCTGGAGGGGAGAACCTCCTGAATTTTCTCGAGTTGCGGCAGGTCTTCTCGAGTTACGATGGGGACCTCAGGGACCCACTCTGGTGGCCTCAGGAAAGGACAGTCCCCATGCGAATTGCTAGGGGACCTCTCGGGATTCCTCTCCCGTCCATGCCGGGGGCTCAGTCCTTGTGTGGAGTCGGGGCCGGAACCTGAGGATTCCTCTCCAGTGTTTCCATGGATCTTGGGGTGCTTCTGAGTCTCCCCAGGGGAGTCAGGCCTCGTCTCGTGTGGGGGCATGCACGTGCGCTTTCCTCCCGAGCTACAGCAGTAGTGTCACGCTTCCTGTCACGTGGATCAATGGATCTGTGGCTTTCCCTCGAGGCTGTCCCTCGAGGCTTTCCCACGAGGCTTTCCCACAGGGCTGTGCCACGTGCCACCTTGGTGTGAGTCAATCCTCGGCGTGAAAGACGAGCCGGTGAAGGGAAAAGAGGTTCCTCTGGAATGCACTGAGACATCTGGGGGACTCTTGGAATGGTGGCACGACCCTGGAGTTCCTCTCGCCTTTCCTTTTGAGAGGGCCTCCTCTTGAGATGCGACGGGAACGCCGGGAACTCTTTCCTGACGAAGCAGGGAAAGGATCCCTCATCTCGAGCTACGAGGAGGAAACGGGGCTCCTCTGGATGTGGGCGGGACCCTCGTGATTCCTCTCGAGTGGAGACGGCTAGGTCGGGGAACTTCTTGATTTGCACCAAGGGTGTGAAGGACCCTCTCGAAGTTCCAGAGGTGAGGTGTGATCAGCCTCGAGACGCCTCAGCGGAAATGGGCCTCATCTCGCCTGGAGGGGAGAACCTCCTGGATTTTCTCCAGGTGCGACAGGTCTTCTCGAGTTACGACGGGGACCTCAGGGACCCGCTCTGGTGGCCTCAGGAACGGCCAGTCCCCATGCGAGTTGCTAGGGGACCTCTCGGGAATCCTCTCCCGTCCATGCCGGGGCCTCAGTCCTTGTGTGGAGTCGGGGCCGGAACCTGAGGATTCCTCTCCAGTGTTGCCATGGATCTTGGGGTGCTTCTGAGTCTCCCCAGGGGAGTCAGGCCTCGTCTCGAGTGGGGGCATGCAGGTGCGCTTTCCTCCCGAGCTGCAGCAGTAGTGTCACGCTTCCTGTCACGTGGATCAAGGGATCTGTGGCTTTCCCTCGAGGCTGTCCCTCGAGGCTTTCCCACGAGGCTTTCCCACAGGGCTGTGCCACGTGCCACCTTGGTGTGAGTCGATCCTCGGCGTGAAAGACGAGCCGGTGAAGGGAAAAGAGGTTCCTCTGGAATGGACTGAGACATCTGGGGGACTCTTGGAATGGTGGCACGACCCTGGAGTTCCTCTCGCAGTTCCTGTTGAGAGGGCCTCCTCTTGAGATGCGACGGGAAGGCCGGGAACACTTTCCTGCCGAAGCAGGGAAAGGATCCCTCATCTCGAGCTACGAGGCAGAAACGGGGCTCCTCTGGATGTGGGCGGGACCCTCGTGATTCCTCTCGAGTGGAGACGGGTATGTCGGGGAACTTCTTGATTTGCACCAAGGGTGTGAAGGACCCTTTCGAAGTTCCAGAGGTGAGGTGTGATCAGCCTCGAGACGCCTCAGCGGAAATGGGCCTCATCTCGCCTGGAGGGGAGAACCTTCTGGATTTTCTCCAGTTGCGGCAGGTCTTCTCGAGTTACGACGGGGACCTCAGGGACCCGATCTGGTGGCCTCAGGAAAGGCCAGTCCCCATGCGAGTTGCTAGGGGACCTCTCGGGATTCCTCTCCCGTCCATGCCGGGGCCTCAGTCCTTGTGTGGAGTCGGGGCCGGAACCTGAGGATTCCTCTCCAGTGTTGCCATGGATCTTGGGGTGCTTCTGAGTCTCCCCAAGGGAGTCAGGCCTCGTCTCGAGTTGGGGCATGCACGTGCGCTTTCCTCCCGAGCTGCAGCAGTAGTGTCACGCTTCCTGTCACGTGGATCAAGGGATCTGTGGCTTTCCCTCGAGGCTGTCCCTCGAGGCTTTCCCACGAGGCTTTCCCACAGGGCTGTGCCACGTGCCACCTTGGTGTGAGTCGATCCTCGGCGTGAAAGACGAGCCGGTGAAGGGAAGAGAGGTTCCTCTGGAATGGACTGAGACATCTGGGGGACTCTTGGAATGGTGGCACGACCCTGGAGTTCCTCTCGCCGTTCCTGTTGAGAGGGCCTCCTCTTGAGATGCGACGGGAACGCCGGGAACTCTTTCCCGACGAAGAAGGGCAAAGATCCCTCATCTCGAGCTACGAGGCGGAAACGGGGCTCCTCTGGATGTGGGCGGGACCCTCGTGATTCCTCTCGAGTGGAGACGGCTAGGTCGGGGAACTTCTTGTTTTG
Source organism: Budorcas taxicolor (assembly GCF_023091745.1). Taxonomy (NCBI): domain Eukaryota; kingdom Metazoa; phylum Chordata; class Mammalia; order Artiodactyla; family Bovidae; genus Budorcas; species Budorcas taxicolor. The sequence goes on along the minus strand of NW_026292750.1, from coordinate 1,249,609 downwards.
CACCAAGGGTGTGAAGGACCCTTTCGAAGTTCCAGAGGTGAGGTGTGATCAGCCTCGAGACGCCTCAGCGGAAATGGGCCTCATCTCGCCTGGAGGGGAGAACCTCCTGGATTTTCTCGAGTTGCGGTAGGTCTTCTCGAGTTACGACGGGGACCTCAGGGACCCGCTCTGGTGGCCTCAGGAAAGGCCAGTCCCCATGCGAGTTGCTCGGGGACCTCTCGGGATTCCTCTCCCGTCCATGCCGGGGCCTCAGTCCTTGTGTGGAGTCGGGGCCGGAACCTGAGGATTCCTCTCCAGTGTTGCCATGGATCTTGGGGTGCTTCTGAGTCTCCCCAGGGGAGTCAGGCCTCGTCTCGAGTGGGGGCATGCAGGTGCGCTTTCCTCCCGAGCTGCAGCAGTAGTGTCACGCTTCCTGTCACGTGGATCAAGGCATCAGTGGCTTTCCCTCGAGGCTGTCCCTCGACGCTTTCCCACGAGGCTTTCCCACAGGGCTGTGCCACGTGCCACCTTGGTGTGAGTCGATCCTCGGCGTGAAAGACCAGCCGGTGAAGGGAAAAGAGGTTCCTCTGGAATGGACTGAGACATCTGGGGGACTCTTGGAATGGTGGCACGACCCTGGAGTTCCTCTCGCCGTTCCTGTTGAGAGGGCCTCCTCTTGAGATGCGACGGGAACGCCGGGAACTCTTTCCCGACGAAGCAGGGAAAGGATCCCTCACTCGAGCTACGAGGCGGAAACGGGGCTCCTCTGGATGTGGGCGGGACCCTCGTGATTCCTCTCGAGTGGAGACGGGTATGTCGGGGAACTTCTTGATTTGCACCAAGGGTGTGAAGGTCCCTTTCAAAGTTCCAGAGGTGAGGTGTGATCAGCCTCGAGACGCCTCAGCGGAAATGGGCCTCATCTCGCCTGGAGGGGAGAACCTCGTTTATTTTCTCGAGTTGCGGCAGGTCTTCTCGAGTTACGAAGGGGACCTCAGGGACCCGCTCTGGTGGCCTCAGGAAAGGCCAGTCCCCATGCGAGTTGCTAGGGGACCTCTCGGGATTCCTCTCCCGTCCATGCCGACACCTCAGTCCTTGTGTGGAGTCGGGGCCGGAACCTGAGGATTCCTCTCCAGTGTTGCCATGGATCTTGGGGTGCTTCTGAGTCTCCCCAGGGGAGTCAGGCCTCGTCTCGAGTGGGGGCATGCACGTGCGCTTTCCTCCCGAGCTGCAGCAGTACTGTCACGCTTCCTGTCACGTGGATCAAGGGATCTGTGGCTTTCCCTCGAGGCTGTCCCTCGAGGCTTCCCACGAGGCTTTCCCACAGGGCTGTGCCACGTGCCACCTTGGTGTGAGTCGATCCTCGGCGTGAAAGACGAGCCGGTGAAGGGAAAAGAGGTTCCTCTGGAATGGACTGAGACATCTGGGGGACTCTTGGAATGGTGGCACGACCCTGGAGTTCCTCTCGCCGTTCCTGTTGAGAGGGCCTCCTCTTGAGATGCGACGGGAACGCCGGGAACTCTTTCCGACGAAGCAGGGAAAGGACCCCTCATCTCGGGCTACGAGGCGGAAACGGGGCTCCTCTGGAGGTGGGCGGGACCCTCGTGATTCCTCTCGAGTGTAGACGGGTATGTCGGGGAACTTCTTGATTTGCACCAAGGGTGTGAAGGACCCTTTCGAAGTTCCAGAGGGGAGGTGTGATCAGCCTCGAGACGCCTCAGTGGAAATGGGCCTCATCTCGCCTGGAGGGGAGAACCTCCTGGATTTTCTCCAGATGCGGCAGGTCTTCTCGAGTTACGACGGGGACCTCAGGGACCCGCTCTGGTGACCTCAGGAAAGGCCAGTCCCCATGCGAGTTGCTAGGGGACCTCTCGGGATTCCTCTCCCGTCCATGCCGGGGCCTCAGTCCTTGTGTGGAGTCGGGGCCGGAACCTGAGGATACCTCTCCAGTGTTTCCATGGATCTTGGGGTGCTTCTGAGTCTCCCCAGGGGAGTCAGGCCTCGTCTCGAGTGGGGGCATGCACGTGCCCTTTCCTCCCGAGCTGCAGCAGTAGTGTCACGCTTCCTGTCACGTGGATCAAGTGATCTGTGTCTTACCCTCGAGGCTGTCCCTCGAGGCTTTCCAACGAGGCTTTCCCACAGGGCTGTGCCACGTGCCACCTTGGTTTGAGTCGATCCTCGGCGTGAAAGACGAGCCGGTGAAGGGAAAAGAGGTTCCTCTGGAATGGACTGAGACATCTGGGGGACTCTTGGAATGGTGGCACGACCCTGGAGTTCCTCTCGCCGTTCCTGTTGAGAGGGCCTCCTCTTGAGATGCGACGGGAAGGCCGGGAACTCTTTCCCGACGAAGCAGGGAAAGGATCCCTCATCTCGAGCTACGAGGCGGAAACGGGGCTCCTCTGGATGTGGGCGGGACCCTCGTGATTCCTCTCGAGTGGAGACGGCTAGGTCGGGGAACTTCTTGATTTGCACCAAGGGTGTGAAGGACCCTTTCGAAGTTCCAGAGGTGAGGTGTGATCAGCCTCGAGACGCCTCAGCGGAAATGGGCCTCATCTCGCCTGGAGGGGAGAACCTCCTGGATTTTCTCGAGTTGCGGCAGGTCTTCTCGAGTTACGACGGGGACCTCAGGGACCCGCTCTGGTGGCCTCAGGAAAGGCCAGTCCCCATGCGAGTTGCTAAGGGACCTCTCGGGATTCCTATCCCGTACATGCCGGGGCCTCAGTCCTTGTGTGGAGTCGGGGCCGGAACCTGAGGATTCCTCTCCAGTGTTGCCATGGATCTTAGGGTGCTTCTGAGTCTCCCCAGGGGAGTCAGGCCTCGTCTCGAGTGGGGGCATGCAGGTGCGCTTTCCTCCCGAGCTGCAGCAGTAGTGTCACGCTTCCTGTCACGTGGATCAAGGCATCTGTGGCTTTCCCTCGAGGCTGTCCCTCGAGGCTTCCCACGAGGCTTTCCCACAGGGCTGTGCCACGTGCCACCTTGGTGTGAGTCGATCCTCGGCGTGAAAGACGAGCCGGTGAAGGGAAAAGAGGTTCCTCTGGAATGGACTGAGACATCTGGGGGACTCTTGGAATGGTGGCACGACCCTGGAGTTCCTCTCGCCGTTCCTGTTGAGAGGGCCTCCTCTTGAGATGCGACGGGAACGCCGGGAACTCTTTCCGACGAAGCAGGGAAAGGACCCCTCATCTCGAGCTACGAGGCGGAAACGGGGCTCCTCTGGAGGTGGGCGGGACCCTCGTGATTCCTCTCGAGTGGAGACGGCTAGGTCGGGGAACTTCTTGATTTGCACCAAGGGTGTGAAGGACCCTTTCGAAGTTCCAGAGGGGAGGTGTGATCAGCCTCGAGACGCCTCAGTGGAAATGGGCCTCATCTCGCCTGGAGGGGAGAACCTCCTGGATTTTCTCCAGATGCGGCAGGTCTTCTCGAGTTACGACGGGGACCTCAGGGACCCGCTCTGGTGACCTCAGGAAAGGCCAGTCCCCATGCGAGTTGCTAGGGGACCTCTCGGGATTCCTCTCCCGTCCATGCCGGGGCCTCAGTCCTTGTGTGGAGTCGGGGCAGGAACCTGAGGATACCTCTCCAGTGTTGCCATGGATCTTGGGGTGCTTCTGAGTCTCCCCAGGGGAGTCAGGCCTCGTCTCGAGTGGGGGCATGCACGTGCCCTTTCCTCCCGAGCTGCAGCAGTAGTGTCACGCTTCCCATCACGTGGATCAAGTGATCTGTGTCTTTCCCTCGAGGCTGTCCCTCGAGGCTTTCCCACGAGGCTTTCCCACAGGGCTGTGCCACGTGCCACCTTGGTGTGAGTCGATCCTCGGCGTGAAAGACGAGCCGGTGAAGGGAAAAGAGGTTCCTCTGGAATGGACTGAGACATCTGGGGGACTCTTGGAATGGTGGCACGACCCTGGAGTTCCTCTCGCCGTTCCTGTTGAGAGGGCCTCCTCTTGAGATGCGACGGGAACGCCGGGAACTCTTTCCCGACGAAGCAGGGAAAGGATCCCTCATCTCGAGCTACGAGGAGGAAACGGGGCTCCTCTGGATGTGGGCGGGACCCTCGTGATTCCTCTCGAGTGGAGACGGCTAGGTCGGGGAACTTCTTGATTTGCACCAAGGGTGTGAAGGACCCTTTCGAAGTTCCAGAGGTGAGGTGTGATCAGCCTCGAGACACCTCAGCGGAAATGGGCCTCATCTCGCCTGGAGGGGAGAACCTCCTGGATTTTCTCGAGTTGCGGCAGGTCTTCTCGAGTTACGACGGGGACCTCAGGGACCCGCTCTGGTGGCCTCAGGAAAGGCCAGTCCCCATGCGAGTTGCTAAGGGACCTCTCGGGATTCCTCTCCCGTCCATGCCGGGGCCTCAGTCCTTGTGTGGAGTCGGGGCCGGAACCTGAGGATTCCTCTCCAGTGTTGCCATGGATCTTGGGGTGCTTCTGAGTCTCCCCAGGGGAGTCAGGCCTCGTCTCGAGTGGGGGCATGCAGGTGCGCTTTCCTCCCGAGCTGCAGCAGTAGTGTCACGCTTCCCGTCACGTGGATCAAGGCATCTGTGGATTTCCCTCGAGGCTGTCCCTCGAGGCTTTCCCACGAGGCTTTCCCACAGGGCTGTGCCACGTGCCACCTTGGTGTGAGTCGATCCTCGGCGTGAAAGACGAGCCGGTGAAGGGAAAAGAGGTTCCTCTGGAATGGACTGAGACATCTGGGGGACTCTTGGAATGGTGGCACGACCCTGGAGTTCCTCTCGCCGTTCCTGTTGAGAGGGCCTCCTCTTGAGATGGGACGGGAACGCCGGGAACTCTTTCCCGAAGAATCAGGGAAAGGATCCCTCATCTCGAGCTACGAGGCGGAAACGGGGCTCCTCTGGAGGTGGGCGGGACCCTCGTGATTCCTCTCGAGTGGAGACGGGTATGTCGGGGAATTTCTTGATTTGCACCAAGGGTGTGAAGGACCCTTTCAAAGTTCCAGAGGGGAGGTGTGATCAGCCTCGAGCCGCCTCAGCGGAAATGGGCCTCATCTCGCCTGGAGGGGAGAACCTCCTGGATTTTCTCCAGATGCGGCAGGTCTTCTCGAGTTACGACGGGGACCTCAGGGACCCGCTCTGGTGGCCTCAGGAAAGGCCAGTCCCCATGCGAGTTGCTAGGGGACCTCTCGGGATTCCTCTCCCGTCCATGCCGGGGGCTCAGTCCTTGTGTGGAGTCGGGGCCGGAACCTGAGGATTCCTCTCCAGTGTTGCCATGGATCTTGGGGTGCTTCTGAGTCTCCCCAGGGGAGTCAGGCCTCGTCTCGAGTGGGGGCATGCACGTGCGCTTTCCTCCCGAGCTGCAGCAGTAGTGTCACGCTTCCTGTCACGTGGATCAAGGCATCAGTGGCTTTCCCTCGAGGCTGTCCCTCGACGCTTTCCCACGAGGCTTTCCCACAGGGCTGTGCCACGTGCCACCTTGGTGTGAGTCGATCCTCGGCGTGAAAGACCAGCCGGTGAAGGGAAAAGAGGTTCCTCTGGAATGGACTGAGACATCTGGGGGACTCTTGGAATGGTGGCACGACCCTGGAGTTCCTCTCGCCGTTCCTGTTGAGAGGGCCTCCTCTTGAGATGCGACGGGAACGCCGGGAACTCTTTCCCGACGAAGCAGGGAAAGGATCCCTCACTCGAGCTACGAGGCGGAAACGGGGCTCCTCTGGATGTGGGCGGGACCCTCGTGATTCCTCTCGAGTGGAGACGGGTATGTCGGGGAACTTCTTGATTTGCACCAAGGGTGTGAAGGTCCCTTTCAAAGTTCCAGAGGTGAGGTGTGATCAGCCTCGAGACGCCTCAGCGGAAATGGGCCTCATCTCGCCTGGAGGGGAGAACCTCGTTTATTTTCTCGAGTTGCGGCAGGTCTTCTCGAGTTACGAAGGGGACCTCAGGGACCCGCTCTGGTGGCCTCAGGAAAGGCCAGTCCCCATGCGAGTTGCTAGGGGACCTCTCGGGATTCCTCTCCCGTCCATGCCGACACCTCAGTCCTTGTGTGGAGTCGGGGCCGGAACCTGAGGATTCCTCTCCAGTGTTGCCATGGATCTTGGGGTGCTTCTGAGTCTCCCCAGGGGAGTCAGGCCTCGTCTCGAGTGGGGGCATGCACGTGCGCTTTCCTCCCGAGCTGCAGCAGTACTGTCACGCTTCCTGTCACGTGGATCAAGGGATCTGTGGCTTTCCCTCGAGGCTGTCCCTCGAGGCTTCCCACGAGGCTTTCCCACAGGGCTGTGCCACGTGCCACCTTGGTGTGAGTCGATCCTCGGCGTGAAAGACGAGCCGGTGAAGGGAAAAGAGGTTCCTCTGGAATGGACTGAGACATCTGGGGGACTCTTGGAATGGTGGCACGACCCTGGAGTTCCTCTCGCCGTTCCTGTTGAGAGGGCCTCCTCTTGAGATGCGACGGGAACGCCGGGAACTCTTTCCGACGAAGCAGGGAAAGGACCCCTCATCTCGGGCTACGAGGCGGAAACGGGGCTCCTCTGGAGGTGGGCGGGACCCTCGTGATTCCTCTCGAGTGTAGACGGGTATGTCGGGGAACTTCTTGATTTGCACCAAGGGTGTGAAGGACCCTTTCGAAGTTCCAGAGGGGAGGTGTGATCAGCCTCGAGACGCCTCAGTGGAAATGGGCCTCATCTCGCCTGGAGGGGAGAACCTCCTGGATTTTCTCCAGATGCGGCAGGTCTTCTCGAGTTACGACGGGGACCTCAGGGACCCGCTCTGGTGACCTCAGGAAAGGCCAGTCCCCATGCGAGTTGCTAGGGGACCTCTCGGGATTCCTCTCCCGTCCATGCCGGGGCCTCAGTCCTTGTGTGGAGTCGGGGCCGGAACCTGAGGATACCTCTCCAGTGTTTCCATGGATCTTGGGGTGCTTCTGAGTCTCCCCAGGGGAGTCAGGCCTCGTCTCGAGTGGGGGCATGCACGTGCCCTTTCCTCCCGAGCTGCAGCAGTAGTGTCACGCTTCCTGTCACGTGGATCAAGTGATCTGTGTCTTACCCTCGAGGCTGTCCCTCGAGGCTTTCCAACGAGGCTTTCCCACAGGGCTGTGCCACGTGCCACCTTGGTTTGAGTCGATCCTCGGCGTGAAAGACGAGCCGGTGAAGGGAAAAGAGGTTCCTCTGGAATGGACTGAGACATCTGGGGGACTCTTGGAATGGTGGCACGACCCTGGAGTTCCTCTCGCCGTTCCTGTTGAGAGGGCCTCCTCTTGAGATGCGACGGGAAGGCCGGGAACTCTTTCCCGACGAAGCAGGGAAAGGATCCCTCATCTCGAGCTACGAGGCGGAAACGGGGCTCCTCTGGATGTGGGCGGGACCCTCGTGATTCCTCTCGAGTGGAGACGGCTAGGTCGGGGAACTTCTTGATTTGCACCAAGGGTGTGAAGGACCCTTTCGAAGTTCCAGAGGTGAGGTGTGATCAGCCTCGAGACGCCTCAGCGGAAATGGGCCTCATCTCGCCTGGAGGGGAGAACCTCCTGGATTTTCTCGAGTTGCGGCAGGTCTTCTCGAGTTACGACGGGGACCTCAGGGACCCGCTCTGGTGGCCTCAGGAAAGGCCAGTCCCCATGCGAGTTGCTAAGGGACCTCTCGGGATTCCTATCCCGTACATGCCGGGGCCTCAGTCCTTGTGTGGAGTCGGGGCCGGAACCTGAGGATTCCTCTCCAGTGTTGCCATGGATCTTAGGGTGCTTCTGAGTCTCCCCAGGGGAGTCAGGCCTCGTCTCGAGTGGGGGCATGCAGGTGCGCTTTCCTCCCGAGCTGCAGCAGTAGTGTCACGCTTCCTGTCACGTGGATCAAGGCATCTGTGGCTTTCCCTCGAGGCTGTCCCTCGAGGCTTCCCACGAGGCTTTCCCACAGGGCTGTGCCACGTGCCACCTTGGTGTGAGTCGATCCTCGGCGTGAAAGACGAGCCGGTGAAGGGAAAAGAGGTTCCTCTGGAATGGACTGAGACATCTGGGGGACTCTTGGAATGGTGGCACGACCCTGGAGTTCCTCTCGCCGTTCCTGTTGAGAGGGCCTCCTCTTGAGATGCGACGGGAACGCCGGGAACTCTTTCCGACGAAGCAGGGAAAGGACCCCTCATCTCGAGCTACGAGGCGGAAACGGGGCTCCTCTGGAGGTGGGCGGGACCCTCGTGATTCCTCTCGAGTGGAGACGGCTAGGTCGGGGAACTTCTTGATTTGCACCAAGGGTGTGAAGGACCCTTTCGAAGTTCCAGAGGGGAGGTGTGATCAGCCTCGAGACGCCTCAGTGGAAATGGGCCTCATCTCGCCTGGAGGGGAGAACCTCCTGGATTTTCTCCAGATGCGGCAGGTCTTCTCGAGTTACGACGGGGACCTCAGGGACCCGCTCTGGTGACCTCAGGAAAGGCCAGTCCCCATGCGAGTTGCTAGGGGACCTCTCGGGATTCCTCTCCCGTCCATGCCGGGGCCTCAGTCCTTGTGTGGAGTCGGGGCAGGAACCTGAGGATACCTCTCCAGTGTTGCCATGGATCTTGGGGTGCTTCTGAGTCTCCCCAGGGGAGTCAGGCCTCGTCTCGAGTGGGGGCATGCACGTGCCCTTTCCTCCCGAGCTGCAGCAGTAGTGTCACGCTTCCCATCACGTGGATCAAGTGATCTGTGTCTTTCCCTCGAGGCTGTCCCTCGAGGCTTTCCAACGAGGCTTTCCCACAGGGCTGTGCCACGTGCCACCTTGGTGTGAGTCGATCCTCGGCGTGAAAGATGAGCCGGTGAAGGGAAAAGAGGTTCCTCTGGAATGGACTGAGACATCTGGGGGACTCTTGGAATGGTGGCACGACCCTGGAGTTCCTCTCGCCGTTCCTGTTGAGAGGGCCTCCTCTTGAGATGCGACGGGAACGCCGGGAACTCTTTCCCGACGAAGCAGGGAAAGGATCCCTCATCTCGAGCTACGAGGAGGAAACGGGGCTCCTCTGGATGTGGGCGGGACCCTCGTGATTCCTCTCGAGTGGAGACGGCTAGGTCGGGGAACTTCTTGATTTGCACCAAGGGTGTGAAGGACCCTTTCGAAGTTCCAGAGGTGAGGTGTGATCAGCCTCGAGACACCTCAGCGGAAATGGGCCTCATCTCGCCTGGAGGGGAGAACCTCCTGGATTTTCTCGAGTTGCGGCAGGTCTTCTCGAGTTACGACGGGGACCTCAGGGACCCGCTCTGGTGGCCTCAGGAAAGGCCAGTCCCCATGCGAGTTGCTAAGGGACCTCTCGGGATTCCTCTCCCGTCCATGCCGGGGCCTCAGTCCTTGTGTGGAGTCGGGGCCGGAACCTGAGGATTCCTCTCCAGTGTTGCCATGGATCTTGGGGTGCTTCTGAGTCTCCCCAGGGGAGTCAGGCCTCGTCTCGAGTGGGGGCATGCAGGTGCGCTTTCCTCCCGAGCTGCAGCAGTAGTGTCACGCTTCCCGTCACGTGGATCAAGGCATCTGTGGATTTCCCTCGAGGCTGTCCCTCGAGGCTTTCCCACGAGGCTTTCCCACAGGGCTGTGCCACGTGCCACCTTGGTGTGAGTCGATCCTCGGCGTGAAAGACGAGCCGGTGAAGGGAAAAGAGGTTCCTCTGGAATGGACTGAGACATCTGGGGGACTCTTGGAATGGTGGCACGACCCTGGAGTTCCTCTCGCCGTTCCTGTTGAGAGGGCCTCCTCTTGAGATGGGACGGGAACGCCGGGAACTCTTTCCCGAAGAATCAGGGAAAGGATCCCTCATCTCGAGCTACGAGGCGGAAACGGGGCTCCTCTGGAGGTGGGCGGGACCCTCGTGATTCCTCTCGAGTGGAGACGGGTATGTCGGGGAATTTCTTGATTTGCACCAAGGGTGTGAAGGACCCTTTCAAAGTTCCAGAGGGGAGGTGTGATCAGCCTCGAGCCGCCTCAGCGGAAATGGGCCTCATCTCGCCTGGAGGGGAGAACCTCCTGGATTTTCTCCAGATGCGGCAGGTCTTCTCGAGTTACGACGGGGACCTCAGGGACCCGCTCTGGTGGCCTCAGGAAAGGCCAGTCCCCATGCGAGTTGCTAGGGGACCTCTCGGGATTCCTCTCCCGTCCATGCCGGGGGCTCAGTCCTTGTGTGGAGTCGGGGCCGGAACCTGAGGATTCCTCTCCAGTGTTGCCATGGATCTTGGGGTGCTTCTGAGTCTCCCCAGGGGAGTCAGGCCTCGTCTCGAGTGGGGGCATGCACGTGCGCTTTCCTCCCGAGCTGCAGCAGTAGTGTCACGCTTCCTGTCACGTGGATCAAGGGATCTGTGGCTTTCCCTCGAGGCTGTCCCTCGAGGCTTTCCCACGAGGCTTTCCCACAGGGCTGTGCCACGTGCCACCTTGGTGTGAGTCGATCCTCGGCGTGAAAGACGAGCCGGTGAAGGGAAAAGAGGTTCCTCTGGAATGGACTGAGACATCTGGGGGACTCTTGGAATTGTGGCACGACCCTGGAGTTCCTCTCGCCATTCCTGTTGAGAGGGCCTCCTCTTGAGATGCTTCGGAAATGCCGGGAACTCTTTCCCGACGAAGCAGTTAAAGGATCCCTCATCTCGAGCTACGAGGCGGAAACGGGGCTCCTCTGGATGTGGGCGGGACCCTCGTGATTCCTCTCGAGTGGAGACGGGTATGTCGGGGAACTTCTTGATTTGCACCAAGGGTGTGAAGGACCCTTTCGAAGGTCCAGAAGTGAGGTGTGATCAGCCTCGAGACGGCTCAGCGGAAATGGGCCTCATCTCGCCTGGAGGGGAGAACCTCTTGGATTTTTTCGAGTTGCTGCAGGTCTTCTCGAGTTACGACGGGGACCTCAGGGACCCGCTCTGGTGGCCTCAGGAAAGGCCAGTCCCCATGCGAGTTGCTAGGGGACCTCTCGGGATTCCTCTCCCGTCCATGCCGGGGCCTCAGTCCTTGTGTGGAGTCGGGCCGGAACCTGAGGATTTCTCTCCAGTGTTGCCATGGATCTTGGGGTGCTTCTGAGTCTCCCCAGGGGAGTCAGGCAACGTCTCGAGTGGGGGCATGCACGTGCGCTTTCCACCCGAGCTGCAGCAGTAGTGTCACGCTTCCTGTCACGTGGATCAAGGGATCTGTGGCTTTCCCTCGAGGCTGTCCCTCGAGGCTTTCCCACGAGGCTTTCCCACAGGGCTGTGCCACGTGCCACCTTGGTGTGAGTCGATCCTCGGCGTGAAAGACGAGCCGGTGAAGGGAAAAGAGGTTCCTCTGGAATGGACTGAGACATCTGGGGGACTCTTGGAATTGTGGCACGACCCTGGAGTTCCTCTCGCCGTTCCTGTTGAGAGGGCCTCCTCTTGAGATGCGTCGGGAACGCCGGGAACTCTTTCCCGACGAAGCAGGGAAAGGATCCCTCATCTCGAGCTACGAGGCGGAAACGGGGCTCCTCTGGATGTGGGCGGGACCCTCGTGATTCCTCTCGAGTGGAGTCGGGTATGTCGGGGAACTTCTTGATTTGCACCAAGGGTGTGAAGGACCCTTTCGAAGTTCCAGAGGGGAGGTGTGATCAGCCTCGAGACGCCTCAGCGGAAATGGGCCTCATCTCGCCTGGAGGGGAGAACCTCCTGGATTTTCTCCAGTTGCGGCAGGTCTTCTCGAGTTACGACGGGGACCTCAGGGACCCGCTCTGGTGGCCTCAGGAAAGGCCAGTCCCCATGCGAGTTGCTAGGGGACCTCTCGGGATTCCTCTCCCATCCATGCCGGGGCCTCAGTCCTTGTGTGGAGTCGGGGCCGGAACCTGAGGATTCCTCTCCAGTGTTGCCATGGATCTTGGGGTGCTTCTGAGTCTCCCCTGGGGAGTCAGGCCTCGTCTCGAGTGGGGGCATGCACGTGCGCTTTCCTCCCGAGCTGCAGCAGGAGTGTCACGCTTCCTGTCACGTGGATCAAGGGATCTGTGTCTTTCCCTTGAGGCTGTCCCTCGAGGCTTTCCCACGAGGCTTTCCCACAGGGCTGAGCCACGTGCCACCTTGGTGTGAGTCGATCCTCGGCGTGAAAGACGAGCCGGTGAAGGGAAAAGAGGTTCCTCTGGAATGGACTGAGACATCTGGGGGACTCTTGGAATGGTGGCACGACCCTGGAGTTCCTCTCGCCGTTCCTGTTGAGAGGGCCTCCTCTTGAGATGCTTCGGGAATGCCGGGAACTCTTTCCCGACGCAGCAAGGAAAGGATCCCTCACCTCCAGCTACGAGGCGGAAACGGGGCTCCTCTGGATGTGGGCGGGACCCTCGTGATTCCTCTCGAGTGGAGACGGGTATGTCGGGGAACTTCTTGATTTGCACAAAGGGTGTGAAGGACCCTTTCGAAGGTCCAGAGGTGAGGTGTGATCAGCCTCGAGACGGCTCAGCGGAAATGGGCCTCATCTCGCCTGGAGGGGAGAACCTCTTGGATTTTTTCGAGTTGCGGCAGGTCTTCTCGAGTTACGACGGGGACCTCAGGGACCCGCTCTGGTGGCCTCAGGAAAGGCCAGTCCCCATGCGAGTTGCTAGGGGACCTCTCGGGATTCCTCTCCCGTCCATGCCGGGGCCTCAGTCCTTGTGTGGAGTCGGGGCCGGAACCTGAGGATTCCTCTCCAGTGTTGCCATGGATCTTGGGGTGCTTCTGAGTCTCCCCAGGGGAGTCAGGCAACGTCTCGAGTGGGGGCATGCACGTGCGCTTACCACCCGAGCTGCAGCAGTAGTGTCACGCTTCCTGTCACGTGGATCAAGGGATCTGTGGCTTTCCCTCGAGGCTGTCCCTCGAGGCTTTCCCACGAGGCTTTCCCACAGGGCTGTGCCACGTGCCACCTTGGTGTGAGTCGATCCTCGGCGTGAAAGACGAGCCGGTGAAGGGAAAAGAGGTTCCTCTGGAATGGACTGAGACATCTGGGGGACTCTTGGAATTGTGGCACGACCCTGGAGTTCCTCTCGCCGTTCCTGTTGAGAGGGCCTCCTCTTGAGATGCGTCGGGAACGCCGGGAACTCTTTCCCGACGAAGCAGGGAAAGGATCCCTCATCTCGAGCTACGAGGCGGAAACGGGGCTCCTCTGGATGTGGGCGGGACCCTCGTGATTCCTCTCGAGTGGAGACGGCTATGTCGGGGAACTTCTTGATTTGCACTAAGGGTGTGAAGGACCCTTTCGAAGTTCCAGAGGGGAGGTGTGATCAGCCTCGAGACGCCTCAGCGGAAATGGGCCTCATCTCGCCTGGAGGGGAGAACCTCCTGGATTTTCTCCAGTTGCGGCAGGTCTTCTCGAGTTACGACGGGGACCTCAGGGACCCGCTCTGGTGGCCTCAGGAAAGGCCAGTCCCCATGCGAGTTGCTAGAGGACCTCTCGGGATTCCTCTCCCGTCCATGCCGGGGCCTCAGTCCTTGTGTGGAGTCGGGGCCGGAACCTGAGGATTCCTCTCCAGTGTTGCCATGGATCTTGGGGTGCTTCTGAGTCTCCCCAGGGGAGTCAGGCCTCGTCTCAAGTGGGGGCATGCACGTGCGCTTTCCTCCCGAGCTGCAGCAGGAGTGTCACGCTTCCTGTCACGTGGATCAAGGGATCTGTGGCTTTCCCTTGAGGCTGTCCCTCGAGGCTTTCCCACGAGGCTTTCCCACAGGGCTGAGCCACGTGCCACCTTGGTGTGAGTCGATCCTCGGCGTGAAAGACGAGCCGGTGAAGGGAAAAGAGGTTCCTCTGGAATGGACTGAGACATCTGGGGGACTCTTGGAATGGTGGCACGACCCTGGAGTTCCTCTCGCCGTTCCTGTTGAGAGGGCCTCCTCTTGAGATGCTTCGGGAATGCCGGGAACTCTTTCCCGACGCAGCAGGGAAAGGATCCCTCATCTCGAGCTACGAGGCGGAAACGGGGCTCCTCTGGATGTGGGCGGGACCCTCGTGATTCCTCTCGAGTGGAGACGGGTATGTCGGGGAACTTCTTGATTTGCACCAAGGGTGTGAAGGACCCTTTCGAAGGTCCAGAAGTGAGGTGTGATCAGCCTCGAGACGCCTCAGCGGAAATGGGCCTCATCTCACCTGGAGGGGAGAACCTCTTGGATTTTTTCGAGTTGCGGCAGGTCTTCTCGAGTTACGACGGGGACCTCAGGGACCCGCTCTGGTGGCCTCAGGAAAGGCCAGTCCCCATGCGAGTTGCTAGGGGACCTCTCGGGATTCCTCTCCCGTCCATGCCGGGGCCTCAGTCCTTGTGTGGAGTCGGGGCCGGAACCTGAGGATTCCTCTCCAGTGTTGCCATGGATCTTGGGGTGCTTCTGAGTCTCCCCAGGGGAGTCAGGCCACGTCTCGAGTGGGGGCATGCACGTGCGCTTACCACCCGAGCTGCAGCAGTAGTGTCACGCTTCCTGTCACGTGGATCAAGGGATCTGTGGCTTTCCCTCGAGGCTGTCCCTCGAGGCTTTCCCACGAGGCTTTCCCACAGGGCTGTGAAACGTGCCACCTTGGTGTGAGTCGATCCTCGGCGTGAAAGACGAGCCGGTGAAGGGAAAAGAGGTTCCTCTGGAATGGACTGAGACATCTGGGGGACTCTTGGAATTGTGGCACGTCCCTGGAGTTCCTCTCGCCGTTCCTGTTGAGAGGGCCTCCTCTTGAGATGCGTCGGGAACGCCGGGAACTCTTTCCCGACGAAGCAGGGCAAGGATCCCTCATCTCGAGCTACGAGGCGGAAACGGGGCTCCTCTGGATGTGGGCGGGACCCTCGTGATTCCTCTCGAGTGGAGTCGGGTATGTCGGGGAACTTCTTGATTTGCACCAAGGGTGTGAAGGACCCTTTCGAAGTTCCAGAGGGGAGGTGTGATCAGCCTCGAGACGCCTCAGCGGAAATGGGCCTCATCTCGCCTGGAGGGGAGAACCTCCTGGATTTTCTCGAGTTGCGGCAGGTCTTCTCGAGTTACGACGGGGACCTCAGGGACCCGCTCTGGTGGCCTCAGGAAAGGCCAGTCCCCATGCGAGTTGCTAGGGGACCTCTCGGGATTCCTCTCCCGTCCATGCCGGGGCCTCAGTCCTTGTGTGGAGTCGGGGCCGGAACCTGAGGATTCCTCTCCAGTGTTGCCATGGATCTTGGGGTGCTTCTGAGTCTCCCCAGGGGAGTCAGGCCTCGTCTCGAGTGGGGGCATGCACGTGCGCTTTCCTCCCGAGCTGCAGCAGTAGTGTCACGCTTCCTGTCACGTGGATCAAGGGATCTGTGGCTTTCCCTCGAGGCTGTCCCTCGAGGCTTTCCCACGAGGCTTTCCCACAGGGCTGTGCCACGTGCCACCTTGGTGTGAGTCGATCCTCGGCGTGAAAGACGAGCCGGTGAAGGGAAAAGAGGTTTCTCTGGAATGGACTGAGACATCTGGGGGACTCTTGGAATTGTGGCACGACCCTGGAGTTCCTCTCGCCGTTCCTGTTGAGAGGGCCTCCTCTTGAGATGCTTCGGAAATGCCGGGAACTCTTTCCCGACGAAGCAGGGAAAGGATCCCTCATCTCGAGCTACGAGGCGGAAACGGGGCTCCTCTGGATGTGGGCGGGACCCTCGTGATTCCTCTCGAGTGGAGACGGGTATGTCGGGGAACTTCTTGATTTGCACCAAGGGTGTGAAGGACCCTTTCGAAGGTCCAGAAGTGAGGTGTGATCAGCCTCGAGACGGCTCAGCGGAAATGGGCCTCATCTCGCCTGGAGGGGAGAACCTCTTGGATTTTCTCGAGTTGCGGCAGGTCTTCTCGAGTTACGACGGGGACCTCAGGGACCCGCTCTGGTGGCCTCAGGAAAGGCCAGTCCCCATGCGAGTTGCTAGGGGACCTCTCGGGATTCCTCTCCCGTCCATGCCGGGGCCTCAGTCCTTGTGTGGAGTCGGGGCCGGAACCTGAGGATTCCTCTCCAGTGTTGCCATGGATCTTGGGGTGCTTCTGAGTCTCCCCAGGGGAGTCAGGCAACGTCTCGAGTGGGGGCATGCACGTGCGCTTTCCACCCGAGCTGCAGCAGTAGTGTCACGCTTCCTGTCACGTGGATCAAGGGATCTGTGGCTTTCCCTCGAGGCTGTCCCTCGAGGCTTTCCCACGAGGCTTTCCCACAGGGCTGTGCCACGTGCCACCTTGGTGTGAGTCGATCCTCGGCGTGAAAGACGAGCCGGTGAAGGGAAAAGAGGTTCCTCTGGAATGGACTGAGACATCTGGGGGACTCTTGGAATTGTGGCACGACCCTGGAGTTCCTCTCGCCGTTCCTGTTGAGAGGGCCTCCTCTTGAGATGCGTCGGGAACGCCGGGAACTCTTTCCCGACGAAGCAGGGAAAGGATCCCTCATCTCGAGCTACGAGGCGGAAACGGGGCTCCTCTGGATGTGGGCGGGACCCTCGTGATTCCTCTCGAGTGGAGTCGGGTATGTCGGGGAACTTCTTGATTTGCACCAAGGGTGTGAAGGACCCTTTCGAAGTTCCAGAGGGGAGGTGTGATCAGCCTCGAGACGCCTCAGCGGAAATGGGCCTCATCTCGCCTGGAGGGGAGAACCTCCTGGATTTTCTCCAGTTGCGGCAGGTCTTCTCGAGTTACGACGGGGACCTCAGGGACCCGCTCTGGTGGCCTCAGGAAAGGCCAGTCCCCATGCGAGTTGCTAGGGGACCTCTCGGGATTCCTCTCCCATCCATGCCGGGGCCTCAGTCCTTGTGTGGAGTCGGGGCCGGAACCTGAGGATTCCTCTCCAGTGTTGCCATGGATCTTGGGGTGCTTCTGAGTCTCCCCAGGGGAGTCAGGCCTCGTCTCGAGTGGGGGCATGCACGTGCGCTTTCCTCCCGAGCTGCAGCAGGAGTGTCACGCTTCCTGTCACGTGGATCAAGGGATCTGTGGCTTTCCCTTGAGGCTGTCCCTCGAGGCTTTCCCACGAGGCTTTCCCACAGGGCTGAGCCACGTGCCACCTTGGTGTGAGTCGATCCTCGGCGTGAAAGACGAGCCGGTGAAGGGAAAAGAGGTTCCTCTGGAATGGACTGAGACATCTGGGGGACTCTTGGAATGGTGGCACGACCCTGGAGTTCCTCTCGCCGTTCCTGTTGAGAGGGCCTCCTCTTGAGATGCTTCGGGAATGCCGGGAACTCTTTCCCGACGCAGCAAGGAAAGGATCCCTCACCTCCAGCTACGAGGCGGAAACGGGGCTCCTCTGGATGTGGGCGGGACCCTCGTGATTCCTCTCGAGTGGAGACGGCTAGGTCGGGGAACTTCTTGATTTGCACCAAGGGTGTGAAGGACCCTTTCGAAGGTCCAGAGGTGAGGTGTGATCAGCCTCGAGACGGCTCAGCGGAAATGGGCCTCATCTCGCCTGGAGGGGAGAACCTCTTGGATTTTTTCGAGTTGCGGCAGGTCTTCTCGAGTTACGACGGGGACCTCAGGGACCCGCTCTGGTGGCCTCAGGAAAGGCCAGTCCCCATGCGAGTTGCTAGGGGACCTCTCGGGATTCCTCTCCCGTCCATGCCGGGGCCTCAGTCCTTGTGTGGAGTCGGGGCCGGAACCTGAGGATTCCTCTCCAGTGTTGCCATGGATCTTGGGGTGCTTCTGAGTCTCCCCAGGGGAGTCAGGCAACGTCTCGAGTGGGGGCATGCACGTGCGCTTACCACCCGAGCTGCAGCAGTAGTGTCACGCTTCCTGTCACGTGGATCAAGGGATCTGTGGCTTTCCCTCGAGGCTGTCCCTCGAGGCTTTCCCACGAGGCTTTCCCACAGGGCTGTGCCACGTGCCACCTTGGTGTGAGTCGATCCTCGGCGTGAAAGACGAGCCGGTGAAGGGAAAAGAGGTTCCTCTGGAATGGACTGAGACATCTGGGGGACTCTTGGAATTGTGGCACGACCCTGGAGTTCCTCTCGCCGTTCCTGTTGAGAGGGCCTCCTCTTGAGATGCGTCGGGAACGCCGGGAACTCTTTCCCGACGAAGCAGGGAAAGGATCCCTCATCTCGAGCTACGAGGCGGAAACGGGGCTCCTCTGGATGTGGGCGGGACCCTCGTGATTCCTCTCGAGTGGAGACGGCTATGTCGGGGAACTTCTTGATTTGCACCAAGGGTGTGAAGGACCCTTTCGAAGTTCCAGAGGGGAGGTGTGATCAGCCTCGAGACGCCTCAGCGGAAATGGGCCTCATCTCGCCTGGAGGGGAGAACCTCCTGGATTTTCTCCAGTTGCGGCAGGTCTTCTCGAGTTACGACGGGGACCTCAGGGACCCGCTCTGGTGGCCTCAGGAAAGGCCAGTCCCCATGCGAGTTGCTAGAGGACCTCTCGGGATTCCTCTCCCGTCCATGCCGGGGCCTCAGTCCTTGTGTGGAGTCGGGGCCGGAACCTGAGGATTCCTCTCCAGGGTTGCCATGGATCTTGGGGTGCTTCTGAGTCTCCCCAGGGGAGTCAGGCCTCGTCTCAAGTGGGGGCATGCACGTGCGCTTTCCTCCCGAGCTGCAGCAGGAGTGTCACGCTTCCTGTCACGTGGATCAAGGGATCTGTGGCTTTCCCTTGAGGCTGTCCCTCGAGGCTTTCCCACGAGGCTTTCCCACAGGGCTGAGCCACGTGCCACCTTGGTGTGAGTCGATCCTCGGCGTGAAAGACGAGCCGGTGAAGGGAAAAGAGGTTCCTCTGGAATGGACTGAGACATCTGGGGGACTCTTGGAATGGTGGCACGACCCTGGAGTTCCTCTCGCCGTTCCTGTTGAGAGGGCCTCCTCTTGAGATGCTTCGGGAATGCCGGGAACTCTTTCCCGACGCAGCAGGGAAAGGATCCCTCATCTCGAGCTACGAGGCGGAAACGGGGCTCCTCTGGATGTGGGCGGGACCCTCGTGATTCCTCTCGAGTGGAGACGGGTATGTCGGGCAACTTCTTGATTTGCACCAAGGGTGTGAAGGACCCTTTCGAAGGTCCAGAAGTGAGGTGTGATCAGCCTCGAGACGCCTCAGCGGAAATGGGCCTCATCTCGCCTGGAGGGGAGAACCTCTTGGATTTTTTCGAGTTGCGGCAGGTCTTCTCGAGTTACGACGGGGACCTCAGGGACCCGCTCTGGTGGCCTCAGGAAAGGCCAGTCCCCATGCGAGTTGCTAGGGGACCTCTCGGGATTCCTCTCCCGTCCATGCCGGGGCCTCAGTCCTTGTGTGGAGTCGGGGCCGGAACCTGAGGATTCCTCTCCAGTGTTGCCATGGATCTTGGGGTGCTTCTGAGTCTCCCCAGGGGAGTCAGGCCACGTCTCGAGTGGGGGCATGCACGTGCGCTTACCACCCGAGCTGCAGCAGTAGTGTCACGCTTCCTGTCACGTGGATCAAGGGATCTGTGGCTTTCCCTCGAGGCTGTCCCTCGAGGCTTTCCCACGAGGCTTTCCCACAGGGCTGTGAAACGTGCCACCTTGGTGTGAGTCGATCCTCGGCGTGAAAGACGAGCCGGTGAAGGGAAAAGAGGTTCCTCTGGAATGGACTGAGACATCTGGGGGACTCTTGGAATTGTGGCACGACCCTGGAGTTCCTCTCGCCGTTCCTGTTGAGAGGGCCTCCTCTTGAGATGCGTCGGGAACGCCGGGAACTCTTTCCCGACGAAGCAGGGCAAGGATCCCTCATCTCGAGCTACGAGGCGGAAACGGGGCTCCTCTGGATGTGGGCGGGACCCTCGTGATTCCTCTCGAGTGGAGTCGGGTATGTCGGGGAACTTCTTGATTTGCACCAAGGGTGTGAAGGACCCTTTCGAAGTTCCAGAGGGGAGGTGTGATCAGCCTCGAGACGCCTCAGCGGAAATGGGCCTCATCTCGCCTGGAGGGGAGAACCTCCTGGATTTTCTCGAGTTGCGGCAGGTCTTCTCGAGTTACGACGGGGACCTCAGGGACCCGCTCTGGTGGCCTCAGGAAAGGCCAGTCCCCATGCGAGTTGCTAGGGGACCTCTCGGGATTCCTCTCCCGTCCATGCCGGGGCCTCAGTCCTTGTGTGGAGTCGGGGCCGGAACCTGAGGATTCCTCTCCAGTGTTGCCATGGATCTTGGGGTGCTTCTGAGTCTCCCCAGGGGAGTCAGGCCTCGTCTCGAGTGGGGGCATGCACGTGCGCTTTCCTCCCGAGCTGCAGCAGTAGTGTCACGCTTATTGTCTTGTGGATCAAGGGATCTGTGGCTTTCCCTCGAGGCTGTCCCTCGAGGCTTTCCCACGAGGCTTTCCCACAGGGCTGTGCCACGTGCCACCTTGGTGTGAGTCGATCCTCGGCGTGAAAGACGAGCCGGTGAAGGGAAAAGAGGTTCCTCTGGAATGGACTGAGACATCTGGGGGACTCTTGGAATTGTGGCACGACCCTGGAGTTCCTCTCGCCGTTCCTGTTGAGAGGGCCTCCTCTTGAGATGCTTCGGAAATGCCGGGAACTCTTTCCCGACGAAGCAGGGAAAGGATCCCTCATCTCGAGCTACGAGGCGGAAACGGGGCTCCTCTGGATGTGGGCGGGACCCTCGTGATTCCTCTCGAGTGGAGACGGGTATGTCGGGGAACTTCTTGATTTGCACCAAGGGTGTGAAGGACCCTTTCGAAGGTCCAGAAGTGAGGTGTGATCAGCCTCGAGACGGCTCAGCGGAAATGGGCCTCATCTCGCCTGGAGGGGAGAACCTCTTGGATTTTTTCGAGTTGCGGCAGGTCTTCTCGAGTTACGACGGGGACCTCAGGGACCCGCTCTGGTGGCCTCAGGAAAGGCCAGTCCCCATGCGAGTTGCTAGGGGACCTCTCGGGATTCCTCTCCCGTCCATGCCGGGGCCTCAGTCCTTGTGTGGAGTCGGGGCCGGAACCTGAGGATTCCTCTCCAGTGTTGCCATGGATCTTGGGGTGCTTCTGAGTCTCCCCAGGGGAGTCAGGCAACGTCTCGAGTGGGGGCATGCACGTGCGCTTTCCACCCGAGCTGCAGCAGTAGTGTCACGCTTCCTGTCACGTGGATCAAGGGATCTGTGGCTTTCCCTCGAGGCTGTCCCTCGAGGCTTTCCCACGAGGCTTTCCCACAGGGCTGTGCCACGTGCCACCTTGGTGTGAGTCGATCCTCGGCGTGAAAGACGAGCCGGTGAAGGGAAAAGAGGTTCCTCTGGAATGGACTGAGACATCTGGGGGACTCTTGGAATTGTGGCACGACCCTGGAGTTCCTCTCGCCGTTCCTGTTGAGAGGGCCTCCTCTTGAGATGCGTCGGGAACGCCGGGAACTCTTTCCCGACGAAGCAGGGAAAGGATCCCTCATCTCGAGCTACGAGGCGGAAACGGGGCTCCTCTGGATGTGGGCGGGACCCTCGTGATTCCTCTCGAGTGGAGTCGGGTATGTCGGGGAACTTCTTGATTTGCACCAAGGGTGTGAAGGACCCTTTCGAAGTTCCAGAGGGGAGGTGTGATCAGCCTCGAGACGCCTCAGCGGAAATGGGCCTCATCTCGCCTGGAGGGGAGAACCTCCTGGATTTTCTCCAGTTGCGGCAGGTCTTCTCGAGTTACGACGGGGACCTCAGGGACCCGCTCTGGTGGCCTCAGGAAAGGCCAGTCCCCATGCGAGTTGCTAGGGGACCTCTCGGGATTCCTCTCCCATCCATGCCGGGGCCTCAGTCCTTGTGTGGAGTCGGGGCCGGAACCTGAGGATTCCTCTCCAGTGTTGCCATGGATCTTGGGGTGCTTCTGAGTCTCCCCAGGGGAGTCAGGCCTCGTCTCGAGTGGGGGCATGCACGTGCGCTTTCCTCCCGAGCTGCAGCAGGAGTGTCACGCTTCCTGTCACGTGGATCAAGGGATCTGTGGCTTTCCCTTGAGGCTGTCCCTCGAGGCTTTCCCACGAGGCTTTCCCACAGGGCTGAGCCACGTGCCACCTTGGTGTGAGTCGATCCTCGGCGTGAAAGACGAGCCGGTGAAGGGAAAAGAGGTTCCTCTGGTATGGACTGAGACATCTGGGGGACTCTTGGAATGGTGGCACGACCCTGGAGTTCCTCTCGCCGTTCCTGTTGAGAGGGCCTCCTCTTGAGATGCTTCGGGAATGCCGGGAACTCTTTCCCGACGCAGCAGGGAAAGGATACCTCACCTCCAGCTACGAGGCGGAAACGGGGCTCCTCTGGATGTGGGCGGGACCCTCGTGATTCCTCTCGAGTGGAGACGGCTAGGTCGGGGAACTTCTTGATTTGCACCAAGGTTGTGAAGGACCCTTTCGAAGGTCCAGAGGTGAGGTGTGATCAGCCTCGAGACGGCTCAGCGGAAATGGGCCTCATCTCGCCTGGAGGGGAGAACCTCTTGGATTTTTTCGAGTTGCGGCAGGTCTTCTCGAGTTACGACGGGGACCTCAGGGACCCGCTCTGGTGGCCTCAGGAAAGGCCAGTCCCCATGCGAGTTGCTAGGGGACCTCTCGGGATTCCTCTCCCGTCCATGCCGGGGCCTCAGTCCTTGTGTGGAGTCGGGGCCGGAACCTGAGGATTCCTCTCCAGTGTTGCCATGGATCTTGGGGTGCTTCTGAGTCTCCCCAGGGGAGTCAGGCCTCGTCTCGAGTGGGGGCATGCACGTGCGCTTTCCTCCCGAGCTGCAGCAGGAGTGTCACGCTTCCTGTCACGTGGATCAAGGGATCTGTGGCTTTCCCTTGAGGCTGTCCCTCGAGGCTTTCCCACGAGGCTTTCCCACAGGGCTGAGCCACGTGCCACCTTGGTGTGAGTCGATCCTCGGCGTGAAAGACGAGCCGGTGAAGGGAAAAGAGGTTCCTCTGGTATGGACTGAGACATCTGGGGGACTCTTGGAATGGTGGCACGACCCTGGAGTTCCTCTCGCCGTTCCTGTTGAGAGGGCCTCCTCTTGAGATGCTTCGGGAATGCCGGGAACTCTTTCCCGACGCAGCAGGGAAAGGATACCTCACCTCCAGCTACGAGGCGGAAACGGGGCTCCTCTGGATGTGGGCGGGACCCTCGTGATTCCTCTCGAGTGGAGACGGCTAGGTCGGGGAACTTCTTGATTTGCACCAAGGTTGTGAAGGACCCTTTCGAAGGTCCAGAGGTGAGGTGTGATCAGCCTCGAGACGGCTCAGCGGAAATGGGCCTCATCTCGCCTGGAGGGGAGAACCTCTTGGATTTTTTCGAGTTGCGGCAGGTCTTCTCGAGTTACGACGGGGACCTCAGGGACCCGCTCTGGTGGCCTCAGGAAAGGCCAGTCCCCATGCGAGTTGCTAGGGGACCTCTCGGGATTCCTCTCCCGTCCATGCCGGGGCCTCAGTCCTTGTGTGGAGTCGGGGCCGGAACCTGAATATTCCTCTCCAGTGTTGCCATGGATCTTGGGGTGCTTCTGAGTCTCCCCAGGGGAGTCAGGCAACGTCTCGAGTGGGGGCATGCACGTGCGCTTACCACCCGAGCTGCAGCAGTAGTGTCACGCTTCCTGTCACGTGGATCAAGGGATCTGTGGCTTTCCCTCGAGGCTGTCCCTCGAGGCTTTCCCACGAGGCTTTCCCACAGGGCTGTGCCACGTGCCACCTTGGTGTGAGTCGATCCTCGGCGTGAAAGACGAGCCGGTGAAGGGAAAAGAGGTTCCTCTGGAATGGACTGAGACATCTGGGGGACTCTTGGAATTGTGGCACGACCCTGGAGTTCCTCTCGCCGTTCCTGTTGAGAGGGCCTCCTCTTGAGATGCGTCGGGAACGCCGGGAACTCTTTCCCGACGAAGCAGGGAAAGGATCCCTCATCTCGAGCTACGAGGCGGAAACGGGGCTCCTCTGGATGTGGGCGGGACCCTCGTGATTCCTCTCGAGTGGAGACGGCTATGTCGGGGAACTTCTTGATTTGCACCAAGGGTGTGAAGGACCCTTTCGAAGTTCCAGAGGGGAGGTGTGATCAGCCTCGAGACGCCTCAGCGGAAATGGGCCTCATCTCGCCTGGAGGGGAGAACCTCCTGGCTTTTCTCCAGTTGCGGCAGGTCTTCTCGAGTTACGACGGGGACCTCAGGGACCCGCTCTGGTGGCCTCAGGAAAGGCCAGTCCCCATGCGAGTTGCTAGAGGACCTCTCGGGATTCCTCTCCCGTCCATGCCGGGGCCTCAGTCCTTGTGTGGAGTCGGGGCCGGAACCTGAGGATTCCTCTCCAGTGTTGCCATGGATCTTGGGGTGCTTCTGAGTCTCCCCAGGGGAGTCAGGCCTCGTCTCAAGTGGGGGCATGCACGTGCGCTTTCCTCCCGAGCTGCAGCAGGAGTGTCACGCTTCCTGTCACGTGGATCAAGGGATCTGTGGCTTTCCCTTGAGGCTGTCCCTCGAGGCTTTCCCACGAGGCTTTCCCACAGGGCTGAGCCACGTGCCACCTTGGTGTGAGTCGATCCTCGGCGTGAAAGACGAGCCGGTGAAGGGAAAAGAGGTTCCTCTGGAATGGACTGAGACATCTGGGGGACTCTTGGAATGGTGGCACGACCCTGGAGTTCCTCTCGCCGTTCCTGTTGAGAGGGCCTCCTCTTGAGATGCTTCGGGAATGCCGGGAACTCTTTCCCGACGCAGCAGGGAAAGGATCCCTCATCTCGAGCTACGAGGCGGAAACGGGGCTCCTCTGGATGTGGGCGGGACCCTCGTGATTCCTCTCGAGTGGAGACGGGTATGTCGGGGAACTTCTTGATTTGCACCAAGGGTGTGAAGGACCCTTTCGAAGGTCCAGAAGTGAGGTGTGATCAGCCTCGAGACGGCTCAGCGGAAATGGGCCTCATCTCGCCTGGAGGGGAGAACCTCTTGGATTTTTTCGAGTTGCGGCAGATCTTCTCGAGTTACGACGGGGACCTCAGGGACCCGCTCTGGTGGCCTCAGGAAAGGCCAGTCCCCATGCGAGTTGCTAGGGGACCTCTCGGGATTCCTCTCCCGTCCATGCCGGGGCCTCAGTCCTTGTGTGGAGTCGGGGCCGGAACCTGAGGATTCCTCTCCAGTGTTGCCATGGATCTTGGGGTGCTTCTGAGTCTCCCCAGGGGAGTCAGGCCTCGTCTCGAGTGGGGGCATGCACGTGCGCTTTCCTCCCGAGCTGCAGCAGTAGTGTCACGCTTCCTGTCACGTGGATCAAGGGATCTGTGGCTTTCCCTCGAGGCTGTCCCTCGAGGCTTTCCCACGAGGCTTTCCCACAGGGCTGTGCCACGTGCCACCTTGGTGTGAGTCGATCCTCGGCGTGAAAGACGAGCCGGTGAAGGGAAAAGAGGTTCCTCTGGAATGGACTGAGACATCTGGGGGACTCTTGGAATTGTGGCACGACCCTGGAGTTCCTCTCGCCGTTCCTGTTGAGAGGGCCTCCTCTTGAGATGCTTCGGAAATGCCGGGAACTCTTTCCCGACGAAGCAGGGAAAGGATCCCTCATCTCGAGCTACGAGGCGGAAACGGGGCTCCTCTGGATGTGGGCGGGACCCTCGTGATTCCTCTCGAGTGGAGACGGGTATGTCGGGGAACTTCTTGATTTGCACCAAGGGTGTGAAGGACCCTTTCGAAGGTCCAGAAGTGAGGTGTGATCAGCCTCGAGACGGCTCAGCGGAAATGGGCCTCATCTCGCCTGGAGGGGAGAACCTCTTGGATTTTTTCGAGTTGCGGCAGGTCTTCTCGAGTTACGACGGGGACCTCAGGGACCCGCTCTGGTGGCCTCAGGAAAGGCCAGTCCCCATGCGAGTTGCTAGGGGACCTCTCGGGATTCCTCTCCCGTCCATGCCGGGGCCTCAGTCCTTGTGTGGAGTCGGGGCCGGAACCTGAGGATTCCTCTCCAGTGTTGCCATGGATCTTGGGGTGCTTCTGAGTCTCCCCAGGGGAGTCAGGCAACGTCTCGAGTGGGGGCATGCACGTGCGCTTTCCACCCGAGCTGCAGCAGTAGTGTCACGCTTCCTGTCACGTGGATCAAGGGATCTGTGGCTTTCCCTCGAGGCTGTCCCTCGAGGCTTTCCCACGAGGCTTTCCCACAGGGCTGTGCCACGTGCCACCTTGGTGTGAGTCGATCCTCGGCGTGAAAGACGAGCCGGTGAAGGGAAAAGAGGTTCCTCTGGAATGGACTGAGACATCTGGGGGACTCTTGGAATTGTGGCACGACCCTGGAGTTCCTCTCGCCGTTCCTGTTGAGAGGGCCTCCTCTTGAGATGCGTCGGGAACGCCGGGAACTCTTTCCCGACGAAGCAGGGAAAGGATCCCTCATCTCGAGCTACGAGGCGGAAACGGGGCTCCTCTGGATGTGGGCGGGACCCTCGTGATTCCTCTCGAGTGGAGTCGGGTATGTCGGGGAACTTCTTGATTTGCACCAAGGGTGTGAAGGACCCTTTCGAAGTTCCAGAGGGGAGGTGTGATCAGCCTCGAGACGCCTCAGCGGAAATGGGCCTCATCTCGCCTGGAGGGGAGAACCTCCTGGATTTTCTCCAGTTGCGGCAGGTCTTCTCGAGTTACGACGGGGACCTCAGGGACCCGCTCTGGTGGCCTCAGGAAAGGCCAGTCCCCATGCGAGTTGCTAGGGGACCTCTCGGGATTCCTCTCCCATCCATGCCGGGGCCTCAGTCCTTGTGTGGAGTCGGGGCCGGAACCTGAGGATTCCTCTCCAGTGTTGCCATGGATCTTGGGGTGCTTCTGAGTCTCCCCAGGGGAGTCAGGCCTCGTCTCGAGTGGGGGCATGCACGTGCGCTTTCCTCCCGAGCTGCAGCAGGAGTGTCACGCTTCCTGTCACGTGGATCAAGGGATCTGTGGCTTTCCCTTGAGGCTGTCCCTCGAGGCTTTCCCACGAGGCTTTCCCACAGGGCTGAGCCACGTGCCACCTTGGTGTGAGTCGATCCTCGGCGTGAAAGACGAGCCGGTGAAGGGAAAAGAGGTTCCTCTGGTATGGACTGAGACATCTGGGGGACTCTTGGAATGGTGGCACGACCCTGGAGTTCCTCTCGCCGTTCCTGTTGAGAGGGCCTCCTCTTGAGATGCTTCGGGAATGCCGGGAACTCTTTCCCGACGCAGCAGGGAAAGGATACCTCACCTCCAGCTACGAGGCGGAAACGGGGCTCCTCTGGATGTGGGCGGGACCCTCGTGATTCCTCTCGAGTGGAGACGGCTAGGTCGGGGAACTTCTTGATTTGCACCAAGGTTGTGAAGGACCCTTTCGAAGGTCCAGAGGTGAGGTGTGATCAGCCTCGAGACGGCTCAGCGGAAATGGGCCTCATCTCGCCTGGAGGGGAGAACCTCTTGGATTTTTTCGAGTTGCGGCAGGTCTTCTCGAGTTACGACGGGGACCTCAGGGACCCGCTCTGGTGGCCTCAGGAAAGGCCAGTCCCCATGCGAGTTGCTAGGGGACCTCTCGGGATTCCTCTCCCGTCCATGCCGGGGCCTCAGTCCTTGTGTGGAGTCGGGGCCGGAACCTGAATATTCCTCTCCAGTGTTGCCATGGATCTTGGGGTGCTTCTGAGTCTCCCCAGGGGAGTCAGGCAACGTCTCGAGTGGGGGCATGCACGTGCGCTTACCACCCGAGCTGCAGCAGTAGTGTCACGCTTCCTGTCACGTGGATCAAGGGATCTGTGGCTTTCCCTCGAGGCTGTCCCTCGAGGCTTTCCCACGAGGCTTTCCCACAGGGCTGTGCCACGTGCCACCTTGGTGTGAGTCGATCCTCGGCGTGAAAGACGAGCCGGTGAAGGGAAAAGAGGTTCCTCTGGAATGGACTGAGACATCTGGGGGACTCTTGGAATTGTGGCACGACCCTGGAGTTCCTCTCGCCGTTCCTGTTGAGAGGGCCTCCTCTTGAGATGCGTCGGGAACGCCGGGAACTCTTTCCCGACGAAGCAGGGAAAGGATCCCTCATCTCGAGCTACGAGGCGGAAACGGGGCTCCTCTGGATGTGGGCGGGACCCTCGTGATTCCTCTCGAGTGGAGACGGCTATGTCGGGGAACTTCTTGATTTGCACCAAGGGTGTGAAGGACCCTTTCGAAGTTCCAGAGGGGAGGTGTGATCAGCCTCGAGACGCCTCAGCGGAAATGGGCCTCATCTCGCCTGGAGGGGAGAACCTCCTGGCTTTTCTCCAGTTGCGGCAGGTCTTCTCGAGTTACGACGGGGACCTCAGGGACCCGCTCTGGTGGCCTCAGGAAAGGCCAGTCCCCATGCGAGTTGCTAGAGGACCTCTCGGGATTCCTCTCCCGTCCATGCCGGGGCCTCAGTCCTTGTGTGGAGTCGGGGCCGGAACCTGAGGATTCCTCTCCAGTGTTGCCATGGATCTTGGGGTGCTTCTGAGTCTCCCCAGGGGAGTCAGGCCTCGTCTCAAGTGGGGGCATGCACGTGCGCTTTCCTCCCGAGCTGCAGCAGGAGTGTCACGCTTCCTGTCACGTGGATCAAGGGATCTGTGGCTTTCCCTTGAGGCTGTCCCTCGAGGCTTTCCCACGAGGCTTTCCCACAGGGCTGAGCCACGTGCCACCTTGGTGTGAGTCGATCCTCGGCGTGAAAGACGAGCCGGTGAAGGGAAAAGAGGTTCCTCTGGAATGGACTGAGACATCTGGGGGACTCTTGGAATGGTGGCACGACCCTGGAGTTCCTCTCGCCGTTCCTGTTGAGAGGGCCTCCTCTTGAGATGCTTCGGGAATGCCGGGAACTCTTTCCCGACGCAGCAGGGAAAGGATCCCTCATCTCGAGCTACGAGGCGGAAACGGGGCTCCTCTGGATGTGGGCGGGACCCTCGTGATTCCTCTCGAGTGGAGACGGGTATGTCGGGGAACTTCTTGATTTGCACCAAGGGTGTGAAGGACCCTTTCGAAGGTCCAGAAGTGAGGTGTGATCAGCCTCGAGACGGCTCAGCGGAAATGGGCCTCATCTCGCCTGGAGGGGAGAACCTCTTGGATTTTTTCGAGTTGCGGCAGATCTTCTCGAGTTACGACGGGGACCTCAGGGACCCGCTCTGGTGGCCTCAGGAAAGGCCAGTCCCCATGCGAGTTGCTAGGGGACCTCTCGGGATTCCTCTCCCGTCCATGCCGGGGCCTCAGTCCTTGTGTGGAGTCGGGGCCGGAACCTGAGGATTCCTCTCCAGTGTTGCCATGGATCTTGGGGTGCTTCTGAGTCTCCCCAGGGGAGTCAGGCCTCGTCTCGAGTGGGGGCATGCACGTGCGCTTTCCTCCCGAGCTGCAGCAGTAGTGTCACGCTTCCTGTCACGTGGATCAAGGGATCTGTGGCTTTCCCTCGAGGCTGTCCCTCGAGGCTTTCCCACGAGGCTTTCCCACAGGGCTGTGCCACGTGCCACCTTGGTGTGAGTCGATCCTCGGCGTGAAAGACGAGCCGGTGAAGGGAAAAGAGGTTCCTCTGGAATGGACTGAGACATCTGGGGGACTCTTGGAATTGTGGCACGACCCTGGAGTTCCTCTCGCCGTTCCTGTTGAGAGGGCCTCCTCTTGAGATGCTTCGGAAATGCCGGGAACTCTTTCCCGACGAAGCAGGGAAAGGATCCCTCATCTCGAGCTACGAGGCGGAAACGGGGCTCCTCTGGATGTGGGCGGGACCCTCGTGATTCCTCTCGAGTGGAGACGGGTATGTCGGGGAACTTCTTGATTTGCACCAAGGGTGTGAAGGACCCTTTCGAAGGTCCAGAAGTGAGGTGTGATCAGCCTCGAGACGGCTCAGCGGAAATGGGCCTCATCTCGCCTGGAGGGGAGAACCTCTTGGATTTTTTCGAGTTGCGGCAGGTCTTCTCGAGTTACGACGGGGACCTCAGGGACCCGCTCTGGTGGCCTCAGGAAAGGCCAGTCCCCATGCGAGTTGCTAGGGGACCTCTCGGGATTCCTCTCCCGTCCATGCCGGGGCCTCAGTCCTTGTGTGGAGTCGGGGCCGGAACCTGAGGATTCCTCTCCAGTGTTGCCATGGATCTTGGGGTGCTTCTGAGTCTCCCCAGGGGAGTCAGGCAACGTCTCGAGTGGGGGCATGCACGTGCGCTTTCCACCCGAGCTGCAGCAGTAGTGTCACGCTTCCTGTCACGTGGATCAAGGGATCTGTGGCTTTCCCTCGAGGCTGTCCCTCGAGGCTTTCCCACGAGGCTTTCCCACAGGGCTGTGCCACGTGCCACCTTGGTGTGAGTCGATCCTCGGCGTGAAAGACGAGCCGGTGAAGGGAAAAGAGGTTCCTCTGGAATGGACTGAGACATCTGGGGGACTCTTGGAATTGTGGCACGACCCTGGAGTTCCTCTCGCCGTTCCTGTTGAGAGGGCCTCCTCTTGAGATGCGTCGGGAACGCCGGGAACTCTTTCCCGACGAAGCAGGGAAAGGATCCCTCATCTCGAGCTACGAGGCGGAAACGGGGCTCCTCTGGATGTGGGCGGGACCCTCGTGATTCCTCTCGAGTGGAGTCGGGTATGTCGGGGAACTTCTTGATTTGCACCAAGGGTGTGAAGGACCCTTTCGAAGTTCCAGAGGGGAGGTGTGATCAGCCTCGAGACGCCTCAGCGGAAATGGGCCTCATCTCGCCTGGAGGGGAGAACCTCCTGGATTTTCTCCAGTTGCGGCAGGTCTTCTCGAGTTACGACGGGGACCTCAGGGACCCGCTCTGGTGGCCTCAGGAAAGTCCAGTCCCCATGCGAGTTGCTAGGGGACCTCTCGGGAATCCTCTCCCGTCCATGCCGGGGCCTCAGTCCTTGTGTGGAGTCGGGGCCGGAACCTGAGGATTCCTCTCCAGTGTTGCCATGGATCTTGGGGTGCTTCTGAGTCTCCCCAGGGGAGTCAGGCCTCGTCTCGAGTGGGGGCATGCACGTGCGCTTTCCTCCCGAGCTGCAGCAGGAGTGTCACGCTTCCTGTCACGTGGATCAAGGGATCTGTGGCTTTCCCTTGAGGCTGTCCCTCGAGGCTTTCCCACGAGGCTTTCCCACAGGGCTGAGCCACGTGCCACCTTGGTGTGAGTCGATCCTCGGCGTGAAAGACGAGCCGGTGAAGGGAAAAGAGGTTCCTCTGGAATGGACTGTGACATCTGGGGGACTCTTGGAATGGTGGCACGACCCTGGAGTTCCTCTCGCCGTTCCTGTTGAGAGGGCCTCCTCTTGAGATGCGACGGGAACGCCGGGAACTCTTTCCCGACGAAGCAGGGAAAGGATCCCTCATCTCGAGCTACGAGGCTGAAACGGGGCTCCTCTGGATGTGTGCGGGACCCTCGTGTTTCCTCTCGAGTGGAGACGGCTATGTCGGGGAACTTCTTGATTTGCACCAAGGGTGTGAAGGACCCTTTCGAAGTTCCAGAGGTGAGGTGTGATCAGCCTCGAGACGCCTCAGCAGAAATGGGCCTCATCTCGCCTGGAGGGGAGAACCTCCTGGATTTTCTCGAGTTGCGGCAGGTCTTCTCGAGTTACGACGGGGACCTCAGGGACCCGCTCTGGTGGCCTCAGGAAAGGCCAGTCCCCATGCGAGTTGCTAGGGGACCTCTCGGGATTCCTCTCCCGTCCATGCCGGGGCCTCAGTCCTTGTGTGGAGTCGGGGCCGGAACCTGAGGATTCCTCTGCAGTGTTGCCATGGATCTTGGGGTGCTTCTGAGTCTCCCCAGGGGAGTCAGGCCTCGTCTCGAGTGGGGGCATGTACGTGCGCTTTCCTCCCGAGCTGCAGAAGTAGTGTCACGCTTCCTGTCACGTGGATCAAGGGATCTGTGGCTTTCCCTCGAGGCTGTCCCTCGAGGCTTTCCCATGAGGCTTTCCCTGAGGGCTGTGCCACGTGCAATCTTGGTGGGATTCGATCCTCGGCGTGAAAGATGAGCCGGTGAAGGGAAAAGAGGTTCCTCTGGAATGGACTGAAACATCTGGGGAACTCTTGGAATGGTGGCACGACCCTGGAGTTCCTCTCGCCGTTCCTGTTGAGAGGGCCTCCTCTTGAGATGCGACGGGAAGGCCGGGAACTCTTTCCCGACGAAGCAGGGAAAGGATCCCTCATCTCGAGCTACGAGGCGGAAACGGGGCTCCTCTGGATGTGGGCGGGACCCTCGTGATTCCTCTCGAGTGGAGACGGGTATGTCGGGGAACTTCTTGATTTGCACCAAGGGTGTGAAGGACCCTTTCGAAGTTCCAGAGGTGAGGTGTGATCAGCCTCGAGACGCCTCAGCGGAAATGGGCCTCATCTCGCCTGGAGGGGAGAACCTCCTGGATTTTTTCGAGTTGCGGCAGGTCTTCTCGAGTTACGACGGGGACCTCAGGGACCCGCTCTGGTGGCCTCAGGAAAGGCCAGTCCCCATGCGAGTTGCCAGGGTCCCTCTCGGGATTCCTCTCCCGTCCATGCCGGGGCCTCAGTCCGTGTGTGGAGTCGGGGCCGGAACCTGAGGATTCCTCTCCAGTGTTGCCATGGATCTTGGGGTGCTTCTGAGTCTCCCCAGGGGAGTCAGGCTTCGTCTCGAGTGGGGGCATGCACGTGCGCTTTCCTCCCGAGCTGCAGCAGTAGTGTCACGCTTCCTGTCACGAGGATCAAGGGATCTGTGGCTTTCCCTCGAGGCTGTCCCTCGAGGCTTTCCCACGAGGCTTACCCACAGGGCTGTGCCACGTGCCACCTTGGTGTGAGTCGATCCTCGGCGTGAAAGACGAGCCGATGAAGGGAAAAGAGGTTCCTCTGGAATGGACTGAGACATCTGGGGGACTCTTGGAATGGTGGCACGGCCCTGGAGTTCCTCTCGCCGTTCCTGTTGAGAGGGCCTCCTCTTGAGATGCGACGGGAACGCCGGGAACTCTTTCCCGACGAAGCAGGGAAAGGATCCCTCATCTCGAGCTACGAGGCTGAAACGGGGCTCCTCTGGATGTGTGCGGGACCCTCGTGTTTCCTCTCGAGTGGAGACGGCTATATCGGGGAACTTCTTGATTTGCACCAAGGGTGTGAAGGACCCTTTCGAAGTTCCAGAGGTGAGGTGTGATCAGCCTCGAGACGCCTCAGCGGAAATGGGCCTCATCTCGCCTGGAGGGGAGAACCTCCTGGATTTTCTCGAGTTGCGGCAGGTCTTCTCGAGTTACGACGGGGACCTCAGGGACCCGCTCTGGTGGCCTCATGGAAAGGCCAGTCCCCATGCGAGTTGCTAGTGGACCTCTCGGGATTCCTCTCCCGTCCATGTCGGAGCCTCAGTCCTTGTGTGGAGTCGGGGCCGGAACCTGAGGTTTCCTCTCCAGTGTTGCCATGGATCTTGGGGTGCTTCTGAGTCTCCCCAGGGGAGTCAGGCCTCGTCTCGAGTGGGGACATGCACGTGCGCTTTCCGCCCGAACTGCAGGTGTAGTGTCACGCTTCCTGTCACGTGGATCAAGGGATCTGTGGCTTTCCCTCGAGGCTGTCCCTCGAGGCTTTCCCTCAGGGCTGTGCCACGTGCCACCTTGGTGGGAGTCGATCCTCGGCGTGAAAGACGAGCCGGTGAAGGGAAAAGAGGTTTCTCTGGAATGGACTGAGACATCTGGGGGACTCTTGGAATGGTGGCACGACCCTGGAATTCCTCTCGCCGTTCCTGTTGAGAGGGCCTCCTCTTGAGATGCGACGGGAACGCCGGGAACTCTTTCCCGACGAAGCAGGGAAAGGATGCCTCATCTCGAGCTACGAAGCCGAAACGGGGCTCCGCTGGAGGTGGGCGGGACCCTCGTGATTCCTCTCGAGTGGAGACGGGTATGTCGGGGAACTTCTTGATTTGCACCAAGGGTGTTAAGGACCCTTTCGAAGTTCCAGAGTTGAGGTGTAATCAGCCTCGAGACGCCTCAGCGGAAATGGGCCTCATCTCGCCTGGAGGGGAGAACCTCCTGGATTTTCTCGTGTTGCGGCAGGTCTTCTCGAGTTACGATGGGGACCTCAGGGACCCGCTCTGGTGGCCTCAGGAAAGGCCAGTCCCCATGCGAGTTGCTAGGGGACCTCTCGGGATTCCTCTCCCGTCCATGCCGTGGCCTCAGTCCTTGTGTGGAGTCGGCGCCGGAACCTGAGGATTCCTCTCCAGTGTTGCCATGGATCTTGGGGTGCTTCTGAGTCTCCCCAGGGGAGTCAGGCCTCGTCTCGAGTGGGGGCATGCACGTGCGCTTTCCTCCCGAGCTGCAGCAGTAGTGTCACGCTTCCTGTCACGTGGATCAAGGGATCTGTGGCTTTCCCTCGAGGCTGTCCCTCGAGGCTTTCCCACGAGGCTTTCCCACAGGGCTGTGCCACGTGCCACCTTGGTGTGAGTCGATCCTCGGGGTGAAAGACGAGCCGGTGAAGGGAAAACAGGTTCCTCTGGAATGGACTGAGACATCTGGGGGACTCTTGGAATGGTGGTACGACCCTGGAGTTCCTCTCGCCGTTCCTGTTGAGAGGGCCTCCTCTTGAGATGCGACGGGAACGCCGGGAACTCTTTCCCGACGAAGCAGGGAAAGCATGCCTCATCTCGAGCTATGAGGCGGAAACGGGGCTCCTCTGGATGTGGGCGGGACCCTAGTGATTCCTCTCGAGTGGAGACGGGTATGTCGGGGAACTTCTTGATTTGCACCAAGGGTGTGAAGGACCCTTTCGAAGTTCCAGACGTGAGGTGTGATCAGCCTCGAGACGCCTCAGCGGAAATGGGCCTCATCTCGCCTGGAGGGGAGAACCTCCTGGATTTTCTCGAGTTGGGGCAGGTCTTCTCGAGTAACGAAGGGGACCTCAGGGACCCGCTCTGGTGGCCTCAGGAAAGGCCGGTCCCCATGCGAGTTGATAGGGGGCCTCTCGGGATTCCTCTCCCGTCCATGCCAGGGCCTCAGTCCTTGTATGGAGTCGGGGTCGGAACCTGAGGATTCCTCTCCAGTGTTGCCATGGATCTTGGGGTGCTTCTGAGTCTCCCCAGGGTGTCAGGCCTCGTCTCGAGTGGGGGCATGCACGTGCGCTTTCCGCCCGAGCTGCAGCAGTAGTGTCACGCTTCCTGTCACGTGGATCAAGGGATCTGTGGCTTTCCCTCGAGGCTGTGCCTCGAGGCTTTCCCACGAGGCTTTCCCACAGGGCTCTGCCACGTGCCACCTTGGTGTGAGTCGATCCTCGGCGTGAAAGACGAGCCGGTGAAGGGAAAAGAGGTTCCTCTGGAATGGACTGAGACATCTGGGGGACTCTTGGAATGGTGGCACGACCCTGGAGTTCCTCTCGCCGTTCCTGTTGAGAGGGCCTCCTCTTGAGATGCGACGGGAACGCCGGGAACTCTTTCCCGAAGAAGCAGGGAAAGGATCCCTCATCTCGAGCTACGAGGCGGAAACGGGGCTCCTCTGGATGTGGGCGGGACCCTCGTGATTCCTCTCGAGTGGAGACGGCTAGGTCGGGGAACTTCTTGATTTGCACCAAGGGTGTGAAGGAGCCTTTCGAAGTTCCAGAGGTGAGGTGTGATCAGCCTCGAGACGCCTCAGCGGAAATGGGCCTCATCTCGCCTGGAGGGGAGAACCTCCTGGATTTTCTCGAGTTGCGGCAGGTCTTCTCGAGTTACGACGGGGACCTCAGGGACCCGCTCTGGTGGCCTCAGGAAAGGCCAGTCCCCGTGCGAGTTGCTAGGGGACCTCTCGGGATTCCTCTCCCGTCCATACCGGGGCCTCAGTCCTTGTGTGGAGTCGGGGCCGGAACCCGAGGATTCCTCTCCAGTGTTGCCATGGATCTTGGGGTGCTTCTGAGTCTCCCCAGGGGAGTCAGGCCTCGTCTCAAGTGGGGGCATGCACGTGCGCTTTCCTCCCGAGCTGCAGCAGAAGTGTCACGCTTCCTGTCACGTGGATCAAGGGATCTGTGGCTTTCCCTCGAGGCTGTCCCTCGAGGCTTTCCCACGAGGCTTTCCCACAGGGCTGTGCCACGTGCCACCTTGGTGGGAGTCGATCCTCGGCGTGAAAGACGAGCCGGTGAAGGGAAAAGAGGTTCCTCTGGAATGGACTGAGACATCTGGGGGACTCTTGGAATGGTGGCACGACCCTGGAGTTCCTCTCGCCGTTCCTGTTGAGAGGGCCTCCTCTTGAGATGCGACGGGAACGCCGGGAACTCTTTCCCGACGAAGCAGGGAAAGGATCCCTCATCTCGAGCTACGAGGCGGAAACGGGGCTCCTCTGGATGTGGGCGGGACCCTCGTGATTCCTCTCGAGTGGAGACGGCTAGGTCGGGGAACTTCTTGATTTGCACCAAGGGTGTGAAGGACCCTTTCGAAGTTCCAGAGGTGAGGTGTGATCAGCCTCGAGACGCCTCAGCGGAAATGGGCCTCATCTCGCCTGGAGGGGAGAACCTCCTGGATTTTCTCGAGTTGCGGCAGGTCTTCTCGAGTTACGACGGGGACCTCAGGGACCCGCTCTGGTGGCCTCAGGAAAGGCCAGTCCCCATGCGAGTTGCTAGGGGACCTCTCGGGATTCCTCTCCCGTCCATGCCGGGGCCTCAGTCCTTGTGTGGAGTCGGGGCCGGAACCTGAGGATTCCTCTCCAGTGTTGCCATGGCTCTTGGTGTGCTTCTGAGTCTCCCCAGGGGAGTCAGGCCTCGTCTCGAGTGGGGGCATGCACGTGCGCTTTCCTCCCGAGCTGCAGCAGAAGTGTCACGCTTCCTGTCACGTGGATCAAGGGATCTGTGGCTTTCCCTCGAGGCTGTCCCTCGAGGCTTTCCCGCAGGGCTGTGCCACGTGCCACCTTGGTGTGAGTCGATCCTCGGCGTGAAAGACGAGCCGGTGAAGGGAAAAGAGGTTCCTCTGGAATGGACTGAGACATCTGGGGGACTCTTGGAATGGTGGCACGACCCTGGAGTTCCTCTCGCCGTTCCTGTTGAGAGGGCCTCCTCTTGAGATGCGACGGGAACGCCGGGAACTCTTTCCCGACGAAGCAGGAAAGGATCCCTCATCTTGAGCTACGAGGCGGAAACGGGGCTCCTCTGGATGTGGGCGGGACCCTCGTGATTCCTCTCGAGTGGAGACGGCTAGGTCGGGGAACTTCTTGATTTGCACCAAGGGTGTGAAGGACCCTTTCGAAGTTCCAGAGGTGAGGTGTGATCAGCCTCGAGACGCCTCAGCGGAAATGGGCCTCATCTCGCCTGGAGGGGAGAACCTCCTGGATTTTCTCGAGTTGCGGCAGGTCTTCTCGAGTTACGACGGGGACCTCAGGGACCCGCTCTGGTGGCCTCAGGAAAGGCCAGTCCCCGTGCGAGTTGCTAGGGGACCTCTCGGGATTCCTCTCCCGTCCATGCCGGGGCCTCAGTCCTTGTGTGGAGTCGGGGCCGGAACCTGAGGTTTCCTCTCCAGTGTTGCCATGGATCTTGGGGTGCTTCTGAGTCTCCCCAGGGGAGTCAGGCCTCGTCTCGAGTGGGGGCATGCACGTGCGCTTTCCTCCCGAGCTGCAGCAGTAGTGTCACGCTTCCTGTCACGTGGATCAAGGGATCTGTGGCTTTCCCTCGAGGCTGTCCCTCGAGGCTTTCCCACGAGGCTTTCCCACAGGGCTGTGCCACGTGCCACCTTGGTGGGAGTCGATCCTCGGCGTGAAAGACGAGCCGGTGAAGGGAAAAGAGGTTCCTCTGGAATGGACTGAGACATCTGGGGGACTCTTGGAATGGTGGCACGACCCTGGAGTTCCTCTCGCCGTTCCTGTTGAGAGGGCCTCCTCTTGAGATGCGACGGGAACGCCGGGAACTCTTTCCCGACGAAGCAGGGAAAGGATCCCTCATCTCGAGCTACGAGGCGGAAACGGGGCTCCTCTGGATGTGGGCGGGACCCTCGTGATTCCTCTCGAGTGGAGACGGCTAGGTCGGGGAACTTCTTGATTTGCACCAAGGGTGTGAAGGACCCTTTCGAAGTTCCAGAGGTGAGGTGTGATCAGCCTCGAGACGCCTCAGCGGAAATGGGCCTCATCTCGCCTGGAGGGGAGAACCTCCTGGATTTTCTCGAGTTGCGGCAGGTCTTCTCGAGTTACGACGGGGACCTCAGGGACCCGCTCTGGTGGCCTCAGGAAAGGCCAGTCCCCATGCGAGTTGCTAGGGGACCTCTCGGGATTCCTCTCCCGTCCATGCCGGGGCCTCAGTCCTTGTGTGGAGTCGGGGCCGGAACCTGAGGATTCCTCTCCAGTGTTGCCATGGCTCTTGGTGTGCTTCTGAGTCTCCCCAGGGGAGTCAGGCCTCGTCTCGAGTGGGGGCATGCACGTGCGCTTTCCTCCCGAGCTGCAGCAGAAGTGTCACGCTTCCTGTCACGTGGATCAAGGGATCTGTGGCTTTCCCTCGAGGCTGTCCCTCGAGGCTTTCCCGCAGGGCTGTGCCACGTGCCACCTTGGTGTGAGTCGATCCTCGGCGTGAAAGACGAGCCGGTGAAGGGAAAAGAGGTTCCTCTGGAATGGACTGAGACATCTGGGGGACTCTTGGAATGGTGGCACGACCCTGGAGTTCCTCTCGCCGTTCCTGTTGAGAGGGCCTCCTCTTGAGATGCGACGGGAACGCCGGGAACTCTTTCCCGACGAAGCAGGAAAGGATCCCTCATCTTGAGCTACGAGGCGGAAACGGGGCTCCTCTGGATGTGGGCGGGACCCTCGTGATTCCTCTCGAGTGGAGACGGCTAGGTCGGGGAACTTCTTGATTTGCACCAAGGGTGTGAAGGAGCCTTTCGAAGTTCCAGAGGTGAGGTGTGATCAGCCTCGAGACGCCTCAGCGGAAATGGGCCTCATCTCGCCTGGAGGGGAGAACCTCCTGGATTTTCTCGAGTTGCGGCAGGTCTTCTCGAGTTACGACGGGGACCTCAGGGACCCGCTCTGGTGGCCTCAGGAAAGGCCAGTCCCCGTGCGAGTTGCTAGGGGACCTCTCGGGATTCCTCTCCCGTCCATGCCGGGGCCTCAGTCCTTGTGTGGAGTCGGGGCCGGAACCTGAGGTTTCCTCTCCAGTGTTGCCATGGATCTTGGGGTGCTTCTGAGTCTCCCCAGGGGAGTCAGGCCTCGTCTCGAGTGGGGGCATGCACGTGCGCTTTCCTCCCGAGCTGCAGCAGTAGTGTCACGCTTCCTGTCACGTGGATCAAGGGATCTGTGGCTTTCCCTCGAGGCTGTCCCTCGAGGCTTTCCCACGAGGCTTTCCCACAGGGCTGTGCCACGTGCCACCTTGGTGGGAGTCGATCCTCGGCGTGAAAGACGAGCCGGTGAAGGGAAAATAGGTTCCTCTGGAATGGACTGAGACATCTGGGGGACTCTTGGAATGGTGGCACGACCCTGGAGTTCCTCTCGCCGTTCCTGTTGAGAGGGCCTCCTCTTGAGATGCGACGGGAACGCCGGGAACTCTTTCCCGACGAAGCAGGGAAAGGATCCCTCATCTCGAGCTACGAGGCGGAAACGGGGCTCCTCTGGATGTGGGCGGGACCCTCGTGATTCCTCTCGAGTGGAGACGGCTAGGTCGGGGAACTTCTTGATTTGCACCAAGGGTGTGAAGGACCCTTTCGAAGTTCCAGAGGTGAGGTGTGATCAGCCTCGAGACGCCTCAGCGGAAATGGGCCTCATCTCGAATGGAGGGGAGAACCTCCTGGATTTTCTCGAGTTGCGGCAGGTCTTCTCGAGTTACGACGGGGACCTCAGGGACCCGCTCTGGTGGCCTCAGGAAAGGCCAGTCCCCGTGCGAGTTGCTAGAGGACCTCTCGGGATTCCTCTCCCGTCCATGCCGGGGCCTCAGTCCTTGTGTGGAGTCGGGGCCGGAACCTGAGGATTCCTCTCCAGTGTTGCCATGGATCGTGGGGTGCTTCTGAGTCTCCCCAGGGGAGTCAGGCCTCGTCTCGAGTGGGGGCATGCACGTGCGCTTTCCTCCCGAGCTGCAGCAGTAGTGTCACGCTTCCTGTCACGTGGATCAAGGGATCTGTGGCTTTCCCTCGAGGCTGTCCCTCGAGGCTTTCCCACGAGGCTTTCCCACAGGGCTGTGCCACGTGCCACCTTGGTGTGAGTCGATCCTCGGCGTGAAAGACGAGCCGGTGAAGGGAAAAGAGTTTCCTCTGGAATGGACTGAGACATCTGGGGGACTCTTGGAATGGTGGCACGACCCTGGAGTTCCTCTCGCCGTTCCTGTTGAGAGGGCCTCCTCTTGAGATGCGACGGGAACGCCGGGAACTCTTTCCCGACGAAGCAGGGAAAGGATCCCTCATCTCGAGCTACGAGGCGGAAACGGGGCTCCTCTGGATGTGGGCGGGACCCTCGTGATTCCTCTCGAGTGGAGACGGCTAGGTCGGGGAACTTCTTGATTTGCACCAAGGGTGTGAAGGAGCCTTTCGAAGTTCCAGAGGTGAGGTGTGATCAGCCTCGAGACGCCTCAGCGGAAATGGGCCTCATCTCGCCTGGAGGGGAGAACCTCCTGGATTTTCTCGAGCTGTGGCAGGTCTTCCCGAGTTAAGACGGGGACCTCAGGGACCCGCTCTGGTGGCCTCAGGAAAGGCCAGTCCCCATGCGAGTTGCTAGGGGACCTCTCGGGATTCCTCTCCCGTCCATGCCGGGGCCTCAGTCCTTGTGTGGAGTCGGGGCCGGAACCTGAGGATTCCTCTCCAGTGTTGCCATGGATCTTGGGGTGCTTCTGAGTCTCCCCAGGGGAGTCAGGCCTCGTCTCGAGTGGGGGCATGCACGTGCGCTTTCCTCCCGAGCTGCAGCAGTAGTGTCACGCTTCCTGTCACGTGGATCAAGGGATCTGTGGCTTTCCCTCGAGGCTGTCCCTCGAGGCTTTCCCACGAGGCTTTCCCACAGGGCTGTGCCACGTGCCACCTTGGTGTGAGTCGATCCTCGGCGTGAAAGACGAGCCGGTGAAGGGAAAAGAGGTTCCTCTGGAATGGACTGAGACATCTGGGGGACTCTTGGAATGGTGGCACGACCCTGGAGTTCCTCTCGCCGTTCCTGTTGAGAGGGCCTCCCCTTGAGATGCGACGGGAACGCCGGGAACTCTTTCCCGAAGAAGCAGGGAAAGGATCCCTCATCTCGAGCTACGAGGCGGAAACGGGGCTCCTCTGGATGTGGGCGGGACCCTCGTGATTCCTCTCGAGTGGAGACGGGTATGTCGGGGAACTTCTTGATTTGCACCAAGGGTGTGAAGGAGCCTTTCGAAGTTCCAGAGGTGAGGTGTGATCAGCCTCGAGACGCCTCAGCGGAAATGGGCCTCATCTCGCCTGGAGGGGAGAACCTCCTGGATTTTCTCGAGCTGCGGCAGGTCTTCTCGAGTTACGACGGGGACCTCAGGGACCCGCTCTGGTGGCCTCAGGAAAGGCCAGTCCCCATGCGAGTTGCTAGGGGACCTCTCGGGATTCCTCTCCCGTCCATGCCGGGGCCTCAGTCCTTGTGTGGAGTCGGGGCCGGAACCTGAGGATTCCTCTCCAGTGTTGCCATGGATCTTGGGGTGCTTCTGAGTCTCCCCAGGGGAGTCAGGCCTCGTCTCGAGTGGGGGCATACACGTGCGCTTTCCTCCCGAGCTGCAGCAGTAGTGTCACGCTTCCTGTCACGTGGATCAAGGGATCTGTGGCTTTCCCTCGAGGCTGTCCCTCGAGGCTTTCCCACGAGGCTTTCCCACAGGGCTGTGCCACGTGCCACCTTGTTGTGAGTCGATCCTCGGCGTGAAAGACGAGCCGGTGAAGGGAAAAGAGGTTCCTCTGGAATGGACTGAGACATCTGGGGGACTCTTGGAATGGTGGCACGACCCTGGAGTTCCTCTCGCCGTTCCTGTTGAGAGGGCCTCCTCTTGACATGCGACGGGAACGCCGGGAACTCTTTCCCGACGAAGCAGGGAAAGGATCCCTCATCTCGAGCTACGAGGCGGAAACGGGGCTCCTCTGGATGTGGGCGGGACCCTCGTGATTCCTCTCGAGTGGAGACGGCTAGGTCGGGGAACTTCTTGATTTGCACCAAGGGTGTGAAGGACCCTTTCGAAGTTCCAGAGGTGAGGTGTGATCAGCCTCGAGACGCCTCAGCGGAAATGGGCCTCATCTCGCCTGGAGGGGAGAACCTCCTGGATTTTCTCGAGCTGCGGCAGGTCTTCTCGAGTTACGACGGGGACCTCAGGGACCCGCTCTGGTGGCCTCAGGAAAGGCCAGTCCCCATGCGAGTTGCTAGGTGACCTCTCGGGATTCCTCTCCTGTCCATGCCGGGGCCTCAGTCCTTGTGTGGAGTCGGGGCCGGAACCTGAGGATTCCTCTCCAGTGTTGCCATGGATCTTGGGGTGCTTCTGAGTCTCCCCAGGGGAGTCAGGCCTCGTCTCGAGTGGGGGCATGCACGTGCGCTTTCCTCCCGAGCTGCAGCAGTAGTGTCACGCTTCCTGTCACGTGGATCAAGGGA
The DNA here is from genome assembly GCF_023091745.1 of Budorcas taxicolor. Classification (NCBI taxonomy): domain Eukaryota; kingdom Metazoa; phylum Chordata; class Mammalia; order Artiodactyla; family Bovidae; genus Budorcas; species Budorcas taxicolor. The sequence goes on along the minus strand of NW_026292750.1, from coordinate 1,207,613 downwards.
TCTGTGGCTTTCCCTCGAGGCTGTGCCTCGAGGCTTTCCCACGAGGCTTTCCCACAGGGCTCTGCCACGTGCCACCTTGGTGTGAGTCGATCCTCGGCGTGAAAGACGAGCCGGTGAAGGGAAAAGAGGTTCCTCTGGAATGGACTGAGACATCTGGGGGACTCTTGGAATGGTGGCACGACCCTGGAGTTCCTCTCGCCGTTCCTGTTGAGAGGGCCTCCTCTTGAGATGCGACGGGAACGCCGGGAACTCTTTCCCGACGAAGCAGGGAAAGGATCCCTCATCTCGAGCTACGAGGGGGAAACGGGGCTCCTCTGGATGTGGGCGGGACCCTCGTGATTCCTCTCGAGTGGAGACGGCTAGGTCGGGGAACTTCTTGATTTGCACCAAGGGTGTGAAGGACCCTTTCGAAGTTCCAGAGGTGAGGTGTGATCAGCCTCGAGACGCCTCAGCGGAAATGGGCCTCATCTCGCCTGGAGGGGAGAACCTCCTGGATTTTCTCGAGCTGCGGCAGGTCTTCTCGAGTTACGACGGGGACCTCAGGGACCCGCTCTGGTGGCCTCAGGAAAGGCCAGTCCCCATGCGAGTTGCTAGGGGACCTCTCGGGATTCCTCTCCCGTCCATGCCGGGGCCTCAGTCCTTGTGTGGAGTCGGGGCCGGAACCTGAGGATTCCTCTCCAGTGTTGCCATGGATCTTGGGGTGCTTCTGAGTCTCCCCAGGGGAGTCAGGCCTCGTCTCGAGTGGGCGCATGCACGTGCGCTTTCCTCCCGAGCTGCAGCAGTAGTGTCACGCTTCCTGTCACGTGGATCAAGGGATCTGTGGCTTTCCCTCGAGGCTGTCCCTCGAGGCTTTCTCACGAGGCTTTCCCACAGGGCTGTGCCACGTGCCACCTTGGTGTGAGTCGATCCTCGGCGTGAAAGACGAGCCGGTGAAGGGAAAAGAGGTTCCTCTGGAATGGACTGAGACATCTGGGGGACTCTTGGAATGGTGGCACGACCCTGGAGTTCCTCTCGCCTTTCCTGTTGAGAGGGCCTCCTCTTGAGATGCGACGGGAACGCCGGGAACTCTTTCCCGACGAAGCAGGGAAAGGATCCCTCATCTCGAGCTACGAGGCGGAAACGGGGCTCCTCTGGATGTGGGCGGGACCATCGTGATTCCTCTCGAGTGGAGACGGCTAGGTCGGGGAACTTCTTGATTTGCACCAAGGGTGTGAAGGAGCCTTTCGAAGTTCCAGAGGTGAGGTGTGATCAGCCTCGAGACGCCTCAGCGGAAATGGGCCTCATCTCGCCTGGAGTGGAGAACCTCCTGGATTTTCTCGAGCTGCGGCAGGTCTTCCCGAGTTAAGACGGGGACCTCAGGGACCCGCTCTGGTGGCCTCAGGAAAGGCCAGTCCCCATGCGAGTTGCTAGGGGACCTCTCGGGATTCCTCTCCCGTCCATGCCGGGGCCTCAGTCCTTGTGTGGAGTCGGGGCCGGAACCTGAGGATTCCTCTCCAGTGTTGCCATGGATCTTGGGGTGCTTCTGAGTCTCCCCAGGGGAGTCAGGCCTCGTCTCGAGTGGGGGCATGCACGTGCGCTTTCCTCCCGAGCTGCAGCAGTAGTGTCACGCTTCCTGTCACGTGGATCAAGGGATCTGTGGCTTTCCCTCGAGGCTGTCCCTCGAGGCTTTCCCACGAGGCTTTCCCACAGGGCTGTGCCACGTGCCACCTTGGTGTGAGTCGATCCTCGGCGTGAAAGACGAGCCGGTGAAGGGAAAAGAGGTTCCTCTGGAATGGACTGAGACATCTGGGGGACTCTTGGAATGGTGGCACGACCCTGGAGTTCCTCTCGCCGTTCCTGTTGAGAGGGCCTCCTCTTGAGATGCGACGGGAACGCCGGGAACTCTTTCCCGACGAAGCAGGGAAAGGATCCCTCATCTCGAGCTACGAGGCGGAAACGGGGCTCCTCTGGATGTGGGCGGGACCCTCGTGATTCCTCTCGAGTGGAGACGGCTAGATCGGGGAACTTCTTGATTTGCACCAAGGGTGTGAAGGAGCCTTTCGAAGTTCCAGAGGTGAGGTGTGATCAGCCTCGAGACGCCTCAGCGGAAATGGGCCTCATCTCGCCTGGAGGGGAGAACCTCCTGGATTTTCTCGAGCTGCGGCAGGTCTTCCCGAGTTAAGACGGGGACCTCAGGGACCCGCTCTGGTGGCCTCAGGAAAGGCCAGTCCCCATGCGAGTTGCTAGGGGACCTCTCGGGATTCCTCTCCCGTCCATGCCGGGGCCTCAGTCCTTGTGTGGAGTCGGGGCCGGAACCTGAGGATTCCTCTCCAGTGTTGCCATGGATCTTGGGGTGCTTCTGAGTCTCCCCAGGGGAGTCAGGCCTCGTCTCGAGTGGGGGCATGCACGTGCGCTTTCCTCCCGAGCTGCAGCAGTAGTGTCACGCTTCCTGTCACGTGGATCAAGGGATCTGTGGCTTTCCCTCGAGGCTGTCCCTCGAGGCTTTCCCACGAGGCTTTCCCACAGGGCTGTGCCACGTGCCACCTTGGTGTGAGTAGATCCTCGGCGTGAAAGACGAGCCGGTGAAGGGAAAAGAGGTTCCTCTGGAATGGACTGAGACATCTGGGGGACTCTTGGAATGGTGGCACGACCCTGGAGTTCCTCTCGCCGTTCCTGTTGAGAGGGCCTCCTCTCGAGATGCGACGGGAACGCCGGGAACTCTTTCCCGACGAAGCAGGGAAAGGATCCCTCATCTCGAGCTACGAGGCGGAAACGGGGCTCCTCTGGATGTGGGCGGGACCCTCGTGATTCCTCTCGAGTGGAGACGGCTAGGTCGGGGAACTTCTTGATTTGCACCAAGGGTGTGAAGGACCCTTTCGAAGTTCCAGAGGTGAGGTGTGATCAGCCTCGAGACGCCTCAGCGGAAATGGGCCTCATCTCGCCTGGAGGGGAGAACCTCCTGGATTTTCTCGAGTTGCGGCAGGTCTTCTCGAGTTACGACGGGGACCTCAGGGACCCGCTCTGGTGGCCTCAGGAAAGGCCAGTCCCCGTGCGAGTTGCTAGGGGACCTCTCGGGATTCCTCTCCCGTCCATGCCGGGGCCTCAGTCCTTGTGTGGAGTCGGGGCCGGAACCTGAGGATTCCTCTCCAGTGTTGCCATGGATCTTGGGGTGCTTCTGAGTCTCCCCAGGGGACTCAGGCCTCGTCTCGAGTGGGGGCATGCACGTGCGCTTTCCTCCCGAGCTGCAGCAGTAGTGTCACGCTTCCTGTCACGTGGATCAAGGGATCTGTGGCTTTCCCTCGAGGCTGTCCCTCGAGGCTTTCCCACGAGGCTTTCCCACAGGGCTGTGCCACGTGCCACCTTGGTGTGAGTCGATCCTCGGCGTGAAAGACGAGCCGGTGAAGGGAAAGAGGTTCCTCTGGAATGGACTGAGACATCTGGGGGACTCTTGGAATGGTGGCACGACCCTGGAGTTCCTCTCGCCGTTCCTGTTGAGAGGGCCTCCTCTTGAGATGCGACGGGAACGCCGGGAACTCTTTCCCGACGAAGCAGGGAAAGGATCCCTCATTTCGAGCTACGAGGCGGAAACGGGGCTCCTCTGGATGTGGGCGGGACCCTCGTGATTCCTCTCGAGTGGAGACGGCTAGGTCGGGGAACTTCTTGATTTGCACCAAGGGTGTGAAGGACCCATTCGAAGTTCCAGAGGTGAGGTGTGATCAGCCTCGAGACGCCTCAGCGGAAATGGGCCTCATCTCGCCTGGAGGGGAGAACCTCCTGGATTTTCTCGAGCTGCGGCAGGTCTTCTCGAGTTACGACGGGGACCTCAGGGACCCGCTCTGGTGGCCTCAGGAAAGGCCAGTCCCCATGCGAGTTGCTAGGGGACCTCTCGGGATTCCTCTCCCGTCCATGCCGGGGCCTCAGTCCTTGTGTGGAGTCGGGGCCGGAACCTGAGGATTCCTCTCCAGTGTTGCCATGGATCTTGGGGTGCTTCTGAGTCTCCCCAGGGGAGTCAGGCCTCGTCTCGAGTGGGGGCATGCACGTGCGCTTTCCTCCCGAGCTGCAGCAGTAGTGTCACGCTTCCTGTCACGTGGATCAAGGGATCTGTGGCTTTCCCTCGAGGCTGTCCCTCGAGGCTTTCCCACGAGGCTTTCCCACAGGGCTGTGCCACGTGCCACCTTGGTGTGAGTCGATCCTCGGCGTGAAAGACGAGCCGGTGAAGGGAAAGAGGTTCCTCTGGAATGGACTGAGACATCTGGGGGACTCTTGGAATGGTGGCACGACCCTGGAGTTCCTCTCGCCGTTCCTGTTGAGAGGGCCTCCTCTTGAGATGCGACGGGAACGCCGGGAACTCTTTCCCGACGAAGCAGGGAAAGGATCCCTCATCTCGAGCTACGAGGCGGAAACGGGGCTCCTCTGGATGTGGGCGGGACCCTCGTGATTCCTCTCGAGTGGAGACGGCTAGGTCGGGGAACTTCTTGATTTGCACCAAGGGTGTGAAGGACCCTTTCGAAGTTCCAGAGGTGAGGTGTGATCAGCCTCGAGACGCCTCAGCGGAAATGGGCCTCATCTCGCCTGGAGGGGAGAACCTCCTGGATTTTCTCGAGTTGCGGCAGGTCTTCTCGAGTTACGACGGGGACCTCAGGGACCCGCTCTGGTGGCCTCAGGAAAGGCCAGTCCCCGTGCGAGTTGCTAGGGGACCTCTCGGGATTCCTCTCCCGTCCATGCCGGGGCCTCAGTCCTTGTGTGGAGTCGGGGCCGGAACCTGAGGATTCCTCTCCAGTGTTGCCATGGATCTTGGGGTGCTTCTGAGTCTCCCCAGGGGAGTCAGGCCTCGTCTCGAGTGGGGGCATGCACGTGCGCTTTCCTCCCGAGCTGCAGCAGTAGTGTCACGCTTCCTGTCACGTGGATCAAGGGATCTGTGGCTTTCCCTCGAGGCTGTCCCTCGAGGCTTTCCCACGAGGCTTTCCCACAGGGCTGTGCCACGTGCCACCTTGGTGTGAGTCGATCCTCGGCGTGAAAGACGAGCCGGTGAAGGGAAAAGAGGTTCCTCTGGAATGGACTGAGACATCTGGGGGACTCTTGGAATGGTGGCACGACCCTGGAGTTCCTCTCGCCGTTCCTGTTGAGAGGGCCTCCTCTCGAGATGCGACGGGAACGCCGGGAACTCTTTCCCGACGAAGCAGGGAAAGGATCCCTCATCTCGAGCTACGAGGCGGAAACGGGGCTCCTCTGGATGTGGGCGGGACCCTCGTGATTCCTCTCGAGTGGAGACGGCTAGGTCGGGGAACTTCTTGATTTGCACCAAGGGTGTGAAGGACCCTTTCGAAGTTCCAGAGGTGAGGTGTGATCAGCCTCGAGACGCCTCAGCGGAAATGGGCCTCATCTCGCCTGGAGGGGAGAACCTCCTGGATTTTCTCGAGTTGCGGCAGGTCTTCTCGAGTTACGACGGGGACCTCAGGGACCCGCTCTGGTGGCCTCAGGAAAGGCCAGTCCCCGTGCGAGTTGCTAGGGGACCTCTCGGGATTCCTCTCCCGTCCATGCCGGGGCCTCAGTCCTTGTGTGGAGTCGGGGCCGGAACCTGAGGATTCCTCTCCAGTGTTGCCATGGATCTTGGGGTGCTTCTGAGTCTCCCCAGGGGACTCAGGCCTCGTCTCGAGTGGGGGCATGCACGTGCGCTTTCCTCCCGAGCTGCAGCAGTAGTGTCACGCTTCCTGTCACGTGGATCAAGGGATCTGTGGCTTTCCCTCGAGGCTGTCCCTCGAGGCTTTCCCACGAGGCTTTCCCACAGGGCTGTGCCACGTGCCACCTTGGTGTGAGTCGATCCTCGGCGTGAAAGACGAGCCGGTGAAGGGAAAGAGGTTCCTCTGGAATGGACTGAGACATCTGGGGGACTCTTGGAATGGTGGCACGACCCTGGAGTTCCTCTCGCCGTTCCTGTTGAGAGGGCCTCCTCTTGAGATGCGACGGGAACGCCGGGAACTCTTTCCCGACGAAGCAGGGAAAGGATCCCTCATTTCGAGCTACGAGGCGGAAACGGGGCTCCTCTGGATGTGGGCGGGACCCTCGTGATTCCTCTCGAGTGGAGACGGCTAGGTCGGGGAACTTCTTGATTTGCACCAAGGGTGTGAAGGACCCATTCGAAGTTCCAGAGGTGAGGTGTGATCAGCCTCGAGACGCCTCAGCGGAAATGGGCCTCATCTCGCCTGGAGGGGAGAACCTCCTGGATTTTCTCGAGCTGCGGCAGGTCTTCTCGAGTTACGACGGGGACCTCAGGGACCCGCTCTGGTGGCCTCAGGAAAGGCCAGTCCCCGTGCGAGTTGCTAGGGGACCACTCGGGATTCCTCTCCCGTCCATGCCGGGGCCTCAGTCCTTGTGTGGAGTCGGGGCCGGAACCTGAGGATTCCTCTCCAGTGTTGCCATGGATCTTGGGGTGCTTCTGAGTCTCCCCAGGGGAGTCAGGCCTCGTCTCGAGTGGGGGCATGCACGTGCGCTTTCCTCCCGAGCTGCAGCAGTAGTGTCACGCTTCCTGTCACGTGGATCAAGGGATCTGTGGCTTTCCCTCGAGGCTGTCCCTCGAGGCTTTCCCACGAGGCTTTCCCACAGGGCTGTGCCACGTGCCACCTTGGTGTGAGTCGATCCTCGGCGTGAAAGACGAGCCGGTGAAGGGAAAGAGGTTCCTCTGGAATGGACTGAGACATCTGGGGGACTCTTGGAATGGTGGCACGACCCTGGAGTTCCTCTCGCCGTTCCTGTTGAGAGGGCCTCCTCTTGAGATGCGACGGGAACGCCGGGAACTCTTTCCCGACGAAGCAGGGAAAGGATCCCTCATCTCGAGCTACGAGGCGGAAACGGGGCTCCTCTGGATGTGGGCGGGACCCTCGTGATTCCTCTCGAGTGGAGACGGCTAGGTCGGGGAACTTCTTGATTTGCACCAAGGGTGTGAAGGACCCTTTCGAAGTTCCAGAGGTGAGGTGTGATCAGCCTCGAGACGCCTCAGCGGAAATGGGCCTCATCTCGCCTGGAGGGGAGAACCTCCTGGATTTTCTCGAGTTGCGGCAGGTCTTCTCGAGTTACGACGGGGACCTCAGGGACCCGCTCTGGTGGCCTCAGGAAAGGCCAGTCCCCGTGCGAGTTGCTAGGGGACCTCTCGGGATTCCTCTCCCGTCCATGCCGGGGCCTCAGTCCTTGTGTGGAGTCGGGGCCGGAACCTGAGGATTCCTCTCCAGTGTTGCCATGGATCTTGGGGTGCTTCTGAGTCTCCCCAGGGGAGTCAGGCCTCGTCTCGAGTGGGGGCATGCACGTGCGCTTTCCTCCCGAGCTGCAGCAGTAGTGTCACGCTTCCTGTCACGTGGATCAAGGGATCTGTGGCTTTCCCTCGAGGCTGTCCCTCGAGGCTTTCCCACGAGGCTTTCCCACAGGGCTGTGCCACGTGCCACCTTGGTGTGAGTCGATCCTCGGCGTGAAAGACGAGCCGGTGAAGGGAAAGAGGTTCCTCTGGAATGGACTGAGACATCTGGGGGACTCTTGGAATGGTGGCACGACCCTGGAGTTCCTCTCGCCGTTCCTGTTGAGAGGGCCTCCTCTTGAGATGCGACGGGAACGCCGGGAACTCTTTCCCGACGAAGCAGGGAAAGGATCCCTCATTTCGAGCTACGAGGCGGAAACGGGGCTCCTCTGGATGTGGGCGGGACCCTCGTGATTCCTCTCGAGTGGAGACGGCTAGGTCGGGGAACTTCTTGATTTGCACCAAGGGTGTGAAGGACCCATTCGAAGTTCCAGAGGTGAGGTGTGATCAGCCTCGAGACGCCTCAGCGGAAATGGGCCTCATCTCGCCTGGAGGGGAGAACCTCCTGGATTTTCTCGAGCTGCGGCAGGTCTTCTCGAGTTACGACGGGGACCTCAGGGACCCGCTCTGGTGGCCTCAGGAAAGGCCAGTCCCCGTGCGAGTTGCTAGGGGACCTCTCGGGATTCCTCTCCCGTCCATGCCGGGGCCTCAGTCCTTGTGTGGAGTCGGGGCCGGAACCTGAGGATTCCTCTCCAGTGTTGCCATGGATCTTGGGGTGCTTCTGAGTCTCCCCAGGGGAGTCAGGCCTCGTCTCGAGTGGGGGCATGCACGTGCGTTTTCCTCCCGAGCTGCAGCAGTAGTGTCACGCTTCCTGTCACGTGGATCAAGGGATCTGTGGCTTTCCCTCGAGGCTGTCCCTCGAGGCTTTCCCACGAGGCTTTCCCACAGGGCTGTGCCACGTGCCACCTTGGTGTGAGTCGATCCTCGGCGTGAAAGACGAGCCGGTGAAGGGAAAGAGGTTCCTCTGGAATGGACTGAGACATCTGGGGGACTCTTGGAATGGTGGCACGACCCTGGAGTTCCTCTCGCCGTTCCTGTTGAGAGGGCCTCCTCTTGAGATGCGACGGGAACGCCGGGAACTCTTTCCCGACGAAGCAGGGAAAGGATCCCTCATCTCGAGGTACGAGGCGGAAACGGGGCTCCTCTGGATGTGGGCGGGACCCTCGTGATTCCTCTCGAGTGGAGACGGCTAGGTCGGGGAACTTCTTGATTTGCACCAAGGGTGTGAAGGACCCTTTCGAAGTTCCAGAGGTGAGGTGTGATCAGCCTCGAGACGCCTCAGCGGAAATGGGCCTCATCTCGCCTGGAGGGGAGAACCTCCTGGATTTTCTCGAGCTGCGGCAGGTCTTCTCCAGTTACGACGGGGACCTCAGGGACCCACTCTGGTGGCCTCAGGAAAGGCCAGTCCCCATGCGAGTTGCTAGGGGACCTCTCGGGATTCCTCTCCCGTCCATGCCGGGGCCTCAGTCCTTGTGTGGAGTCGGGGCCGGAACCTGAGGATTCCTCTCCAGTGTTGCCATGGATCTTGGGGTGCTTCTGAGTCTCCCCAGGGGAGTCAGGCCTCGTCTCGAGTGGGGGCATGCACGTGCGCTTTCCTCCCGAGCTGCAGCAGTAGTGTCACGCTTCCTGTCACGTGGATCAAGGGATCTGTGGCTTTCCCTCGAGGCTGTCCCTCGAGGCTTTCCCACGAGGCTTTCCCACAGGGCTGTGCCACGTGCCACCTTGGTGTGAGTCGATCCTCGGCGTGAAAGACGAGCCGGTGAAGGGAAAAGAGGTTCCTCTGGAATGGACTGAGACATCTGGGGGACTCTTGGAATGGTGGCACGACCCTGGAGTTCCTCTCGCCGTTCCTGTTGAGAGGGCCTCCTCTTGAGATGCGACGGGAACGCCGGGAACTCTTTCCCGACGAAGCAGGGAAAGGATCCCTCATCTCGAGCTACGAGGCGGAAACGGGGCTCCTCTGGATGTGGGCGGGACCCTCGTGATTCCTCTCGAGTGGAGACGGCTAGGTCGGGGAACTTCTTGATTTGCACCAAGGGTGTGAAGGACCCTTTCGAAGTTCCAGAGGTGAGGTGTGATCAGCCTCGAGACGCCTCAGCGGAAATGGGCCTCATCTCGCCTGGAGGGGAGAACCTCCTGGATTTTCTCGAGTTGCGGCAGGTCTTCTCGAGTTACGACGGGGACCTCAGGGACCCGCTCTGGTGGCCTCAGGAAAGGCCAGTCCCCGTGCGAGTTGCTAGGGGACCTCTCGGGATTCCTCTCCCGTCCATGCCGGGGCCTCAGTCCTTGTGTGGAGTCGGGGCCGGAACCTGAGGATTCCTCTCCAGTGTTGCCATGGATCTTGGGGTGCTTCTGAGTCTCCCCAGGGGACTCAGGCCTCGTCTCGAGTGGGGGCATGCACGTGCGCTTTCCTCCCGAGCTGCAGCAGTAGTGTCACGCTTCCTGTCACGTGGATCAAGGGATCTGTGGCTTTCCCTCGAGGCTGTCCCTCGAGGCTTTCCCACGAGGCTTTCCCACAGGGCTGTGCCACGTGCCACCTTGGTGTGAGTCGATCCTCGGCGTGAAAGACGAGCCGGTGAAGGGAAAGAGGTTCCTCTGGAATGGACTGAGACATCTGGGGGACTCTTGGAATGGTGGCACGACCCTGGAGTTCCTCTCGCCGTTCCTGTTGAGAGGGCCTCCTCTTGAGATGCGACGGGAACGCCGGGAACTCTTTCCCGACGAAGCAGGGAAAGGATCCCTCATTTCGAGCTACGAGGCGGAAACGGGGCTCCTCTGGATGTGGGCGGGACCCTCGTGATTCCTCTCGAGTGGAGACGGCTAGGTCGGGGAACTTCTTGATTTGCACCAAGGGTGTGAAGGACCCATTCGAAGTTCCAGAGGTGAGGTGTGATCAGCCTCGAGACGCCTCAGCGGAAATGGGCCTCATCTCGCCTGGAGGGGAGAACCTCCTGGATTTTCTCGAGCTGCGGCAGGTCTTCTCGAGTTACGACGGGGACCTCAGGGACCCGCTCTGGTGGCCTCAGGAAAGGCCAGTCCCCGTGCGAGTTGCTAGGGGACCTCTCGGGATTCCTCTCCCGTCCATGCCGGGGCCTCAGTCCTTGTGTGGAGTCGGGGCCGGAACCTGAGGATTCCTCTCCAGTGTTGCCATGGATCTTGGGGTGCTTCTGAGTCTCCCCAGGGGAGTCAGGCCTCGTCTCGAGTGGGGGCATGCACGTGCGCTTTCCTCCCGAGCTGCAGCAGTAGTGTCACGCTTCCTGTCACGTGGATCAAGGGATCTGTGGCTTTCCCTCGAGGCTGTCCCTCGAGGCTTTCCCACGAGGCTTTCCCACAGGGCTGTGCCACGTGCCACCTTGGTGTGAGTCGATCCTCGGCGTGAAAGACGAGCCGGTGAAGGGAAAGAGGTTCCTCTGGAATGGACTGAGACATCTGGGGGACTCTTGGAATGGTGGCACGACCCTGGAGTTCCTCTCGCCGTTCCTGTTGAGAGGGCCTCCTCTTGAGATGCGACGGGAACGCCGGGAACTCTTTCCCGACGAAGCAGGGAAAGGATCCCTCATCTCGAGCTACGAGGCGGAAACGGGGCTCCTCTGGATGTGGGCGGGACCCTCGTGATTCCTCTCGAGTGGAGACGGCTAGGTCGGGGAACTTCTTGATTTGCACCAAGGGTGTGAAGGACCCTTTCGAAGTTCCAGAGGTGAGGTGTGATCAGCCTCGAGACGCCTCAGCGGAAATGGGCCTCATCTCGCCTGGAGGGGAGAACCTCCTGGATTTTCTCGAGCTGCGGCAGGTCTTCTCGAGTTACGACGGGGACCTCAGGGACCCGCTCTGGTGGCCTCAGGAAAGGCCAGTCCCCATGCGAGTTGCTAGGGGACCTCTCGGGATTCCTCTCCCGTCCATGCCGGGGCCTCAGTCCTTGTGTGGAGTCGGGGCCGGAACCTGAGGATTCCTCTCCAGTGTTGCCATGGATCTTGGGGTGCTTCTGAGTCTCCCCAGGGGAGTCAGGCCTCGTCTCGAGTGGGGGCATGCACGTGCGCTTTCCTCCCGAGCTGCAGCAGTAGTGTCACGCTTCCTGTCACGTGGATCAAGGGATCTGTGGCTTTCCCTCGAGGCTGTCCCTCGAGGCTTTCCCACGAGGCTTTCCCACAGGGCTGTGCCACGTGCCACCTTGGTGTGAGTCGATCCTCGGCGTGAAAGACGAGCTGGTGAAGGGAAAAGAGGTTCCTCTGGAATGGACTGAGACATCTGGGGGACTCTTGGAATGGTGGCACGACCCTGGAGTTCCTCTCGCCGTTCCTGTTGAGAGGGCCTCCTCTTGAGATGCGACGGGAACGCCGGGAACTCTTTCCCGAAGAAGCAGGGAAAGGATCCCTCATCTCGAGCTACGAGGCGGAAACGGGGCTCCTCTGGATGTGGGCGGGACCCTCGTGATTCCTCTCGAGTGGAGACGGCTAGGTCGGGGAACTTCTTGATTTGCACCAAGGGTGTGAAGGACCCTTTCGAAGTTCCAGAGGTGAGGTGTGATCAGCCTCGAGACGCCTCAGCGGAAATGGGCCTCATCTCGCCTGGAGGGGAGAACCTCCTGGATTTTCTCGAGCTGCGGCAGGTCTTCTCGAGTTACGACGGGGACCTCAGGGACCCGCTCTGGTGGCCTCAGGAAAGGCCAGTCCCCGTGCGAGTTGCTAGGGGACCTCTCGGGATTCCTCTCCCGTCCATGCCGGGGCCTCAGTCCTTGTGTGGAGTCGGGGCCGGAACCTGAGGATTCCTCTCCAGTGTTGCCATGGATCTTGGGGTGCTTCTGAGTCTCCCCAGGGGAGTCAGGCCTCGTCTCGAGTGGGGGCATGCACGTGCGCTTTCCTCCCGAGCTGCAGTAGTAGTGTCACGCTTCCTGTCACGTGGATCAAGGGATCTGTGGCTTTCCATCGAGGCTGTCCCTCGAGGCTTTCCCACGAGGCTTTCCCACAGGGCTGTGCCACGTGCCACCTTGGTGTGAGTCGATCCTCGGCGTGAAAGACGAGCCGGTGAAGGGAAAAGAGGTTCCTCTGGAATGGACTGAGACATCTGGGGGACTCTTGGAATGGTGGCACAACCCTGGAGTTCCTCTCGCCGTTCCTGTTGAGAGGGCCTCCTCTTGAGATGCGACGGGAATGCCGGGAACTCTTTCCCGAAGAAGCAGGGAAAGGATCCCTCATCTCGAGCTACGAGGCGGAAACGGGGCTCCTCTGGATGTGGGCGGGACCCTCGTGATTCCTCTCGAGTGGAGACGGCTAGGTCGGGGAACTTCTTGATTTGCACCAAGGGTGTGAAGGACCCATTCGAAGTTCCAGAGGTGAGGTGTGATCAGCCTCGAGACGCCTCAGCGGAAATGGGCCTCATCTCGCCTGGAGGGGAGAACCTCCTGGATTTTCTCGAGCTGCGGCAGGTCTTCTCGAGTTACGACGGGGACCTCAGGGACCCGCTCTGGTGGCCTCAGGAAAGGCCAGTCCCCGTGCGAGTTGTTAGGGGACCTCTCGGGATTCCTCTCCCGTCCATGCCGGGGCCTCAGTCCTTGTGTGGAGTCGGGGCCGGAACCTGAGGATTCCTCTCCAGTGTTGCCATGGATCTTGGGGTGCTTCTGAGTCTCCCCAGGGGAGTCAGGCCTCGTCTCGAGTGGGGGCATGCACGTGCGCTTTCCTCCCGAGCTGCAGCAGTAGTGTCACGCTTCCTGTCACGTGGATCAAGGGATCTGTGGCTTTCCCTCGAGGCTGTCCCTCGAGGCTTTCCCACGAGGCTTTCCCACAGGGCTGTGCCACGTGCCACCTTGGTGTGAGTCGATCCTCGGCGTGAAAGACGAGCCGGTGAAGGGAAAAGAGGTTCCTCTGGAATGGACTGAGACATCTGGGGGACTCTTGGAATGGTGGCACGACCCTGGAGTTCCTCTCGCCGTTCCTGTTGAGAGGGCCTCCTCTTGAGATGCGACGGGAACGCCGGGAACTCTTTCCCGAAGAAGCAGGGAAAGGATCCCTCATCTCGAGCTACGAGGCGGAAACGGGGCTCCTCTGGATGTGGGCGGGACCCTCGTGATTCCTCTCGAGTGGAGACGGCTAGGTCGGGGAACTTCTTGATTTGCACCAAGGGTGTGAAGGACCCATTCGAAGTTCCAGAGGTGAGGTGTGATCAGCCTCGAGACGCCTCAGCGGAAATGGGCCTCATCTCGCCTGGAGGGGAGAACCTCCTGGACTTTCTCGAGCTGCGGCAGGTCTTCTCGAGTTACGACGGGGACCTCAGGGACCCGCTCTGGTGGCCTCAGGAAAGGCCAGTCCCCGTGCGAGTTGCTAGGGGACCTCTCGGGATTCCTCTCCCGTCCATGCCAGGGCCTCAGTCCTTGTGTGGAGTCGGGGCCGGAACCTGAGGATTCCTCTCCAGTGTTGCCATGGATCTTGGGGTGCTTCTGAGTCTCCCCAGGGGAGTCAGGCCTCGTCTCGAGTGGGGGCATGCACGTGCGCTTTCCTCCCGAGCTGCAGCAGTAGTGTCACGCTTCCTGTCACGTGGATCAAGGGATCTGTGGCTTTCCCTCGAGGCTGTCCCTCGAGGCTTTCCCACGAGGCTTTCCCACAGGGCTGTGCCACGTGCCACCTTGGTGTGAGTCGATCCTCGGCGTGAAAGACGAGCCGGTGAAGGGAAAGAGGTTCCTCTGGAATGGACTGAGACATCTGGGGGACTCTTGGAATGGTGGTACGACCCTGGAGTTCCTCTCGCCGTTCCTGTTGAGAGGGCCTCCTCTTGAGATGCGACGGGAACGCCGGGAACTCTTTCCCGACGAAGCAGGGAAAGGATCCCTCAACTCGAGCTACGAGGCGGAAACGGGGCTCCTCTGGATGTGGGCGGGACCCTCGTGATTCCTCTCGAGTGGAGACGGCTAGGTCGGGGAACTTCTTGATTTGCACCAAGGGTGTGAAGGACCCTTTCGAAGTTTCAGAGGTGAGGTGTGATCAGCCTCGAGACGCCTCAGCGGAAATGGGCCTCATCTCGCCTGGAGGGGAGAACCTCCTGGATTTTCTCGAGCTGTGGCAGGTCTTCTCGAGTTACGACGGGGACCTCAGGGACCCGCTCTGGTGGCCTCAGGAAAGGCCAGTCCCCGTGAGAGTTGCTAGGGGACTTCTCGGGATTCCTCTCCCGTCCATGCCGGGGCTTCAATCCTTGTGTGGAGTCGGGCCCGGAGCCTGAGGATTCCTCTCCAGTGTTGCCATGGATCTTGGGGTGCTTCTGAGTCTCCCCAGGGGAGTCAGGCCTCGTCTCGAGTGGGGGCGTGCACGTGCGCTTTCCTCCCGAGCTGCAGCAGTAGTGTCACGCTTCCTGTCACGTGGATCAAGGGATCTGTGGCTTTCCCTCGAGGCTGTCCCTCGAGGCTTTCCCACGAGGCTTTCCCACAGGGCTGTGCCACGTGCCACCTTGGTGTGAGTCGATCCTCGGCGTGAAAGACGAGCCGGTGAAGGGAAAAGAGGTTCCTCTGGAATGGACTGAGACATCTGGGGGACTCTTGGAATGGTGGCACGACCCTGGAGTTCCTCTCGCCGTTCCTGTTGAGAGGGCCTCCTCTTGAGATGCGACGGGAACGCCGGGAACTCTTTCCCGAAGAAGCAGGGAAAGGATCCCTCATCTCGAGCTACGAGGCGGAAACGGGGCTCCTCTGGATGTGGGCGGGACCCTCGTGATTCCTCTCGAGTGGAGACGGCAGGTCGGGGAACTTCTTGATTTGCACCCAGGGTGTGAAGGACCCATTCGAAGTTCCAGAGGTGAGGTGTGATCAGCCTCGAGACGCCTCAGCGGAAATGGGCCTCATCTCGCCTGTAGGGGAGAACCTCCTGGACTTTCTCGAGCTGCGGCAGGTCTTCTCGAGTTACGACGGGGACCTCAGGGACCCGCTCTGGTGGCCTCAGGAAAGGCCAGTCCCCGTGCGAGTTGCTAGGGGACCTCTCGGGATTCCTCTCCCGTCCATGCCGGGGCCTCAGTCCTTGTGTGGAGTCGGGGCCGGAACCTGAGGATTCCTCTCCAGTGTTGCCATGGATCTTGGGGTGCTTCTGAGTCTCCCCAGGGGAGTCAGGCCTCGTCTCGAGTGGGGGCATGCACGTGCGCTTTCCTCCCGAGCTGCAGCAGTAGTGTCACGCTTCCTGTCACGTGGATCAAGGGATCTGTGGCTTTCCCTCGAGGCTGTCCCTCGAGGCTTTCCCACGAGGCTTTCCCACAGGGCTGTGCCACGTGCCACCTTGGTGTGAGTCGATCCTCGGCGTGAAAGACGAGCCGGTGAAGGGAAAGAGGTTCCTCTGGAATGGACTGAGACATCTGGGGGACTCTTGGAATGGTGGTACGACCCTGGAGTTCCTCTCGCCGTTCCTGTTGAGAGGGCCTCCTCTTGAGATGCGACGGGAACGCCGGGAACTCTTTCCCGACGAAGCAGGGAAAGGATCCCTCAACTCGAGCTACGAGGCGGAAACGGGGCTCCTCTGGATGTGGGCGGGACCCTCGTGATTCCTCTCGAGTGGAGACGGCTAGGTCGGGGAACTTCTTGATTTGCACCAAGGGTGTGAAGGACCCTTTCGAAGTTTCAGAGGTGAGGTGTGATCAGCCTCGAGACGCCTCAGCGGAAATGGGCCTCATCTCGCCTGGAGGGGAGAACCTCCTGGATTTTCTCGAGCTGTGGCAGGTCTTCTCGAGTTACGACGGGGACCTCAGGGACCCGCTGTGGTGGCCTCAGGAAAGGCCAGTCCCCGTGAGAGTTGCTAGGGGACTTCTCGGGATTCCTCTCCCGTCCATGCCGGGGCTTCAATCCTTGTGTGGAGTCGGGCCCGGAGCCTGAGGATTCCTCTCCAGTGTTGCCATGGATCTTGGGGTGCTTCTGAGTCTCCCCAGGGGAGTAAGGCCTCGTCTCGAGTGGGGGCGTGCACGTGCGCTTTCCTCCCGAGCTGCAGCAGTAGTGTCACGCTTCCTGTCACGTGGATCAAGGGATCTGTGGCTTTCCCTCGAGGCTGTCCCTCGAGGCTTTCCCACGAGGCTTTCCCACAGGGCTGTGCCACGTGCCACCTTGGTGTGAGTCGATCCTCGGCGTGAAAGACGAGCCGGTGAAGGGAAAAGAGGTTCCTCTGGAATGGACTGAGACATCTGGGGGACTCTTGGAATGGTGGCACGACCCTGGAGTTCCTCTCGCCGTTCCTGTTGAGAGGGCCTCCTCTTGAGATGCGACGGGAACGCCGGGAACTCTTTCCCGAAGAAGCAGGGAAAGGATCCCTCATCTCGAGCTACGAGGCGGAAACGGGGCTCCTCTGGATGTGGGCGGGACCCTCGTGATTCCTCTCGAGTGGAGACGGCTAGGTCGGGGAACTTCTTGATTTGCACCAAGGGTGTGAAGGACCCATTCGAAGTTCCAGAGGTGAGGTGTGATCAGCCTCGAGACGCCTCAGCGGAAATGGGCCTCATCTCGCCTGGAGGGGAGAACCTCCTGGATTTTCTCGAGCTGCGGCAGGTCTTCTCGAGTTACGACGGGGACCTCAGGGACCCGCTCTGGTGGCCTCAGGAAAGGCCAGTCCCCGTGCGAGTTGCTAGGGGACCTCTCGGGATTCCTCTCCCGTCCATGCCGGGGCCTCAGTCCTTGTGTGGAGTCGGGGCCGGAACCTGAGGATTCCTCTCCAGTGTTGCCATGGACCTTGGGGTGCTTCTGAGTCTCCCCAGGGGAGTCAGGCCTCGTCTCGAGTGGGGGCATGCACGTGCGCTTTCCTCCCGAGCTGCAGCAGTAGTGTCACGCTTCCTGTCACGTGGATCAAGGGATCTGTGGCTTTCCCTCGAGGCTGTCCCTCGAGGCTTTCCCACGAGGCTTTCCCACAGGGCTGTGCCACGTGCCACCTTGGTGTGAGTCGATCCTCGGCGTGAAAGACGAGCCGGTGAAGGGAAAAGAGGTTCCTCTGGAATGGACTGAGACATCTGGGGGACTCTTGGAATGGTGGCACGACCCTGGAGTTCCTCTCGCCGTTCCTGTTGAGAGGGCCTCCTCTTGACATGCGACGGGAACGCCGGGAACTCTTTCCCGACGAAGCAGGGAAAGGATCCCTCATCTCGAGCTACGAGGCGGAAACGGGGCTCCTCTGGATGTGGGCGGGACCCTCGTGATTCCTCTCGAGTGGAGACGGCTAGGTCGGGGAACTTCTTGATTTGCACCAAGGGTGTGAAGGACCCTTTCGAAGTTCCAGAGGTGAGGTGTGATCAGCCTCGAGACGCCTCAGCGGAAATGGGCCTCATCTCGCCTGGAGGGGAGAACCTCCTGGATTTTCTCGAGCTGCGGCAGGTCTTCTCCAGTACGACGGGGACCTCAGGGACCCGCTCTGGTGGCCTCAGGAAAGGCCAGTCCCCGTGTGAGTTGCTAGGGGACCTCTCGGGATTCCTCTCCCGTCCATGCCGGGGCCTCAGTCCTTGTGTGGAGTCGGGGCCGGAACCTGAGGATTCCTCTCCAGTGTTGCCATGGATCTTGGGGTGCTTCTGAGTCTCCCCAGGGGAGTCAGGCCTCGTCTCGAGTGGGGGCATGCACGTGCGCTTTCCTCCCGAGCTGCAGCAGTAGTGTCACGCTTCCTGTCACGTGGATCAAGGGATCTGTGGCTTTCCCTCGAGGCTGTCCCTCGAGGCTTTCCCACGAGGCTTTCCCACAGGGCTGTGCCACGTGCCACCTTGGTGTGAGTCGATCCTCGGCGTGAAAGACGAGCCGGTGAAGGGAAAAGAGGTTCCTCTGGAATGGACTGAGACATCTGGGGGACTCTTGGAATGGTGGCACGACCCTGGAGTTCCTCTCGCCGTTCCTGTTGAGAGGGCCTCCTCTTGAGATGCGACCGGAACGCCGGGAACTCTTTCCCGAAGAAGCAGGGAAAGGATCCCTCAACTCGAGCTACGAGGCGGAAACGGGGCTCCTCTGGATGTGGGCGGGACCCTCCTGATTCCTCTCGAGTGGAGACGGCTAGGTCGGGGAACTTCTTGATTTGCACCAAGGGTGTGAAGGACCCATTCGAAGTTCCAGAGGTGAGGTGTGATCAGCCTCGAGACGCCTCAGCGGAAATGGGCCTCATCTCGCCTGGAGGGGAGAACCTCCTGGACTTTCTCGAGCTGCGGCAGGTCTTCTCGAGTTACGACGGGGACCTCAGGGACCCGCTCTGGTGGCCTCAGGAAAGGCCAGTCCCCGTGCGAGTTGCTAGGGGACCTCTCGGGATTCCTCTCCCGTCCATGCCGGGGCCTCAGTCCTTGTGTGGAGTCGGGGCCGGAACCTGAGGATTCCTCTCCAGTGTTGCCATGGATCTTGGGGTGCTTCTGAGTCTCCCCAGGGGAGTCAGGCCTCGTCTCGAGTGGGGGCATGCACGTGCGCTTTCCTCCCGAGCTGCAGCAGTAGTGTCACGCTTCCTGTCACGTGGATCAAGGGATCTGTGGCTTTCCCTCGAGGCTGTCCCTCGAGGCTTTCCCACGAGGCTTTCCCACAGGGCTGTGCCACGTGCCACCTTGGTGTGAGTCGATCCTCGGCGTGAAAGACGAGCCGGTGAAGGGAAAGAGGTTCCTCTGGAATGGACTGAGACATCTGGGGGACTCTTGGAATGGTGGTACGACCCTGGAGTTCCTCTCGCCGTTCCTGTTGAGAGGGCCTCCTCTTGAGATGCGACGGGAACGCCGGGAACTCTTTCCCGACGAAGCAGGGAAAGGATCCCTCAACTCGAGCTACGAGGCGGAAACGGGGCTCCTCTGGATGTGGGCGGGACCCTCGTGATTCCTCTCGAGTGGAGACGGCTAGGTCGGGGAACTTCTTGATTTGCACCAAGGGTGTGAAGGACCCTTTCGAAGTTTCAGAGGTGAGGTGTGATCAGCCTCGAGACGCCTCAGCGGAAATGGGCCTCATCTCGCCTGGAGGGGAGAACCTCCTGGATTTTCTCGAGCTGTGGCAGGTCTTCTCGAGTTACGACGGGGACCTCAGGGACCCGCTCTGGTGGCCTCAGTAAAGGCCAGTCCCCGTGAGAGTTGCTAGGGGACTTCTCGGGATTCCTCTCCCGTCCATGCCGGGGCTTCAATCCTTGTGTGGAGTCGGGCCCGGAGCCTGAGGATTCCTCTCCAGTGTTGCCATGGATCTTGGGGTGCTTCTGAGTCTCCCCAGGGGAGTCAGGCCTCGTCTCGAGTGGGGGCGTGCACGTGCGCTTTCCTCCCGAGCTGCAGCAGTAGTGTCACGCTTCCTGTCACGTGGATCAAGGGATCTGTGGCTTTCCCTCGAGGCTGTCCCTCGAGGCTTTCCCACGAGGCTTTCCCACAGGGCTGTGCCACGTGCCACCTTGGTGTGAGTCGATCCTCGGCGTGAAAGACGAGCCGGTGAAGGGAAAAGAGGTTCCTCTGGAATGGACTGAGACATCTGGGGGACTCTTGGAATGGTGGCACGACCCTGGAGTTCCTCTCGCCGTTCCTGTTGAGAGGGCCTCCTCTTGAGATGCGACGGGAACGCCGGGAACTCTTTCCCGAAGAAGCAGGGAAAGGATCCCTCATCTCGAGCTACGAGGCGGAAACGGGGCTCCTCTGGATGTGGGCGGGACCCTCGTGATTCCTCTCGAGTGGAGACGGCTAGGTCGGGGAACTTCTTGATTTGCACCCAGGGTGTGAAGGACCCATTCGAAGTTCCAGAGGTGAGGTGTGATCAGCCTCGAGACGCCTCAGCGGAAATGGGCCTCATCTCGCCTGGAGGGGAGAACCTCCTGGACTTTCTCGAGCTGCGGCAGGTCTTCTCGAGTTACGACGGGGACCTCAGGGACCCGCTCTGTTGGCCTCAGGAAAGGCCAGTCCCCGTGCGAGTTGCTAGGGGACCTCTCGGGATTCCTCTCCCGTCCATGCCGGGGCCTCAGTCCTTGTGTGGAGTCGGGGCCGGAACCTGAGGATTCCTCTCCAGTGTTGCCATGGATCTTGGGGTGCTTCTGAGTCTCCCCAGGGGAGTCAGGCCTCGTCTCGAGTGGGGGCATGCACGTGCGCTTTCCTCCCGAGCTGCAGCAGTAGTGTCACGCTTCCTGTCACGTGGATCAAGGGATCTGTGGCTTTCCCTCGAGGCTGTCCCTCGAGGCTTTCCCACGAGGCTTTCCCACAGGGCTGTGCCACGTGCCACCTTGGTGTGAGTCGATCCTCGGCGTGAAAGACGAGCCGGTGAAGGGAAAGAGGTTCCTCTGGAATGGACTGAGACATCTGGGGGACTCTTGGAATGGTGGTACGACCCTGGAGTTCCTCTCGCCGTTCCTGTTGAGAGGGCCTCCTCTTGAGATGTGACGGGAACGCCGGGAACTCTTTCCCGACGAAGCAGGGAAAGGATCCCTCAACTCGAGCTACGAGGCGGAAACGGGGCTCCTCTGGATGTGGGCGGGACCCTCGTGATTCCTCTCGAGTGGAGACGGCTAGGTCGGGGAACTTCTTGATTTGCACCAAGGGTGTGAAGGACCCTTTCGAAGTTTCAGAGGTGAGGTGTGATCAGCCTCGAGACGCCTCAGCGGAAATGGGCCTCATCTCGCCTGGAGGGGAGAACCTCCTGGATTTTCTCGAGCTGTGGCAGGTCTTCTCGAGTTACGACGGGGACCTCAGGGACCCGCTGTGGTGGCCTCAGGAAAGGCCAGTCCCCGTGAGAGTTGCTAGGGGACTTCTCGGGATTCCTCTCCCGTCCATGCCGGGGCTTCAATCCTTGTGTGGATTCGGGCCCGGAGCCTGAGGATTCCTCTCCAGTGTTGCCATGGATCTTGGGGTGCTTCTGAGTCTCCCCAGGGGAGTCAGGCCTCGTCTCGAGTGGGGGCGTGCACGTGCGCTTTCCTCCCGAGCTGCAGCAGTAGTGTCACGCTTCCTGTCACGTGGATCAAGGGATCTGTGGCTTTCCCTCGAGGCTGTCCCTCGAGGCTTTCCCACGAGGCTTTCCCACAGGGCTGTGCCACGTGCCACCTTGGTGTGAGTCGATCCTCGGCGTGAAAGACGAGCCGGTGAAGGGAAAAGAGGTTCCTCTGGAATGGACTGAGACATCTGGGGGACTCTTGGAATGGTGGCACGACCCTGGAGTTCCTCTCGCCGTTCCTGTTGAGAGGGCCTCCTCTTGAGATGCGACGGGAACGCCGGGAACTCTTTACCGAAGAAGCAGGGAAAGGATCCCTCATCTCGAGCTACGAGGCAGAAACGGGGCTCCTCTGGATGTGGGCGGGACCCTCGTGATTCCTCTCGAGTGGAGACGGCTAGGTCGGGGAACTTCTTGATTTGCACCCAGGGTGTGAAGGACCCATTCGAAGTTCCAGAGGTGAGGTGTGATCAGCCTCGAGACGCCTCAGCGGAAATGGGCCTCATCTCGCCTGGAGGGGAGAACCTCCTGGACTTTCTCGAGCTGCGGCAGGTCTTCTCGAGTTACGACGGGGACCTCAGGGACCCGCTCTGTTGGCCTCAGGAAAGGCCAGTCCCCGTGCGAGTTGCTAGGGGACCTCTCGGGATTCCTCTCCCGTCCATGCCGGGGCCTCAGTCCTTGTGTGGAGTCGGGGCCGGAACCTGAGGATTCCTCTCCAGTGTTGCCATGGATCTTGGGGTGCTTCTGAGTCTCCCCAGGGGAGTCAGGCCTCGTCTCGAGTGGGGGCATGCACGTGCGCTTTCCTCCCGAGCTGCAGCAGTAGTGTCACGCTTCCTGTCACGTGGATCAAGGGATCTGTGGCTTTCCCTCGAGGCTGTCCCTCGAGGCTTTCCCACGAGGCTTTCCCACAGGGCTGTGCCACGTGCCACCTTGGTGTGAGTCGATCCTCGGCGTGAAAGACGAGCCGGTGAAGGGAAAGAGGTTCCTCTGGAATGGACTGAGACATCTGGGGGACTCTTGGAATGGTGGTACGACCCTGGAGTTCCTCTCGCCGTTCCTGTTGAGAGGGCCTCCTCTTGAGATGTGACGGGAACGCCGGGAACTCTTTCCCGACGAAGCAGGGAAAGGATCCCTCAACTCGAGCTACGAGGCGGAAACGGGGCTCCTCTGGATGTGGGCGGGACCCTCGTGATTCCTCTCGAGTGGAGACGGCTAGGTCGGGGAACTTCTTGATTTGCACCAAGGGTGTGAAGGACCCTTTCGAAGTTTCAGAGGTGAGGTGTGATCAGCCTCGAGACGCCTCAGCGGAAATGGGCCTCATCTCGCCTGGAGGGGAGAACCTCCTGGATTTTCTCGAGCTGTGGCAGGTCTTCTCGAGTTACGACGGGGACCTCAGGGACCCGCTCTGGTGGCCTCAGGAAAGGCCAGTCCCCGTGAGAGTTGCTAGGGGACTTCTCGGGATTCCTCTCCCGTCCATGCCGGGGCTTCAATCCTTATGTGGAGTCGGGCCCGGAGCCTGAGGATTCCTCTCCAGTGTTGCCATGGATCTTGGGGTGCTTCTGAGTCTCCCCAGGGGAGTCAGGCCTCGTCTCGAGTGGGGGCGTGCACGTGCGCTTTCCTCCCGAGCTGCAGCAGTAGTGTCACGCTTCCTGTCACGTGGATCAAGGGATCTGTGGCTTTCCCTCGAGGCTGTCCCTCGAGGCTTTCCCACGAGGCTTTCCCACAGGGCTGTGCCACGTGCCACCTTGGTGTGAGTCGATCCTCGGCGTGAAAGACGAGCCGGTGAAGGGAAAAGAGGTTCCTCTGGAATGGACTGAGACATCTGGGGGACTCTTGGAATGGTGGCACGACCCTGGAGTTCCTCTCGCCGTTCCTGTTGAGAGGGCCTCCTCTTGAGATGCGACGGGAACGCCGGGAACTCTTTCCCGAAGAAGCAGGGAAAGGATCCCTCATCTCGAGCTACGAGGCGGAAACGGGGCTCCTCTGGATGTGGGCGGGACCCTCGTGATTCCTCTCGAGTGGAGACGGCTAGGTCGGGGAACTTCTTGATTTGCACCAAGGGTGTGAAGGACCCATTCGAAGTTCCAGAGGTGAGGTGTGATCAGCCTCGAGACGCCTCAGCGGAAATGGGCCTCATCTCGCCTGGAGGGGAGAACCTCCTGGATTTTCTCCAGTTGCGGCAGGTCTTCTCGAGTTACGACGGGGACCTCAGGGACCCGCTCTGGTGGCCTCAGGAAAGGCCAGTCCCCGTGCGAGTTGCTAGGGGACCTCTCGGGATTCCTCTCCCGTCCATGCCTGGGCCTCAGTCCTTGTGTGGAGTCGGGGCCGGAACCTGAGGATTCCTCTCCAGTGTTGCCATGGACCTTGGGGTGCTTCTGAGTCTCCCCAGGGGAGTCAGGCCTCGTCTCGAGTGGGGGCATGCACGTGCGCTTTCCTCCCGAGCTGCAGCAGTAGTGTCACGCTTCCTGTCACGTGGATCAAGGGATCTGTGGCTTTCCCTCGAGGCTGTCCCTCGAGGCTTTCCCACGAGGCTTTCCCACAGGGCTGTGCCACGTGCCACCTTGGTGTGAGTCGATCCTCGGCGTGAAAGACGAGCCGGTGAAGGGAAAAGAGGTTCCTCTGGAATGGACTGAGACATCTGGGGGACTCTTGGAATGGTGGCACGACCCTGGAGTTCCTCTCGCCGTTCCTGTTGAGAGGGCCTCCTCTTGACATGCGACGGGAACGCCGGGAACTCTTTCCCGACGAAGCAGGGAAAGGATCCCTCATCTCGAGCTACGAGGCGGAAACGGGGCTCCTCTGGATGTGGGCGGGACCCTCGTGATTCCTCTCGAGTGGAGACGGCTAGGTCGGGGAACTTCTTGATTTGCACCAAGGGTGTGAAGGACCCTTTCGAAGTTCCAGAGGTGAGGTGTGATCAGCCTCGAGACGCCTCAGCGGAAATGGGCCTCATCTCGCCTGGAGGGGAGAACCTCCTGGATTTTCTCGAGCTGCGGCAGGTCTTCTCCAGTTACGACGGGGACCTCAGGGACCCGCTCTGGTGGCCTCAGGAAAGGCCAGTCCCCGTGTGAGTTGCTAGGGGACCTCTCGGGATTCCTCTCCCGTCCATGCCGGGGCCTCAGTCCTTGTGTGGAGTCGGGGCCGGAACCTGAGGATTCCTCTCCAGTGTTGCCATGGATCTTGGGGTGCTTCTGAGTCTCCCCAGGGGAGTCAGGCCTCGTCTCGAGTGGGGGCATGCACGTGCGCTTTCCTCCCGAGCTGCAGCAGTAGTGTCACGCTTCCTGTCACGTGGATCAAGGGATCTGTGGCTTTCCCTCGAGGCTGTCCCTCGAGGCTTTCCCACGAGGCTTTCCCACAGGGCTGTGCCACGTGCCACCTTGGTGTGAGTCGAACCTCGGCGTGAAAGACGAGCCGGTGAAGGGAAAAGAGGTTCCTCTGGAATGGACTGAGACATCTGGGGGACTCTTGGAATGGTGGCACGACCCTGGAGTTCCTCTCGCCGTTCCTGTTGAGAGGGCCTCCTCTTGAGATGCGACGGGAACGCCGGGAACTCTTTCCCGACGAAGCAGGGAAAGGATCCCTCATCTCGAGCTACGAGGCGGAAACGGGGCTCCTCTGGATGTGGGCGGGACCCTCGTGATTCCTCTCGAGTGGAGACGGCTAGGTCGGGGAACTTCTTGATTTGCACCAAGGGTGTGAAGGACCCTTTCGAAGTTCCAGAGGTGAGGTGTGATCAGCCTCGAGACGCCTCAGTGGAAATGGGCCTCATCTCGCCTGGAGGGGAGAACCTCCTGGATTTTCTCGAGCTGCGGCAGGTCTTCTCGAGTTACGACGGGGACCTCAGGGACCCGCTCTGGTGGCCTCAGGAAAGGCCAGTCCCCGTGCGAGTTGCTAGGGGACCTCTCGGGATTCCTCTCCCGTCCATGCCGGGGCCTCAGTCCTTGTGTGGAGTCGGGGCCGGAACCTGAGGATTCCTCTCCAGTGTTGCCATGGATCTTGGGGTGCTTCTGAGTCTCCCCAGGGGAGTCAGGCCTCGTCTCGAGTGGGGGCATGCACGTGCGCTTTCCTCCCGAGCTGCAGCAGTAGTGTCACGCTTCCTGTCACGTGGATCAAGGGATCTGTGGCTTTCCCTCGAGGCTGTCCCTCGAGGCTTTCCCACGAGGCTTTCCCACAGGGCTGTGCCACGTGCCACCTTGGTGTGAGTCGATCCTCGGCGTGAAAGACGAGCCGGTGAAGGGAAAGAGGTTCCTCTGGAATGGACTGAGACATCTGGGGGACTCTTGGAATGGTGGCACGACCCTGGAGTTCCTCTCGCCGTTCCTGTTGAGAGGGCCTCCTCTTGAGATGCGACCGGAACGCCGGGAACTCTTTCCCGAAGAAGCAGGGAAAGGATCCCTCAACTCGAGCTACGAGGCGGAAACGGGGCTCCTCTGGATGTGGGCGGGACCCTCCTGATTCCTCTCGAGTGGAGACGGCTAGGTCGGGGAACTTCTTGATTTGCACCAAGGGTGTGAAGGACCCTTTCGAAGTTCCAGAGGTGAGGTGTGATCAGCCTCGAGATGCCTCAGCGGAAATGGGCCTCATCTGGCCTGGAGGGGAGAACCTCCTGGATTTTCTCGAGCTGCGGCAGGTCTTCTCGAGTTACGACGGGGACCTCAGGGACCCGCTCTGGTGGCCTCAGGAAAGGCCAGTCCCCGTGCGAGTTGCTAGGGGACCTCTCGGGATTCCTCTCCCGTCCATGCCGGGGCCTCAGTCCTTGTGTGGAGTCGGGGCCGGAACCTGAGGATTCCTCTCCAGTGTTGCCATGGATCTTGGGGTGCTTCTGAGTCTCCCCAGGGGAGTCAGGCCTCGTCTCGAGTGGGGGCATGCACGTGCGCTTTCCTCCCGAGCTGCAGCAGTAGTGTCACGCTTCCTGTCACGTGGATCAAGGGACCTGTGGCTTTCCCTCGAGGCTGTCCCTCGAGGCTTTCCCACGAGGCTTTCCCACAGGGCTGTGCCACGTGCCACCTTGGTGTGAGTTGATCCTCGGCGTGAAAGACGAGCCGGTGATGGGAAAAGAGGTTCCTCTGGAATGGACTGAGACATCTGGGGGACTCTTGGAATGGTGGCACGAACCTGGAGTTCCTCTCGCCGTTCCTGTTGAGAGGGCCTCCTCTTGAGTTGCGACGGGAACACCGGGAACTCTTTCCCGACGAAGCAGGGAAAGGATCCCTCATCTCGAGCTACGAGGCGGAAACGGGGAAACGGGGCTCCTCTGGATGTGGGCGGGATCCTCGTGATTCCTCTCGAGTGGAGACGGCTAGGTCGGGGAACTTCTTGATTTGCACCAAGGGTGTGAAGGACCCTTTCGAAGTTCCAGAGGTGAGGTGTGATCAGCCTCGAGACGCCTCAGCGGAAATGGGCCTCATCTCGCCTGGAGGGGAGAACCTCCTGGATTTTCTCGAGCTGCGGCAGGTCTTCTCGAGTTACGACGGGGACCTCAGGGACCCGCTCTGGTGGCCTCAGGAAAGGCCAGTCCCCGTGCGAGTTGCTAGGGGACCTCTCGGGGTTCCTCTCCCGTCCATGCCGGGGCCTCAGTCCTTGTGTGGAGTCGGGGCCGGAACCTGAGGATTCCTCTCCAGTGTTGCCATGGATCTTGGGGTGCTTCTGAGTCTCCCCAGGGGAGTCAGGCCTCGTCTCGAGTGGGGGCATGCACGTGCGCTTTCCTCCCGAGCTGCAGCAGTAGTGTCACGCTTCCTGTCACGTGGATCAAGGGATCTGTGGCTTTCCCTCGAGGCTGTCCCTCGAGGCTTTCCCACGAGGCTTTCCCACAGGGCTGTGCCACGTGCCACCTTGGTGTGAGTCGATCCTCGGCGTGAAAGACGAGCCGGTGAAGGGAAAGAGGTTCCTCTGGAATGGACTGAGACATCTGGGGGACTCTTGGAATGGTGGCACGACCGTGGAGTTCCTCTCGCCGTTCCTGTTGAGAGGGCCTCCTCTTGAGATGCGACCGGAACGCCGGGAACTCTTTCCCGAAGAAGCAGGGAAAGGATCCCTCAACTCGAGCTACGAGGCGGAAACGGGGCTCCTCTGGATGTGGGCGGGACCCTCCTGATTCCTCTCGAGTGGAGACGGCTAGGTCGGGGAACTTCTTGATTTGCACCAAGGGTGTGAAGGACCCTTTCGAAGTTCCAGAGGTGAGGTGTGATCAGCCTCGAGATGCCTCAGCGGAAATGGGCCTCATCTGGCCTGGAGGGGAGAACCTCCTGGATTTTCTCGAGCTGCGGCAGGTCTTCTCGAGTTACGACGGGGACCTCAGGGACACGCTCTGGTGGCCTCAGGAAAGGCCAGTCCCCGTGCGAGTTGCTAGGGGACCTCTCGGGATTCCTCTCCCGTCCATGCCGGGGCCTCAGTCCTTGTGTGGAGTCGGGGCCGGAACCTGAGGATTCCTCTCCAGTGTTGCCATGGATCTTGGGGTGCTTCTGAGTCTCCCCAGGGGAGTCAGGCCTCGTCTCGAGTGGGGGCATGCACGTGCGCTTTCCTACCGAGCTGCAGCAGTAGTGTCACGCTTCCTGTCACGTGGATCAAGGGATCTGTGGCTTTCCCTCGAGGCTGTCCCTCGAGGCTTTCCCACGAGGCTTTCCCACAGGGCTGTGCCACGTGCCACCTTGGTGTGAGTTGATCCTCGGCGTGAAAGACGAGCCGGTGAAGGGAAAAGAGGTTCCTCTGGAATGGACTGAGACATCTGGGGGACTCTTGGAATGGTGGCACGAACCTGGAGTTCCTCTCGCCGTTCCTGTTGAGAGGGCCTCCTCTTGAGTTGCGACGGGAACACCGGGAACTCTTTCCCGACGAAGCAGGGAAAGGATCCCTCATCTCGAGCTACGAGGCGGAAACGGGGCTCCTCTGGATGTGGGCGGGACCCTCGTGATTCCTCTCGAGTGGAGACGGCTAGGTCGGGGAACTTCTTGATTTGCACCAAGGGTGTGAAGGACCCTTTCGAAGTTCCAGAGGTGAGGTGTGATCAGCCTCGAGACGCCTCAGCGGAAATGGGCCTCATCTCGCCTGGAGGGGAGAACCTCCTGGATTTTCTCGAGCTGCGGCAGGTCTTCTCGAGTTACGACGGGGACCTCAGGGACCCGCTCTGGTGGCCTCAGGAAAGGCCAGTCCCCGTGCGAGTTGCTAGGGGACCTCTCGGGGTTCCTCTCCCGTCCATGCCGGGGCCTCAGTCCTTGTGTGGAGTCGGGGCCGGAACCTGAGGATTCCTCTCCAGTGTTGCCATGGATCTTGGGGTGCTTCTGAGTCTCCCCAGGGGAGTCAGGCCTCGTCTCGAGTGGGGGCATGCACGTGCGCTTTCCTCCCGAGCTGCAGCAGTAGTGTCACGCTTCCTGTCACGTGGATCAAGGGATCTGTGGCTTTCCCTCGAGGCTGTCCCTCGAGGCTTTCCCACGAGGCTTTCCCACAGGGCTGTTCCACGTGCCACCTTGGTGTGAGTCGATCCTCGGCGTGAAAGACGAGCCGGTGAAGGGAAAAGAGGTTCCTCTGGAATGGACTGAGACATCTGGGGGACTCTTGGAATGGTGGCACGACCCTGGAGTTCCTCTCGCCGTTCCTGTTGAGAGGGCCTCCTCTTGAGATGCGACGGGAAGGCCGGGAACTCTTTCCCGACGAAGCAGGGAAAGGATCCCTCATCTCGAGCTACGAGGCGGAAACGGGGCTCCTCTGGATGTGGGCGGGACCCTCGTGATTCCTCTCGAGTGGAGACGGCTAGGTCGGGGAACTTCTTGATTTGCACCAAGGGTGTGAAGGACCCTTTCGAAGTTCCAGAGGTGAGGTGTGATCAGCCTCGAGACGCCTCAGCGGAAATGGGCCTCATCTCGCCTGGAGGGGAGAACCTCCTGGATTTTCTCGAGCTGCGGCAGGTCTTCTCGAGTTACGACGGGGACCTCAGGGACCCGCTCTGGTGGCCTCAGGAAAGGCCAGTCCCCGTGCGAGTTGCTAGGGGACCTCTCGGGATTCCTCTCCCGTCCATGCCGGGGCCTCAGTCCTTGTGTGGAGTCGGGGCCGGAACCTGAGGATTCCTCTCCAGTGTTGCCATGGAACTTGGGGTGCTTCTGAGTCTCCCCAGGGGAGTCAGGCCTCGTCTCGAGTGGGGGCATGCACGTGCGCTTTCCTCCCGAGCTGCAGCAGTAGTGTCACGCTTCCTGTCACGTGGATCAAGGGATCTGTGGCTTTCCCTCGAGGCTGTCCCTCGAGGCTTTCCCACGAGGCTTTCCCACAGGGCTGTGCCACGTGCCACCTTGGTGTGAGTCGATCCTCGGCGTGAAAGACGAGCCGGTGAAGGGAAAGAGGTTCCTCTGGAATGGACTGAGACATCTGGGGGACTCTTGGAATGGTGGCACGACCCTGGAGTTCCTCTCGCCGTTCCTGTTGAGAGGGCCTCCTCTTGAGATGCGACCGGAACGCCGGGAACTCTTTCCCGAAGAAGCAGTGAAAGGATCCCTCAACTCGAGCTACGAGGCGGAAACGGGGCTCCTCTGGATGTGGGCGGGACCCTCCTGATTCCTCTCGAGTGGAGACGGCTAGGTCGGGGAACTTCTTGATTTGCACCAAGGGTGTGAAGGACCCTTTCGAAGTTCCAGAGGTGAGGTGTGATCAGCCTCGAGACGCCTCAGCGGAAATGGGCCTCATCTCGCCTGGAGGGGAGAACCTCCTGGATTTTCTCTAGCTGCGGCAGGTCTTCTCGAGTTACGACGGGGACCTCAGGGACACGCTCTGGTGGCCTCAGGAAAGGCCAGTCCCCGTGCGAGTTGCTAGGGGACCTCTCGGGATTCCTCTCCCGTCCATGCCGGGGCCTCAGTCCTTGTGTGGAGTCGGGGCCGGAACCTGAGGATTCCTCTCCAGTGTTGCCATGGATCTTGGGGTGCTTCTGAGTCTCCCCAGGGGAGTCAGGCCTCGTCTCGAGTGGGGGCATGCACGTGCGCTTTCCTACCGAGCTGCAGCAGTAGTGTCACGCTTCCTGTCACGTGGATCAAGGGATCTGTGGCTTTCCCTCGAGGCTGTCCCTCGAGGCTTTCCCACGAGGCTTTCCCACAGGGCTGTGCCACGTGCCACCTTGGTGTGAGTTGATCCTCGGCGTGAAAGACGAGCCGGTGAAGGGAAAAGAGGTTCCTCTGGAATGGACTGAGACATCTGGGGGACTCTTGGAATGGTGGCACGAACCTGGAGTTCCTCTCGCCGTTCCTGTTGAGAGGGCCTCCTCTTGAGTTGCGACGGGAACACCGGGAACTCTTTCCCGACGAAGCAGGGAAAGGATCCCTCATCTCGAGCTACGAGGCGGAAACGGGGCTCCTCTGGATGTGGGCGGGACCCTCGTGATTCCTCTCGAGTGGAGACGGCTAGGTCGGGGAACTTCTTGATTTGCACCAAGGGTGTGAAGGACCCTTTCGAAGTTCCAGAGGTGAGGTGTGATCAGCCTCGAGACGCCTCAGCGGAAATGGGCCTCATCTCGCCTGGAGGGGAGAACCTCCTGGATTTTCTCGAGCTGCGGCAGGTCTTCTCGAGTTACGACGGGGACCTCAGGGACCCGCTCTGGTGGCCTCAGGAAAGGCCAGTCCCCGTGCGAGTTGCTAGGGGACCTCTCGGGGTTCCTCTCCCGTCCATGCCGGGGCCTCAGTCCTTGTGTGGAGTCGGGGCCGGAACCTGAGGATTCCTCTCCAGTGTTGCCATGGATCTTGGGGTGCTTCTGAGTCTCCCCAGGGGAGTCAGGCCTCGTCTCGAGTGGGGGCATGCACGTGCGCTTTCCTCCCGAGCTGCAGCAGTAGTGTCACGCTTCCTGTCACGTGGATCAAGGGATCTGTGGCTTTCCCTCGAGGCTGTCCCTCGAGGCTTTCCCACGAGGCTTTCCCACAGGGCTGTTCCACGTGCCACCTTGGTGTGAGTCGATCCTCGGCGTGAAAGACGAGCCGGTGAAGGGAAAAGAGGTTCCTCTGGAATGGACTGAGACATCTGGGGGACTCTTGGAATGGTGGCACGACCCTGGAGTTCCTCTCGCCGTTCCTGTTGAGAGGGCCTCCTCTTGAGATGCGACGGGAAGGCCGGGAACTCTTTCCCGACGAAGCAGGGAAAGGATCCCTCATCTCGAGCTACGAGGCGGAAACGGGGCTCCTCTGGATGTGGGCGGGACCCTCGTGATTCCTCTCGAGTGGAGACGGCTAGGTCGGGGAACTTCTTGATTTGCACCAAGGGTGTGAAGGACCCTTTCGAAGTTCCAGAGGTGAGGTGTGATCAGCCTCGAGACGCCTCAGCGGAAATGGGCCTCATCTCGCCTGGAGGGGAGAACCTCCTGGATTTTCTCGAGCTGCGGCAGGTCTTCTCGAGTTACGACGGGGACCTCAGGGACCCGCTCTGGTGGCCTCAGGAAAGGCCAGTCCCCGTGCGAGTTGCTAGGGGACCTCTCGGGATTCCTCTCCCGTCCATGCCGGGGCCTCAGTCCTTGTGTGGAGTCGGGGCCGGAACCTGAGGATTCCTCTCCAGTGTTGCCATGGAACTTGGGGTGCTTCTGAGTCTCCCCAGGGGAGTCAGGCCTCGTCTCGAGTGGGGGCATGCACGTGCGCTTTCCTCCCGAGCTGCAGCAGTAGTGTCACCCTTCCTGTCACGTGGATCAAGGGATCTGTGGCTTTCCCTCGAGGCTGTCCCTCGAGGCTTTCCCACGAGGCTTTCCCACAGGGCTGTGCCACGTGCCACCTTGGTGTGAGTCGATCCTCGGCGTGAAAGACGAGCCGGTGAAGGGAAAGAGGTTCCTCTGGAATGGACTGAGACATCTGGGGGACTCTTGGAATGGTGGCACGACCCTGGAGTTCCTCTCGCCGTTCCTGTTGAGAGGGCCTCCTCTTGAGATGCGACCGGAACACCGGGAACTCTTTCCCGAAGAAGCAGTGAAAGGATCCCTCAACTCGAGCTACGAGGCGGAAACGGGGCTCCTCTGGATGTGGGCGGGACCCTCCTGATTCCTCTCGAGTGGAGACGGCTAGGTCGGGGAACTTCTTGATTTGCACCAAGGGTGTGAAGGACCCTTTCGAAGTTCCAGAGGTGAGGTGTGATCAGCCTCGAGACGCCTCAGCGGAAATGGGCCTCATCTCGCCTGGAGGGGAGAACCTCCTGGATTTTCTCTAGCTGCGGCAGGTCTTCTCGAGTTACGACGGGGACCTCAGGGACCCGCTCTGGTGGCCTCAGGAAAGGCCAGTCCCCGTGCGAGTTGCTAGGGGACCTCTCGGGATTCCTCTCCCGTCCATGCCGGGGCCTCAGTCCTTGTGTGGAGTCGGGGCCGGAACCTGAGGATTCCTCTCCAGTGTTGCCATGGATCTTTGGGTGCTTCTGAGTCTCCCCAGGGGAGTCAGGCCTCGTCTCGAGTGGGGGCATGCACGTGCGCTTTCCTCCCGAGCTGCAGCAGTAGTGTCACGCTTCCTGTCACGTGGATCAAGGGATCTGTGGCTTTCCCTCGAGGCTGTCCCTCGAGGCTTTCCCACGAGGCTTTCCCACAGGGCTGTGCCACGTGCCACCTTGGTGTGAGTTGATCCTCGGCGTGAAAGACGAGCCGGTGAAGGGAAAAGAGGTTCCTCTGGAATGGACTGAGACATCTGGGGGACTCTTGGAATGGTGGCACGACCCTGGAGTTCCTCTCGCCGTTCCTGTTGAGAGGGCCTCCTCTTGAGATGCGACGGGAACGCCGCGAACTCTTTCCCGACGAAGCAGGGAAAGGATCCCTCATCTCGAGCTACGAGGCGGAAACGGGGCTCCTCTGGATGTGGGCGGGACCCTCGTGATTCCTCTCGAGTGGAGACGGCTAGGTCGGGGAACTTCTTGATATGCACCAAGGGTGTGAAGGACCCTTTCGAAGTTCCAGAGGTGAGGTGTGATCAGCCTCGAGACGCCTCAGCGGAAATGGGCCTCATCTCGCCTAGAGGGGAGAACCTCCTGGATTTTTTCGAGCTGCGGCAGGTCTTCTCGAGTTACGACGGGGACCTCAGGGACCCGCTCTGGTGGCCTCAGGAAAGGCCAGTCCCCGTGCGAGTTGCTAGGGGACCTCTCGGGATTCCTCTCCCGTCCATGCCGGGGCCTCAGTCCTTGTGTGGAGTCGGGGCCGGAACCTGAGGATTCCTCTCCAGTGTTGCCATGGATCTTGGGGTGCTTCTGAGTCTCCCCAGGGGAGTCAGGCCTCGTCTCGAGTGGGGGCATGCACGTGCGCTTTCCTCCCGAGCTGCAGCAGTAGTCTCACGCTTCCTGTCACGTGGATCAAGGGATCTGTGGCTTTCCCTCGAGGCTGTCCCTCGAGGCTTTCCCACGAGGCTTTCCCACAGGGCTGTGCCACGTGCCACCTTGGTGGTAGTCGATCCTCGGCGTGAAAGACGAGCCGGTGAAGGGAAAAGAGGTTCCTCTGGAATGGACTGAGACATCTGGGGGACTCTTGGAATGGTGGCACGACCCTGGAGTTCCTCTCGCCGTTCCTGTTGAGAGGGCCTCCTCTTGACATGCGACGGGAACGCCGGGAACTCTTTCCCGAAGAAGCAGGGAAAGGATCCCTCATCTCGAGCTACGAGGCGGAAACGGGGCTCCTCTGGATGTGGGCGGGACCCTCGTGATTCCTCTCGAGTGGAGACGGCTAGGTCGGGGAACTTCTTGATTTGCACCAAGGGTGTGAAGGACCCTTGCGAAGTTCCAGAGGTGAGGTGTGATCAGCCTCGAGACGCCTCAGCGGAAATGGGCCTCACCTCGCCTGGAGGGGAGAACCTCCTGGATTTTCTCGAGCTGCAGCAGGTCTTCTCGAGTTACGACGGGGACCTCAGGGACCCGCTCTGGTGGCCTCAGGAAAGGCCAGTCCCCATGCGAGTTGCTAGGGGACCTCTCGGGATTCCTCTCCCGTCCATGCCGGGGCCTCAGTCCTTGTGTGGAGTCGGGGCCGGAACCTGAGGATTCCTCTCCAGTGTTGCCATGGATCTTGGGGTGCTTCTGAGTCTCCCCAGGGGAGTCAGGCCTCGTCTCGAGTGGGGGCATGCACGTGCGCTTTCCTCCCGAGCTGCAGCAGTAGTGTCACGCTTCCTGTCACGTGGATCAAGGGATCTGTGGCTTTCCCTCGAGGCTGTCCCTCGAGGCTTTCCCACGAGGCTTTCCCACAGGGCTGTGCCACGTGCCACCTTGGTGTGAGTCGATCCTCGGCGTGAAAGACGAGCCGGTGAAGGGAAAGAGGTTCCTCTGGAATGGACTGAGACATCTGGGGGACTCTTGGAATGGTGGCAAGACCCTGGAGTTCCTCTCGCCGTTCCTGTTGAGTGTGCCTCCTCTTGAGATGCGACGGGAACGCCGGGAACTCTTTCCCGAAGAAGCAGGGAAAGGATCCCTCATCTCGAGCTACGAGGCGGAAACGGGGCTCCTCTGGATGTGGGCGGGACCCTCGTGATTCCTCTCGAGTGGAGACGGCTAGGTCGGGGAACTTCTTGATTTGCACCAAGGGTGTGAAGGACCCTTTCGAAGTTCCAGAGGTGAGGTGTGATCAGCCTCGAGACGCCTCAGCGGAAATGGGCCTCATCTCGCCTGGAGGGGAGAACCTCCTGGATTTTCTCGAGCTGCGGCAGGTCTTCTCGAGTTACGACGGGGACCTCAGGGACCCGCTCAGGTGGCCTCAGGAAAGGCCAGTCCCCGTGCGAGTTGCTAGGGGACCTCTCGGGATTCCTCTCCCGTCCATGCCGGGGCCTCAGTCCTTGTGTGGAGTCGGGGCCGGAACCTGAGGTTTCCTCTCCAGTGTTGCCATGGATCTTGGGGTGCTTCTGAGTCTCCCCAGGGGAGTCAGGCCTCGTCTCGAGTGGGGGCATGCACGTGCGCTTTCCTCCCGAGCTGCAGCAGTAGTGTCACGCTTCGTGTCACGTGGATCAAGGGATCTGTGGCTTTCCCTCGAGGCTGTCCCTCGAGGCTTTCCCACGAGGCTTTCCCACAGGGCTGTGCCACGTGCCACCTTGGTGTGAGTCGATCCTCGGCGTGAAAGACGAGCCGGTGAAGGGAAAAGAGGTTCCTCTGGAATGGACTGAGACATCTGGGGGACTCTTGGAATGGTGGCACGACCCTGGAGTTCCTCTCGCCGTTCCTGTTGAGAGGGCCTCCTCTTGAGATGCGACGTGAACGCCGGGAACTCTTTCCCGACGAAGCAGGGAAAGGATCCCTCATCTCGAGCTACGAGGCGGAAACGGGGCTCCTCTGGATGTGGGCGGGACCCTCGTGATTCTCTCGAGTGGAGACGGCTAGGTCGGGGAACTTCTTGATTTGCACCAAGGGTGTGAAGGACCCTTTCGAAGTTCCAGTGGTGAGGTGTGATCAGCCTCGAGACGCCTCCGCGGAAATGGGCCTCATCTCGCCTGGAGGGGAGAACCTCCTGGATTTTCTCGAGCTGCGGCAGGTCTTCTCGAGTTACGACGGGGACCTCAGGGACCCGCTCTGGTGGCCTCAGGAAAGGCCAGTCCCCGTGAGAGTTGCTATGGGACCTCTCGGGATTCCTCTCCCGTCCATGCCGGGGCCTCAGTCCTTGTGTGGAGTCGGGGCCGGAACCTGAGGATTCCTCTCCAGTGTTGCCATGGATCTTGGGGTGCTTCTGAGTCTCCCCAGGGGAGTCAGGCCTCGTCTCGAGTGGGGGCATGCACGTGCGCTTTCCTCCCGAGCTGCAGCAGTAGTGTCACGCTTCCTGTCACGTGGATCAGGGATCTGTGGCTTTCCGTCGAGGCTGTCCCTCGAGGCTTTCCCACGAGGCTTTCCCACAGGGCTGTGCCACGTGCCACCTTGGTGTGAGTCGATCCTCGGCGTGAAAGACGAGCCGGTAAAGGGAAAAGAGGTTCCTCTGGAATGGACTGAGACATCTGGGGACTCTTGGAATGGTGGCACGACCCTGGAGTTCCTCTCGCCGTTCCTGTTGAGAGGGCCTCCTCTTGAGATGCGACGGGAACGCCGGGAACTCTTTCCCGAAGAAGCAGGGAAAGGATCCCTCATCTCGAGCTACGAGGCGGAAACGGGGCTCCTCTGGATGTGGGCGGGACCCTCGTGATTCCTCTCGAGTGGAGACGGCTAGGTCGGGGAACTTCTTGATTTGCACCAAGGGTGTGAAGGACCCTTTCGAAGTTCCAGAGGTGAGGTGTGATCAGCCTCGAGACGCCTCAGCGGAAATGGGCCTCATCTCGCCTGGAGGGGAGAACCTCCTGGATTTTCTCGAGCTGCGGCAGGTCTTCTCGAGTTACGACGGGGACCTCAGGGACCCGCTCAGGTGGCCTCAGGAAAGGCCAGTCCCCGTGCGAGTTGCTAGGGGACCTCTCGGGATTCCTCTCCCGTCCATGCCGGGGCCTCAGTCCTTGTGTGGAGTCGGGGCCGGAACCTGAGGTTTCCTCTCCAGTGTTGCCATGGATCTTGGGGTGCTTCTGAGTCTCCCCAGGGGAGTCAGGCCTCGTCTCGAGTGGGGGCATGCACGTGCGCTTTCCTCCCGAGCTGCAGCAGTAGTGTCACGCTTCGTGTCACGTGGATCAAGGGATCTGTGGCTTTCCCTCGAGGCTGTCCCTCGAGGCTTTCCCACGAGGCTTTCCCACAGGGCTGTGCCACGTGCCACCTTGGTGTGAGTCGATCCTCGGCGTGAAAGACGAGCCGGTGAAGGGAAAAGAGGTTCCTCTGGAATGGACTGAGACATCTGGGGGACTCTTGGAATGGTGGCACGACCCTGGAGTTCCTCTCGCCGTTCCTGTTGAGAGGGCCTCCTCTTGAGATGCGACGTGAACGCCGGGAACTCTTTCCCGACGAAGCAGGGAAAGGATCCCTCATCTCGAGCTACGAGGCGGAAACGGGGCTCCTCTGGATGTGGGCGGGACCCTCGTGATTCCTCTCGAGTGGAGACGGCTAGGTCGGGGAACTTCTTGATTTGCACCAAGGGTGTGAAGGACCCTTTCGAAGTTCCAGTGGTGAGGTGTGATCAGCCTCGAGACGCCTCCGCGGAAATGGGCCTCATCTCGCCTGGAGGGGAGAACCTCCTGGATTTTCTCGAGCTGCGGCAGGTCTTCTCGAGTTACGACGGGGACCTCAGGGACCCGCTCTGGTGGCCTCAGGAAAGGCCAGTCCCCGTGAGAGTTGCTATGGGACCTCTCGGGATTCCTCTCCCGTCCATGCCGGGGCCTCAGTCCTTGTGTGGAGTCGGGGCCGGAACCTGAGGATTCCTCTCCAGTGTTGCCATGGAACTTGGGGTGCTTCTGAGTCTCCCCAGGGGAGTCAGGCCTCGTCTCGAGTGGGGGCATGCACGTGCGCTTTCCTCCCGAGCTGCAGCAGTAGTGTCACGCTTCCTGTCACGTGGATCAAGGGATCTGTGGCTTTCCCTCGAGGCTGTCCCTCGAGGCTTTCCCACGAGGCTTTCCCACAGGGCTGTGCCACGTGCCACCTTGGTGTGAGTCGATCCTCGGCGTGAAAGACGAGCCGGTGAAGGGAAAGAGGTTCCTCTGGAATGGACTGAGACATCTGGGGGACTCTTGGAATGGTGGCACGACCCTGGAGTTCCTCTCGCCGTTCCTGTTGAGAGGGCCTCCTCTTGAGATGCGACCGGAACACCGGGAACTCTTTCCCGAAGAAGCAGTGAAAGGATCCCTCAACTCGAGCTACGAGGCGGAAACGGGGCTCCTCTGGATGTGGGCGGGACCCTCCTGATTCCTCTCGAGTGGAGACGGCTAGGTCGGGGAACTTCTTGATTTGCACCAAGGGTGTGAAGGACCCTTTCGAAGTTCCAGAGGTGAGGTGTGATCAGCCTCGAGACGCCTCAGCGGAAATGGGCCTCATCTCGCCTGGAGGGGAGAACCTCCTGGATTTTCTCTAGCTGCGGCAGGTCTTCTCGAGTTACGACGGGGACCTCAGGGACCCGCTCTGGTGGCCTCAGGAAAGGCCAGTCCCCGTGCGAGTTGCTAGGGGACCTCTCGGGATTCCTCTCCCGTCCATGCCGGGGCCTCAGTCCTTGTGTGGAGTCGGGGCCGGAACCTGAGGATTCCTCTCCAGTGTTGCCATGGATCTTGGGGTGCTTCTGAGTCTCCCCAGGGGAGTCAGGCCTCGTCTCGAGTGGGGGCATGCACGTGCGCTTTCCTCCCGAGCTGCAGCAGTAGTGTCACGCTTCCTGTCACGTGGATCAAGGGATCTGTGGCTTTCCCTCGAGGCTGTCCCTCGAGGCTTTCCCACGAGGCTTTCCCACAGGGCTGTGCCACGTGCCACCTTGGTGTGAGTTGATCCTCGGCGTGAAAGACGAGCCGGTGAAGGGAAAAGAGGTTCCTCTGGAATGGACTGAGACATCTGGGGGACTCTTGGAATGGTGGCACGACCCTGGAGTTCCTCTCGCCGTTCCTGTTGAGAGGGCCTCCTCTTGAGATGCGACGGGAACGCCGCGAACTCTTTCCCGACGAAGCAGGGAAAGGATCCCTCATCTCGAGCTACGAGGCGGAAACGGGGCTCCTCTGGATGTGGGCGGGACCCTCGTGATTCCTCTCGAGTGGAGACGGCTAGGTCGGGGAACTTCTTGATATGCACCAAGGGTGTGAAGGACCCTTTCGAAGTTCCAGAGGTGAGGTGTGATCAGCCTCGAGACGCCTCAGCGGAAATGGGCCTCATCTCGCCTAGAGGGGAGAACCTCCTGGATTTTTTCGAGCTGCGGCAGGTCTTCTCGAGTTACGACGGGGACCTCAGGGACCCGCTCTGGTGGCCTCAGGAAAGGCCAGTCCCCGTGCGAGTTGCTAGGGGACCTCTCGGGATTCCTCTCCCGTCCATGCCGGGGCCTCAGTCCTTGTGTGGAGTCGGGGCCGGAACCTGAGGATTCCTCTCCAGTGTTGCCATGGATCTTGGGGTGCTTCTGAGTCTCCCCAGGGGAGTCAGGCCTCGTCTCGAGTGGGGGCATGCACGTGCGCTTTCCTCCCGAGCTGCAGCAGTAGTGTCACGCTTCCTGTCACGTGGATCAAGGGATCTGTGGCTTTCCCTCGAGGCTGTCCCTCGAGGCTTTCCCACGAGGCTTTCCCACAGGGCTGTGCCACGTGCCACCTTGGTGTGAGTCGATCCTCGGCGTGAAAGACGAGCCGGTGAAGGGAAAGAGGTTCCTCTGGAATGGACTGAGACATCTGGGGGACTCTTGGAATGGTGGCAAGACCCTGGAGTTCCTCTCGCCGTTCCTGTTGAGTGTGCCTCCTCTTGAGATGCGACGGGAACGCCGGGAACTCTTTCCCGAAGAAGCAGGGAAAGGATCCCTCATCTCGAGCTACGAGGCGGAAACGGGGCTCCTCTGGATGTGGGCGGGACCCTCGTGATTCCTCTCGAGTGGAGACGGCTAGGTCGGGGAACTTCTTGATTTGCACCAAGGGTGTGAAGGACCCTTTCGAAGTTCCAGAGGTGAGGTGTGATCAGCCTCGAGACGCCTCAGCGGAAATGGGCCTCATCTCGCCTGGAGGGGAGAACCTCCTGGATT
Source organism: Budorcas taxicolor (assembly GCF_023091745.1). Lineage (NCBI taxonomy): Eukaryota > Metazoa > Chordata > Mammalia > Artiodactyla > Bovidae > Budorcas > Budorcas taxicolor. The sequence continues at coordinate 1,167,965 of NW_026292750.1, read as the reverse complement.
TTCTCGAGCTGCGGCAGGTCTTCTCGAGTTACGACGGGGACCTCAGGGACCCGCTCAGGTGGCCTCAGGAAAGGCCAGTCCCCGTGCGAGTTGCTAGGGGACCTCTCGGGATTCCTCTCCCGTCCATGCCGGGGCCTCAGTCCTTGTGTGGAGTCGGGGCCGGAACCTGAGGTTTCCTCTCCAGTGTTGCCATGGATCTTGGGGTGCTTCTGAGTCTCCCCAGGGGAGTCAGGCCTCGTCTCGAGTGGGGGCATGCACGTGCGCTTTCCTCCCGAGCTGCAGCAGTAGTGTCACGCTTCGTGTCACGTGGATCAAGGGATCTGTGGCTTTCCCTCGAGGCTGTCCCTCGAGGCTTTCCCACGAGGCTTTCCCACAGGGCTGTGCCACGTGCCACCTTGGTGTGAGTCGATCCTCGGCGTGAAAGACGAGCCGGTGAAGGGAAAAGAGGTTCCTCTGGAATGGACTGAGACATCTGGGGGACTCTTGGAATGGTGGCACGACCCTGGAGTTCCTCTCGCCGTTCCTGTTGAGAGGGCCTCCTCTTGAGATGCGACGTGAACGCCGGGAACTCTTTCCCGACGAAGCAGGGAAAGGATCCCTCATCTCGAGCTACGAGGCGGAAACGGGGCTCCTCTGGATGTGGGCGGGACCCTCGTGATTCCTCTCGAGTGGAGACGGCTAGGTCGGGGAACTTCTTGATTTGCACCAAGGGTGTGAAGGACCCTTTCGAAGTTCCAGTGGTGAGGTGTGATCAGCCTCGAGACGCCTCCGCGGAAATGGGCCTCATCTCGCCTGGAGGGGAGAACCTCCTGGATTTTCTCGAGCTGCGGCAGGTCTTCTCGAGTTACGACGGGGACCTCAGGGACCCGCTCTGGTGGCCTCAGGAAAGGCCAGTCCCCGTGAGAGTTGCTATGGGACCTCTCGGGATTCCTCTCCCGTCCATGCCGGGGCCTCAGTCCTTGTGTGGAGTCGGGGCCGGAACCTGAGGATTCCTCTCCAGTGTTGCCATGGATCTTGGGGTGCTTCTGAGTCTCCCCAGGGGAGTCAGGCCTCGTCTCGAGTGGGGGCATGCACGTGCGCTTTCCTCCCGAGCTGCAGCAGTAGTGTCACGCTTCCTGTCACGTGGATCAGGGATCTGTGGCTTTCCCTCAAGGCTGTCCCTCGAGGCTTTCCCACGAGGCTTTCCCACAGGGCTGTGCCACGTGCCACCTTGGTGTGAGTCGATCCTCGGCGTGAAAGACGAGCCGGTAAAGGGAAAAGAGGTTCCTCTGGAATGGACTGAGACATCTGGGGACTCTTGGAATGGTGGCACGACCCTGGAGTTCCTCTCGCCGTTCCTGTTGAGAGGGCCTCCTCTTGAGATGCGACGGGAACGCCGGGAACTCTTTCCCGAAGAAGCAGGGAAAGGATCCCTCATCTCGAGCTACGAGGCGGAAACGGGGCTCCTCTGGATGTGGGCGGGACCCTCGTGATTCCTCTCGAGTGGAGACGGCTAGGTCGGGGAACTTCTTGATTTGCACCAAGGGTGTGAAGGACCCTTTCGAAGTTCCAGAGGTGAGGTGTGATCAGCCTCGAGACGCCTCAGCGGAAATGGGCCTCATCTCGCCTGGAGGGGAGAACCTCCTGGATTTTCTCGAGCTGCGGCAGGTCTTCTCGAGTTACGACGGGGACCTCAGGGACCCGCTCAGGTGGCCTCAGGAAAGGCCAGTCCCCGTGCGAGTTGCTAGGGGACCTCTCGGGATTCCTCTCCCGTCCATGCCGGGGCCTCAGTCCTTGTGTGGAGTCGGGGCCGGAACCTGAGGTTTCCTCTCCAGTGTTGCCATGGATCTTGGGGTGCTTCTGAGTCTCCCCAGGGGAGTCAGGCCTCGTCTCGAGTGGGGGCATGCACGTGCGCTTTCCTCCCGAGCTGCAGCAGTAGTGTCACGCTTCGTGTCACGTGGATCAAGGGATCTGTGGCTTTCCCTCGAGGCTGTCCCTCGAGGCTTTCCCACGAGGCTTTCCCACAGGGCTGTGCCACGTGCCACCTTGGTGTGAGTCGATCCTCGGCGTGAAAGACGAGCCGGTGAAGGGAAAAGAGGTTCCTCTGGAATGGACTGAGACATCTGGGGGACTCTTGGAATGGTGGCACGACCCTGGAGTTCCTCTCGCCGTTCCTGTTGAGAGGGCCTCCTCTTGAGATGCGACGTGAACGCCGGGAACTCTTTCCCGACGAAGCAGGGAAAGGATCCCTCATCTCGAGCTACGAGGCGGAAACGGGGCTCCTCTGGATGTGGGCGGGACCCTCGTGATTCCTCTCGAGTGGAGACGGCTAGGTCGGGGAACTTCTTGATTTGCACCAAGGGTGTGAAGGACCCTTTCGAAGTTCCAGTGGTGAGGTGTGATCAGCCTCGAGACGCCTCCGCGGAAATGGGCCTCATCTCGCCTGGAGGGGAGAACCTCCTGGATTTTCTCGAGCTGCGGCAGGTCTTCTCGAGTTACGACGGGGACCTCAGGGACCCGCTCTGGTGGCCTCAGGAAAGGCCAGTCCCCGTGAGAGTTGCTATGGGACCTCTCGGGATTCCTCTCCCGTCCATGCCGGGGCCTCAGTCCTTGTGTGGAGTCGGGGCCGGAACCTGAGGATTCCTCTCCAGTGTTGCCATGGATCTTGGGGTGCTTCTGAGTCTCCCCAGGGGAGTCAGGCCTCGTCTCGAGTGGGGGCATGCACGTGCGCTTTCCTCCCGAGCTGCAGCAGTAGTGTCACGCTTCCTGTCACGTGGATCAAGGGATCTGTGGCTTTCCCTCGAGGCTGTCCCTCGAGGCTTTCCCACGAGGCTTTCCCACAGGGCTGTGCCACGTGCCACCTTGGTGTGAGTCGATCCTCGGCGTGAAAGACGAGCCGGTGAAGGGAAAAGAGGTTCCTCTGGAATGGACTGAGACATCTGGGGACTCTTGGAATGGTGGCACGACCCTGGAGTTCCTCTCGCCGTTCCTGTTGAGAGGGCCTCCTCTTGACATGCGACGGGAACGCCGGGAACTCTTACCCGACGAAGCAGGGAAAGGATCCCTCATCTCGAGCTACGAGGCGGAAACGGGGCTCCTCTGGATGTGGGCGGGACCCTCGTGATTCCTCTCGAGTGGAGACGGCTAGGTCGGGGAACTTCTTGATTTGCACCAAGGTGTGAAGGACCCTTTCGAAGTTCCAGAGGTGAGGTGTGATCAGCCTCGAGACGCCTCAGCGGAAATGGGCCTCATCTCGCCTGGAGGGGAGAACCTCCTGGATTTTCTCGAGCTGCGGCAGGTCTTCTCGAGTTACGACGGGGACCTCAGGGACCCGCTCTGGTGGCCTCAGGAAAGGCCAGTCCCCGTGCGAGTTGCTAGGGGACCTCTCGGGATTCCTCTCCCGTCCATGCCGGGGCCTCAGTCCTTGTGTGGAGTCGGGGCCGGAACCTGAGGATTCCTCTCCAGTGTTGCCATGGAACTTGGGGTGCTTCTGAGTCTCCCCAGGGGAGTCAGGCCTCGTCTCGAGTGGGGGCATGCACGTGCGCTTTCCTCCCGAGCTGCAGCAGTAGTGTCACGCTTCCTGTCACGTGGATCAGGGATCTGTGGCTTTCCGTCGAGGCTGTCCCTCGAGGCTTTCCCACGAGGCTTTCCCACAGGGCTGTGCCACGTGCCACCTTGGTGTGAGTCGATCCTCGGCGTGAAAGACGAGCCGGTAAAGGGAAAAGAGGTTCCTCTGGAATGGACTGAGACATCTGGGGACTCTTGGAATGGTGGCACGACCCTGGAGTTCCTCTCGCCGTTCCTGTTGAGAGGGCCTCCTCTTGAGATGCGACGGGAACGCCGGGAACTCTTTCCCGACGAAGCAGGGAAAGGATCCCTCATCTCGAGCTACGAGGCGGAAACGGGGCTCCTCTGGATGTGGGCGGGACCCTCGTGATTCCTCTCGAGTGGAGACGGCTAGGTCGGGGAACTTCTTGATTTGCACCAAGGGTGTGAAGGACCCTTTCGAAGTTCCAGAGGTGAGGTGTGATCAGCCTCGAGACGCCTCAGCGGAAATGGGCCTCATCTCGCCTGGAGGGGAGAACCTCCTGGATTTTCTCGAGCTTCGGCAGGTCTTCTCGAGTTACGACGGGGACCTCAGGGACCCGCTCTGGTGGCCTCAGGAAAGGCCAGTCCTCATACGAGTTGCTAGGGGACCTCTCGGGATTCCTCTCCCGTCCATGCCGGGGCCTCATTCCGTGTGTGGAGTCGGGCCGGAACCTGAGGATTCCTCTCCAGTGTTGCCATGGATCTTGGGGTGCTTCTGAGTCTCCCCAGGGGAGTCAGGCCTCGTCTCGAGTGGGGACATGCACGTGCGCTTTCCTCCCGAGCTGCAGCAGTAGTGTCACGCTTCCTGTAACGTGGATCAAGGGATCTGTGGCTTTCCCTCGAGGCTGTCCCTCGAGGCTTTCCCACGAGGCTTTCCCACAGGGCTGTGCCACGTGCCACCTTGGTGTGAGTCGATCCTCGGCGTGAAAGACGAGCCGGTGAAGGGAAAAGAGGTTCCTCTGGAATGGACTGAGACATCTGGGGGACTCTTGGAATGGTGGCACGACCCTGGAGTTCCTCTCGCCGTTCCTGTTGAGAGGGCCTCCTCTTGAGATGCGTCGGGAACGCCGGGAACTCTTTCCCGACGAAGCAGGGAAAGGATCCCTCATCTCGAGCTACGAGGCGGAAACGGGGCTCCTCTGGATGTGGGCGGGACCCTCGTGATTCCTCTCGAGTGGAGACGGCTATGTCGGGGAACTTCTTGATTTGCACCTAGGGTGTGAAGGACCCTTTCGAAGTTCCAGAGGTGAGGTGTGATCAGCCTCGAGACGCCTCAGCGGAAATGGGCCTCATCTCGCCTGGAGGGGAGAACCTCCTGGCTTTTCTCCAGTTGCGGCAGGTCTTCTCGAGTTACGACGGGGACCTCAGAGACCCGCTCTGGTGGCCTCAGGAAAGGCCAGTCCCCATGCGAGTTGCTAGAGGACCTCTCGGGATTCCTCTCCCGTCCATGCCGGGGCCTCAGTCCTTGTGTGGAGTCGGGGCCGGAACCTGAGGATTCCTCTCCAGTGTTGCCATGGATCTTGGGGTGCTTCTGAGTCTCCCCAGGGGAGTCAGGCCTCGTCTCAAGTGGGGGCATGCACGTGCGCTTTCCTCCCGAGCTGCAGCAGGAGTGTCACGCTTCCTGTCACGTGGATCAAGGGATCTGTGGCTTTCCCTTGAGGCTGTCCCTCGAGGCTTTCCCACGAGGCTTTCCCACAGGGCTGAGCCACGTGCCACCTTGGTGTGAGTCGATCCTCGGCGTGAAAGACGAGCCGGTGAAGGGAAAAGAGGTTCCTCTGGAATGGACTGAGACATCTGGGGGACTCTTGGAATGGTGGCACGACCCTGGAGTTCCTCTCGCCGTTCCTGTTGAGAGGGCCTCCTCTTGAGATGCTTCGGGAATGCCGGGAACTCTTTCCCGACGCAGCAGGGAAAGGATCCCTCATCTCGAGCTACGAGGCGGAAACGGGGCTCCTCTGGATGTGGGCGGGACCCTCGTGATTCCTCTCGAGTGGAGACGGGTATGTCGGGGAACTTCTTGATTTGCACCAAGGGTGTGAAGGACCCTTTCGAAGGTCCAGAAGTGAGGTGTGATCAGCCTCGAGACGGCTCAGCGGAAATGGGCCTCATCTCGCCTGGAGGGGAGAACCTCTTGGATTTTTTCGAGTTGCGGCAGGTCTTCTCGAGTTACGACGGGGACTTCAGGGACCCGCTCTGGTGGCCTCAGGAAAGGCCAGTCCCCATGCGAGTTGCTAGGGGACCTCTCGGGATTCCTCTCCCGTCCATGCCGGGGCCTCAGTCCTTGAGTGGAGTCGGGGCCGGAACCTGAGGATTCCTCTCCAGTGTTGCCATGGATCTTGGGGTGCTTCTGAGTCTCCCCAGGGGAGTCAGGCAACGTCTCGAGTGGGGGCATGCACGTGCGCTTTCCACCCGAGCTGCAGCAGTAGTGTCACGCTTCCTGTCACGTGGATCAAGGGATCTGTGGCTTTCCCTCGAGGCTGTCCCTCGAGGCTTTCCCACGAGGCTTTCCCACAGGGCTGTGCCACGTGCCACCTTGGTGTGAGTCGATCCTCGGCGTGAAAGACGAGCCGGTGAAGGGAAAAGAGGTTCCTCTGGAATGGACTGAGACATCTGGGGGACTCTTGGAATGGTGGCACGACCCTGGAGTTCCTCTCGCCGTTCCTGTTGAGAGGGCCTCCTCTTGAGATGCGTCGGGAACGCCGGGAACTCTTTCCCGACGAAGCAGGGAAAGGATCCCTCATCTCGAGCTACGAGGCGGAAACGGGGCTCCTCTGGATGTGGGCGGGACCCTCGTGATTCCTCTCGAGTGGAGTCGGGTATATCGGGGAACTTCTTGATTTGCACCAAGGGTGTGAAGGACCCTTTCGAAGGTCCAGAGGTGAGGTGTGATCAGCCTCGAGACGGCTCAGCGGAAATGGGCCTCATCTCGCCTGGAGGGGAGAACCTCTTGGATTTTTTTGAGTTGCGGCAGGTCTTCTCGAGTTACGACGGGGACCTCAGGGACCCGCTCTGGTGGCCTCAGGAAAGGCCAGTCCCCATGCGAGTTGCTAGGGGACCTCTCGGGATTCCTCTCCCGTCCATGCCGGGGCCTCAGTCCTTGTGTGGAGTCGGGGCCGGAACCTGAGGATTCCTCTCCAGTGTTGCCATGGATCTTGGGGTGCTTCTGAGTCTCCCCAGGGGAGTCAGGCAACGTCTCGAGTGGGGGCATGCACGTGCGCTTACCACCCGAGCTGCAGCAGTAGTGTCACGCTTCCTGTCACGTGGATCAAGGGATCTGTGGCTTTCCCTCGAGGCTGTCCCTCGAGGCTTTCCCACGAGGCTTTCCCACAGGGCTGTGCCACGTGCCACCTTGGTGTGAGTCGATCCTCGGCGTGAAAGACGAGCCGGTGAAGGGAAAAGAGGTTCCTCTGGAATGGACTGAGACATCTGGGGGACTCTTGGAATTGTGGCACGACCCTGGAGTTCCTCTCGCCGTTCCTGTTGAGAGGGCCTCCTCTTGAGATGCGTCGGGAACGCCGGGAACTCTTTCCCGACGAAGCAGGGAAAGGATCCCTCATCTCGAGCTACGAGGCGGAAACGGGGCTCCTCTGGATGTGGGCGGGACCCTCGTGATTCCTCTCGAGTGGAGACGGCTATGTCGGGGAACTTCTTGATTTGCACCAAGGGTGTGAAGGACCCTTTCGAAGTTCCAGAGGGGAGGTGTGATCAGCCTCGAGACGCCTCAGCGGAAATGGGCCTCATCTCGCCTGGAGGGGAGAACCTCCTGGATTTTCTCCAGTTGCGGCAGGTCTTCTAGAGTTATGACGGGGACCTCAGGGACCCGCTCTGGTGGCCTCAGGAAAGGCCAGTCCCCATGCGAGTTGCTAGAGGACCTCTCGGGATTCCTCTCCCGTCCATGCCGGGGCCTCAGTCCTTGTGTGGAGTCGGGGCCGGAACCTGAGGATTCCTCTCCAGTGTTGCCATGGATCTTGGGGTGCTTCTGAGTCTCCCCAGGGGAGTCAGGCCTCGTCTCAAGTGGGGGCATGCACGTGCGCTTTCCTCCCGAGCTGCAGCAGGAGTGTCACGCTTCCTGTCACGTGGATCAAGGGATCTGTGGCTTTCCCTTGAGGCTGTCCCTCGAGGCTTTCCCACGAGGCTTTCCCACAGGGCTGAGCCACGTGCCACCTTGGTGTGAGTCGATCCTCGGCGTGAAAGACGAGCCGGTGAAGGGAAAAGAGGTTCCTCTGGAATGGACTGAGACATCTGGGGGACTCTTGGAATGGTGGCACGACCCTGGAGTTCCTCTCGCCGTTCCTGTTGAGAGGGCCTCCTCTTGAGATGCTTCGGGAATGCCGGGAACTCTTTCCCGACGCAGCAGGGAAAGGATCCCTCATCTCGAGCTACGAGGCGGAAACGGGGCTCCTCTGGATGTGGGCGGGACCCTCGTGATTCCTGTCGAGTGGAGACGGGTATGTCGGGGAACTTCTTGATTTGCACCAAGGGTGTGAAGGACCCTTTCGAAGTTCCAGAGGTGAGGTGTGATCAGCCTCGAGACGCCTCAGCGGAAATGGGCCTCATCTCGCCTGGAGGGGAGAACCTCTTGGATTTTTTCGAGTTGCGGCAGGTCTTCTCGAGTTACGACGGGGACCTCAGGGACCCGCTCTGGTGGCCTCAGGAAAGGCCAGTCCCCATGCGAGTTGCTAGAGGACCTCTCGGGATTCCTCTCCCGTCCATGCCGGGGCCTCAGTCCTTGTGTGGAGTCGGGGCCGGAACCTGAGGTTTCCTCTCCAGTGTTGCCATGGATCTTGGGGTGCTTCTGAGTCTCCCCAGGGGAGTCAGGCCACGTCTCGAGTGGGGGCATGCACGTGCGCTTACCTCCCGAGCTGCAGCAGTAGTGTCACGCTTCCTGTCACGTGGATCAAGGGATCTGTGGCTTTCCCTCGAGGCTGTCCCTCGAGGCTTTCCCACGAGGCTTTCCCACAGGGCTGTGCCACGTGCCACCTTGGTGTGAGTCGATCCTCGGCGTGAAAGACGAGCCGGTGAAGGGAAAAGAGGTTCCTCTGGAATGGACTGAGACATCTGGGGGACTCTTGGAATGGTGGCACGACCCTGGAGTTCCTCTCGCCGTTCCTGTTGAGAGGGCCTCCTCTTGAGATGCGTCGGGAACGCCGGGAACTCTTTCCCGACGAAGCAGGGAAATGATCCCTCATCTCGAGCTACGAGGCGGAAACGGGGCTCCTCTGGATGTGGGCGGGACCCTCGTGATTCCTCTCGAGTGGAGTCGGGTATGTCGGGGAACTTCTTGATTTGCACCAAGGGTGTGAAGGACCCTTTCGAAGGTCCATAGTTGAGGTGTGATCAGCCTCGAGACGCCTCAGCGGAAATGGGCCTCATCTCGCCTGGAGGGGAGAACCTCTTGGATTTTTTCGAGTTGCGGCAGGTCTTCTCGAGTTACGACGGGGACCTCAGGGACCCGCTCTGGTGGCCTCAGGAAAGGCCAGTCCCCATGCGAGTTGCTAGGGGACCTCTCGGGATTCCTCTCCCGTCCATGCCGGGGCCTCAGTCCTTGTGTGGAGTCGGGGCCGGAACCTGAGGATTCCTCTCCAGTGTTGCCATGGATCTTGGGGTGCTTCTGAGTCTCCCCAGGGGAGTCAGGCCTCGTCTCGAGTGGGGGCATGCACGTGCGCTTTCCTCCCGAGCTGCAGCAGTAGTGTCACGCTTCCTGTCACGTGGATCAAGGGATCTGTGGCTTTCCCTCGAGGCTGTCCCTCGAGGCTTTCCCACGAGGCTTTCCCACAGGGCTGTGCCACGTGCCACCTTGGTGTGAGTCGATCCTCGGCGTGAAAGACGAGCCGGTGAAGGGAAAAGAGGTTCCTCTGGAATGGACTGAGACATCTGGGGGACTCTTGGAATGGTGGCACGACCCTGGAGTTCCTCTCGCCGTTCCTGTTGAAAGGGCCTCCTCTTGAGATGCGACGGGAAGGCCGGGAACTCTTTCCCGACGAAGCAGGGAAAGGATCCCTCATCTCGAGCTATGAGGCGGAAACGGGGCTCCTCTGGATGTGGGCGGGACCCTCGTGATTCCTCTCGAGTGGAGACGGGTATGTCGGGGAACTTCTTGATTTGCACCAAGGGTGTGAAGGACCCTTTCGAAGGTCCAGAGGTGAGGTGTGATCAGCCTCGAGACGCCTCAGCGGAAATGGGCCTCATCTCGCCTGGAGGGGAGAACCTCCTGGATTTTCTCGTGTTGCAGCAGGTCTTCTCGAGTTACGACGGGGACCTCAGGGACCCGCTCTGGTGGCCTCAGGAAAGGCCAGTCCCCATGCGACTTGCTAGGGGACCTCTCGGGATTCCTCTCCCGTCCATGCCGGGGCCTCAGTCCTTGTGTGGAGTCGGGGCCGGAACCTGAGGATTCCTCTCCAGTGTTGCCATGGATCTTGGGGTGCTTCTGAGTCTCCCCAGGGGAGTCAGCCACGTCTCGAGTGGGGGCATGCACGTGCGCTTACCTCCCGAGCTGCAGCAGTAGTGTCACGCTTCCTGTCACGTGGATCAAGGGATCTGTGGCTTTCCCTCGAGGCTGTCCCTCGAGGCTTTCCCACGAGGCTTTCCCACAGGGCTGTGCCACGTGCCACCTTGGTGTGAGTCGATCCTCGGCGTGAAAGACGGGCCGGTGAAGGGAAAAGAGGTTCCTCTGGAATGGACTGAGACATCTGGGGGACTCTTGGAATGGTGGCACGACCCTGGAGTTCCTCTCGCCGTTCCTGTTGAGAGGGCCTCCTCTTGAGATGCGACGGGAACGCTGGGAACTCTTTCCCGACGAAGCAGGGAAAGGATCCCTCATCTCGAGCTACGAGGCGGAAACGGGGCTCCTCTGGATGTGGGCGGGACCCTCGTGATTCCTTTCGAGTGGAGACGGGTATGTCGGGGAACTTCTTGATTTGCACCAAGGGTGTGAAGGACCCTTTCAAAGTTCCAGAGGTGAGGTGTGATCAGCCTCGAGCCGCCTCAGCAGAAATGGGCCTCATCTCGCCTGGAGGGGAGAACCTCCTGGATTTTCTCGAGTTGCGGCAGGTCTTCTCGAGTTACGACGGGGACTTCAGGGACCCGCTCTGGTGGCCTCAGGAAAGGCCAGTCCCCATGCGAGTTGCTAGGGGACCGCTCGGGATTCCTCTCCCGTCCATGCCGGGGCCTCAGTCCTTGTGTGGAGTCGGGGCCGGAACCTGAGGATTCCTCTCCAGTGTTGCCATGGATCTTGGGGTGCTTCTGAGTCTCCCCAGGGGAGTCAGGCCTCGTCTCGAGTGGGGGCATGCACGTGCGCTTTCCTCCCGAGCTGCAGCAGTAGTGTCACGCTTCCTGTCACGTGGATCAAGGGATCTGTGGCTTTCCCTCGAGGCTGTCCCTCGAGGCTTTCCCACGAGGCTTTCCCACAGGGCTGTGCCACGTGCCACCTTGGTGTGAGTGAATCCTCGGCGTGAAAGACGAGCCGGTGAAGGGAAAAGAGGTTCCTCTGGAATGGACTGAGACATCTGGGGGACTCTTGGAATGGTGGCACGACCCTGGAGTTCCTCTCGCCGTTCCTGTTGAGAGGGCCTCCTCTTGAGTTGCGACGGGAACGCTGGGAACTCTTTCCCGACGAAGCAGGGAAAGGATCCCTCATCTCGAGCTACGAGGCGGAAACGGGGCTCCTCTGGATGTGGGCGGGACCCTCGTGATTCCTCTCGAGTGGAGACGGGTATGTCGGGGAACTTCTTGATTTGCACCAAGGGTGTGAAGGACCCTTTCGAAGGTCCAGAGGTGAGGTGTGATCAGCCTCGAGACGCCTCAGCGGAAATGGGCCTCATCTCGCCTGGAGGGGAGAACCTCCTGGATTTTCTCGTGTTGCAGCAGGTCTTCTCGAGTTACGACGGGAACCTCAGGGACCCGCTCTGGTGGCCTCAGGAAAGGCCAGTCCCCATGCGACTTGCTAGGGGACCTCTCGGGATTCCTCTCCCGTCCATGCCGGGGCCTCAGTCCTTGTGTGGAGTCGGGGCCGGAACCTGAGGATTCCTCTCCAGTGTTGCCATGGATCTTGGGGTGCTTCTGAGTCTCCCCAGGGGAGTCAGGCCACGTCTCGAGTGGGGGCATGCACGTGCGCTTACCTCCCGAGCTGCAGCAGTAGAGTCACGCTTCCTGTCACGTGGATCAAGAGATCTGTGGCTTTCCCTCGAGGCTGTCCCTCGAGGCTTTCCCACGAGGCTTTCCCACAGGGCTGTGCCACGTGCCACCTTGGTGTGAGTCGATCCTCGGCGTAAAAGACGAGCCGGTGAAGGGAAAAGAGGTTCCTCTGGAATGGACTGAGATATCTGGGGGACTCTTGGAATGGTGGCACGACCCTGGAGTTCCTCTCGCCGTTCCTGTTGAGAGGGCCTCCTCTTGAGATGCGACGGGAACGCCGGGAACTCTTTCCCGACGAAGCAGGGAAAGGATCCCTCATCTCGAGCTACGAGGCGGAAACGGGGCTCCTCTGGATGTGGGCGGGACCCTCGTGATTCCTCTCGAGTGGAGTCGGGTATGTCGGGGAACTTCTTGATTTGCACCAAGGGTGTGAAGGACCCTTTCGAAGTTCCAGAGGGGAGGTGTGATCAGCCTCGAGACGCCTCAGCGGAAATGGGCCTCATCTCGCCTGGAGGGGAGAACCTCCTGGATTTTCTCATGTTGCGGCAGGTCTTCTCGAGTTACGATGGGGACCTCAGGGACCCGCTCTGGTGGCCTCAGGAAAGGCCAGTCCCCATGCGACTTGCTAGGGGACCTCTCGGGATTCCTCTCCCGTCCATGCCGGGGCCTCAGTCCTTGTGTGGAGTCGGGGCCGGAACCTGAGGATTCCTCTCCAGTGTTGCCATGGATCTTGGGGTGCTTCTGAGTCTCCCCAGGGGAGTCACGCCTCGTCTCGAGTGGGGGCATGCACGTGCGCTTTCCTCCCGAGCTGCAGCAGTAGTGTCACGCTTCCTGTCACGTGGATCAAGGGATCTGTGGCTTTCCCTCGAGGCTGTCCCTCGAGGCTTTCCCACGAGGCTTTCCCACAGGGCTGTGCCACGTGCCACCTTGGTGTGAGTCGATCCTCGGCGTGAAAGACGAGCCGGTGAAGGGAAAAGAGGTTCCTCTGGAATGGACTGAGACATCTGGGGGACTCTTGGAATGGTGGCACGACCCTGGAGTTCCTCTCGCCGTTCCTGTTGAGAGGGCCTCCTCTTGAGATGCTTCGGGAATGCCGGGAACTCTTTCCCGACGAAGCAGGGAAAGGATCCCTCATCTCGAGCTACGAGGCGGAAACGGGGCTCCTCTGGATGTGGGCGGGACCCTCGTGATTCCTCTCGAGTGGAGACGGGTATGTCGGGGAACTTCTTGATTTGCACCAAGGGTGTGAAGGACCCTTTCGAAGGTCCAGAGGGGAGGTGTGATCAGCCTCGAGACGCCTCAGCGGAAATGGGCCTCATCTCGCCTGGAGGGGAGAACCTCTTGGATTTTTTCGAGTGCGGCAGGTCTTCTCGAGTTACGACGGGGACCTCAGGGACCCGCTCTGGTGGCCTCAGGAAAGGCCAGTCCCCATGCGAGTTGCTACGGGACCTCTCGGGATTCCTCTCCCGTCCATGCCGGGGCCTCAGTCCTTGTGTGGAGTCGGGGCCGGAACCTGAGGATTCCTCTCCAGTGTTGCCATGGATCTTGGGGTGCTTCTGAGTCTCCCCAGGGGAGTCAGGCCACGTCTCGAGTGGGGGCATGCACGTGCGCTTACCTCCCGAGCTGCAGCAGTAGTGTCACGCTTCCTGTCACGTGGATCAAGGGATCTGTGGCTTTCCCTCGAGGCTGTCCCTCGAGGCTTTCCCACGAGGCTTTCCCACAGGGCTGTGCCACGTGCCACCTTGGTGTGAGTCGATCCTCGGCGTGAAAGACGAGCCGGTGAAGGGAAAAGAGGTTCCTCTGGAATGGACTGAGACATCTGGGGGACTCTTGGAATGGTGGCACGACCCTGGAGTTCCTCTCGCCGTTCCTGTTGAGAGGGCCTCCTCTTGAGATGCGACGGGAACGCTGGGAACTCTTTCCCGACGAAGCAGTGAATGGATCCCTCATCTCGAGCTATGAGGCGGAAACGGGGCTCCTCTGGATGTGGGCGGGACCCTCGTGATTCCTTTAGTGTGGAGACGGGTATGTCGGGGAACTTCTTGATTTGCACCAAGGGTGTGAAGGACCCTTTCAAAGTTCCAGAGGTGAGGTGTGATCAGCCTCGAGCCGCCTCAGCGGAAATGGGCCTCATCTCGCCTGGAGGGGAGAACCTCCTGGATTTTCTCGAGTTGCGGCAGGTCTTTTCGAGTTACGACGGGAACCTCAGGGACCCGCTCTGGTGGCCTCAGGAAAGGCCAGTCCCCATGGGAGATGCTGTGGACCTCTCGGGATTCCTCTCCCGTCCATGCCGGGGCCTCAGTCCTTGTGTGGAGTCGGGGCCGGAACCTGAGGATTCCTCTCCAGTGTTGCCATGGATCTTGGGGTGCTTCTGAGTCTCCCCAGGGGAGTCAGGCCTCGTCTCGAGTGGGGGCATGCACGTGCGCTTTCCTCCCGAGCTGCAGCAGTAGTGTCACGCTTCCTGTCACGTGGATCAAGGGATCTGTGGCTTTCCCTCGAGGCTGTCCCTCGAGGCTTTCCCACGAGGCTTTCCCACAGGGCTGTGCCACGTGCCACCTTGGTGTGAGTCGATCCTCGGCGTGAAAGACAAGCCGGTGAAGGGAAAAGAGGTTCCTCTGGAATGGACTGAGACATCTGGGGGACTCTTGGAATGGTGGCACGACCCTGGAGTTCCTCTCGCCGTTCCTGTTGAGAGGGCCTCCTCTTGAGATGCGACGGGAACGCCGGGAACTCTTTCCCGACGAAGCAGGAAAAGGATCCCTCATCTCGAGCTACGAGGCGGAAACGGGGCTCCTCTGGATGTGGGCGGGACCCTCGTGATTCCTCTCGAGTGGAGTCGGGTATGTCGGGGAACTTCTTGATTTGCACCAAGGGTGTGAAGGACCCTTTCGAAGTTCCAGAGGGGAGGTGTGATCAGCCTCGAGACGCCTCAGCGGAAATGGGCCTCATCTCGCCTGGAGGGGAGAACCTCCTGGATTTTCTCGAGTTGCGGCAGGTCTTCTCGAGTTACGACGGGGACCTCAGGGACCCGCTCTGGTGGCCTCAGGAAAGGCCAGTCCCCATGCGACTTGCTAGGGGAACTCTCGGGATTCCTCTCCCGTCCATGCCGGGGCCTCAGTCCTTGTGTGGAGTCGGGGCCGGAACCTGAGGATTCCTCTCCAGTGTTGCCATGGATCTTGGGGTGCTTCTGAGTCTCCCCAGGGGAGTCAGGCCTCGTCTCGTGTGGGGACATGCACGTGCGCTTTCCTTCCAAGCTGCAGCAGTAGTGTCACGCTTCCTGTCACGTGGATCAAGGGATCTGTGGCTTTCCCTCGAGGCTGTCCCTCGAGGCTTTCCCACGAGGCTTTCCCACAGGGCTGTGCCACGTGCCACCTTGGTGTGAGTCGATCCTCGGCGTGAAAGACGAGCCGGTGAAGGGAAAAGAGGTTCCTCTGGAATGGACTGAGACATCTGGGGGACTCTTGGAATGGTGGCACGACCCTGGAGTTCCTCTCGCCGTTCCTGTTGAGAGGGCCTCCTCTTGAGATGCGACGGGAAGGCCGGGAACTCTTTCCCGACGAAGCAGGGAAAGGATCCCTCATCTCGAGCTACGAGGCGGAAACGGGGCTCCTCTGGATGTGGGCGGGACCCTCGTGATTCCTCTCGAGTGGAGACGGGTATGTCGGGGAACTTCTTGATTTGCACCAAGGGTGTGAAGGACCCTTTCGAAGGTCCAGAGGTGAGGTGTGATCAGCCTCGAGACGCCTCAGCGGAAATGGTCCTCATCTCGCCTGGAGGGGAGAACCTCTTGGATTTTTTCGAGTTGCGGCAGGTCTTCTCGAGTTACGACGGGGACCTCAGGGACCCGCTCTGGTGGCCTCTGAAAAGGCCAGTCCCCATGCGAGTTGCTAGGGGACCTCTCGGGATTCCTCTCCCGTCCATTCCGGGGCCTCAGTCCTTGTGTGGAGTCGGGGCCGGAACGTGAGGATTCCTCTCCCGTGTTGCCATGGATCTTGGGGTGCTTCTGAGTCTCCCCAGGGGAGTCAGGCCACGTCTCGAGTGGGGGCATGCACGTGCGCTTTCTTTCCGAGCTGCAGCAGTAGTGTCACGCTTCCTGTCACGTGGATCAAGGGATCTGTGGCTTTCCCTCGAGGCTGTCCCTCGAGGCTTTCCCACGAGGCTTTCCCACAGGGCTGTGCCACGTGCCACCTTGGTGTGAGTCGATCCTCGGCGTGAAAGACAAGCCGGTGAAGGGAAAAGAGGTTCCTCTGGAATGGACTGAGACATCTGGGGGACTCTTGGAATGGTGGCACGCCCCTGGAGTTCCTCTCGCCGTTCCTGTTGAGAGGGCCTTCTCTTGAGATGCGACGGGAATGCCGGGAACTCTTTCCCGACGAAGCAGGGAAAGGATCCCTCATATCGAGCTACGAGGCGGAAACGGGGCTCCTCTGGATGTGGGCGGGACCCTCGTGATTCCTCTCGAGTGGAGACGGGTATGTCGGGGAACTTCTTGATTTGCACCAAGGGTGTGAAGGACCCTTTCGAAGGTCCAGAGGTGAGGTGTGATCAGCCTCGAGACGCCTCAGCGGAAATGGGCCTCATCTCGCCTGGAGGGGAGAACCTCCTGGATTTTTTCGAGTTGCGGCAGGTCTTCTCGAGTTACGACGGGGACCTCAGGGACCCGCTCTGGTGGCCTCAGGAAAGGCCAGTCCCCATGCGAGTTGCTAGGGGACCTCTCGGGATTCCTCTCCCGTCCATGCCGGAGCCTCAGTCCTTGTGTGGAGTCGGGGCCGGAACCTGAGGATTCCTCTCCAGTGTTGCCATGGATCTTGGGGTGCTTCTGAGTTTCCCCAGGGGAGTCAGGCCACGTCTCGAGTGGGGGCATGCACGTGCGCTTACCTCCCGAGCTGCAGCAGTAGTGTCACGCTTCCTGTCACGTGGATCAAGGGATCTGTGGCTTTCCCTCGAGGCTGTCCCTCGAGGCTTTCCCACGAGGCTTTCCCACAGGGCTGTGCCACGTGCCACCTTGGTGTGAGTCGATCCTCGGCGTGAAAGACGAGCCGGTGAAGGGAAAAGAGGTTCCTCTGGAATGGACTGAGACATCTGGGGGACTCTTGGAATGGTGGCACGACCCTGGAGTTCCTCTCGCCGTTCCTGTTGAGAGGGCCTCCTCTTGAGATGCGACGGGAACGCTGGGAACTCTTTCCCGACGAAGCAGGGAAAGGATCCCTCATCTCGAGCTATGAGGCGGAAACGGGGCTCCTCTGGATGTGGGCGGGACCCTCGTGATTCCTTTCGTGTGGAGACGGGTATGTCGGGGAACTTCTTGATTTGCACCAAGGGTGTGAAGGACCCTTTCAAAGTTCCAGAGGTGAGGTGTGATCAGCCTCGAGCCACCTCAGCGGAAATGGGCCTCATCTCGCCTGGAGGGGAGAACCTCCTGGATTTTCTCGAGTTGCGGCAGGTCTTCTCGAGTTACGACGGGGACCTCAGGGACCCGCTCTGGTGGCCTCAGGAAAGGCCAGTCCCCATGCGACTTGCTAGGGGAACTCTCGGGATTCCTCTCCCGTCCATGCCGGGGCCTCAGTCCTTGTGTGGAGTCGGGGCCGGAACCTGAGGATTCCTCTCCAGTGTTGCCATGGATCTTGGGGTGCTTCTGAGTCTCCCCAGGGGAGTCAGGCCTCGTCTCGTGTGGGGACATGCACGTGCGCTTTCCTTCCAAGCTGCAGCAGTAGTGTCACGCTTCCTGTCACGTGGATCAAGGGATCTGTGGCTTTCCCTCGAGGCTGTCCCTCGAGGCTTTCCCACGAGGCTTTCCCACAGGGCTGTGCCACGTGCCACCTTGGTGTGAGTCGATCCTCGGCGTGAAAGACGAGCCGGTGAAGGGAAAAGAGGTTCCTCTGGAATGGACTGAGACATCTGGGGGACTCTTGGAATGGTGGCACGACCCTGGAGTTCCTCTCGCCGTTCCTGTTGAGAGGGCCTCCTCTTGAGATGCGACGGGAAGGCCGGGAACTCTTTCCCGACGAAGCAGGGAAAGGATCCCTCATCTCGAGCTACGAGGCGGAAACGGGGCTCCTCTGGATGTGGGCGGGACCCTCGTGATTCCTCTCGAGTGGAGACGGGTATGTCGGGGAACTTCTTGATTTGCACCAAGGGTGTGAAGGACCCTTTCGAAGGTCCAGAGGTGAGGTGTGATCAGCCTCGAGACGCCTCAGCGGAAATGGTCCTCATCTCGCCTGGAGGGGAGAACCTCTTGGATTTTTTCGAGTTGCGGCAGGTCTTCTCGAGTTACGACGGGGACCTCAGGGACCCGCTCTGGTGGCCTCTGAAAAGGCCAGTCCCCATGCGAGTTGCTAGGGGACCTCTCGGGATTCCTCTCCCGTCCATTCCGGGGCCTCAGTCCTTGTGTGGAGTCGGGGCCGGAACGTGAGGATTCCTCTCCCGTGTTGCCATGGATCTTGGGGTGCTTCTGAGTCTCCCCAGGGGAGTCAGGCCACGTCTCGAGTGGGGGCATGCACGTGCGCTTTCTTTCCGAGCTGCAGCAGTAGTGTCACGCTTCCTGTCACGTGGATCAAGGGATCTGTGGCTTTCCCTCGAGGCTGTCCCTCGAGGCTTTCCCACGAGGCTTTCCCACAGGGCTGTGCCACGTGCCACCTTGGTGTGAGTCGATCCTCGGCGTGAAAGACAAGCCGGTGAAGGGAAAAGAGGTTCCTCTGGAATGGACTGAGACATCTGGGGGACTCTTGGAATGGTGGCACGCCCCTGGAGTTCCTCTCGCCGTTCCTGTTGAGAGGGCCTTCTCTTGAGATGCGACGGGAATGCCGGGAACTCTTTCCCGACGAAGCAGGGAAAGGATCCCTCATATCGAGCTACGAGGCGGAAACGGGGCTCCTCTGGATGTGGGCGGGACCCTCGTGATTCCTCTCGAGTGGAGACGGGTATGTCGGGGAACTTCTTGATTTGCACCAAGGGTGTGAAGGACCCTTTCGAAGGTCCAGAGGTGAGGTGTGATCAGCCTCGAGACGCCTCAGCGGAAATGGGCCTCATCTCGCCTGGAGGGGAGAACCTCCTGGATTTTTTCGAGTTGCGGCAGGTCTTCTCGAGTTACGACGGGGACCTCAGGGACCCGCTCTGGTGGCCTCAGGAAAGGCCAGTCCCCATGCGAGTTGCTAGGGGACCTCTCGGGATTCCTCTCCCGTCCATGCCGGAGCCTCAGTCCTTGTGTGGAGTCGGGGCCGGAACCTGAGGATTCCTCTCCAGTGTTGCCATGGATCTTGGGGTGCTTCTGAGTTTCCCCAGGGGAGTCAGGCCACGTCTCGAGTGGGGGCATGCACGTGCGCTTACCTCCCGAGCTGCAGCAGTAGTGTCACGCTTCCTGTCACGTGGATCAAGGGATCTGTGGCTTTCCCTCGAGGCTGTCCCTCGAGGCTTTCCCACGAGGCTTTCCCACAGGGCTGTGCCACGTGCCACCTTGGTGTGAGTCGATCCTCGGCGTGAAAGACGAGCCGGTGAAGGGAAAAGAGGTTCCTCTGGAATGGACTGAGACATCTGGGGGACTCTTGGAATGGTGGCACGACCCTGGAGTTCCTCTCGCCGTTCCTGTTGAGAGGGCCTCCTCTTGAGATGCGACGGGAACGCTGGGAACTCTTTCCCGACGAAGCAGGGAAAGGATCCCTCATCTCGAGCTATGAGGCGGAAACGGGGCTCCTCTGGATGTGGGCGGGACCCTCGTGATTCCTTTCGTGTGGAGACGGGTATGTCGGGGAACTTCTTGATTTGCACCAAGGGTGTGAAGGACCCTTTCAAAGTTCCAGAGGTGAGGTGTGATCAGCCTCGAGCCACCTCAGCGGAAATGGGCCTCATCTCGCCTGGAGGGGAGAACCTCCTGGATTTTCTCGAGTTGCGGCAGGTCTTCTCGAGTTACGACGGGGACCTCTGGGACCCGCTCTGGTGGCCTCAGGAAAGGCCAGTCCCCATGGGAGATGCTAGGGGACCTCTCGGGATTCCTCTCCCGTCCATGCCGGGGCCTCAGTCCTTGTGTGGAGTCGGGGCCGGAACCTGAGGATTCGTCTCCAGTGTTGCCATGGATCTTGGGGTGCTTCTGAGTCTCCCCAGGGGAGTCAGGCCTCGTCTCGAGTGGGGGCATGCACGTGCGCTTTCCTCCTGAGCTGCAGCAGTAGTGTCACGCTTCCTGTCACGTGGATCAAGGGATCTGTGGCTTTCCCTCGAGGCTGTCACTCAAGGCTTTCCCACGAGGCTTTCCCACAGGGCTGTGCCACGTGCCACCTTGGTGTGAGTCGATCCTCGGCGTGAAAGACGAGCCGGTGAAGGGAAAAGAGGTTCCTCTGGAATGGACTGAGACATCTGGGGGACTCTTGGAATGGTGGCACGACCCTGGAGTTCCTCTCGCCGTTCCTGTTGAGAGGGCCTCCTCTTGAGATGCGACGGGAACGCTGGGAACTCTTTCCCGACGAAGCAGGGAAAGGATCCCTCATCTCGAGCTACGAGGCGGAAACGAGGCTCCTCTGGATGTGGGCGGGACCCTCGTGATTCCTTTCGAGTGGAGACGGGTATGTCGGGGAACTTCTTGATTTGCACCAAGGGTGTGAAGGACCCTTTCAAAGTTCCAGAGGTGAGGTGTGATCAGCCTCGAGCCGCCTCAGCGGAAATGGGCCTCATCTCGCCTGGAGGGGAGAACCTCCTGGATTTTCTCGAGTTGCGGCAGGTCTTCTCGAGTTACGACGGGGACCTCAGGGACCCGCTCTGGTGGCCTCAGGAAAGGCCAGTCCCCATGCGAGTTGCTACGGGACCTCTCGGGATTCCTCTCCCGTCCATGCCGGGGCCTCAGTCCTTGTGTGGAGTCGGGGCCGGAACCTGAGGATTCCTCTCCAGTGTTGCCGTGGATCTTGGGGTGCTTCTGAGTCTCCCCAGGGGAGTCAGGCCTCGTCTCGTTGGGGGCATGCACGTGCGCTTTCCTCCCGAGCTGCAGCAGTAGTGTCACGCTTCCTGTCACGTGGATCAAGGGATCTGTGGCTTTCCCTCGAGGCTGTCCCTCGAGGCTTTCCCACGAGGCTTTCCCACAGGGCTGTGCCACGTGCCACCTTGGTGTGAGTCGATCCTCGGCGTGAAAGACGAGCCGGTGAAGGGAAAAGAGGTTCCTCTGGAATGGACTGAGACATCTGGGGGACTCTTGGAATGGTGGCACGACCCTGGAGTTCCTCTCGCCGTTCCTGTTGAGAGGGCCTCCTCTTGAGATGCGACGGGAACGCTGGGAACTCTTTCCCGACGAAGCAGTGAAAGGATCCCTCATCTCGAGCTATGAGGCGGAAACGGGGCTCCTCTGGATGTGGGCGGGACCCTCGTGATTCCTTTCGTGTGGAGACGGGTATGTCGGGGAACTTCTTGATTTGCACCAAGGGTGTGAAGGACCCTTTCAAAGTTCCAGAGGTGAGGTGTGATCAGCCTCGAGCCGCCTCAGCGGAAATGGGCCTCATCTCGCCTGGAGGGGAGAACCTCCTGGATTTTCTCGAGTTGCGGCAGGTCTTCTCGAGTTACGACGGGGACCTCAGGGACCCGCTCTGGTGGCCTCAGGAAAGGCCAGTCCCCATGCGAGTTGCTAGGGGACCTCTCGGGATTCCTATCCCGTCCATGCCGGGGCCTCAGTCCTTGTGTGGAGTCGGGGCCGGAACCTGAGGATTCCTCTCCAGTGTTGCCATGGATCTTGGGGTGCTTCTGAGTCTCCCCAGGGGAGTCAGGCCACGTCTCGAGTGGGGGCATGCACGTGCGCTTACCTCCCGAGCTGCAGCAGTAGTGTCACGCTTCCTGTCACGTGGATCAAGGGATCTGTGGCTTTCCCTCGAGGCTGTCCCTCGAGGCTACCCACGAGGCTTTCCCACAGGGCTGTGCCACGTGCCACCTTGGTGTGAGTCGATCCTCGGCGTGAAAGACGAGCCGGTGAAGGGAAAAGAGGTTCCTCTGGAATGGACTGAGACATCTGGGGGACTCTTGGAATGGTGGCACGACCCTGGAGTTCCTCTCGCGGTTCCTGTTGAGAGGGCCTCCTCTTTAGATGCGACGGGAACGCCGGGAACTCTTTCCCGACGAAGCAGGGAAAGGATCCCTCATCTCGAGCTACGAGGCGGAAACGGGGCTCCTCTGGATGTGGGCGGGACCCTCGTGATTCCTCTCGAGTGGAGACGGGTATGTCGGGGAACTTCTGGATTTGCACCAAGGGTGTGAAGGACCCTTTGGAAGTTCCAGAGGTGAGGTGTGATCAGCCTCGAGACGCCTCAGCGGAAATGGGCCTCATCTCGCCTGGAGGGGAGAACCTCCTGGATTTTCTCGAGTTGCGGCAGGTCTTCTCGAGTTACGACGGGGACCTCAGGGACCCGCTCTGGTGGCCTCAGGAAAGGCCAGTCCCCATGCGACTTGCTAGGGGACCTCTCGGGATTCCTCTCCCATCCATGCCGGGGCCTCAGTCCTTGGGTGGAGTCGGGGCCGGAACCTGAGGATTCCTCTCCAGTGTTGCCATGGATCTTGGGGTGCTTCTGAGTCTCCCCAGGGGAGTCAGGCCTCGTCTCGAGTGGGGGCATGCACGTGCGCTTTCCTCCCGAGCTGCAGCAGTAGTGTCACGCTTCCTGTCACGTGGATCAAGGGATCTGTGGCTTTCCCTCGAGGCTGTCCCTCGAGGCTTTCCCACGAGGCTTTCCCACAGGGCTGTGCCACGTGCCACCTTGGTGTGAGTCGATCCTCGGCGTGAAAGACGAGCCGGTGAAGGGAAAAGAGGTTCCTCTGGAATGGACTGAGACATCTGGGGGACTCTTGGAATGGTGGCACGACCCTGGAGTTCCTCTCGCCGTTCCTGTTGAGAGGGCCTCCTCTTGAGATGCGACGGGAAGGCCGGGAACTCTTTCCCGACGAAGCAGGGAAAGGATCCCTCATCTGGAGCTACGAGGCAGAAACGGGTCTCCTCTGGATGTGGGCGGGACCCTCGTGATTCCTCTCGAGTGGAGACGGGTATGTCGGGGAACTTCTTGATTTGCACCAAGGTTGTGAAGGACCCTTTCGAAGTTCCAGAGGTGAGGTGTGATCAGCCTCGAGACGCCTCAGCGGAAATGGGCCTCATCTCGCCTGGAGGGGAGAACCTCCTGGATTTTCTCGAGTTGCGGCAGGTCTTCTCGAGTTACGACGGGGACCTCAGGGACCCGCTCTGGTGGCCTCAGGAAAGGCCAGTCCCCATGCGAGTTGCTAGGGGACCTCTCGGGATTCCTCTCCCGTCCATGCCGGGGCCTCAGTCCTTGAGTGGAGTCGGGGCCGAAACCTGAGGATTCCTCTCCAGTGTTGCCATGGATCTTGGGGAGCTTCTGAGTCTCCCCAGGGGAGTCAGGCATCGTCTCGAGTGGGGGCATGCACGTGCGCTTTCCTCCCGAGCTGCAGCAGTAGTGTCACGCTTCCTGTCACGTGGATCAAGGGATCTGTGGCTTTCCCTCGAGGCTGTCCCTCGAGGCTTTCCCACGAGGCTTTCCCACAGGGCTGTGCCACGTGCCACCTTGGTGTGAGTCGATCCTCGGCGTGAAAGACGAGCCGGTGAAGGGAAAAGAGGTTCCTCTGGAATGGACTGAGACATCTGGGGGACTCTTGGAATGGTGGCACGACCCTGGAGTTCCTCTCGCCGTTCCTGTTGAGAGGGCCTCCTCTTGAGATGCGACGGGAACGCCGGGAACTCTTTCCCGACGAAGCAGGGAAAGGATCCCTCATCTCGAGCTACGAGGCGGAAACGGGGCTCCACTGGATGTGGGCGGGACCCTCGTGATTCCTCTCGAGTGGAGACGGGTATGTCGGGGAACTTCTTGATTTGCACCAAGGGTGTGAAGGACCCTTTCGAAGTTCCAGAGGTGAGGTGTGATCAGCCTCGAGACGCCTCAGCAGAAATGGGCCTCATCTCGCCTGGAGGGGAGAACCTCTTGGATTTTCTCCAGTTGCGGCAGGTCTTCTCGAGTTACAACGGGGACCACAGGGACCCGCTCTGGTGGCCTCAGGAAAGGCCAGTCCCCATGCGAGTTGCTAGGGGACCTCTCGGGATTCCTCTCCCGTCCATGCCGGGGCCTCAGTCCTTGTGTGGAGTCGGGGCCGGAACCTGAGGATTCGTCTCCAGTGTTGCCATGGATCTTGGGGTGCTTCTGAGTCTCCCCAGGGGAGTCAGGCCTCGTCTCGAGTCGGGGCATGCACGTGCGCTTTCCTCCCGAGCTGCAGCAGTAGTGTCACGCTTCCTGTCACGTGGATCAAGGGATCTGTGGCTTTCCCTCGAGCCTGTCCCTCGAGGCTTTCCCACGAGGCTTTCCCACAGGGCTGTGCCACGTGCCACCTTGGTGTGAGTCGAACCTCGGCGTGAAAGACGAGCCGGTGAAGGGAAAAGAGGTTCCTCTGGAATGGACTGAGACATCTGGGGGACTCTTGGAATGGTGGCACGACCCTGGAGTTCCTCTCGCCGTTCCTGTTGAGAGGGCCTCCTCTTGAGATGCGACGGGAACGCCGGGAACTCTTTCCCGACGAAGCAGGGAAACGATCCCTCATCTCGAGCTACGAGGCGGAAACGGGGCTCCTCTGGATGTGGGCGGGTCCCTCGTGATTCCTCTCGAGTGGAGACGGGTATGTCGGGGAACTTCTTGATTTGCACCAAGGGTGTGAAGGACCCTTTCGAAGTTCCAGAGGTGAGGTGTGATCAGCCTCGAGACGCCTCAGCGGAAATGGGCCTCATCTCGCCTGGAGGGGAGAACCTCTTGGATTTTTTCGAGTTGCGGCAGGTCTTCTCGAGTTACGACGGGGACCTCAGGGACCCGCTCTGGTGGCCTCAGGAAAGGCCAGTCCCCATGCGAGTTGCTAGGGGACCTCTCGGGATTCCTCTCCCGTCCATGCCGGGGCCTCAGTCCTTGTGTGGAGTCGGGGCCGGAACCTGAGGATTCCTCTCCAGTGTTGCCATGGATCTTGGGGTGCTTCTGAGTCTCCCCAGGGGAGTCAGGCCACGTCTCGAGTGGGGGCATGCACGTGCGCTTACCTCCCGAGCTGCAGCAGTAGTGTCACGCTTCCTGTCACGTGGATCAAGGGATCTGTGGCTTTCCCTCGAGGCTGTCCCTCGAGGCTTTCCCACGAGGCTTTCCCACAGGGCTGTGCCACGTGCCACCTTGGTGTGAGTCGATCCTCGGCGTGAAAGACGAGCCGGTGAAGGGAAAAGAGGTTCCTCTGGAATGGACTGAGACATCTGGGGGACTCTTGGAATGGTGGCACGACCCTGGAGTTCCTCTCGCCGTTCCTGTTGAGAGGGCCTCCTCTTGAAATGCGACGGGAACGCCGGGAACTCTTTCCCGACGAAGCAGGGAAAAGATCCCTCATCTCGATCTACGAGGCGGAAACGGGGCTCCTCTGGATGTGGGCGGGACCCTCGTGATTCCTCTCGAGTGGAGACGGCTAGGTCGGGGAACTTCTTGATTTGCACCAAGGGTGTGAAGGACCCTTTCGAAGTTCCAGAGGTGAGGTGTGATCAGCCTCGAGACGCCTCAGCGGAAATGGGCCTCATCTCGCCTGGAGGGGAGAACCTCCTGGATTTTCTCGAGTTGCGGCAGGTCTTCTCGAGATACGACGGGGAACTCAGGGACCCGCTCTGGTGGCCTCAGGAAAGGCCAGTCCCCATGCGAGTTGCTAGGGGACCTCTCGGGATTCCTCTCCCGTCCATGCCGGGGCCTCAGTCCTTGTGTGGAGTCGGGGCCAGAACCTGAGGATTCCTCTCCAGTGTTGCCATGGATCTTGGGGTGCTTCTGAGTCTCCCCAGGGGAGTCAGGCCTCGTCTCGAGTGGGGGCATGCACGTGCGCTTACCTCCCGAGCTGCAGCAGTAGTGTCACGCTTCCTGTCACGTGGATCAAGGGATCTGTGGCTTTCCCTCGAGGCTGTCCCTCGAGGCTTTCCCACGAGGCTTTCCCACAGGGCTGTGCCACGTGCCACCATGGTGTGAGTCGATCCTCGGCGTGAAAGACGAGCCGGTGAAGGGAAAAGAGGTTCCTCTGGAATGGACTGAGACATCTGGGGGACTCTTGGAATGGTGGCACGACCCTGGAGTTCCTCTCGCGGTTCCTGTTGAGAGGGCCTCCTCTTGAAATGCGACGGGAACGCCGGGAACTCTTTCCCGACGAAGCAGGGAAAGGATCCCTCATCTCGAGCTACGAGGCGGAAACGGGGCTCCTCTGGATGTGGGCGGGACCCTCGTGATTCCTCTCGAGTGGAGACGGGTATGTCGGGGAACTTCTGGATTTGCACCAAGGGTGTGAAGGACCCTTTGGAAGTTCCAGAGGTGAGGTGTGATCAGCCTCGAGACGCCTCAGCGGAAATGGGCCTCATCTCGCCTGGAGGGGAGAACCTCCTGGATTTTCTCGAGTTGCGGCAGGTCTTCTCGAGTTACGACGGGGACCTCAGGGACCCGCTCTGGTGGCCTCAGGAAAGGCCAGTCCCCATGCGAGTTGCTAGGGGACCTCTCGGGATTCCTCTCCCGTCCATGCCGGGGCCTCAGTCCTTGAGTGGAGTCGGGGCCGAAACCTGAGGATTCCTCTCCAGTGTTGCCATGGATATTGGGGAGCTTCTGAGTCTCTCCAGGGGAGTCAGGCCTCGTCTCGAGTGGGGGCATGCACGTGCGCTTTCCTCCCGAGCTGCAGCAGTAGTGTCACGCTTCCTGTCACGTGGATCAAGGGATCTGTGGCTTTCCCTCGAGGCTGTCCCTCGAGGCTTTCCCACGAGGCTTTCCCACAGGGCTGTGCCACGTGCCACCTTGGTGTGAGTCGATCCTCGGCGTGAAAGACGAGCCGGTGAAGGGAAAAGAGGTTCCTCTGGAATGGACTGAGACATCTGGGGGACTCTTGGAATGGTGGCACGACCCTGGAGTTCCTCTCGCCATTCCTGTTGAGAGGGCCTCCTCTTGAGATGCGACGGGAACGCCGGGAACTCTTTCCCGACGAAGCAGGGAAAGGATCCCTCATCTCGAGCTACGAGGCGGAAACGGGGCTCCTCTGGATGTGGGCGGGTCCCTCGTGATTCCTCTCGAGTGGAGACGGGTATGTCGGGGAACTTCTGGATTTGCACCAAGGGTGTGAAGGACCCTTTGGAAGTTCCAGAGGTGAGGTGTGATCAGCCTCGAGACGCCTCAGCGGAAATGGGCCTCATCTCGCCTGGAGGGGAGAACCTCCTGGATTTTCTCGAGTTGCGGCAGGTCTTCTCGAGTGACGACGGGTACCTCAGGGACCCGCTCTGGTGGCCTCAGAAAAGGCCAGTCCCCATGCGAGTTGCTAGGGGACCTCTCGGGATTCCTCTCCCGTCCATGCCGGGGCCTCAGTCCTTTTGTGGAGTCGGGGCCGGAACCTGAGGATTCCTCTCCAATGTTGCCATGGATCTTGGGGTGCTTCTGAGTCTCCCCAGGGGAGGCAGGCCTCGTCTCGAGTGGGGGCATGCACGTGCGCTTTCCTCCCGAGCTGCAGCAGTAGTGTCACGCTTCCTGTAACGTGGATCAAGGGATCTGTGGCTTTCCCTCGAGGCTGTCCCTCGAGGCTTTCCCACGAGGCTTTCCCACAGGGCTGTGCCACGTGCCACCTTGGTGTGAGTCGATCCTCGGCGTGAAAGACGAGCCGGTGAAGGGAAAAGAGGTTCCTCTGGAATGGACTGAGACATCTGGGGGACTCTTGGAATGGTGGCACGACCCTGGAGTTCCTCTCGCCGTTCCTGTTGAGAGGGCCTCCTCTTGAGATGCGACGGGAACGCCGGGAACTCTTTCCCGACGAAGCAGGGAAAGGATCCCTCATCTCGAGCTTCGAGGAGGAAACGGGGCTCCTCTGGATGTGGGCGGGACCCTCGTGATTCCTCTCGAGTGGAGACGGGTATGTCGGGGAACTTCTTGATTTGCACAAAGGGTGTGAAGGACCCTTTCGAAGTTCCAGAGGTGAGGTGTGATCAGCCTCGAGACGCCTCAGCGGAAATGGGCCTCATCTCGCCTGGAGGGGAGAACCTCTTGGATTTTCTCGAGTTGCGGCAGGTCTTCTCGAGTTACAACGGGGACCAGAGGGACCCGCTCTGGTGGCCTCAGGAAAGGCCAGTCCCCATGCGAGTTGCTAGGGGACCTCTCGGGATTCCTCTCCCGTCCATGCCAGGGCCTCAGTCCTTGTGTGGAGTCGGGGCCGGAACCTGAGGATTCCTCTCCAGTGTTGCCATGGATCTTGGGGTGCTTCTGAGTCTCCCCAGGGGAGTCAGGCCTCGTCTCGAGTTGGGGCATGCACGTGCGCTTTCCTCCCGAGCTGCAGCAGTAGTGTCACGCTTCCTGTCACGTGGATCAAGGGATCTGTGGCTTTCCCTCGAGGCTGTCCCTCGAGGCTTTCCCACGAGGCTGTCCCACAGGGCTGTGCCACGTGCCACCTTGGTGTGAGTCGATCCTCGGGGTGAAAGACGAGCCGGTGAAGGGAAAAGAGGTTCCTCTGGAATGGACTGAGACATCTGGGGGACTCTTGGAATGGTGGCACGACCCTGGAGTTCCTCTCGCCGTTCCTGTTGAGAGGGCCTCCTCTTGAAATGTGACGGGAACGCCGGGAACTCTTTCCCGACGAAGCAGGGAAAGGATCCCTCATCTCGAGCTACGAGGCGGAAACGGGGCTCCTCTGGATGTGGGCGGGACCCTCGTGATTCCTCTCGAGTGGAGACGGGTATGTCGGGGAACTTCTTAATTTGCACCAAGGGTGTGAAGGACCCTTTCGAAGTTCCAGAGGTGAGGTGTGATCAGCCTCGAGACGCCTCAGCGGAAATGGGCCTCATCTCGCCTGGAGGGGAGAACCTCCTGGATTTTCTCGAGTTGCGGCAGGTCTTCTCGAGTTACGACGGGGACCTCAGGGACCCGCTCTGGTGGCCTCAGGAAAGGCCAGTCCCCATGCGAGTTGCTAGGGGACCTCTCGGGATTCCTCTCCCGTCCATGCCGGGGCCTCAGTCCTTGAGTGGAGTCGGGGCCGAAACCTGAGGATTCCTCTCCAGTGTTGCCATGGATCTTGGGGAGCTTCTGAGTCTCCCCAGGGGAGTCAGGCATCGTCTCGAGTGGGGGCATGCACGTGCGCTTTCCTCCCGAGCTGCAGCAGTAGTGTCACGCTTCCTGTCACGTGGATCAAGGGATCTGTGGCTTTCCCTCGAGGCTGTCCCTCGAGGCTTTCCCACGAGGCTTTCCCACAGGGCTGTGCCACGTGCCACCTTGGTGTGAGTCGATCCTCGGCGTGAAAGACGAGCCGGTGAAGGGAAAAGAGGTTCCTCTGGAATGGACTGAGACATCTGGGGGACTCTTGGAATGGTGGCACGACCCTGGAGTTCCTCTCGCCGTTCCTGTTGAGAGGGCCTCCTCTTGAAATGTGACGGGAACGCCGGGAACTCTTTCCCGACGAAGCAGGGAAAGGATCCCTCATCTCGAGCTACGAGGCGGAAACGGGGCTCCTCTGGATGTGGGCGGGACCCTCGTGATTCCTCTCGAGTGGAGACGGGTATGTCGGGGATCTTCTTGATTTGCACCCAGGGTGTGAAGGACCCTTTCGAAGTTCCAGAGGTGAGGTGTGATCAGCCTCGAGACGCCTCAGCGGAAATGGGCCTCATCTCGCCTGGAGGGGAGAACCTCCTGGATTTTCTCGAGTTGCGGCAGGTCTTCTCGAGTTACGACGGGGACCTCAGGGACCCGCTCTGGTGGCCTCAGGAAAGGCCAGTCCCCATGCGAGTTGCTAGGGGACCTCTCGGGATTCCTCTCCCGTCCATGCCGGGGCCTCAGTCCTTGAGTGGAGTCGGGGCCGAAACCTGAGGATTCCTCTCCAGTGTTGCCATGGATCTTGGGGAGCTTCTGAGTCTCCCCAGGGGAGTCAGGCATCGTCTCGAGTGGGGGCATGCACGTGCGCTTTCCTCCCGAGCTGCAGCAGTAGTGTCACGCTTCCTGTCACGTGGATCAAGGGATCTGTGGCTTTCCCTCGAGGCTGTCCCTCGAGGCTTTCCCACGAGGCTTTCCCACAGGGCTGTGCCACGTGCCACCTTGGTGTGAGTCGATCCTCGGCGTGAAAGACGAGCCGGTGAAGGGAAAAGAGGTTCCTCTGGAATGGACTGAGACATCTGGGGGACTCTTGGAATGGTGGCACGACCCTGGAGTTCCTCTCGCCGTTCCTGTTGAGAGGGCCTCCTCTTGAGATGCGACGGGAAGGCCGGGAACTCTTTCCCGACGAAGCAGGGAAAGGATCCCTCATCTCGAGCTACGAGGCGGAAACGGGGCTCCTCTGGATGTGGGCGGGACCCTCGTGATTCCTCTCGAGTGGAGACGGGTATGTCGGGGAACTTCTTGATTTGCACCAAGGGTGTGAAGGACCCTTTCGAAGTTCCAGAGGTGAGGTGTGATCAGCCTCGAGACGCCTCAGCAGAAATGGGCCTCATCTCGCCTGGAGGGGAGAACCTCTTGGATTTTCTCCAGTTGCGGCAGGTCTTCTCGAGTTACAACGGGGACCACAGGGACCCGCTCTGGTGGCCTCAGGAAAGGCCAGTCCCCATGCGAGTTGCTAGGGGACCTCTCGGGATTCCTCTCCCGTCCATGCCGGGGCCTCAGTCCTTGTGTGGAGTCGGGGCCGGAACCTGAGGATTCGTCTCCAGTGTTGCCATGGATCTTGGGGTGCTTCTGAGTCTCCCCAGGGGAGTCAGGCCTCGTCTCGAGTCGGGGCATGCACGTGCGCTTTCCTCCCGAGCTGCAGCAGTAGTGTCACGCTTCCTGTCACGTGGATCAAGGGATCTGTGGCTTTCCCTCGAGCCTGTCCCTCGAGGCTTTCCCACGAGGCTTTCCCACAGGGCTGTGCCACGTGCCACCTTGGTGTGAGTCGAACCTCGGCGTGAAAGACGAGCCGGTGAAGGGAAAAGAGGTTCCTCTGGAATGGACTGAGACATCTGGGGGACTCTTGGAATGGTGGCACGACCCTGGAGTTCCTCTCGCCGTTCCTGTTGAGAGGGCCTCCTCTTGAGATGCGACGGGAACGCCGGGAACTCTTTCCCGACGAAGCAGGGAAAGGATCCCTCATCTCGAGCTACGAGGCGGAAACGGGGCTCCTCTGGATGTGGGCGGGTCCCTCGTGATTCCTCTCGAGTGGAGACGGGTATGTCGGGGAACTTCTTGATTTGCACCAAGGGTGTGAAGGACCCTTTCGAAGTTCCAGAGGTGAGGTGTGATCAGCCTCGAGACGCCTCAGCGGAAATGGGCCTCATCTCGCCTGGAGGGGAGAACCTCTTGGATTTTTTCGAGTTGCGGCAGGTCTTCTCGAGTTACGACGGGGACCTCAGGGACCCGCTCTGGTGGCCTCAGGAAAGGCCAGTCCCCATGCGAGTTGCTAGGGGACCTCTCGGGATTCCTCTCCCGTCCATGCCGGGGCCTCAGTCCTTGTGTGGAGTCGGGGCCGGAACCTGAGGATTCCTCTCCAGTGTTGCCATGGATCTTGGGGTGCTTCTGAGTCTCCCTAGGGGAGTCAGGCCACGTCTCGAGTGGGGGCATGCACGTGCGCTTACCTCCCGAGCTGCAGCAGTAGTGTCACGCTTCCTGTCACGTGGATCAAGGGATCTGTGGCTTTCCCTCGAGGCTGTCCCTCGAGGCTTTCCCACGAGGCTTTCCCACAGGGCTGTGCCACGTGCCACCTTGGTGTGAGTCGATCCTCGGCGTGAAAGACGAGCCGGTGAAGGGAAAAGAGGTTCCTCTGGAATGGACTGAGACATCTGGGGGACTCTTGGAATGGTGGCACGACCCTGGAGTTCCTCTCGCCGTTCCTGTTGAGAGGGCCTCCTCTTGAAATGCGACGGGAACGCCGGGAACTCTTTCCCGACGAAGCAGGGAAAAGATCCCTCATCTCGATCTACGAGGCGGAAACGGGGCTCCTCTGGATGTGGGCGGGACCCTCGTGATTCCTCTCGAGTGGAGACGGCTAGGTCGGGGAACTTCTTGATTTGCACCAAGGGTGTGAAGGACCCTTTCGAAGTTCCAGAGGTGAGGTGTGATCAGCCTCGAGACGCCTCAGCGGAAATGGGCCTCATCTCGCCTGGAGGGGAGAACCTCCTGGATTTTCTCGAGTTGCGGCAGGTCTTATCGAGATACGACGGGGAACTCAGGGACCCGCTCTGGTGGCCTCAGGAAAGGCCAGTCCCCATGCGAGTTGCTAGGGGACCTCTCGGGATTCCTCTCCCGTCCATGCCGGGGCCTCAGTCCTTGTGTGGAGTCGGGGCCGGAACCTGAGGATTCGTCTCCAGTGTTGCCATGGATCTTGGGGTGCTTCTGAGTCTCCCCAGGGGAGTCAGGCCTCGTCTCGAGTGGGGGCATGCACGTGCGCTTACCTCCCGAGCTGCAGCAGTAGTGTCACGCTTCCTGTCACGTGGATCAAGGGATCTGTGGCTTTCCCTCGAGGCTGTCCCTCGAGGCTTTCCCACGAGGCTTTCCCACAGGGCTGTGCCACGTGCCACCATGGTGTGAGTCGATCCTCGGCGTGAAAGACGAGCCGGTGAAGGGAAAAGAGGTTCCTCTGGAATGGACTGAGACATCTGGGGGACTCTTGGAATGGTGGCACGACCCTGGAGTTCCTCTCGCGGTTCCTGTTGAGAGGGCCTCCTCTTGAGATGCGACGGGAACGCCGGGAACTCTTTCCCGACGAAGCAGGGAAAGGATCCCTCATCTCGAGCTACGAGGCGGAAACGGGGCTCCTCTGGATGTGGGCGGGACCCTCGTGATTCCTCTCGAGTGGAGACGGGTATGTCGGGGAACTTCTGGATTTGCACCAAGGGTGTGAAGGACCCTTTGGAAGTTCCAGAGGTGAGGTGTGATCAGCCTCGAGACGCCTCAGCGGAAATGGGCCTCATCTCGCCTGGAGGGGAGAACCTCCTGGATTTTCTCGAGTTGCGGCAGGTCTTCTCGAGTTACGACGGGGACCTCAGGGACCCGCTCTGGTGGCCTCAGGAAAGGCCAGTCCCCATGCGAGTTGCTAGGGGACCTCTCGGGATTCCTCTCCCGTCCATGCCGGGGCCTCAGTCCTTGAGTGGAGTCGGGGCCGAAACCTGAGGATTCCTCTCCAGTGTTGCCATGGATCTTGGGGAGCTTCTGAGTCTCCCCAGGGGAGTCAGGCCTCGTCTCGAGTGGGGGCATGCACGTGCGCTTTCCTCCCGAGCTGCAGCAGTAGTGTCACGCTTCCTGTCACGTGGATCAAGGGATCTGTGGCTTTCCCTCGAGGCTGTCCCTCGAGGCTTTCCCACGAGGCTTTCCCACAGGGCTGTGCCACGTGCCACCTTGGTGTGAGTCGATCCTCGGCGTGAAAGACGAGCCGGTGAAGGGAAAAGAGGTTCCTCTGGAATGGACTGAGACATCTGGGGGACTCTTTGAATGGTGGCACGACCCTGGAGTTCCTCTCGCCGTTCCTGTTGAGAGGGCCTCCTCTTGAGATGCGACGGGAACACCGGGAACTCTTTCCCGACGAAGCAGGGAAAGGATCCCTCATCTCGAGCTACGAGGCGGAAACGGGGCTCCTCTGGATGTGGGCGGGACCCTCGTGATTCCTCTCGAGTGGAGACGGGTATGTCGGGGAACTTCTTGATTTGCACCAAGGGTGTGAAGGACCCTTTCGAAGTTCCAGAGGTGAGGTGTGATCAGCCTCGAGACGCCTCAGCGGAAATGGGCCTCATCTCGCCTGGAGGGGAGAACCTCTTGGATTTTCTCCAGTTGCGGCAGGTCTTCTCGAGTTACAACGGGGACCACAGGGACCCGCTCTGGTGGCCTCAGGAAAGGCCAGTCCCCATGCGAGTTGCTAGGGGACCTCTCGGGATTCCTCTCCCGTCCATGCCGGGGCCTCAGTCCTTGTGTGGAGTCGGGGCCGGAACCTGAGGATTCGTCTCCAGTGTTGCCATGGATCTTGGGGTGCTTCTGAGTCTCCCCAGGGGAGTCAGGCCTCGTCTCGAGTTGGGGCATGCACGTGCGCTTTCCTCCCGAGCTGCAGCAGTAGTGTCACGCTTCCTGTCACGTGGATCAAGGGATCTGTGGCTTTCCCTCGAGGCTGTCCCTCGAGGCTTTCCCACGAGGCTTTCCCACAGGGCTGTGCCACGTGCCACCTTGGTGTGAGTCGATCCTCGGCGTGAAAGACGAGCCGGTGAAGGGAAAAGAGGTTCCTCTGGAATGGACTGAGACATCTGGGGGACTCTTGGAATGGTGGCACGACCCTGGAGTTCCTCTCGCCATTCCTGTTGAGAGGGCCTCCTCTTGAGATGCGACGGGAACGCCGGGAACTCTTTCCCGACGAAGCAGGGAAAGGATCCCTCATCTCGAGCTACGAGGCGGAAACGGGGCTCCTCTGGATGTGGGCGGGTCCCTCGTGATTCCTCTCGAGTGGAGACGGGTATGTCGGGGAACTTCTGGATTTGCACCAAGGGTGTGAAGGACCCTTTCGAAGTTCCAGAGGTGAGGTGTGATCAGCCTCGAGACGCCTCAGCGGAAATGGGCCTCATCTCGCCTGGAGGGGAGAACCTCCTGGATTTTCTCGAGTTGCGGCAGGTCTTCTCGAGTTACGACGGGGACCTCAGGGACCCGCTCTGGTGGCCTCAGGAAAGGCCAGTCCCCATGCGACTTGCTAGGGGACCTCTCGGGATTCCTCTCCCGTCCATGCCGGGGCCTCAGTCCTTGAGTGGAGTCGGGGCCGAAACCTGAGGATTCCTCTCCAGTGTTGCCATGGATCTTGGGGAGCTTCTGAGTCTCCCCAGGGGAGTCAGGCATCGTCTCGAGTGGGGGCATGCACGTGCGCTTTCCTCCCGAGCTGCAGCAGTAGTGTCACGCTTCCTGTCACGTGGATCAAGGGATCTGTGGCTTTCCCTCGAGCCTGTCCCTCGAGGCTTTCCCACGAGGCTTTCCCACAGGGCTGTGCCACGTGCCACCTTGGTGTGAGTCGAACCTCGGCGTGAAAGACGAGCCGGTGAAGGGAAAAGAGGTTCCTCTGGAATGGACTGAGACATCTGGGGGACTCTTGGAATGGTGGCACGACCCTGGAGTTCCTCTCGCCGTTCCTGTTGAGAGGGCCTCCTCTTGAGATGCGACGGGAACGCCGGGAACTCTTTCCCGACGAAGCAGGGAAAGGATCCCTCATCTCGAGCTACGAGGCGGAAACGGGGCTCCTCTGGATGTGGGCGGGTCCCTCGTGATTCCTCTCGAGTGGAGACGGGTATGTCGGGGAACTTCTGGATTTGCACCAAGGGTGTGAAGGACCCTTTCGAAGTTCCAGAGGTGAGGTGTGATCAGCCTCGAGACGCCTCAGCGGAAATGGGCCTCATCTCGCCTGGAGGGGAGAACCTCTTGGATTTTTTCGAGTTGCGGCAGGTCTTCTCGAGTTACGACGGGGACCTCAGGGACCCGCTCTGGTGGCCTCAGGAAAGGCCAGTCCCCATGCGAGTTGCTAGGGGACCTCTCGGGATTCCTCTCCCGTCCATGCCGGGGCCTCAGTCCTTGTGTGGAGTCGGGGCCGGAACCTGAGGATTCCTCTCCAGTGTTGCCATGGATCTCTGGGTGCTTCTGAGTCTCCCCAGGGGAGTCAGGCCACGTCTCGAGTGGGGGCATGCACGTGCGCTTACCTCCCGAGCTGCAGCAGTAGTGTCACGCTTCCTGTCACGTGGATCAAGGGATCTGTGGCTTTCCCTCGAGGCTGTCCCTCGAGGCTTTCCCACGAGGCTTTCCCACAGGGCTGTGCCACGTGCCACCTTGGTGTGAGTCGATCCTCGGCGTGAAAGACGAGCCGGTGAAGGGAAAAGAGGTTCCTCTGGAATGGACTGAGACATCTGGGGGACTCTTGGAATGGTGGCACGACCCTGGAGTTCCTCTCGCCGTTCCTGTTGAGAGGGCCTCCTCTTGAAATGCGACGGGAACGCCGGGAACTCTTTCCCGACGAAGCAGGGAAAAGATCCCTCATCTCGATCTACGAGGCGGAAACGGGGCTCCTCTGGATGTGGGCGGGACCCTCGTGATTCCTCTCGAGTGGAGACGGCTAGGTCGGGGAACTTCTTGATTTGCACCAAGGGTGTGAAGGACCCTTTCGAAGTTCCAGAGGTGAGGTGTGATCAGCCTCGAGACGCCTCAGCGGAAATGGGCCTCATCTCGCCTGGAGGGGAGAACCTCCTGGATTTTCTCGAGTTGCGGCAGGTCTTCTCGAGATACGACGGGGATCTCAGGGACCCGCTCTGGTGGCCTCAGGAAAGGCCAGTCCCCATGCGAGTTGCTAGGGGACCTCTCGGGATTCCTCTCCCGTCCATGCCGGGGCCTCAGTCCTTGTGTGGAGTCGGGGCCGGAACCTGAGGATTCCTCTCCAGTGTTGCCATGGATCTTGGGGTGCTTCTGAGTCTCCCCAGGGGAGTCAGGCCTCGTCTCGAGTGGGGGCATGCACGTGCGCTTACCTCCCGAGCTGCAGCAGTAGTGTCACGCTTCCTGTCACGTGGATCAAGGGATCTGTGGCTTTCCCTCGAGGCTGTCCCTCGAGGCTTTCCCACGAGGCTTTCCCACAGGGCTGTGCCACGTGCCACCATGGTGTGAGTCGATCCTCGGCGTGAAAGACGAGCCGGTGAAGGGAAAAGAGGTTCCTCTGGAATGGACTGAGACATCTGGGGGACTCTTGGAATGGTGGCACGACCCTGGAGTTCCTCTCGCGGTTCCTGTTGAGAGGGCCTCCTCTTGAGATGCGACGGGAACGCCGGGAACTCTTTCCCGACGAAGCAGGGAAAGGATCCCTCATCTCGAGCTACGAGGCGGAAACGGGGCTCCTCTGGATGTGGGCGGGACCCTCGTGATTCCTCTCGAGTGGAGACGGGTATGTCGGGGAACTTCTGGATTTGCACCAAGGGTGTGAAGGACCCTTTGGAAGTTCCAGAGGTGAGGTGTGATCAGCCTCGAGACGCCTCAGCGGAAATGGGCCTCATCTCGCCTGGAGGGGAGAACCTCCTGGATTTTCTCGAGTTGCGGCAGGTCTTCTCGAGTTACGACGGGGACCTCAGGGACCCGCTCTGGTGGCCTCAGGAAAGGCCAGTCCCCATGCGACTTGCTAGGGGACCTCTCGGGATTCCTCTCCCGTCCATGCCGGGGCCTCAGTCCTTGAGTGGAGTCGGGGCCGAAACCTGAGGATTCCTCTCCAGTGTTGCCATGGATCTTGGGGAGCTTCTGAGTCTCCCCAGGGGAGTCAGGCATCGTCTCGAGTGGGGGCATGCACGTGCGCTTTCCTCCCGAGCTGCAGCAGTAGTGTCACGCTTCCTGTCACGTGGATCAAGGGATCTGTGGCTTTCCCTCGAGCCTGTCCCTCGAGGCTTTCCCACGAGGCTTTCCCACAGGG
Organism: Budorcas taxicolor; assembly: GCF_023091745.1. NCBI lineage: Eukaryota > Metazoa > Chordata > Mammalia > Artiodactyla > Bovidae > Budorcas > Budorcas taxicolor. Next base: position 1,130,879 of record NW_026292750.1, on the reverse strand, counting down.
CTGTGCCACGTGCCACCTTGGTGTGAGTCGAACCTCGGCGTGAAAGACGAGCCGGTGAAGGGAAAAGAGGTTCCTCTGGAATGGACTGAGACATCTGGGGGACTCTTGGAATGGTGGCACGACCCTGGAGTTCCTCTCGCCGTTCCTGTTGAGAGGGCCTCCTCTTGAGATGCGACGGGAACGCCGGGAACTCTTTCCCGACGAAGCAGGGAAAGGATCCCTCATCTCGAGCTACGAGGCGGAAACGGGGCTCCTCTGGATGTGGGCGGGTCCCTCGTGATTCCTCTCGAGTGGAGACGGGTATGTCGGGGAACTTCTGGATTTGCACCAAGGGTGTGAAGGACCCTTTCGAAGTTCCAGAGGTGAGGTGTGATCAGCCTCGAGACGCCTCAGCGGAAATGGGCCTCATCTCGCCTGGAGGGGAGAACCTCTTGGATTTTTTCGAGTTGCGGCAGGTCTTCTCGAGTTACGACGGGGACCTCAGGGACCCGCTCTGGTGGCCTCAGGAAAGGCCAGTCCCCATGCGAGTTGCTAGGGGACCTCTCGGGATTCCTCTCCCGTCCATGCCGGGGCCTCAGTCCTTGTGTGGAGTCGGGGCCGGAACCTGAGGATTCCTCTCCAGTGTTGCCATGGATCTCTGGGTGCTTCTGAGTCTCCCCAGGGGAGTCAGGCCACGTCTCGAGTGGGGGCATGCACGTGCGCTTACCTCCCGAGCTGCAGCAGTAGTGTCACGCTTCCTGTCACGTGGATCAAGGGATCTGTGGCTTTCCCTCGAGGCTGTCCCTCGAGGCTTTCCCACGAGGCTTTCCCACAGGGCTGTGCCACGTGCCACCTTGGTGTGAGTCGATCCTCGGCGTGAAAGACGAGCCGGTGAAGGGAAAAGAGGTTCCTCTGGAATGGACTGAGACATCTGGGGGACTCTTGGAATGGTGGCACGACCCTGGAGTTCCTCTCGCCGTTCCTGTTGAGAGGGCCTCCTCTTGAAATGCGACGGGAACGCCGGGAACTCTTTCCCGACGAAGCAGGGAAAAGATCCCTCATCTCGATCTACGAGGCGGAAACGGGGCTCCTCTGGATGTGGGCGGGACCCTCGTGATTCCTCTCGAGTGGAGACGGCTAGGTCGGGGAACTTCTTGATTTGCACCAAGGGTGTGAAGGACCCTTTCGAAGTTCCAGAGGTGAGGTGTGATCAGCCTCGAGACGCCTCAGCGGAAATGGGCCTCATCTCGCCTGGAGGGGAGAACCTCCTGGATTTTCTCGAGTTGCGGCAGGTCTTCTCGAGATACGACGGGGATCTCAGGGACCCGCTCTGGTGGCCTCAGGAAAGGCCAGTCCCCATGCGAGTTGCTAGGGGACCTCTCGGGATTCCTCTCCCGTCCATGCCGGGGCCTCAGTCCTTGTGTGGAGTCGGGGCCGGAACCTGAGGATTCCTCTCCAGTGTTGCCATGGATCTTGGGGTGCTTCTGAGTCTCCCCAGGGGAGTCAGGCCTCGTCTCGAGTGGGGGCATGCACGTGCGCTTACCTCCCGAGCTGCAGCAGTAGTGTCACGCTTCCTGTCACGTGGATCAAGGGATCTGTGGCTTTCCCTCGAGGCTGTCCCTCGAGGCTTTCCCACGAGGCTTTCCCACAGGGCTGTGCCACGTGCCACCATGGTGTGAGTCGATCCTCGGCGTGAAAGACGAGCCGGTGAAGGGAAAAGAGGTTCCTCTGGAATGGACTGAGACATCTGGGGGACTCTTGGAATGGTGGCACGACCCTGGAGTTCCTCTCGCGGTTCCTGTTGAGAGGGCCTCCTCTTGAGATGCGACGGGAACGCCGGGAACTCTTTCCCGACGAAGCAGGGAAAGGATCCCTCATCTCGAGCTACGAGGCGGAAACGGGGCTCCTCTGGATGTGGGCGGGACCCTCGTGATTCCTCTCGAGTGGAGACGGGTATGTCGGGGAACTTCTGGATTTGCACCAAGGGTGTGAAGGACCCTTTGGAAGTTCCAGAGGTGAGGTGTGATCAGCCTCGAGACGCCTCAGCGGAAATGGGCCTCATCTCGCCTGGAGGGGAGAACCTCCTGGATTTTCTCGAGTTGCGGCAGGTCTTCTCGAGTTACGACGGGGACCTCAGGGACCCGCTCTGGTGGCCTCAGGAAAGGCCAGTCCCCATGCGACTTGCTAGGGGACCTCTCGGGATTCCTCTCCCGTCCATGCCGGGGCCTCAGTCCTTGGGTGGAGTCGGGGCCGGAACCTGAGGATTCCTCTCCAGTGTTGCCATGGATCTTGGGGTGCTTCTGAGTCTCCCCAGGGGAGTCAGGCCTCGTCTCGAGTGGGGGCATGCACGTGCGCTTTCCTCCCGAGCTGCAGCAGTAGTGTCACGCTTCCTGTCACGTGGATCAAGGGATCTGTGGCTTTCCCTCGAGGCTGTCCCTCGAGGCTTTCCCACGAGGCTTTCCCACAGGGCTGTGCCACGTGCCACCTTGGTGTGAGTCGATCCTCGGCGTGAAAGACGAGCCGGTGAAGGGAAAAGAGGTTCCTCTGGAATGGACTGAGACATCTGGGGGACTCTTGGAATGGTGGCACGACCCTGGAGTTCCTCTCGCCGTTCCTGTTGAGAGGGCCTCCTCTTGAGATGCGACGGGAAGGCCGGGAACTCTTTCCCGACGAAGCAGGGAAAGGATCCCTCATCTCGAGCTACGAGGCAGAAACGGGTCTCCTCTGGATGTGGGCGGGACCCTCGTGATTCCTCTCGAGTGGAGACGGGTATGTCGGGGAACTTCTTGATTTGCACCAAGGGTGTGAAGGACCCTTTCGAAGTTCCAGAGGTGAGGTGTGATCAGCCTCGAGACGCCTCAGCGGAAATGGGCCTCATCTCGCCTGGAGGGGAGAACCTCCTGGATTTTCTCGAGTTGCGGCAGGTCTTCTCGAGTTACGACGGGGACCTCAGGGACCCGCTCTGGTGGCCTCAGGAAAGGCCAGTCCCCATGCGAGTTGCTAGGGGACCTCTCGGGATTCCTCTCCCGTCCATGCCGGGGCCTCAGTCCTTGAGTGGAGTCGGGGCCGAAACCTGAGGATTCCTCTCCAGTGTTGCCATGGATCTTGGGGAGCTTCTGAGTCTCCCCAGGGGAGTCAGGCCTCGTCTCGAGTGGGGGCATGCACGTGCGCTTTCCTCCCGAGCTGCAGCAGTAGTGTCACGCTTCCTGTCACGTGGATCAAGGGATCTGTGGCTTTCCCTCGAGGCTGTCCCTCGAGGCTTTCCCACGAGGCTTTCCCACAGGGCTGTGCCACGTGCCACCATGGTGTGAGTCGATCCTCGGCGTGAAAGACGAGCCGGTGAAGGGAAAAGAGGTTCCTCTGGAATGGACTGAGACATCTGGGGGACTCTTGGAATGGTGGCACGACCCTGGAGTTCCTCTCGCGGTTCCTGTTGAGAGGGCCTCCTCTTGAGATGCGACGGGAACGCCGGGAACTCTTTCCCGACGAAGCAGGGAAAGGATCCCTCATCTCGAGCTACGAGGCGAAAACGGGGCTCCTCTGGATGTGGGCGGGACCCTCGTGATTCCTCTCGAGTGGAGACGGGTATGTCGGGGAACTTCTGGATTTGCACCAAGGGTGTGAAGGACCCTTTGGAAGTTCCAGAGGTGAGGTGTGATCAGCCTCGAGACGCCTCAGCGGAAATGGGCCTCATCTCGCCTGGAGGGGAGAACCTCCTGGATTTTCTCGAGTTGCGGCAGGTCTTCTCGAGTTACGACGGGGACCTCAGGGACCCGCTCTGGTGGCCTCAGGAAAGGCCAGTCCCCATGCGACTTGCTAGGGGACCTCTCGGGATTCCTCTCCCGTCCATGCCGGGGCCTCAGTCCTTGGGTGGAGTCGGGGCCGGAACCTGAGGATTCCTCTCCAGTGTTGCCATGGATCTTGGGGTGCTTCTGAGTCTCCCCAGGGGAGTCAGGCCTCGTCTCGAGTGGGGGCATGCACGTGCGCTTTCCTCCCGAGCTGCAGCAGTAGTGTCACGCTTCCTGTCACGTGGATCAAGGGATCTGTGGCTTTCCCTCGAGGCTGTCCCTCGAGGCTTTCCCACGAGGCTTTCCCACAGGGCTGTGCCACGTGCCACCTTGGTGTGAGTCGATCCTCGGCGTGAAAGACGAGCCGGTGAAGGGAAAAGAGGTTCCTCTGGAATGGACTGAGACATCTGGGGGACTCTTGGAATGGTGGCACGACCCTGGAGTTCCTCTCGCCGTTCCTGTTGAGAGGGCCTCCTCTTGAGATGCGACGGGAAGGCCGGGAACTCTTTCCCGACGAAGCAGGGAAAGGATCCCTCATCTCGAGCTACGAGGCAGAAACGGGTCTCCTCTGGATGTGGGCGGGACCCTCGTGATTCCTCTCGAGTGGAGACGGGTATGTCGGGGAACTTCTTGATTTGCACCAAGGGTGTGAAGGACCCTTTCGAAGTTCCAGAGGGGAGGTGTGATCAGCCTCGAGACGCCTCAGCGGAAATGGGCCTCATCTCGCCTGGAGGGGAGAACCTCCTGGATTTTCTCGAGTTGCGGCAGGTCTTCTCGAGTTACGACGGGGACCTCAGGGACCCGCTCTGGTGGCCTCAGGAAAGGCCAGTCCCCATGCGAGTTGCTAGGGGACCTCTCGGGATTCCTCTCCCGTCCATGCCGGGGCCTCAGTCCTTGTGTGGAGTCGGGGCCGGAACCTGAGGATTCGTCTCCAGTGTTGCCATGGATCTTGGGGTGCTTCTGAGTCTCCCCAGGGGAGTCAGGCCTCGTCTCGAGTTGGGGCATGCACGTGCGCTTTCCTCCCGAGCTGCAGCAGTAGTGTCACGCTTCCTGTCACGTGGATCAAGGGATCTGTGGCTTTCCCTCGAGCCTGTCCCTCGAGGCTTTCCCACGAGGCTGTCCCACAGGGCTGTGCCACGTGCCACCTTGGTGTGAGTCGATCCTCGGGGTGAAAGACGAGCCGGTGAAGGGAAAAGAGGTTCCTCTGGAATGGACTGAGACATCTGGGGGACTCTTGGAATGGTGGCACGACCCTGGAGTTCCTCTCGCCGTTCCTGTTGAGAGGGCCTCCTCTTGAAATGTGACGGGAACGCCGGGAACTCTTTCCCGACGAAGCAGGGAAAGGATCCCTCATCTCGAGCTACGAGGCGGAAACGGGGCTCCTCTGGATGTGGGCGGGACCCTCGTGATTCCTCTCGAGTGGAGACGGGTATGTCGGGGAACTTCTTGATTTGCACCAAGGGTGTGAAGGACCCTTTCGAAGTTCCAGAGGTGAGGTGTGATCAGCCTCGAGACGCCTCAGCGGAAATGGGCCTCATCTCGCCTGGAGGGGAGAACCTCCTGGATTTTCTCGAGTTGCGGCAGGTCTTCTCGAGTTACGACGGGGACCTCAGGGACCCGCTCTGGTGGCCTCAGGAAAGGCCAGTCCCCATGCGAGTTGCTAGGGGACCTCTCGGGATTCCTCTCCCATCCATGCCGGGGCCTCAGTCCTTGAGTGGAGTCGGGGCCGAAACCTGAGGATTCCTCTCCAGTGTTGCCATGGATCTTGGGGAGCTTCTGAGTCTCCCCAGGGGAGTCAGGCATCGTCTCGAGTGGGGGCATGCACGTGCGCTTTCCTCCCGAGCTGCAGCAGTAGTGTCACGCTTCCTGTCACGTGGATCAAGGGATCTGTGGCTTTCCCTCGAGGCTGTCCCTCGAGGCTTTCCCACGAGGCTTTCCCACAGGGCTGTGCCACGTGCCACCTTGGTGTGAGTCGATCCTCGGCGTGAAAGACGAGCCGGTGAAGGGAAAAGAGGTTCCTCTGGAATGGACTGAGACATCTGGGGGACTCTTGGAATGGTGGCACGACCCTGGAGTTCCTCTCGCCGTTCCTGTTGAGAGGGCCTCCTCTTGAGATGCGACGGGAACGCCGGGAACTCTTTCCCGACGAAGCAGGGAAAGGATCCCTCATCTCGAGCTACGAGGCGGAAACGGGGCTCCTCTGGATGTGGGCGGGACCCTCGTGATTCCTCTTGAGTGGAGACGGGTATGTCGGGGAACTTCTTGATTTGCACCAAGGGTGTGAAGGACCCTTTCGAAGTTCCAGAGGTGAGGTGTGATCAGCCTCGAGACGCCTCAGCGGAAATGGGCCTCATCTCGCCTGGAGGGGAGAACCTCTTGGATTTTCTCCAGTTGCGGCAGGTCTTCTCGAGTTACAACGGGGACCACAGGGACCCGCTCTGGTGGCCTCAGGAAAGGCCAGTCCCCATGCGAGTTGCTAGGGGACCTCTCGGGATTCCTCTCCCGTCCATGCCGGGGCCTCAGTCCTTGTGTGGAGTCGGGGCCGGAACCTGAGGATTCGTCTCCAGTGTTGCCATGGATCTTGGGGTGCTTCTGAGTCTCCCCAGGGGAGTCAGGCCTCGTCTCGAGTTGGGGCATGCACGTGCGCTTTCCTCCCGAGCTGCAGCACTAGTGTCACGCTTCCTGTCACGTGGATCAAGGGATCTGTGGCTTTCCCTCGAGCCTGTCCCTCGAGGCTTTCCCACGAGGCTTTCCCACAGGGCTGTGCCACGTGCCACCTTGGTGTGAGTCGATCCTCGGCGTGAAAGACGAGCCGGTGAAGGGAAAATAGGTTCCTCTGGAATGGACTGAGACATCTGGGGGACTCTTGGAATGGTGGCACGACCCTGGAGTTCCTCTCGCCATTCCTGTTGAGAGGGCCTCCTCTTGAGATGCGACGGGAACGCCGGGAACTCTTTCCCGACGAAGCAGGGAAAGGATCCCTCATCTCGAGCTACGAGGCGGAAACGGGGCTCCTCTGGATGTGGGCGGGTCCCTCGTGATTCCTCTCGAGTGGAGACGGGTATGTCGGGGAACTTCTGGATTTGCACCAAGGGTGTGAAGGACCCTTTGGAAGTTCCAGAGGTGAGGTGTGATCAGCCTCGAGACGCCTCAGCGGAAATGGGCCTCATCTCGCCTGGAGGGGAGAACCTCCTGGATTTTCTCGAGTTGCTGCAGGTCTTCTCGAGTGACGACGGGGACCTTAGGGACCCGCTCTGGTGGCCTCAGGAAAGGCCAGTCCCCATGCGAGTTGCTAGGGGACCTCTCGGGATTCCTCTCCCGTCCATGCCGGGGCCTCAGTCCTTGTGTGGAGTCGGGGCCGGAACCTGAGGATTCCTCTCCAGTGTTGCCATGGATCTTGGGGTGCTTCTGAGTCTCCCCATGGGAGGCAGGCCTCGTCTCGAGTGGGGGCATGCACGTGCGCTTTCCTCCCGAGCTGCAGCAGTAGTGTCACGCTTCCTGTCACGTGGATCAAGGGATCTGTGGCTTTCCCTCGAGGCTGTCCCTCGAGGCTTTCCCACGAGGCTTTCCCACAGGGCTGTGCCACGTGCCACCTTGGTGTGAGTCGATCCTCGGCGTGAAAGACGAGCCGGTGAAGGGAAAAGAGGTTCCTCTGGAATGGACTGAGACATCTGGGGGACTCTTGGAATGGTGGCACGACCCTGGAGTTCCTCTCGCCGTTCCTGTTGAGAGGGCCTCCTCTTGAGATGCGACGGGAACGCCGGGAACTCTTTCCCGACGAAGCAGGGAAAGGATCCCTCATCTCGAGCTTCGAGGAGGAAACGGGGCTCCTCTGGATGTGGGCGGGACCCTCGTGATTCCTCTCGAGTGGAGACGGGTATGTCGGGGAACTTCTTGATTTGCACAAAGGGTGTGAAGGACCCTTTCGAAGTTCCAGAGGTGAGGTGTGATCAGCCTCGAGACGCCTCAGCGGAAATGGGCCTCATCTCGCCTGGAGGGGAGAACCTCTTGGATTTTCTCGAGTTGCGGCAGGTCTTCTCGAGTTACAACGGGGACCACAGGGACCCGCTCTGGTGGCCTCAGGAAAGGCCAGTCCCCATGCGAGTTGCTAGGGGACCTCTCGGGATTCCTCTCCCGTCCATGCCGGGGCCTCAGTCCTTGTGTGGAGTCGGGGCCGGAACCTGAGGATTCCTCTCCAGTGTTGCCATGGATCTTGGGGTGCTTCTGAGTCTCCCCAGGGGAGTCAGGCCTCGTCTCGAGTGGGGGCATGCACGTGCGCTTTCCTCCCGAGCTGCAGCAGTAGTGTCACGCTTCCTGTCACGTGGATCAAGGGATCTGTGGCTTTCCCTCGAGCCTGTCCCTCGAGGCTTTCCCACGAGGCTTTCCCACAGGGCTGTGCCACGTGCCACCTTGGTGTGAGTCGATCCTCGGGGTGAAAGACGAGCCGGTGAAGGGAAAAGAGGTTCCTCTGGAATGGACTGAGACATCTGGGGGACTCTTGGAATGGTGGCACGACCCTGGAGTTCCTCTCGCCGTTCCTGTTGAGAGGGCCTCCTGTTGAAATGTGACGGGAACGCCGGGAACTCTTTCCCGACGAAGCAGGGAAAGGATCCCTCATCTCGAGCTACGAGGCAGAAACGGGGCTCCTCTGGATGTGGGCGGGACCCTCGTGATTCCTCTCGAGTGGAGACGGGTATGTCGGGGAACTTCTTGATTTGCACCAAGGGTGTGAAGGACCCTTTCGAAGTTCCAGAGGTGAGGTGTGATCAGACTCGAGACGCCTCAGCGGAAATGGGCCTCATCTCGCCTGGAGGGGAGAACCTCTTGTATTTTCTCGAGTTGCGGCAGGTCTTCTCGAGTTAAGACGGGGACCTCAGGGACCCGCTCTGGTGGCCTCAGGAAAGGCCAGTCCCCATGCGAGTTGCTAGGGGACCTCTCGGGATTCCTCTCCCGTCCATGCCGGGGCCTCAGTCCTTGTGTGGAGTCGGGGCCGGAACCTGAGGATTCCTCTCCAGTGTTGCCATGGATCTTGGGGTGCTTCTGAGTCTCCCCAGGGGAGTCAGGCCTCGTCTCGAGTGGGGGCATGCACGTGCGCTTTCCTCCCGAGCTGCAGCAGTAGTGTCACGCTTCCTGTCACGTGGATCAAGGGATCTGTGGCTTTCCCTCGAGGCTGTCCCTCGAGGCTTTCCCACGAGGCTTTCCCACAGGGCTGAGCCACGTGCCACCTTGGTGTGAGTCGATCCTCGGCGTGAAAGATGAGCCGGTGAAGGGAAAAGAGGTTCCTCTGGAATGGACTGAGACATCTGGGGGACTCTTGGAATGGTGGCACGAACCTGGAGTTCCTCTCGCCGTTCCTGTTGAGAGGGCCTCCTCTTGAGATGCGACGGGAACGCTGGGAACTCTTTCCCGACGAAGCAGGGAAAGGATCCCTCATCTCGAGCTACGAGGCGGAAACGGGGCTCCTCTGGATGTGGGCGGGACCCTCGTGATTCCTCTCGAGTGGAGACGGCTAGGTCGGGGAACTTCTTGATTTGCACCAAGGGTGTGAAGGACCCTTTCGAAGGTCCAGAGGTGAGGTGTGATCAGCCTCGAGACGCCTCAGCGGAAATGGGCCTCATCTCGCCTGGAGGGGAGAACCTCCTGGATTTTATCGAGTTGCGGCAGGTCTTCTCGAGTTACGACGGGGACCTCAGGGACCCGCTCTGGTGGCCTCAGGAAAGGCCAGTCCCCATGCGAGTTGCTAGGGGACCTCTCGGGATTCCTCTCCCGTCCATGCCGGGGCCTCAGTCCTTGTGTGGAGTCGGGGCCGGAACCTGAGGATTCCTCTCCAGTGTTGCCATGGATCTTGGGGTGCTTCTGAGTCTCCCCAGGGGAGTCAGGCCCCGTCTCGAGTGGGGGCATGCACGTGCGCTTACCTCCCGAGCTGCAGCAGTAGTGTCACGCTTCCTGTCACGTGGATCAAGGGATCTGTGGCTTTCCCTCGAGGCTGTCCCTCGAGGCTTTCCCACGAGGCTTTCCCACAGGGCTGTGCCACGTGCCACCTTGGTGTGAGTCGATCCTCGGCGTGAAAGATGAGCCGGTGAAGGGAAAAGAGGTTCCTCTGGAATGGACTGAGACATCTGGGGGACTCTTGGAATGGTGGCACGACCCTGGAGTTCCTCTCGCCGTTCCTGTTGAGAGGGCCTCCTCTTGAGATGCTTCGGGAATGCCGGGAACTCTTTCCCGACGAAGCAGGGAAAGGATCCCTCATCTCGAGCTACGAGGCGGAAACGGGGCTCCTCTGGATGTGGGCGGGACCCTCGTGATTCCTCTCGAGTGGAGACGGCTAGGTCGGGGAACTTCTTGATTTGCACCAAGGGTGTGAAGGACCCTTTCGAAGGTCCAGAGGTGAGGTGTGATCAGCCTCGAGACGCCTCAGCGGAAATGGGCCTCATCTCGCCTGGAGGGGAGAACCTCTTGGATTTTTTCGAGTTGCGGCAGGTCTTCTCGAGTTACGACGGGGACCTCAGGGACCCGCTCTGGTGGCCTCAGGAAAGGCCAGTCCCCATGCGAGTTGCTACGGGACCTCTCGGGATTCCTCTCCCTTCCATGCCGGGGCCTCAGTCCTTGTGTGGAGTCGGGGCCGGAACCTGAGGATTCCTCTCCAGTGTTGCCATGGATCTTGGGGTGCTTCTGAGTCTCCCCAGGGGATTCAGGCCACGTCTCGAGTGGGGGCATGCACGTGCGCTTACCTCCCGAGCTGTAGCAGTAGTGTCACGCTTCCTGTCACGTGGATCAAGGGATCTGTGGCTTTCCCTCGAGGCTGTCCCTCGAGGCTTTCCCACGAGGCTTTCCCACAGGGCTGTGCCACGTGCCACCTTGGTGTGAGTCGATCCTCGGCGTGAAAGACGAGCAGGTGAAGGGAAAAGAGGTTCCTCTGGAATGGACTGAGACATCTGGGGGACTCTTGGAATGGTGGCACGACCCTGGAGTTCCTCTCGCCGTTCCTGTTGAGAGGGCCTCCTCTTGGGATGCTTCGGGAATGCCGGGAACTCTTTCCCGACGAAGCAGGGAACGGATCCCTCATCTCGAGCTACGAGGCGGAAACGGTGCTCCTCTGGATGTGGGCGGGACCCTCGTGATTCCTCTCGAGTGGAGACGGGTATGTCGGGGAACTTCTTGATTTGCACCAAGGGTGTGAAGGACCCTTTCGAAGGTCCAGAGGTGACTTGAGATCAGCCTCGAGACGCCTCAGCGGAAATGGGCCTCATCTGGCCTGGAGGGGAGAACCTCTTGGATTTTTTCGAGTTGCGGCAGGTCTTCTCGAGTTACGACGGGGACCTCAGGGACCCGCTCTGGTGGCCTCAGGAAAGGCCAGTCCCCATGCGAGTTGCTAGGGGACCTCTCGGGATTCCTCTCCCGTCCATGCCGGGGCCTCAGTCCTTGTGTGGAGTCGGGGCCGGAACCTGAGGATTCCTCTCCAGTGTTGCCATGGATCTTGGGGTGCTTCTGAGTCTCCCCAGGGGAGTCAGGCCTCGTCTCGAGTGGGGGCATGCACGTGCGCTTACCTCCCGAGCTGCAGCAGTAGTGTCACGCTTCCTGTCACGTGGATCAAGGGATCTGTGGCTTTCCCTCGAGGCTGTCCCTCGAGGCTTTCCCACGAGGCTTTCCCACAGGGCTGTGCCACGTGCCACCTTGGTGTGAGTCGATCCTCGGCGTGAAAGACGAGCCGGTGAAGGGAAAAGAGGTTCCTCTGGAATGGACTGAGACATCTGGGGGACTCTTGGAATGGTGGCACGACCCTGGAGTTCCTCTCGCCGTTCCTGTTGAGAGGGCCTCCTCTTGAGATGCTTCGGGAATGCCGGGAACTCTTTCCCGACGAAGCAGGGAAAGGATCCCTCATCTCGAGCTTCGAGGAGGAAACGGGGCTCCTCTGGATGTGGGCGGGACCCTCGTGATTCCTCTCGAGTGGAGACGGGTATGTCGGGGAACTTCTGGATTTGCACCAAGGGTGTGAAGGACCCTTTGGAAGTTCCAGAGGTGAGGTGTGATCAGCCTCGAGACGCCTCAGCGGAAATGGGCCTCATCTCGCCTGGAGGGGAGAACCTCCTGGATTTTCTCGAGTTGCGGCAGGTCTTCTCGAGTGACGACGGGGACCTCAGGGACCCGCTCTGGTGGCCTCAGGAAAGGCCAGTCCCCATGCGAGTTGCTAGGGGACCTCTCGGGATTCCTCTCCCGTCCATGCCGGGGCCTCAGTCCTTTTGTGGAGTCGGGGCCGGAACCTGAGGATTCCTCTCCAGTGTTGCCATGGATCTTGGGGTGCTTCTGAGTCTCCCCAGGGGAGGCAGGCCTCGTCTCGAGTGGGGGCATGCACGTGCGCTTTCCTCCCGAGCTGCAGCAGTAGTGTCACGCTTCCTGTCACGTGGATCAAGGGATCTGTGGCTTTCCCTCGAGGCTGTCCCTCGAGGCTTTCCCACGAGGTTTTCCCACAGGGCTGTGCCACGTGCCACCTTGGTGTGAGTCGATCCTCGGCGTGAAAGACGAGCCGGTGAAGGGAAAAGAGGTTCCTCTGGAATGGACTGAGACATCTGGGGGACTCTTGGAATGGTGGCACGACCCTGGAGTTCCTCTCGCCGTTCCTGTTGAGAGGGCCTCCTCTTGAGATGCGACGGGAACGCCGGGAACTCTTTCCCGACGAAGCAGGGAAAGGATCCCTCATCTCGAACTTCGAGGAGGAAACGGGGCTCCTCTGGATGTGGGCGGGACCCTCGTGATTCCTCTCGAGTGGAGACGGCTAGGTCGGGGAACTTCTTGATTTGCACCAAGGGTGTGAAGGACCCTTTCGAAGGTCCAGAGGTGAGGTGTGATCAGCCTCGAGACGCCTCAGCGGAAATGGGCCTCATCTCGCCTGGAGGGGAGAACCTCTTGGATTTTCTCGAGTTGCGGCAGGTCTTCTCGAGTTACAACGGGGACCACAGGGACCCGCTCTGGTGGCCTCAGGAAAGGCCAGTCCCCATGCGAGTTGCTAGGGGACCTCTCGGGATTCCTCTCCCGTCCATGCCGGGGCCTCAGTCCTTGTGTGGAGTCGGGGCCGGAACCTGAGGATTCCTCTCCAGTGTTGCCATGGATCTTAGGGTGCTTCTGAGTCTCCCCAGGGGAGTCAGGCCTCGTCTCGAGTTGGGGCATGCACGTGCGCTTTCCTCCCGAGCTGCAGCAGTAGTGTCACGCTTCCTGTCACGTGGATCAAGGGATCTGTGGCTTTCCCTCGAGCCTGTCCCTCGAGGCTTTCCCACGAGGCTTTCCCACAGGGCTGTGCCACGTGCCACCTTGGTGTGAGTCGATCCTCGGGGTGAAAGACGAGCCGGTGAAGGGAAAAGAGGTTCCTCTGGAATGGACTGAGACATCTGGGGGACTCTTGGAATGGTGGCACGACCCTGGAGTTCCTCTCGCCGTTCCTGTTGAGAGGGCCTCCTCTTGAAATGTGACGGGAACGCCGGGAACTCTTTCCCGACGAAGCAGGGAAAGGATCCCTCATCTCGAGCTACGAGGCGGAAACGGGGCTCCTCTGGATGTGGGCGGGACCCTCGTGATTCCTCTCGAGTGGAGACGGCTAGGTCGGGGAACTTCTTGATTTGCACCAAGGGTGTGAAGGACCCTTTCGAAGGTCCAGAGGTGAGGTGTGATCAGCCTCGAGACGCCTCAGCGGAAATGGGCCTCATCTCGCCTGGAGGGGAGAACCTCCTGGATTTTCTCGAGTTGCGGCAGGTCTTCTCGAGTGACGACGGGGACCACAGGGACCCGCTCTGGTGGCCTCAGGAAAGGCCAGTCCCCATGCGAGTTGCTAGGGGACCTCTCGGGATTCCTCTCCCGTCCATGCCGGGGCCTCAGTCCTTGTGTGGAGTCGGGGCCGGAACCTGAGGATTCCTCTCCAGTGTTGCCATGGATCTTAGGGTGCTTCTGAGTCTCCCCAGGGGAGTCAGGCCTCGTCTCGAGTTGGGGCATGCACGTGCGCTTTCCTCCCGAGCTGCAGCAGTAGTGTCACGCTTCCTGTCACGTGGATCAAGGGATCTGTGGCTTTCCCTCGAGCCTGTCCCTCGAGGCTTTCCCACGAGGCTTTCCCACAGGGCTGTGCCACGTGCCACCTTGGTGTGAGTCGATCCTCGGGGTGAAAGACGAGCCGGTGAAGGGAAAAGAGGTTCCTCTGGAATGGACTGAGACATCTGGGGGACTCTTGGAATGGTGGCACGACCCTGGAGTTCCTCTCGCCGTTCCTGTTGAGAGGGCCTCCTCTTGAAATGTGACGGGAACGCCGGGAACTCTTTCCCGACGAAGCAGGGAAAGGATCCCTCATCTCGAGCTACGAGGCGGAAACGGGGCTCCTCTGGATGTGGGCAGGACCCTCGTGATTCCTCTCGAGTGGAGACGGGTATGTCGGGGAACTTCTTGATTTGCACCAAGGGTGTGAAGGACCCTTTCGAAGTTCCAGAGGTGAGGTGTGATCAGACTCGAGACGCCTCAGCGGAAATGGGCCTCATCTCGCCTGGAGGGGAGAACCTCTTGTATTTTCTCGAGTTGCGGCAGGTCTTCTCGAGTTAAGACGGGGACCTCAGGGACCCGCTCTGGTGGCCTCAGGAAGGGCCAGTCCCCATGCGAGTTGCTAGGGGACCTCTCGGGATTCCTCTCCCGTCCATGCCGGGGCCTCAGTCCTTGTGTGGAGTCGGGGCCGGAACCTGAGGATTCCTCTCCAGTGTTGCCATGGATCTTGGGGTGCTTCTGAGTCTCCCCAGGGGAGTCAGGCCTCGTCTCGAGTGGGGCCATGCACGTGCGCTTTCCTCCCGAGCTGCAGCAGTAGTGTCACGCTTCCTGTCACGTGGATCAAGGGATCTGTGGCTTTCCCTCGAGGCTGTCCCTCGAGGCTTTCCCACGAGGCTTTCCCACAGGGCTGAGCCACGTGCCACCTTGGTGTGAGTCGATCCTCGGCGTGAAAGACGAGCCGGTGAAGGGAAAAGAGGTTCCTCTGGAATGGACTGAGACATCTGGGGGACTCTTGGAATGGTGGCACGAACCTGGAGTTCCTCTCGCCGTTCCTGTTGAGAGGGCCTCCTCTTGAGATGCGACGGGAACGCTGGGAACTCTTTCCCGACGAAGCAGGGAAAGGATCCCTCATCTCGAGCTACGAGGCGGAAACGGGGCTCCTCTGGATGTGGGCGGGACCCTCGTGATTCCTCTCGAGTGGAGACGGCTAGGTCGGGGAACTTCTTGATTTGCACCAAGGGTGTGAAGGACCCTTTCGAAGGTCCAGAGGTGAGGTGTGATCAGCCTCGAGACGCCTCAGCGGAAATGGGCCTCATCTCGCCTGGAGGGGAGAACCTCCTGGATTTTCTCGAGTTGCGGCAGGTCTTCTCGAGTTACGACGGGGACCTCAGGGACCCGCTCTGGTGGCCTCAGGAAAGGCCAGTCCCCATGCGAGTTGCTAGGGGACCTCTCGGGATTCCTCTCCCGTCCATGCCGGGGCCTCAGTCCTTGTGTGGAGTCGGGGCCGGAACCTGAGGATTCCTCTCCAGTGTTGCCATGGATCTTGGGGTGCTTCTGAGTCTCCCCAGGGGAGTCAGGCCCCGTCTCGAGTGGGGGCATGCACGTGCGCTTACCTCCCGAGCTGCAGCAGTAGTGTCACGCTTCCTGTCACGTGGATCAAGGGATCTGTGGCTTTCCCTCGAGGCTGTTCCTCGAGGCTTTCCCACGAGGCTTTCCCACAGGGCTGTGCCACGTGCCACCTTGGTGTGAGTCGATCCTCGGCGTGAAAGACGAGCCGGTGAAGGGAAAAGAGGTTCCTCTGGAATGGACTGAGACATCTGGGGGACTCTTGGAATGGTGGCACGACCCTGGAGTTCCTCTCGCCGTTCCTGTTGAGAGGGCCTTCTCTTGAGATGCTTCGGGAATGCCGGGAACTCTTTCCCGACGAAGCAGGGAAAGGATCCCTCATCTCGAGCTACGAGGCGGAAACGGGGCTCCTCTGGATGTGGGCGGGACCCTCGTGATTCCTCTCGAGTGGAGACGGGTATGTCGGGGAACTTCTTGATTTGCACCAAGGGTGTGAAGGACCCTTTCGAAGGTCCAGAGGTGAGGTGTGATCAGCCTCGAGACGCCTCAGCGGAAATGGGCCTCATCTCGCCTGGAGGGGAGAACCTCTTGGATTTTTTCGAGTTGCGGCAGGTCTTCTCGAGTTACGACGGGGACCTCAGGGACCCGCTCTGGTGGCCTCAGGAAAGGCCAGTCCCCATGCGAGTTGCTACGGGACCTCTCGGGATTCCTCTCCCTTCCATGCCGGGGCCTCAGTCCTTGTGTGGAGTCGGGGCCGGAACCTGAGGATTCCTCTCCAGTGTTGCCATGGATCTTGGGGTGCTTCTGAGTCTCCCCAGGGGAGTCAGGCCACGTCTCGAGTGGGGGCATGCACGTGCGCTTACCTCCCGAGCTGTAGCAGTAGTGTCACGCTTCCTGTCACGTGGATCAAGGGATCTGTGGCTTTCCCTCGAGGCTGTCCCTCGAGGCTTTCCCACGAGGCTTTCCCACAGGGCTGTGCCACGTGCCACCTTGGTGTGAGTCGATCCTCGGCGTGAAAGACGAGCCGGTGAAGGGAAAAGAGGTTCCTCTGGAATGGACTGAGACATCTGGGGGACTCTTGGAATGGTGGCACGACCCTGGAGTTCCTCTCGCCGTTCCTGTTGAGAGGGCCTCCTCTTGGGATGCTTCGGGAATGCCGGGAACTCTTTCCCGACGAAGCAGGGAACGGATCCCTCATCTCGAGCTACGAGGCGGAAACGGGGCTCCTCTGGATGTGGGCGGGACCCTCGTGATTCCTCTCGAGTGGAGACGGGTATGTCGGGGAACTTCTTGATTTGCACCAAGGGTGTGAAGGACCCTTTCGAAGGTCCAGAGGTGAGGTGAGATCAGCCTCGAGACGCCTCAGCGGAAATGGGCCTCATCTCGCCTGGAGGGGAGAACCTCTTGGATTTTTTCGAGTTGCGGCAGGTCTTCTCGAGTTACGACGGGGACCTCAGGGACCCGCTCTGGTGGCCTCAGGAAAGGCCAGTCCCCATGCGAGTTGCTAGGGGACCACTCGGGATTCCTCTCCCGTCCATGCCGGGGCCTCAGTCCTTGTGTGGAGTCGGGGCCGGAACCTGAGGATTCCTCTCCAGTGTTGCCATGGATCTTGGGGTGCTTCTGAGTCTCCCCAGGGGAGTCAGGCCTCGTCTCGAGTGGGGGCATGCACGTGCGCTTACCTCCCGAGCTGCAGCAGTAGTGTCACGCTTCCTGTCACGTGGATCAAGGGATCTGTGGCTTTCCCTCGAGGCTGTCCCTCGAGGCTTTCCCACGAGGCTTTCCCACAGGGCTGTGCCACGTGCCACCTTGGTGTGAGTCGATCCTCGGCGTGAAAGACGAGCCGGTGAAGGGAAAAGAGGTTCCTCTGGAATGGACTGAGACATCTGGGGGACTCTTGGAATGGTGGCACGACCCTGGAGTTCCTCTCGCCGTTCCTGTTGAGAGGGCCTCCTCTTGAGATGCTTCGGGAATGCCGGGAACTCTTTCCCGACGAAGCAGGGAAAGGATCCCTCATCTCGAGATACGAGGCGGAAACGGGGCTCCTCTGGATGTGGGCGGGACCCTCGTGATTCCTCTCGAGTGGAGACGGGTATGTCGGGGAACTTCTTGATTTGCACCAAGGGTGTGAAGCATCCTTTCGAAGTTCCAGAGGTGAGGTGTGATCAGCCTCGAGATGCCTGAGCAGAAATGGGCCTCATCTCGCCTGGAGGGGAGAACCTCCTGGATTTTCTCGAGTTGCGGCAGGTCTTCTCGAGATATGACTGGGACCACAGGGACCCGCTCTGGTGGCCTCAGGAAAGGCCAGTCCCCATGCGAGTTGCTAGGGGACCTCTCGGGATTCCTCTCCCGTCCATGCCGGGGCCTCAGTCCTTGTGTGGAGTCGGGGCCGGAACCTGAGGATTCCTCTCCAGTGTTGCCATGGATCTTGGGGTGCTTCTGAGTCTCCCCAGGGGAGTCAGGCCTCGTCTCAAGTGGGGGCATGCACGTGCGCTTTCCTTCCGAGCTGCAGCAGTAGTG
Organism: Budorcas taxicolor; assembly: GCF_023091745.1. Lineage (NCBI taxonomy): Eukaryota > Metazoa > Chordata > Mammalia > Artiodactyla > Bovidae > Budorcas > Budorcas taxicolor. Next base: position 1,113,015 of record NW_026292750.1, on the reverse strand, counting down.
TCACGCTTCCTGTCACGTGGATCAAGGGATCTGTGGCTTTCCCTCGAGGCTGTCCCTCGAGGCTTTCCCACGAGGCTTACCCACAGGGCTGTGCCACGTGCCACCTTGGTGTGAGTCGATCCTCGGCGTGAAAGACGAGCCGGTGAAGGGAAAAGAGGTTCCTCTGGAATGGACTGAGACATCTGGGGGACTCTTGGAATGGTGGCACGACCCTGGAGTTCCACTCGCCATTCCTGTTGAGAGGGCCTCCTCTTGAAATGCGACGGGAACGCCAGGAACTCTTTCCCGACGAAGCAGGGAAAGGATCCCTCATCTCGAGCTACGAGGCGGAAACGGGGCTCCTCTGGATGTGGGCGGGACCCTCGTGATTCCTCTCGAGTGGAGACGGGTATGTCGGGGAACTTCTTGATTTGCACCAAGGGTGTGAAGGACCCTTTCGAAGTTCCAGAGGTGAGGTGTGATCAGCCTCGAGACGCCTCAGCGGAAATGGGCCTCATCTCGCCTGGAGGGGAGAACCTCCTGGATTTTCTCGAGTTGCGGCAGGTCTTCTCGAGATACGACGGGGACCACAGGGACCCGCTCTGGTGGCCTCAGGAAAGGCCAGTCCCCATGCGAGTTGCTAGGGGACCTCTCGGGATTCCTCTCCCGTCCATGCCGGGGCCTCAGTCCTTGTGTGGAGTCGGGGCCGGAACCTGAGGATTCCTCTCCAGTGTTGCCATGGATCTTGGGGTGCTTCTGAGTCTCCCCAGGGGAGTCAGGCCACGTCTCGTGTGGGGGCATGCACGTGCGCTTTCCTCCCGAGCTGCAGCAGTAGTGTCACGCTTCCTGTCACGTGGATCAAGGGATCTGTGGCTTTCCCTCGAGGCTGTCCCTCGAGGCTTTCCCACGAGGCTTTCCCACAGGGCTGTGCCACGTGCCACCTTGGTGTGAGTCGATCCTCGGCGTGAAAGACGAGCCGGGGAAGGGAAAAGAGGTTCCTCTGGAATGGACTGAGACATCTGGGGGACTCTTGGAATGGTGGCACGACCCTGGAGTTCCTCTCGCCGTTCCTGTTGAGAGGGCCTCCTCTTGAGATGCGACGGGAACGCCGGGAACTCTTTCCCGACGAAGCAGGGAAAGGATCCCTCATCTCGAGCTACGAGGCGGAAACGGGGCTCCTCTGGATGTGGGCCGGACGCTCCTGATTCCTCTCGAGTGGAGACGGCTAGGTCGGGGAACTTCTTGATTTGCCCCAAGGGTGTGAAGGATCCTTTCGAAGTTCCAGAGGTGAGGTGTGATCAGCCTCGAGATGCCTCAGCAGAAATGGGCCTCATCTCGCCTGGAGGGGAGAACCTCCTGGATTTTCTCGAGTTGCGGCAGGTCTTCTCGAGATATGACTGGGACCACAGGGACCCGCTCTGGTGGCCTCAGGAAAGTCCAGTCCCCATGCGAGTTGCTAGGGGACCTCTCGGGATTCCTCTCCCCTCCATGCCGGGGCCTCAGTCCTTGTGTGGAGTCGGGGACGGAACCTGAGGATTCCTCTCCAGTGTTGCCATGGATCTTGGGGTGCTTCTGAGTCTCCCCAGGGGAGTCAGGCCTCGTCTCAAGTGGGGGCATGCACGTGCGCTTTCCTTCCGAGCTGCAGCAGTAGTGTCACGCTTCCTGTCACGTGGATCAAGGGATCTGTGGCTTTCCCTCGAGGCTGTCCCTCGAGGCTTTCCCACGAGGCTTTCCCACAGGGCTGTGCCACGTGCCACCTTGGTGTGAGTCGATCCTCGGCGTGAAAGACGAGCCGGTGAAGGGAAAAGAGGTTCCTCTGGAATGGACTGAGACATCTGGGGGACTCTTGGAATGGTGGCACGACCCTGGAGTTCCTCTCGCCATTCCTGTTGAGAGGGCCTCCTCTTGAAATGCGACAGGAACGCCGGGAACTCTTTCCCGACGAAGCAGGGAAAGGATCCCTCATCTCGAGCTACGAGGCGGAAACGGGGCTCCTCTGGATGTGGGCGGGACCCTCGTGATTCCTCTCGAGTGGAGACGGGTATGTCGGGGAACTTCTTGATTTGCACCAAGGGTGTGAAGGACCCTTTCGAAGGTCCAGAGGTGAGGTGTGATCAGCCTCGAGCCGCCTCAGCGGAAATGGGCCTCATCTCGCCTGGAGGGGAGAACCTCTTGGATTTTCTCGAGTTGCGGCAGGTCTTCTCGAGTTAAGACGGGGACCTCAGGGACCCGCTCTGGTGGCCTCAGGAAAGGCCAGTCCCCATGCGAGTTGCTAGGGGACCTCTCGGGATTCCTCTCCCGTCCATGCCGGGGCCTCAGTCCTTGTGTGGAGTCGGGGCCGGAACCTGAGGATTCCTCTCCAGTGTTGCCATGGATCTTCGGGTGCTTCTGAGTCTCCCCAGGGGAGTCAGGCCTCGTCTCGAGTGGGGGCATGCACGTGCGCTTACCTCCCGAGCTGCAGCAGTAGTGTCACGCTTCCTGTCACGTGGATCAAGGGATCTGTGGCTTTCCCTCGAGGCTGTCCCTCGAGGCTTTCCCACGAGGCTTTCCCACAGGGCTGTGCCACGTGCCACCTTGGTGTGAGTCGATCCTCGGCGTGAAAGACGAGCCGGTGAAGGGAAAAGAGGTTCCTCTGGAATGGACTGAGACATCTGGGGGACTCTTGGAATGGTGGCACGACCCTGGAGTTCCTCTCGCCGTTCCTGTTGAGAGGGCCTCCTCTTGAGATGCGACGGGAACGCCGGGAACTCTTTCCCGACGAAGCAGGGAAAGGATCCCTCATCTCGAGCTACGAGGCGGAAACGGGGCTCCTCTGGATGTGGGCCGGACGCTCCTGATTCCTCTCGAGTGGAGACGGCTAGGTCGGGGAACTTCTTGATTTGCCCCAAGGGTGTGAAGGATCCTTTCGAAGTTCCAGAGGTGAGGTGTGATCAGCCTCGAGATGCCTCAGCAGAAATGGGCCTCATCTCGCCTGGAGGGGAGAACCTCCTGGATTTTCTCGAGTTGCGGCAGGTCTTCTCGAGATATGACTGGGACCACAGGGACCCGCTCTGGTGGCCTCAGGAAAGTCCAGTCCCCATGCGAGTTGCTAGGGGACCTCTCGGGATTCCTCTCCCGTCCATGCCGGGGCCTCAGTCCTTGTGTGGAGTCGGGGACGGAACCTGAGGATTCCTCTCCAGTGTTGCCATGGATCTTGGGGTGCTTCTGAGTCTCCCCAGGGGAGTCAGGCCTCGTCTCAAGTGGGGGCATGCACGTGCGCTTTCCTTCCGAGCTGCAGCAGTAGTGTCACGCTTCCTGTCACGTGGATCAAGGGATCTGTGGCTTTCCCTCGAGGCTGTCCCTCGAGGCTTTCCCACGAGGCTTTCCCACAGGGCTGTGCCACGTGCCACCTTGGTGTGAGTCGATCCTCGGCGTGAAAGACGAGCCGGTGAAGGGAAAAGAGGTTCCTCTGGAATGGACTGAGACATCTGGGGGACTCTTGGAATGGTGGCACGACCCTGGAGTTCCTCTCGCCATTCCTGTTGAGAGGGCCTCCTCTTGAAATGCGACGGGAACGCCGGGAACTCTTTCCCGACGAAGCAGGGAAAGGATCCCTCATCTCGAGCTACGAGGCGGAAACGGGGCTCCTCTGGATGTGGGCGGGACCCTCGTGATTCCTCTCGAGTGGAGACGGGTATGTCGGGGAACTTCTTGATTTGCACCAAGGGTGTGAAGGACCCTTTCGAAGGTCCAGAGGTGAGGTGTGATCAGCCTCGAGCCGCCTCAGCGGAAATGGGCCTCATCTCGCCTGGAGGGGAGAACCTCTTGGATTTTCTCGAGTTGCGGCAGGTCTTCTCGAGTTAAGACGGGGACCTCAGGGACCCGCTCTGGTGGCCTCAGGAAAGGCCAGTCCCCATGCGAGTTGCTAGGGGACCTCTCGGGATTCCTCTCCCGTCCATGCCGGGGCCTCAGTCCTTGTGTGGAGTCGGGGCCGGAACCTGAGGATTCCTCTCCAGTGTTGCCATGGATCTTCGGGTGCTTCTGAGTCTCCCCAGGGGAGTCAGGCCTCGTCTCGAGTGGGGGCATGCACGTGCGCTTACCTCCCGAGCTGCAGCAGTAGTGTCACGCTTCCTGTCACGTGGATCAAGGGATCTGTGGCTTTCCCTCGAGGCTGTCCCTCGAGGCTTTCCCACGAGGCTTTCCCACAGGGCTGTGCCACGTGCCACCTTGGTGTGAGTCGATCCTCGGCGTGAAAGACGAGCCGGTGAAGGGAAAAGAGGTTCCTCTGGAATGGACTGAGACATCTGGGGGACTCTTGGAATGGTGGCACGAACCTGGAGTTCCTCTCGCCGTTCCCGTTGAGAGGGCCTCCTCTTGAGATGCGACGGGAACGCTGGGAACTCTTTCCCGACGAAGCAGGGAAAGGATCCCTCATCTCGAGCTACGAGGCGGAAACGGGGCTCCTCTGGATGTGGGCGGGACCCTCGTGATTCCTCTCGAGTGGAGACGGCTAGGTCGGGGAACTTCTTGATTTGCACCAAGGGTGTGAAGGACCCTTTCGAAGGTCCAGAGGTGAGGTGTGATCAGCCTCGAGACGCCTCAGCGGAAATGGGCCTCATCTCGCCTGGAGGGGAGAACCTCCTGGATTTTCTCGAGTTGCGGCAGGTCTTCTCGAGATACGACGGGGACCACAGGGACCCGCTCTGGTGGCCTCAGGAAAGGCCAGTCCCCATGCGAGTTGCTAGGGGACCTCTCGGGATTCCTCTCCCGTCCATGCCGGGCCCTCAGTCCTTGTGTGGAGTCGGGGCCGGAACCTGAGGATTCCTCTCCAGTGTTGCCATGGATCTTGGGGTGCTTCTGAGTCTCCCCAGGGGAGTCAGGCCACGTCTCGTGTGGGGGCATGCACGTGCGCTTTCCTCCCGAGCTGCAGCAGTAGTGTCACGCTTCCTGTCACGTGGATCAAGGGATCTGTGGCTTTCCCTCGAGGCTGTCCCTCGAGGCTTTCCCACGAGGCTTTCCCACAGGGCTGTGCCACGTGCCACCTTGGTGTGAGTCGATCCTCGGCGTGAAAGACGAGCCGGTGAAGGGAAAAGAGGTTCCTCTGGAATGGACTGAGACATCTGGGGGACTCTTGGAATGGTGGCACGACCCTGGAGTTCCTCTCGCCGTTCCTGTTGAGAGGGCCTCCTCTTGAGATGCGACGGGAAGGCCGGGAACTCTTTCCCGACGAAGCAGGGAAAGGATCCCTCATCTCGAGCTACGAGGCGGAAACGGGGCTCCTCTGGATGTGGGCCGGACGCTCCTGATTCCTCTCGAGTGGAGACGGCTAGGTCGGGGAACTTCTTGATTTGCCCCAAGGGTGTGAAGGATCCTTTCGAAGTTCCAGAGGTGAGGTGTGATCAGCCTCGAGATGCCTCAGCAGGAAATGGGCCTCATCTCGCCTGGAGGGGAGAACCTCCTGGATTTTCTCGAGTTGCGGCAGGTCTTCTCGAGATATGACTGGGACCACAGGGACCCGCTCTGGTGGCCTCAGGAAAGTCCAGTCCCCATGCGAGTTGCTAGGGGACCTCTCGGGATTCCTCTCCCGTCCATGCCGGGGCCTCAGTCCTTGTGTGGAGTCGGGGACGGAACCTGAGGATTCCTCTCCAGTGTTGCCATGGATCTTGGGGTGCTTCTGAGTCTCCCCAGGGGAGTCAGGCCTCGTCTCAAGTGGGGGCATGCACGTGCGCTTTCCTTCCGAGCTGCAGCAGTAGTGTCACGCTTCCTGTCACGTGGATCAAGGGATCTGTGGCTTTCCCTCGAGGCTGTCCCTCGAGGCTTTCCCACGAGGCTTTCCCACAGGGCTGTGCCACGTGCCACCTTGGTGTGAGTCGATCCTCGGCGTGAAAGACGAGCCGGTGAAGGGAAAAGAGGTTCCTCTGGAATGGACTGAGACATCTGCGGGACTCTTGGAATGGTGGCACGACCCTGGAGTTCCTCTCGCCATTCCTGTTGAGAGGGCCTCCTCTTGAGATGCTTCGGGAATGCCGGGAACTCTTTCCCGACGAAGCAGGGAAAGGATCCCTCATCTCGAGCTACGAGGCGGAAACGGGGCTCCTCTGGATGTGGGCGGGACCCTCGTGATTCCTCTCGAGTGGAGACGGGTATGTCGGGGAACTTCTTGATTTGCACCAAGGGTGTGAAGGACCCTTTCGAAGGTCCAGAGGTGAGGTGTGACCAGCCTCGAGCCGCCTCAGCGGAAATGGGCCTCATCTCGCCTGGAGGGGAGAACCTCTTGGATTTTTTCGAGTTGCGGCAGGTCTTCTCGCGTTACGACGGGGACCTCAGGGACCCGCTCTGGTGGCCTCAGGAAAGGCCAGTCCCCATGCGAGTTGCTAGGGGACCTCTCGGGATTCCTCTCCCGTCCATGCCGGGGCCTCAGTCCTTGTGTGGAGTCGGGGCCTGAACCTGAGGATTCCTCTCCAGTGTTGCCATGGATCTTGGGGTGCTTCTGAGTCTCCCCAGGGGAGTCAGGCCACGTCTCGTGTGGGGGCAGGCACGTGCGCTTTCCTCCCGAGCTGCAGCAGTAGTGTCACGCTTCCTGTCACGTGGATCAAGGGATCTGTGGCTTTCCCTCGAGGCTGTCCCTCGAGGCTTTCCCACGAGGCTTTCCCACAGGGCTGTGCCACGTGCCACCTTGGTGTGAGTCGATCCTCGGCGTGAAAGACGAGCCGGTGAAGGGAAAAGAGGTTCCTCTGGAATGGACTGAGACATCTGGGGGACTCTTGGAATGGTGGCACGAACCTGGAGTTCCTCTCGCTGTTCCTGTTGAGAGGGCCTCCTCTTGAGATGCGACGGGAACGCTGGGAACTCTTTCCCGACGAAGCAGGGAAAGGATCCCTCATCTCGAGCTACGAGGCGCAAACGGGGCTCCTCTGGATGTGGGCGGGACCCTCGTGATTCCTCTCGAGTGGAGACGGCTAGGTCGGGGAACTTCTTGATTTGCACCAAGGGTGTGAAGGACCCTTTCGAAGGTCCAGAGGTGAGGTGTGATCAGCCTCGAGACGCCTCAGCGGAAATGGGCCTCATCTCGCCTGGAGGGGAGAACCTCCTGGATTTTCTCGAGTTGCGGCAGGTCTTCTCGAGTTACGACGGGGACCTCAGGGACCCGCTCTGGTGGCCTCAGGAAAGGCCAGTCCCCATGCGAGTTGCTACGGGACCTCTCGGGATTCCTCTCCCGTCCATGCCGGGGCCTCAGTCCTTGTGTGGAGTCGGGGCCGGAACCTGAGGATTCCTCTCCAGTGTTGCCATGGATCTTGGGGTGCTTCTGAGTCTCCCCAGGGGAGTCAGGCCCCGTCTCGAGTGGGGGCATTCACGTGCGCTTACCTCCCGAGCTGCAGCAGTAGTGTCACGCTTCCTGTCACGTGCATCAAGGGATCTGTGGCTTTCCCTCGAGGCTGTCCCTCGAGGCTTTCCCACGAGGCTTTCCCACAGGGCTGTGCCACGTGCCACCTTGGTGTGAGTCGATCCTCGGCGTGAAAGACGAGCCGGTGAAGGGAAAAGAGGTTCCTCTGGAATGGACTGAGACATCTGGGGGACTCTTGGAATGGTGGCACGACCCTGGAGTTCCTCTCGCCGTTCCTGTTGAGAGGGCCTCCTCTTGAGATGCTTCGGGAATGCCGGGAACTCTTTCCCGACGAAGCAGGGAAAGGATCCCTCATCTCGAGCTACGAGGCGGAAACGGGGCTCCTCTGGATGTGGGCGGGACCCTCGTGATTCCTCTCGAGTGGAGACGGGTATGTCGGGGAACTTCTTGATTTGCACCAAGGGTGTGAAGGACCCTTTCGAAGGTCCAGAGGTGAGGTGTGATCAGCCTCGAGACGCCTCAGTGGAAATGGGCCTCATCTCGCCTGGAGGGGAGAACCTCTTGGATTTTCTCGAGTTGCGGCAGGTCTTCTCGAGTTAAGACGGGGACCTCAGGGACCCGCTCTAGTGGCCTCAGGAAAGGCCAGTCCCCATGCGAGTTGCTAGGGGACCTCTCGGGATTCCTCTCCCGTCCATGCCGGGGCCTCAGTCCTTGTGTGGAGTCGGGGCCGGAACCTGAGGATTCCTCTCCAGTGTTGCCATGGATCTTGGGGTGCTTCTGAGTCTCCCCAGGGGAGTCAGGCCTCGTCTCGAGTGGGGGCATGCACGTGCGCTTACCTCCCGAGCTGCAGCAGTAGTGTCACGCTTCCTGTCACGTGGATCAAGGGATCTGTGGCTTTCCCTCGAGGCTGTCCCTCGAGGCTTTCCCACGAGGCTTTCCCACAGGGCTGTGCCACGTGCCACCTTGGTGTGAGTCGATCCTCGGCGTGAAAGACGAGCCGGTGAAGGGAAAAGAGGTTCCTCTGGAATGGACTGAGACATCTGGGGGACTCTTGGAATGGTGGCACGAACCTGGAGTTCCTCTCGCCGTTCCCGTTGAGAGGGCCTCCTCTTGAGATGCGACGGGAACGCTGGGAACTCTTTCCCGACGAAGCAGGGAAAGGATCCCTCATCTCGAGCTACGAGGCGGAAACGGGGCTCCTCTGGATGTGGGCGGGACCCTCGTGATTCCTCTCGAGTGGAGACGGCTAGGTCGGGGAACTTCTTGATTTGCACCAAGGGTGTGAAGGACCCTTTCGAAGGTCCAGAGGTGAGGTGTGATCAGCCTCGAGACGCCTCAGCGGAAATGGGCCTCATCTCGCCTGGAGGGGAGAACCTCCTGGATTTTCTCGAGTTGCGGCAGGTCTTCTCGAGTTACGACGGGGACCTCAGGGACCCGCTCTGGTGGCCTCAGGAAAGGCCAGTCCCCATGCGAGTTGCTAGGGGACCTCTCGGGATTCCTCTCCGGTCCATGCCGGGGCCTCAGTCCTTGTGTGGAGTCGGGGCCGGAACCTGAGGATTCCTCTCCAGTGTTGCCATGGATCTTGGAGTGCTTCTGAGTCTCCCCAGGGGAGTCAGGCCCCGTCTCGAGTGGGGGCATGCACGTGCGCTTACCTCCCGAGCTGCAGCAGTAGTGTCACGCTTCCTGTCACGTGGATCAAGGGATCTGTGGCTTTCCCTCGAGGCTGTCCCTCGAGGCTTTCCCACGAGGCTTTCCCACAGGGCTGTGCCACGTGCCACCTTGGTGTGAGTCGATCCTCGGCGTGAAAGACGAGCCGGTGAAGGGAAAAGAGGTTCCTCTGGAATGGACTGAGACATCTGGGGGACTCTTGGAATGGTGGCACGACCCTGGAGTTCCTCTCGCCGTTCCTGTTGAGAGGGCCTCCTCTTGAGATGCTTCGGGAATGCCGGGAACTCTTTCCCGACGAAGCAGGGAAAGGATCCCTCATCTCGAGCTACGAGGCGGAAACGGGGCTCCTCTGGATGTGGGCGGGACCCTCGTGATTCCTCTCGAGTGGAGACGGCTAGGTCGGGGAACTTCTTGATTTGCACCAAGGGTGTGAAGGACCCTTTCGAAGGTCCAGAGGTGAGGTGTGATCAGCCTCGAGACGCCTCAGCGGAAATGGGCCTCATCTCGCCTGGAGGGGAGAACCTCTTGGATTTTTTCGAGTTGCGGCAGGTCTTCTCGAGTTACGACGGGGACCTCAGGGACCCGCTCTGGTGGCCTCAGGAAAGGCCAGTCCCCATGCGAGTTGCTACGGGACCTCTCGGGATTCCTCTCCCGTCCATGCCGGTGCCTCAGTCCTTGTGTGGAGTCGGGGCCGGAACCTGAGGATTCCTCTCCAGTGTTGCCATGGATCTTGGGGTGCTTCTGAGTCTCCCCAGGGGAGTCAGGCCACGTCTCGAGTGGGGGCATGCACGTGCGCTTACCTCCCGAGCTGTAGCAGTAGTGTCACGCTTCCTGTCACGTGGATCAAGGGATCTGTGGCTTTCCCTCGAGGCTGTCCCTCGAGGCTTTCCCACGAGGCTTTCCCACAGGGCTGTGCCACGTGCCACCTTGGTGTGAGTCGATCCTCGGCGTGAAAGACGAGCCGGTGAAGGGAAAAGAGGTTCCTCTGGAATGGACTGAGACATCTGGGGGACTCTTGGAATGGTGGCACGACCCTGGAGTTCCTCTCGCCGTTCCTGTTGAGAGGGCCTCCTCTTGAGATGCTTCGGGAATGCCGGGAACTCTTTCCCGACGAAGCAGGGAAAGGATCCCTCATCTCGAGCTACGAGGCGGAAACGGGGCTCCTCTGGATGTGGGCGGGACCCTCGTGATTCCTCTCGAGTGGAGACGGGTATGTCGGGGAACTTCTTGATTTGCACCAAGGGTGTGAAGGACCCTTTCGAAGGTCCAGAGGTGAGGTGAGATCAGCCTTGAGACGCCTCAGCGGAAATGGGCCTCATCTCGCCTGGAGGGGAGAACGTCTTGGATTTTTTCGAGTTGCGGCAGGTCTTCTCGAGTTACGACGGGGACCTCAGGGACCCGCTCTGGTGGCCTCAGGAAAGGCCAGTCCCCATGCGAGTTGCTAGGGGACCTCTCGGGATTCCTCTCCCGTCCATGCCGGGGCCTCAGTCCTTGTGTGGAGTCGGGGCCGGAACCTGAGGATTCCTCTCCAGTGTTGCCATGGATCTTGGGGTGCTTCTGAGTCTCCCCAGGGGAGTCAGGCCTCGTCTCGAGTGGGGGCATGCACGTGCGCTTACCTCCCGAGCTGCAGCAGTAGTGTCACGCTTCCTGTCACGTGGATCAAGGGATCTGTGGCTTTCCCTCGAGGCTGTCCCTCGAGGCTTTCCCACGAGGCTTTCCCACAGGGCTGTGCCACGTGCCACCTTGGTGTGAGTCGATCCTCGGCGTGAAAGACGAGCCGGTGAAGGGAAAAGAGGTTCCTCTGGAATGGACTGAGACATCTGGGGGACTCTTGGAATGGTGGCACGACCCTGGAGTTCCTCTCGCCGTTCCTGTTGAGAGGGCCTCCTCTTGAGATGCTTCGGGAATGCCGGGAACTCTTTCCCGACGAAGCAGGGATAGGATCCCTCATCTCGAGCTACGAGGCGGAAACGGGGCTCCTCTGGATGTGGGCGGGACCCTCGTGATTCCTCTCGAGTGGAGACGGGTATGTCGGGGAACTTCTTGATTTGCACCAAGGGTGTGAAGGACCCTTTCGAAGGTCCAGAGGTGAGGTGTGATCAGCCTCGAGACGCCTCAGCGGAAATGGGCCTCATCTCGCCTGGAGGGGAGAACCTCTTGGATTTTTTCGAGTTGCGGCAGGTCTTCTCGAGTTACGACGGGGACCTCAGGGACCCGCTCTGTTGGCCTCAGGAAAGGCCAGTCCCCATGCGAGTTGCTAGGGGACCTCTCGGGATTCCTCTCCCGTCCATGCCGGGGCCTCAGTCCTTGTGTGGAGTCGGGGCCGGAACCTGAGGATTCCTCTCCAGTGTTGCCATGGATCTTGGGGTGCTTCTGAGTCTCCCCAGGGGAGTCAGGCCTCGTCTCGAGTGGGGGCATGCACGTGCGCTTACCTCCCGAGCTGCAGCAGTAGTGTCACGCTTCCTGTCACGTGGATCAAGGGATCTGTGGCTTTCCCTCGAGGCTGTCCCTCGAGGCTTTCCCACGAGGCTTTCCCACAGGGCTGTGCCACGTGCCACCTTGGTGTGAGTCGATCCTCGGCGTGAAAGACGAGCCGGTGAAGGGAAAAGAGGTTCCTCTGGAATGGACTGAGACATCTGGGGGACTCTTGGAATGGTGGCACGACCCTGGAGTTCCTCTCGCCATTCCTGTTGAGAGGGCCTCCTCTTGAAATGCGACGGGAACGCCAGGAACTCTTTCCCGACGAAGCAGGGAAAGGATCCCTCATCTCGAGCTACGAGGCGGAAACGGGGCTCCTCTGGATGTGGGCGGGACCCTCGTGATTCCTCTCGAGTGGAGACGGGTATGTCGGGGAACTTCTTGATTTGCACCAAGGGTGTGAAGGACCCTTTCGAAGGTCCAGAGGTGAGGTGTGATCAGCCTCGAGACGCCTCAGCGGAAATGGGCCTCATCTCGCCTGGAGGGGAGAACCTCTTGGATTTTCTCGAGTTGCGGCAGGTCTTCTCGAGTTAAGACGGGGACCTCAGGGACCCGCTCTGGTGGCCTCAGGAAAGGCCAGTCCCCATGCGAGTTGCTAGGGGACCTCTCGGGATTCCTCTCCCGTCCATGCCGGGGCCTCAGTCCTTGTGTGGAGTCGGGGCCGGAACCTGAGGATTCCTCTCCAGTGTTGCCATGGATCTTCGGGTGCTTCTGAGTCTCCCCAGGGGAGTCAGGCCTCGTCTCGAGTGGGGGCATGCACGTGCGCTTACCTCCCGAGCTGCAGCAGTAGTGTCACGCTTCCTGTCACGTGGATCAAGGGATCTGTGGCTTTCCCTCGAGGCTGTCCCTCGAGGCTTTCCCACGAGGCTTTCCCACAGGGCTGTGCCACGTGCCACCTTGGTGTGAGTCGATCCTCGGCGTGAAAGACGAGCCGGTGAAGGGAAAAGAGGTTCCTCTGGAATGGACTGAGACATCTGGGGGACTCTTGGAATGGTGGCACGAACCTGGAGTTCCTCTCGCCGTTCCCGTTGAGAGGGCCTCCTCTTGAGATGCGACGGGAACGCTGGGAACTCTTTCCCGACGAAGCAGGGAAAGGATCCCTCATCTCGAGCTACGAGGCGGAAACGGGGCTCCTCTGGATGTGGGCGGGACCCTCGTGATTCCTCTCGAGTGGAGACGGGTATGTCGGGGAACTTCTTGATTTGCACCAAGGGTGTGAAGGACCCTTTCGAAGGTCCAGAGGTGAGGTGTGATCAGCCTCGAGACGCCTCAGCGGAAATGGGCCTCATCTCGCCTGGAGGGGAGAACCTCTTGGATTTTTTCGAGTTGCGGCAGGTCTTCTCGAGTTACGACGGGGACCTCAGGGACCCGCTCTGGTGGCCTCAGGAAAGGCCAGTCCCCATGCGAGTTGCTACGGGACCTCTCGGGATTCCTCTCCCGTCCATGCCGGTGCCTCAGTCCTTGTGAGGAGTCGGGGCCGGAACCTGAGGATTCCTCTCCAGTGTTGCCATGGATCTTGGGGTGCTTCTGAGTCTCCCCAGGGGAGTCAGGCCACGTCTCGAGTGGGGGCATGCACGTGCGCTTACCTCCCGAGCTGTAGCAGTAGTGTCACGCTTCCTGTCACGTGGATCAAGGGATCTGTGGCTTTCCCTCGAGGCTGTCCCTCGAGGCTTTCCCACGAGGCTTTCCCACAGGGCTGTGCCACGTGCCACCTTGGTGTGAGTCGATCCTCGGCGTGAAAGACGAGCCGGTGAAGGGAAAAGAGGTTCCTCTGGAATGGACTGAGACATCTGGGGGACTCTTGGAATGGTGGCACGACCCTGGAGTTCCTCTCGCCGTTCCTGTTGAGAGGGCCTCCTCTTGAGATGCTTCGGGAATGCCGGGAACTCTTTCCCGACGAAGCAGGGAAAGGATCCCTCATCTCGAGCTACGAGGCGGAAACGGGGCTCCTCTGGATGTGGGCGGGACCCTCGTGATTCCTCTCGAGTGGAGACGGGTATGTCGGGGAACTTCTTGATTTGCACCAAGGGTGTGAAGGACCCTTTCGAAGGTCCAGAGGTGAGGTGAGATCAGCCTTGAGACGCCTCAGCGGAAATGGGCCTCATCTCGCCTGGAGGGGAGAACCTCCTGGATTTTTTCGAGTTGCGGCAGGTCTTCTCGAGTTACGACGGGGACCTCAGGGACCCGCTCTGGTGGCCTCAGGAAAGGCCAGTCCCCATGCGAGTTGCTAGGGGACCTCTCGGGATTCCTCTCCCGTCCATGACGGGGCCTCAGTCCTTGTGTGGAGTCGGGGCCGAAACCTGAGGATTCCTCTCCAGTGTTGCCATGGATCTTGGGGTGCTTCTGAGTCTCCCCAGGGGAGTCAGGCCTCGTCTCGAGTGGGGGCATGCACGTGCGCTTACCTCCCGAGCTGCAGCAGTAGTGTCACGCTTCCTGTCACGTGGATCAAGGGATCTGTGGCTTTCCCTCGAGGCTGTCCCTCGAGGCTTTCCCACGAGGCTTTCCCACAGGGCTGTGCCACGTGCCACCTTGGTGTGAGTCGATCCTCGGCGTGAAAGACGAGCCGGTGAAGGGAAAAGAGGTTCCTCTGGAATGGACTGAGACATCTGGGGGACTCTTGGAATGGTGGCACGACCCTGGAGTTCCTCTGGCCATTCCTGTTGAGAGGGCCTCCTCTTGAAATGCGACGGGAACGCCAGGAACTCTTTCCCGACGAAGCAGGGAAAGGATCCCTCATCTCGAGCTACGAGGCGGAAACGGGGCTCCTCTGGATGTGGGCGGGACCCTCGTGATTCCTCTCGAGTGGAGACGGGTATGTCGGGGAACTTCTTGATTTGCACCAAGGGTGTGAAGGACCCTTTCGAAGGTCCAGAGGTGAGGTGTGATCAGCCTCGAGACGCCTCAGCGGAAATGGGCCTCATCTCGCCTGGAGGGGAGAACCTCTTGGATTTTCTCGAGTTGCGGCAGGTCTTCTCGAGTTAAGACGGGGACCTCAGGGACCCGCTCTGGTGGCCTCAGGAAAGGCCAGTCCCCATGCGAGTTGCTAGGGGACCTCTCGGGATTCCTCTCCCGTCCATGCCGGGGCCTCAGTCCTTGTGTGGAGTCGGGGCCGGAACCTGAGGATTCCTCTCCAGTGTTGCCATGGATCTTCGGGTGCTTCTGAGTCTCCCCAGGGGAGTCAGGCCTCGTCTCGAGTGGGGGCATGCACGTGCGCTTACCTCCCGAGCTGCAGCAGTAGTGTCACGCTTCCTGTCACGTGGATCAAGGGATCTGTGGCTTTCCCTCGAGGCTGTCCCTCGAGGCTTTCCCACGAGGCTTTCCCACAGGGCTGTGCCACGTGCCACCTTGGTGTGAGTCGATCCTCGGCGTGAAAGACGAGCCGGTGAAGGGAAAAGAGGTTCCTCTGGAATGGACTGAGACATCTGGGGGACTCTTGGAATGGTGGCACGACCCTGGAGTTCCTCTCGCCGTTCCTGTTGAGAGGGCCTCCTCTTGAGATGCTTCGGGAATGCCGGGAACTCTTTCCCGACGAAGCAGGGAAAGGATCCCTCATCTCGAGCTACGAGGCGGAAACGGGGCTCCTCTGGATGTGGGCGGGACCCTCGTGATTCCTCTCGAGTGGAGACGGGTATGTCGGGGAACTTCTTGATTTGCACCAAGGGTGTGAAGGACCCTTTCGAAGGTCCAGAGGTGAGGTGTGATCAGCCTCGAGACGCCTCAGCGGAAATGGGCCTCATCTCGCCTGGAGGGGAGAACCTCTTGGATTTTTTCGAGTTGCGGCAGGTCTTCTCGAGTTACGACGGGGACCTCAGGGACCCGCTCTGGTGGCCTCAGGAAAGGCCAGTCCCCATGCGAGTTGCTACGGGACCTCTCGGGATTCCTCTCCCGTC
The DNA here is from genome assembly GCF_023091745.1 of Budorcas taxicolor. Classification (NCBI taxonomy): domain Eukaryota; kingdom Metazoa; phylum Chordata; class Mammalia; order Artiodactyla; family Bovidae; genus Budorcas; species Budorcas taxicolor. The sequence goes on along the minus strand of NW_026292750.1, from coordinate 1,097,676 downwards.
CATGCCGGGGCCTCAGTCCTTGTGTGGAGTCGGGGCCGGAACCTGAGGATTCCTCTCCAGTGTTGCCATGGATCTTGGGGTGCTTCTGAGTCTCCCCAGGGGAGTCAGGCCACGTCTCGAGTGGGGGCATGCACGTGCGCTTACCTCCCGAGCTGTAGCAGTAGTGTCACGCTTCCTGTCACGTGGATCAAGGGATCTGTGGCTTTCCCTCGAGGCTGTCCCTCGAGGCTTTCCCACGAGGCTTTCCCACAGGGCTGTGCCACGTGCCACCTTGGTGTGAGTCGATCCTCGGCGTGAAAGACGAGCCGGTGAAGGGAAAAGAGGTTCCTCTGGAATGGACTGAGACATCTGGGGGACTCTTGGAATGGTGGCACGACCCTGGAGTTCCTCTCGCCGTTCCTGTTGAGAGGGCCTCCTCTTGAGATGCTTCGGGAATGCCGGGAACTCTTTCCCGACGAAGCAGGGAAAGGATCCCTCATCTCGAGCTACGAGGCGGAAACGGGGCTCCTCTGGATGTGGGCGGGACCCTCGTGATTCCTCTCGAGTGGAGACGGGTATGTCGGGGAACTTCTTGATTTGCACCAAGGGTGTGAAGGACCCTTTCGAAGGTCCAGAGGTGAGGTGAGATCAGCCTTGAGACGCCTCAGCGGAAATGGGCCTCATCTCGCCTGGAGGGGAGAACGTCTTGGATTTTTTCGAGTTGCGGCAGGTCTTCTCGAGTTACGACGGGGACCTCAGGGACCCGCTCTGTTGGCCTCAGGAAAGGCCAGTCCCCATGCGAGTTGCTAGGGGACCTCTCGGGATTCCTCTCCCGTCCATGCCGGGGCCTCAGTCCTTGTGTGGAGTCGGGGCCGGAACCTGAGGATTCCTCTCCAGTGTTGCCATGGATCTTGGGGTGCTTCTGAGTCTCCCCAGGGGAGTCAGGCCTCGTCTCGAGTGGGGGCATGCACGTGCGCTTACCTCCCGAGCTGCAGCAGTAGTGTCACGCTTCCTGTCACGTGGATCAAGGGATCTGTGGCTTTCCCTCGAGGCTGTCCCTCGAGGCTTTCCCACGAGGCTTTCCCACAGGGCTGTGCCACGTGCCACCTTGGTGTGAGTCGATCCTCGGCGTGAAAGACGAGCCGGTGAAGGGAAAAGAGGTTCCTCTGGAATGGACTGAGACATCTGGGGGACTCTTGGAATGGTGGCACGACCCTGGAGTTCCTCTCGCCATTCCTGTTGAGAGGGCCTCCTCTTGAAATGCGACGGGAACGCCAGGAACTCTTTCCCGACGAAGCAGGGAAAGGATCCCTCATCTCGAGCTACGAGGCGGAAACGGGGCTCCTCTGGATGTGGGCGGGACCCTCGTGATTCCTCTCGAGTGGAGACGGGTATGTCGGGGAACTTCTTGATTTGCACCAAGGGTGTGAAGGACCCTTTCGAAGGTCCAGAGGTGAGGTGTGATCAGCCTCGAGACGCCTCAGCGGAAATGGGCCTCATCTCGCCTGGAGGGGAGAACCTCTTGGATTTTCTCGAGTTGCGGCAGGTCTTCTCGAGTTAAGACGGGGACCTCAGGGACCCGCTCTGGTGGCCTCAGGAAAGGCCAGTCCCCATGCGAGTTGCTAGGGGACCTCTCGGGATTCCTCTCCCGTCCATGCCGGGGCCTCAGTCCTTGTGTGGAGTCGGGGCCGGAACCTGAGGATTCCTCTCCAGTGTTGCCATGGATCTTCGGGTGCTTCTGAGTCTCCCCAGGGGAGTCAGGCCTCGTCTCGAGTGGGGGCATGCACGTGCGCTTACCTCCCGAGCTGCAGCAGTAGTGTCAAGCTTCCTGTCACGTGGATCAAGGGATCTGTGGCTTTCCCTCGAGGCTGTCCCTCGAGGCTTTCCCACGAGGCTTTCCCACAGGGCTGTGCCACGTGCCACCTTGGTGTGAGTCGATCCTCGGCGTGAAAGACGAGCCGGTGAAGGGAAAAGAGGTTCCTCTGGAATGGACTGAGACATCTGGGGGACTCTTGGAATGGTGGCACGAACCTGGAGTTCCTCTCGCCGTTCCCGTTGAGAGGGCCTCCTCTTGAGATGCGACGGGAACGCTGGGAACTCTTTCCCGACGAAGCAGGGAAAGGATCCCTCATCTCGAGCTACGAGGAGGAAACGGGGCTCCTCTGGATGTGGGCGGGACCCTCGTGATTCCTCTCGAGTGGAGACGGCTAGGTCGGGGAACTTCTTGATTTGCACCAAGGGTGTGAAGGACCCTTTCGAAGGTCCAGAGGTGAGGTGTGATCAGCCTCGAGACGCCTCAGCGGAAATGGGCCTCATCTCGCCTGGAGGGGAGAACCTCCTGGATTTTCTCGAGTTGCGGCAGGTCTTCTCGAGTTACGACGGGGACCTCAGGGACCCGCTCTGGTGGCCTAAGGAAAGGCCAGTCCCCATGCGAGTTGCTAGGGGACCTCTCGGGATTCCTCTCCCGTCCATGCCGGGGCCTCAGTCCTTGTGTGGAGTCGGGGCCGGAACCTGAGGATTCCTCTCCAGTGTTGCCATGGATCTTGGGGTGCTTCTGAGTCTCCCCAGGGGAGTCAGGCCTCGTCTCAAGTGGGGGCATGCACGTGCGCTTTCCTTCCGAGCTGCAGCAGTAGTGTCACGCTTCCTGTCACGTGGATCAAGGGATCTGTGGCTTTCCCTCGAGGCTGTCCCTCGAGGCTTTCCCACGAGGCTTACCCACAGGGCTGTGCCACGTGCCACCTTGGTGTGAGTCGATCCTCGGCGTGAAAGACGAGCCGGTGAAGGGAAAAGAGGTTCCTCTGGAATGGACTGAGACATCTGGGGGACTCTTGGAATGGTGGCACGACCCTGGAGTTCCTCTCGCCATTCCTGTTGAGAGGGCCTCCTCTTGAAATGCGACGGGAACGCCAGGAACTCTTTCCCGACGAAGCAGGGAAAGGATCCCTCATCTCGAGCTACGAGGCGGAAACGGGGCTCCTCTGGATGTGGGCGGGACCCTCGTGATTCCTCTCGAGTGGAGACGGGTATGTCGGGGAACTTCTTGATTTGCACCAAGGGTGTGAAGGACCCTTTCGAAGGTCCAGAGGTGAGGTGTGATCAGCCTCGAGACGCCTCAGCGGAAATGGGCCTCATCTCGCCTGGAGGGGAGAACCTCTTGGATTTTCTCGAGTTGCGGCAGGTCTTCTCGAGTTAAGACGGGGACCTCAGGGACCCGCTCTGGTGGCCTCAGGAAAGGCCAGTCCCCATGCGAGTTGCTAGGGGACCTCTCGGGATTCCTCTCCCGTCCATGCCGGGGCCTCAGTCCTTGTGTGGAGTCGGGGCCGGAACCTGAGGATTCCTCTCCAGTGTTGCCATGGATCTTCGGGTGCTTCTGAGTCTCCCCAGGGGTGTCAGGCCTCGTCTCGAGTGGGGGCATGCACGTGCGCTTACCTCCCGAGCTGCAGCAGTAGTGTCACGCTTCCTGTCACGTGGATCAAGGGATCTGTGGCTTTCCCTCGAGGCTGTCCCTCGAGGCTTTCCCACGAGGCTTTCCCACAGGGCTGTGCCACGTGCCACCTTGGTGTGAGTCGATCCTCGGCGTGAAAGACGAGCCGGTGAAGGGAAAAGAGGTTCCTCTGGAATGGACTGAGACATCTGGGGGACTCTTGGAATGGTGGCACGAACCTGGAGTTCCTCTCGCCGTTCCCGTTGAGAGGGCCTCCTCTTGAGATGCGACGGGAACGCTGGGAACTCTTTCCCGACGAAGCAGGGAAAGGATCCCTCATCTCGAGCTACGAGGAGGAAACGGGGCTCCTCTGGATGTGGGCGGGACCCTCGTGATTCCTCTCGAGTGGAGACGGCTAGGTCGGGGAACTTCTTGATTTGCACCAAGGGTGTGAAGGACCCTTTCGAAGGTCCAGAGGTGAGGTGTGATCAGCCTCGAGACGCCTCAGCGGAAATGGGCCTCATCTCGCCTGGAGGGGAGAACCTCCTGGATTTTCTCGAGTTGCGGCAGGTCTTCTCGAGATACGACGGGGACCACAGGGACCCGCTCTGGTGGCCTCAGGAAAGGCCAGTCCCCATGCGAGTTGCTAGGGGACCTCTCGGGATTCCTCTCCCGTCCATGCCGGGGCCTCAGTCCTTGTGTGGAGTCGGGGCCGGAACCTGAGGATTCCTCTCCAGTGTTGCCATGGATCTTGGGGTGCTTCTGAGTCTCCCCAGGGGAGTCAGGCCACGTCTCGTGTGGGGGCATGCACGTGCGCTTTCCTCCCGAGCTGCAGCAGTAGTGTCACGCTTCCTGTCACGTGGATCAAGGGATCTGTGGCTTTCCCTCGAGGCTGTCCCTCGAGGCTTTCCCACGAGGCTTTCCCACAGGGCTGTGCCACGTGCCACCTTGGTGTGAGTCGATCCTCGGCGTGAAAGACGAGCCGGTGAAGGGAAAAGAGGTTCCTCTGGAATGGACTGAGACATCTGGGGGACTCTTGGAATGGTGGCACGACCCTGGAGTTCCTCTCGCCGTTCCTGTTGAGAGGGCCTCCTCTTGAGATGCGACGGGAAGGCCGGGAACTCTTTCCCGACGAAGCAGGGAAAGGATCCCTCATCTCGAGCTACGAGGCGGAAACGGGGCTCCTCTGGATGTGGGCGGGACCCTCGTGATTCCTCTCGAGTGGAGACGGCTAGGTCGGGGAACTTCTTGATTTGCCCCAAGGGTGTGAAGGATCCTTTCGAAGTTCCAGAGGTGAGGTGTGATCAGCCTCGAGATGCCTCAGCAGAAATGGGCCTCATCTCGCCTGGAGGGGAGAACCTCCTGGATTTTCTCGAGTTGCGGCAGGTCTTCTCGAGATATGACTGGGACCACAGGGACCCGCTCTGGTGGCCTCAGGAAAGTCCAGTCCCCATGCGAGTTGCTAGGGGACCTCTCGGGATTCCTCTCCCGTCCATGCCGGGGCCTCAGTCCTTGTGTGGAGTCGGGGACGGAACCTGAGGATTCCTCTCCAGTGTTGCCATGGATCTTGGGGTGCTTCTGAGTCTCCCCAGGGGAGTCAGGCCTCGTCTCAAGTGGGGGCATGCACGTGCGCTTTCCTTCCGAGCTGCAGCAATAGTGTCACGCTTCCTGTCACGTGGATCAAGGGATCTGTGGCTTTCCCTCGAGGCTGTCCCTCGAGGCTTTCCCACGAGGCTTTCCCACAGGGCTGTGCCACGTGCCACCTTGGTGTGAGTCGATCCTCGGCGTGAAAGACGAGCCGGTGAAGGGAAAAGAGGTTCCTCTGGAATGGACTGAGACATCTGGGGGACTCTTGGAATGGTGGCACGAACCTGGAGTTCCTCTCGCCGTTCCTGTTGAGAGGGCCTCCTCTTGAGATGCGACGGGAACGCTGGGAACTCTTTCCCGACGAAGCAGGGAAAGGATCCCTCATCTCGAGCTACGAGGCGCAAACGGGGCTCCTCTGGATGTGGGCGGGACCCTCGTGATTCCTCTCGAGTGGAGACGGCTAGGTCGGGGAACTTCTTGATTTGCACCAAGGGTGTGAAGGACCCTTTCGAAGTTCCAGAGGTGAGGTGTGATCAGCCTCGAGACGCCTCAGCGGAAATGGGCCTCATCTCGCCTGGAGGGGAGAACCTCCTGGATTTTCTCGAGTTGCGGCAGGTCTTCTCGAGTTACGACGGGGACCTCAGGGACCCGCTCTGCTGGCCTCAGGAAAGGCCAGTCCCCATGCGAGTTGCTAGGGGACCTCTCGGGATTCCTCTCCCGTCCATGCCGGGGCCTCAGTCCTTGTGTGGAGTCGGGGCCGGAACGTGAGGATTCCTCTCCAGTGTTGCCATGGATCTTGGGGTGCTTCTGAGTCTCCCCAGGGGAGTCAGGCCCCGTCTCGAGTGGGGGCATTCACGTGCGCTTACCTCCCGAGCTGCAGCAGTAGTGTCACGCTTCCTGTCACGTGGATCAAGGGATCTGTGGCTTTCCCTCGAGGCTGTCCCTCGAGGCTTTCCCACGAGGCTTTCCCACAGGGCTGTGCCACGTGCCACCTTGGTGTGAGTCGATCCTCGGCGTGAAAGACGAGCCGGTGAAGGGAAAAGAGGTTCCTCTGGAATGGACTGAGACATCTGGGGGACTCTTGGAATGGTGGCACGACCGTGGAGTTCCTCTCGCCGTTCCCGTTGAGAGGGCCTCCTCTTGAGATGCTTCGGGAATGCCGGGAACTCTTTCCCGACGAAGCAGGGAAAGGATCCCTCATCTCGAGCTACGAGGCGGAAACGGGGCTCCTCTGGATGTGGGCGGGACCCTCGTGATTCCTCTCGAGTGGAGACGGGTATGTCGGGGAACTTCTTGATTTGCACCAAGGGTGTGAAGGACCCTTTCGAAGGTCCAGAGGTGAGGTGTGATCAGCCTCGAGACGCCTCAGCGGAAATGGGCCTCATCTCGCCTGGAGGGGAGAACCTCTTGGATTTTCTCGAGTTGCGGCAGGTCTTCTCGAGTTAAGACGGGGACCTCAGGGACCCGCTCTGGTGGCCTCAGGAAAGGCCAGTCCCCATGCGAGTTGCTAGGGGACCTCTCGGGATTCCTCTCCCGTCCATGCCGGGGCCTCAGTCCTTGTGTGGAGTCGGGGCCGGAACCTGAGGATTCCTCTCCAGTGTTGCCATGGATCTTGGGGTGCTTCTGAGTCTCCCCAGGGGTGTCAGGCCTCGTCTCGAGTGGGGGCATGCACGTGCGCTTACCTCCCGAGCTGCAGCAGTAGTGTCACGCTTCCTGTCACGTGGATCAAGGGATCTGTGGCTTTCCCTCGAGGCTGTCCCTCGAGGCTTTCCCACGAGGCTTTCCCACAGGGCTGTGCCACGTGCCACCTTGGTGTGAGTCGATCCTCGGCGTGAAAGACGAGCCGGTGAAGGGAAAAGAGATTCCTCTGGAATGGACTGAGACATCTGGGGGACTCTTGGAATGGTGGCACGAACCTGGAGTTCCTCTCGCCGTTCCCGTTGAGAGGGCCTCCTCTTGAGATGCGACGGGAACGCTGGGAACTCTTTCCCGACGAAGCAGGGAAAGGATCCCTCATCTCGAGCTACGAGGCGGAAACGGGGCTCCTCTGGATGTGGGCGGGACCCTCGTGATTCCTCTCGAGTGGAGACGGCTAGGTCGGGGAACTTCTTGATTTGCACCAAGGGTGTGAAGGACCCTTTCGAAGGTCCAGAGGTGAGGTGTGATCAGCCTCGAGACGCCTCAGCGGAAATGGGCCTCATCTCGCCTGGAGGGGAGAACCTCTTGGATTTTCTCGAGTTGCGGCAGGTCTTCTCGAGTTAAGACGGGGACCTCAGGGACCCGCTCTGGTGGCCTCAGGAAAGGCCAGTCCCCATGCGAGTTGCTAGGGGACCTCTCGGGATTCCTCTCCCGTCCATGCCGGGGCCTCAGTCCTTGTGTGGAGTCGGGGCCGGAACCTGAGGATTCCTCTCCAGTGTTGCCATGGATCTTCGGGTGCTTCTGAGTCTCCCCAGGGGAGTCAGGCCTCGTCTCAAGTGGGGGCATGCACGTGCGCTTACCTCCCGAGCTGCAGCAGTAGTGTCACGCTTCCTGTCACGTGGATCAAGGGATCTGTGGCTTTCCCTCGAGGCTGTCCCTCGAGGCTTTCCCACGAGGCTTTCCCACAGGGCTGTGCCACGTGCCACCTTGGTGTGAGTCGATCCTCGGCGTGAAAGACGAGCCGGTGAAGGGAAAAGAGGTTCCTCTGGAATGGACTGAGACATCTGGGGGACTCTTGGAATGGTGGCACGAACCTGGAGTTCCTCTCGCCGTTCCCGTTGAGAGGGCCTCCTCTTGAGATGCGACGGGAACGCTGGGAACTCTTTCCCGACGAAGCAGGGAAAGGATCCCTCATCTCGAGCTACGAGGCGGAAACGGGGCTCCTCTGGATGTGGGCGGGACCCTCGTGATTCCTCTCGAGTGGAGACGGCTAGGTCGGGGAACTTCTTGATTTGCACCAAGGGTGTGAAGGACCCTTTCGAAGGTCCAGAGGTGAGGTTTGATCAGCCTCGAGACGCCTCAGCGGAAATACGCCTCATCTCGCCTGGAGGGGAGAACCTCCTGGATTTTCTCGAGTTGCGGCAGGTCTTCTCGAGATACGACGGGGACCACAGGGACCCGCTCTGGTGGCCTCAGGAAAGGCCAGTCCCCATGCGAGTTGCTAGGGGACCTCTCGGGATTCCTCTCCCGTCCATGCCGGGGCCTCAGTCCTTGTGTGGAGTCGGGGCCGGAACCTGAGGATTCCTCTCCAGTGTTGCCATGGATCTTGGGGTGCTTCTGAGTCTCCCCAGGGGAGTCAGGCCACGTCTCGTGTGGGGGCATGCACGTGCGCTTTCCTCCCGAGCTGCAGCAGTAGTGTCACGCTTCCTGTCACGTGGATCAAGGGATCTGTGGCTTTCCCTCGAGGCTGTCCCTCGAGGCTTTCCCACGAGGCTTTCCCACAGGGCTGTGCCACGTGCCACCTTGGTGTGAGTCGATCCTCGGCGTGAAAGACGAGCCGGTGAAGGGAAAAGAGGTTCCTCTGGAATGGACTGAGACATCTGGGGGACTCTTGGAATGGTGGCACGACCCTGGAGTTCCTCTCGCCGTTCCTGTTGAGAGGGCCTCCTCTTGAGATGCGACGGGAAGGCCGGGAACTCTTTCCCGACGAAGCAGGGAAAAGATCCCTCATCTCGAGCTACGAGGCGGAAACGGGGCTCCTCTGGATGTGGGCCGGACGCTCCTGATTCCTCTCGAGTGGAGACGGCTAGGTCGGGGAACTTCTTGATTTGCCCCAAGGGTGTGAAGGATCCTTTCGAAGTTCCAGAGGTGAGGTGTGATCAGCCTCGAGATGCCTCAGCAGAAATGGGCCTCATCTCGCCTGGAGGGGAGAACCTCCTGGATTTTCTCGAGTTGCGGCAGGTCTTCTCGAGATATGACTGGGACCACAGGGACCCGCTCTGGTGGCCTCAGGAAAGTCCAGTACCCATGCGAGTTGCTAGGGGACCTCTCGGGATTCCTCTCCCGTCCATGCCGGGGCCTCAGTCCTTGTGTGGAGTCGGGGACGGAACCTGAGGATTCCTCTCCAGTGTTGCCATGGATCTTGGGGTGCTTCTGAGTCTCCCCAGGGGAGTCAGGCCTCGTCTCAAGTGGGGGCATGCACGTGCGCTTTCCTTCCGAGCTGCAGCAGTAGTGTCACGCTTCCTGTCACGTGGATCAAGGGATCTGTGGCTTTCCCTCGAGGCTGTCCCTCGAGGCTTTCCCACGAGGCTTTCCCACAGGGCTGTGCCACGTGCCACCTTGGTGTGAGTCGATCCTCGGCGTGAAAGACGAGCCGGTGAAGGGAAAAGAGGTTCCTCTGGAATGGACTGAGACATCTGGGGGACTCTTGGAATGGTGGCACGAACCTGGAGTTCCTCTCGCCGTTCCTGTTGAGAGGGCCTCCTCTTGAGATGCGACGGGAACGCTGGGAACTCTTTCCCGACGAAGCAGGGAAAGGATCCCTCATCTCGAGCTACGAGGCGCAAACGGGGCTCCTCTGGATGTGGGCGGGACCCTCGTGATTCCTCTCGAGTGGAGACGGCTAGGTCGGGGAACTTCTTGATTTGCACCAAGGGTGTGAAGGACCCTTTCGAAGGTCCAGAGGTGAGGTGTGATCAGCCTCGAGACGCCTCAGCGGAAATGGGCCTCATCTCGCCTGGAGGGGAGAACCTCCTGGATTTTCTCGAGTTGCGGCAGGTCTTCTCGAGTTACGACGGGGACCTCAGGGACCCGCTCTGGTGGCCTCAGGAAAGGCCAGTCCCCATGCGAGTTGCTAGGGGACCTCTCGGGATTCCTCTCCCGTCCATGCCGGGGCCTCAGTCCTTGTGTGGAGTCGGGGCCGGAACCTGAGGATTCCTCTCCAGTGTTGCCATGGATCTTGGGGTGCTTCTGAGTATCCCCAGGGGAGTCAGGCCCCGTCTCGAGTGGGGGCATGCACGTGCGCTTACCTCCCGAGCTGCAGCAGTAGTGTCACGCTTCCTGTCACGTGGATCAAGGGATCTGTGGCTTTCCCTCGAGGCTGTCCCTCGAGGCTTTCCCACGAGGCTTTCCCACAGGGCTGTGCCACGTGCCACCTTGGTGTGAGTCGATCCTCGGCGTGAAAGACGAGCCGGTGAAGGGAAAAGAGGTTCCTCTGGAATGGACTGAGACATCTGGGGGCCTCTTGGAATGGTGGCACGACCCTGGAGTTCCTCTCGCCGTTCCTGTTGAGAGGGCCTCCTCTTGAGATGCTTCGGGAATGCCGGGAACTCTTTCCCGACGAAGCAGGGAAAGGATCCCTCATCTCGAGCTACGAGGCGGAAACGGGGCTCCTCTGGATGTGGGCGGGACCCTCGTGATTCCTCTCGAGTGGAGACGGGTATGTCGGGGAACTTCTTGATTTGCACCAAGGGTGTGAAGGACCCTTTCGAAGGTCCAGAGGTGAGGTGAGATCAGCCTCGAGACGCCTCAGCGGAAATGGGCCTCATCTCGCCTGGAGGGGAGAACCTCTTGGATTTTTTCGAGTCGCGGCAGGTCTTCTCGAGTTACGACGGGGACCTCAGGGACCCGCTCTGGTGGCCTCAGGAAAGGCCAGTCCCCATGCAAGTTGCTAGGGGACCTCTCGGGATTCCTCTCCCGTCCATGCCGGGGCCTCAGTCCTTGTGTGGAGTCGGGGCCGGAACCTGAGGATTCCTCTCCAGTGTTGCCATGGATCTTGGGGTGCTTCTGAGTCTCCCCAGGGGAGTCAGGCCTCGTCTCGAGTGGGGGCATGCACGTGCGCTTACCTCCCGAGCTGCAGCAGTAGTGTCACGCTTCCTGTCACGTGGATCAAGGGATCTGTGGCTTTCCCTCGAGGCTGTCCCTCGAGGCTTTCCCACGAGGCTTTCCCACAGGGCTGTGCCACGTGCCACCTTGGTGTGAGTCGATCCTCGGCGTGAAAGACGAGCCGGTGAAGGGAAAAGAGGTTCCTCTGGAATGGACTGAGACATCTGGGGGACTCTTGGAATGGTGGTACGACCCTGGAGTTCCTCTCGCCGTTCCTGTTGAGAGGGCCTCCTCTTGAGATGCTTCGGGAATGCCGGGAACTCTTTCCCGACGAAGCAGGGAAAGGATCCCTCATCTCGAGCTACGAGGCGGAAACGGGGCTCCTCTGGATGTGGGCGGGACCCTCGTGATTCCTCTCGAGTGGAGACGGGTATGTCGGGGAACTTCTTGATTTGCACCAAGGGTGTGAAGGACCCTTTCGAAGGTCCAGAGGTGAGGTGTGATCAGCCTCGAGCCGCCTCAGCGGAAATGGGCCTCATCTCGCCTGGAGGGGAGAACCTCTTGGATTTTTTCGAGTTGCGGCAGGTCTTCTCGAGTTACGACGGGGACCTCAGGGACCCGCTCTGGTGGCCTCAGGAAAGGCCAGTCCCCATGCGAGTTGCTAGGGGACCTCTCGGGATTCCTCTCCCGTCCATGCCGGGTCCTCAGTCCTTGTGTGGAGTCGGGGCCGGAACCTGAGGATTCCTCTCCAGTGTTGCCATGGATCTTGGGGTGCTTCTGAGTCTCCCCAGGGGAGTCAGGCCACGTCTCGTGTGGGGGCATGCACGTGCGCTTCCTCCCGAGCTGCAGCAGTAGTGTCACGCTTCCTGTCACGTGGATCAAGGGATCTGTGGCTTTCCCTCGAGGCTGTCCCTCGAGGCTTTCCCACGAGGCTTTCCCACAGGGCTGTGCCACGTGCCACCTTGGTGTGAGTCGTTCCTCGGCGTGAAAGACGAGCCGGTGAAGGGAAAAGAGGTTCCTCTGGAATGGACTGAGACATCTGGGGGACTCTTGGAATGGTGGCACGACCCTGGAGTTCCTCTCGCCGTTCCTGTTGAGAGGGCCTCCTCTTGAGATGCGACGGGAAGGCCGGGAACTCTTTCCCGACGAAGCAGGGAAAGGATCCCTCATCTCGAGCTACGAGGCGGAAACGGGGCTCCTCTGGATGTGGGCGGGACCCTCGTGATTCCTCTCGAGTGGAGACGGGTATGTCGGGGAACTTCTTGATTTGCACCAAGGGTGTGAAGGACCCTTTCGAAGGTCCAGAGGTGAGGTGTGATCAGCCTCGAGACGCCTCAGCGGAAATGGGCCTCATCTCGCCTGGAGGGGAGAACCTCTTGGATTTTTTCGAGTTGCGGCAGGTCTTCTCGAGTTACGACGGGGACCTCAGGGACCCGCTCTGGTGGCCTCAGGAAAGGCCAGTCCCCATGCGAGTTGCTAGGGGACCTCTCGGGATTCCTCTCCCGTCCATGCCGGGGCCTCAGTCCTTGTGTGGAGTCGGGGCCGGAACCTGAGGATTCCTCTCCAGTGTTGCCATGGATCTTGGGGTGCTTCTGAGTCTCCCCAGGGGAGTCAGGCCACGTCTCGTGTGGGGGCATGCACGTGCGCTTTCCTCCCGAGCTGCAGCAGTAGTGTCACGCTTCCTGTCACGTGGATCAAGGGATCTGTGGCTTTCCCTCGAGGCTGTCCCTCGAGGCTTTCCCACGAGGCTTTCCCACAGGGCTGTGCCACGTGCCACCTTGGTGTGAGTCGATCCTCGGCGTGAAAGACGAGCCGGTGAAGGGAAAAGAGGTTCCTCTGGAATGGACTGAGACATCTGGGGGACTCTTGGAATGGTGGCACGACCCTGGAGTTCCTCTCGCCGTTCCTGTTGAGAGGGCCTCCTCTTGAGATGCGACGGGAAGGCCGGGAACTCTTTCCCGACGAAGCAGGGAAAGGATCCCTCATCTCGAGCTACGAGGCGGAAACGGGGCTCCTCTGGATGTGGGCGGGACGCTCGTGATTCCTCTCGAGTGGAGACGGCTAGGTCGGGGAACTTCTTGATTTGCACCAAGGGTGTGAAGGATCCTTTCGAAGTTCCAGAGGTGAGGTGTGATCAGCCTCGAGATGCCTCAGCAGAAATGGGCCTCATCTCGCCTGGAGGGGAGAACCTCCTGGATTTTCTCGAGTTGCGGCAGGTCTTCTCGAGATATGACTGGGACCACAGGGACCCGCTCTGGTGGCCTCAGGAAAGGCCAGTCCCCATGCGAGTTGCTAGGGGACCTCTCGGGATTCCTCTCCCGTCCATGCCGGGGCCTCAGTCCTTGTGTGGAGTCGGGGCCGGAACCTGAGGATTCCTCTCCAGTGTTGCCATGGATCTTGGGGTGCTTCTGAGTCTCCCCAGGGGAGTCACGCCTCGTCTCAAGTGGGGGCATGCACGTGCGCTTTCCTTCCGAGATGCAGCAGTAGTGTCACGCTTCCTGTCACGTGGATCAAGGGATCTGTGGCTTTCCCTCGAGGCTGTCCCTCGAGGCTTTCCCACGAGGCTTTCCCACAGGGCTGTGCCACGTGCCACCTTGGTGTGAGTCGATCCTCGGCGTGAAAGACGAGCCGGTGAAGGGAAAAGAGGTTCCTCTGGAATGGACTGAGACATCTGGGGGACTCTTGGAATGGTGGCACGACCCTGGAGTTCCTCTCGCCATTCCTGTTGAGAGGGCCTCCTCTTGAAATGCGACGGGAACGCCAGGAACTCTTTCCCGAGGAAGCAGGGAAAGGATCCCTCATCTTGAGCTATGAGGCGGAAACGGGGCTCCTCTGGATGTGGGCGGGACCCTCGTGATTCCTCTCGAGTGGAGACGGGTATGTCGGGGAACTTCTTGATTTGCACCAAGGGTGTGAAGGACCCTTTCGAAGGTCCAGAGGTGAGGTGTGATCAGCCTCGAGCCGCCTCAGCGGAAATGGGCTTCATCTCGCCTGGAGGGGAGAACCTCTTGGATTTTTTCGAGTTGCGGCAGGTCTTCTCGAGTTACGACGGGGACCTCAGGGACCCGCTCTGGTGGCCTCAGGAAAGGCCAGTCCCCATGCGAGTTGCTAGGGGACCTCTCGGGATTCCTCTCCCGTCCATGCCGGGGCCTCAGTCCTTGTGTGGAGTCGGGGCCGGAACCTGAGGATTCCTCTCCAGTGTTGCCATGGATCTTGGGGTGCTTCTGAGTCTCCCCAGGGGAGTCAGGCCACGTCTCGTGTGGGGGCATGCACGTGCGCTTTCCTCCCGAGCTGCAGCAGTAGTGTCACGCTTCCTGTCACGTGGATCAAGGGATCTGTGGCTTTCCCTCGAGGTTGTCCCTCGAGTCTTTCCCACGAGGCTTTCCCACAGGGCTGTGCCACGTGCCACCTTGGTGTGAGTCGATCCTCGGCGTGAAAGACGAGCCGGTGAAGGGAAAAGAGGTTCCTCTGGAATGGACTGAGACATCTGGGGGACTCTTGGAATGGTGGCACGACCCTGGAGTTCCTCTCGCCGTTCCTGTTGAGAGGGCCTCCTCTTGAGATGCGACGGGAAGGCCGGGAACTCTTTCCCGACGAAGCAGGGAAAGGATCCCTCATCTCGAGCTACGAGGCGGAAATGGGGCTCCTCTGGATGTGGGCGGGACCCTCGTGATTCCTCTCGAGTGGAGACGGGTATGTCGGGGAACTTCTTGATTTGCACCAAGGGTGTGAAGGACCCTTTCGAAGGTCCAGAGGTGAGGTGTGATCAGCCTCGAGCCGCCTCAGCGGAAATGGGCCTCATCTCGCCTGGAGGGGAGAACCTCTTGGATTTTTTCGAGTTGCGGCAGGTCTTCTCGAGTTACGACGGGGACCTCAGGGACCCGCTCTGGTGGCCTCAGGAAAGGCCAGTCCCCATGCGAGTTGCTAGGGGACCTCTCGGGATTCCTCTCCCGTCCATGCTGGGGCCTCAGTCCTTGTGTGGAGTCGGGGCCGGAACCTGAGGATTCCTCTCCAGTGTTGCCATGGATCTTGGGGTGCTTCTGAGTCTCCCCAGGGGAGTCAGGCCTCGTCTCGAGTGGGGGCATGCATGTGCGCTTACCTCCCGAGCTGCAGCAGTAGTGTCACGCTTCCTGTCACGTGGATCAAGGGATCTGTGGCTTTCCCTCGAGGCTGTCCCTCGAGGCTTTCCCACGAGGCTTTCCCACAGGGCTGTGCCACGTGCCACCTTGGTGTGAGTCGATCCTCGGCGTGAAAGACGAGCCGGTGAAGGGAAAAGAGGTTCCTCTGGAATGGACTGAGACATCTGGGGGACTCTTGGAATGGTGGCACGACCCTGGAGTTCCTCTCGCCGTTCCTGTTGAGAGGGCCTCCTCTTGAGATGCTTCGGGAATGCCGGGAACTCTTTCCCGACGAAGCAGGGAAAGGATCCCTCATCTCGAGCTACGAGGCGGAAACGGGGCTCCTCTGGATGTGGGCGGGACCCTCGTGATTCCTCTCGAGTGGAGACGGGTATCTCGGGGAACTTCTTGATTTGCACCAAGGGTGTGAAGGACCCTTTCGAAGGTCCAGAGGTGAGGTGTGATCAGCCTCGAGACGCCTCAGCGGAAATGGGCCTCATCTCGCCTGGAGGGGAGAACCTCTTGGATTTTTTCGAGTTGCGGCAGGTCTTCTCGAGTTACGACGGGGACCTCAGGGACCCGCTCTGGTGGCCTCAGGAAAGGCCAGTCCCCATGCGAGTTGCTAGGGGACCTCTCGGGATTCCTCTCCCGTCCATGCCGGGGCCTCAGTCCTTGTGTGGAGTCGGGGCCGGAACCTGAGGATTCCTCTCCAGTGTTGCCATGGATCTTGGGGTGCTTCTGAGTCTCCCCAGGGGAGTCAGGCCACGTCTCGAGTGGGGGCATGCATGTGCGCTTACCTCCCGAGCTGCAGCAGTAGTGTCACGCTTCCTGTCACGTGGATCAAGGGATCTGTGGCTTTCCCTCGAGGCTGTCCCTCGAGGCTTTCCCACGATGCTTTCCCACAGGGCTGTGCCACGTGCCACCTTGGTGTGAGTCGATCCTCGGCGTGAAAGACGAGCCGGTGAAGGGAAAAGAGGTTCCTCTGGAATGCACTGAGACATCTGGGGGACTCTTGGAATGGTGGCACGACCCTGGAGTTCCTCTCGCCGTTCCTGTTGAGAGGGCCTCCTCTTGAGATGCTTCGGGAATGCCGGGAACTCTTTCCCGACGAAGCAGGGAAAGGATCCCTCATCTCGAGCTACGAGGCGGAAACGGGGCTCCTCTGGATGTGGGCGGGACCCTCGTGATTCCTCTCGAGTGGAGACGGGTATGTCGGGGAACTTCTTGATTTGCACCAAGGGTGTGAAGGACCCTTTCGAAGGTCCAGAGGTGAGGTGTGATCAGCCTCGAGACGCCTCAGCGGAAATGGGCCTCATCTCGCCTGGAGGGGAGAACCTCTTGGATTTTCTCGAGTTGCGGCAGGTCTTCTCGAGTTACGACGGGGACCTCAGGGACCCGCTCTGGTGGCCTCAGGAAAGGCCAGTCCCCATGCGAGTTGCTAGGGGACCTCTCGGGATTCCTCTCCCGTCCATGCCGGGGCCTCAGTCCTTGTGTGGAGTCGGGGCCGGAACCTGAGGATTCCTCTCCAGTGTTGCCATGGATCTTGGGGTGCTTCTGAGTCTCCCCAGGGGAGTCAGGCCTCGTCTCGAGTGGGGGCATGCACGTGCGCTTTCCTTCCGAGCTGCAGCAGTAGTGTCACGCTTCCTGTCACGTGGATCAAGGGATCTGTGGCTTTCCCTCGAGGCTGTCCCTCGAGGCTTTCCCACGAGGCTTTCCCACAGGGCTGTGCCACGTGCCACCTTGGTGTGTGTCGATCCTCGGCGTGAAAGACTAGCCGGTGAAGGGAAAAGAGGTTCCTCTGGAATGGACTGAGACATCTGGGGGACTCTTGGAATGGTGGCACGACCCTGGATTTCCTCTCGCCATTCCTGTTGAGAGGGCCTCCTCTTGAAACGCGACGGG
Organism: Budorcas taxicolor; assembly: GCF_023091745.1. Taxonomy (NCBI): domain Eukaryota; kingdom Metazoa; phylum Chordata; class Mammalia; order Artiodactyla; family Bovidae; genus Budorcas; species Budorcas taxicolor. The sequence continues at coordinate 1,080,924 of NW_026292750.1, read as the reverse complement.
AACGCCAGGAACTCTTTCCCGACGAAGCAGGGAAAGGATCCCTCATCTCGAGCTACGAGGCGGAAACGGGGCTCCTCTGGATGTGGGCGGGACCCTCGTGATTCCTCTCGAGTGGAGACGGCTAGGTCGGGGAACTTCTTGATTTGCACCAAGGGTGTGAAGGACCCTTTCGAAGGTCCAGAGGTGAGGTGAGATCAGCCTCGAGACGCCTCAGCGGAAATGGGCCTCATCTCGCCTGGAGGGGAGAACCTCTTGGATTTTTTCGAGTCGCGGCAGGTCTTCTCGAGTTACGACGGGGACCTCAGGGACCCGCTCTGGTGGCCTCAGGAAAGGCCAGTCCCCATGCAAGTTGCTAGGGGACCTCTCGGGATTCCTCTCCCGTCCATGCCGGGGCCTCAGTCCTTGTGTGGAGTCGGGGCCGGAACCTGAGGATTCCTCTCCAGTGTTGCCATGGATCTTGGGGTGCTTCTGAGTCTCCCCAGGGGAGTCAGGCCACGTCTCGTGTGGGGGCATGCACGTGCGCTTTCCTCCCGAGCTGCAGCAGTAGTGTCACGCTTCCTGTCACGTGGATCAAGGGATCTGTGGCTTTCCCTCGAGGCTGTCCCTCGAGGCTTTCCCACGAGGCTTTCCCACAGGGCTGTGCCACGTGCCACCTTGGTGTGAGTCGATCCTCGGCGTGAAAGACGAGCCGGTGAAGGGAAAAGAGATTCCTCTGGAATGGACTGAGACATCTGGGGGACTCTTGGAATGGTGGCACGAACCTGGAGTTCCTCTCGCCGTTCCCGTTGAGAGGGCCTCCTCTTGAGATGCGACGGGAACGCTGGGAACTCTTTCCCGACGAAGCAGGGAAAGGATCCCTCATCTCGAGCTACGAGGCGGAAACGGGGCTCCTCTGGATGTGGGCGGGACCCTCGTGATTCCTCTCGAGTGGAGACGGCTAGGTCGGGGAACTTCTTGATTTGCACCAAGGGTGTGAAGGACCCTTTCGAAGGTCCAGAGGTGAGGTGTGATCAGCCTCGAGACGCCTCAGCGGAAATGGGCCTCATCTCGCCTGGAGGGGAGAACCTCTTGGATTTTCTCGAGTTGCGGCAGGTCTTCTCGAGTTAAGACGGGGACCTCAGGGACCCGCTCTGGTGGCCTCAGGAAAGGCCAGTCCCCATGCGAGTTGCTAGGGGACCTCTCGGGATTCCTCTCCCGTCCATGCCGGGGCCTCAGTCCTTGTGTGGAGTCGGGGCCGGAACCTGAGGATTCCTCTCCAGTGTTGCCATGGATCTTCGGGTGCTTCTGAGTCTCCCCAGGGGAGTCAGGCCTCGTCTCAAGTGGGGGCATGCACGTGCGCTTACCTCCCGAGCTGCAGCAGTAGTGTCACGCTTCCTGTCACGTGGATCAAGGGATCTGTGGCTTTCCCTCGAGGCTGTCCCTCGAGGCTTTCCCACGAGGCTTTCCCACAGGGCTGTGCCACGTGCCACCTTGGTGTGAGTCGATCCTCGGCGTGAAAGACGAGCCGGTGAAGGGAAAAGAGGTTCCTCTGGAATGGACTGAGACATCTGGGGGACTCTTGGAATGGTGGCACGAACCTGGAGTTCCTCTCGCCGTTCCCGTTGAGAGGGCCTCCTCTTGAGATGCGACGGGAACGCTGGGAACTCTTTCCCGACGAAGCAGGGAAAGGATCCCTCATCTCGAGCTACGAGGCGGAAACGGGGCTCCTCTGGATGTGGGCGGGACCCTCGTGATTCCTCTCGAGTGGAGACGGCTAGGTCGGGGAACTTCTTGATTTGCACCAAGGGTGTGAAGGACCCTTTCGAAGGTCCAGAGGTGAGGTGTGATCAGCCTCGAGACGCCTCAGCGGAAATACGCCTCATCTCGCCTGGAGGGGAGAACCTCCTGGATTTTCTCGAGTTGCGGCAGGTCTTCTCGAGATACGACGGGGACCACAGGGACCCGCTCTGGTGGCCTCAGGAAAGGCCAGTCCCCATGCGAGTTGCTAGGGGACCTCTCGGGATTCCTCTCCCGTCCATGCCGGGGCCTCAGTCCTTGTGTGGAGTCGGGGCCGGAACCTGAGGATTCCTCTCCAGTGTTGCCATGGATCTTGGGGTGCTTCTGAGTCTCCCCAGGGGAGTCAGGCCACGTCTCGTGTGGGGGCATGCACGTGCGCTTTCCTCCCGAGCTGCAGCAGTAGTGTCACGCTTCCTGTCACGTGGATCAAGGGATCTGTGGCTTTCCCTCGAGGCTGTCCCTCGAGGCTTTCCCACGAGGCTTTCCCACAGGGCTGTGCCACGTGCCACCTTGGTGTGAGTCGATCCTCGGCGTGAAAGACGAGCCGGTGAAGGGAAAAGAGGTTCCTCTGGAATGGACTGAGACATCTGGGGGACTCTTGGAATGGTGGCACGACCCTGGAGTTCCTCTCGCCGTTCCTGTTGAGAGGGCCTCCTCTTGAGATGCGACGGGAAGGCCGGGAACTCTTTCCCGACGAAGCAGGGAAAGGATCCCTCATCTCGAGCTACGAGGCGGAAACGGGGCTCCTCTGGATGTGGGCCGGACGCTCCTGATTCCTCTCGAGTGGAGACGGCTAGGTCGGGGAACTTCTTGATTTGCCCCAAGGGTGTGAAGGATCCTTTCGAAGTTCCAGAGGTGAGGTGTGATCAGCCTCGAGATGCCTCAGCAGAAATGGGCCTCATCTCGCCTGGAGGGGAGAACCTCCTGGATTTTCTCGAGTTGCGACAGGTCTTCTCGAGATATGACTGGGACCACAGGGACCCGCTCTGGTGGCCTCAGGAAAGTCCAGTACCCATGCGAGTTGCTAGGGGACCTCTCGGGATTCCTCTCCCGTCCATGCCGGGGCCTCAGTCCTTGTGTGGAGTCGGGGACGGAACCTGAGGATTCCTCTCCAGTGTTGCCATGGATCTTGGGGTGCTTCTGAGTCTCCCCAGGGGAGTCAGGCCTCGTCTCAAGTGGGGGCATGCACGTGCGCTTTCCTTCCGAGCTGCAGCAGTAGTGTCACGCTTCCTGTCACGTGGATCAAGGGATCTGTGGCTTTCCCTCGAGGCTGTCCCTCGAGGCTTTCCCACGAGGCTTTCCCACAGGGCTGTGCCACGTGCCACCTTGGTGTGAGTCGATCCTCGGCGTGAAAGACGAGCCGGTGAAGGGAAAAGAGGTTCCTCTGGAATGGACTGAGACATCTGGGGGACTCTTGGAATGGTGGCACGAACCTGGAGTTCCTCTCGCCGTTCCTGTTGAGAGGGCCTCCTCTTGAGATGCGACGGGAACGCTGGGAACTCTTTCCCGACGAAGCAGGGAAAGGATCCCTCATCTCGAGCTACGAGGCGCAAACGGGGCTCCTCTGGATGTGGGCGGGACCCTCGTGATTCCTCTCGAGTGGAGACGGCTAGGTCGGGGAACTTCTTGATTTGCACCAAGGGTGTGAAGGACCCTTTCGAAGGTCCAGAGGTGAGGTGTGATCAGCCTCGAGACGCCTCAGCGGAAATGGGCCTCATCTCGCCTGGAGGGGAGAACCTCCTGGATTTTCTCGAGTTGCGGCAGGTCTTCTCGAGTTACGACGGGGACCTCAGGGACCCGCTCTGGTGGCCTCAGGAAAGGCCAGTCCCCATGCGAGTTGCTAGGGGACCTCTCGGGATTCCTCTCCCGTCCATGCCGGGGCCTCAGTCCTTGTGTGGAGTCGGGGCCGGAACCTGAGGATTCCTCTCCAGTGTTGCCATGGATCTTGGGGTGCTTCTGAGTATCCCCAGGGGAGTCAGGCCCCGTCTCGAGTGGGGGCATGCACGTGCGCTTACCTCCCGAGCTGCAGCAGTAGTGTCACGCTTCCTGTCACGTGGATCAAGGGATCTGTGGCTTTCCCTCGAGGCTGTCCCTCGAGGCTTTCCCACGAGGCTTTCCCACAGGGCTGTGCCACGTGCCACCTTGGTGTGAGTCGATCCTCGGCGTGAAAGACGAGCCGGTGAAGGGAAAAGAGGTTCCTCTGGAATGGACTGAGACATCTGGGGGCCTCTTGGAATGGTGGCACGACCCTGGAGTTCCTCTCGCCGTTCCTGTTGAGAGGGCCTCCTCTTGAGATGCTTCGGGAATGCCGGGAACTCTTTCCCGACGAAGCAGGGAAAGGATCCCTCATCTCGAGCTACGAGGCGGAAACGGGGCTCCTCTGGATGTGGGCGGGACCCTCGTGATTCCTCTCGAGTGGAGACGGGTATGTCGGGGAACTTCTTGATTTGCACCAAGGGTGTGAAGGACCCTTTCGAAGGTCCAGAGGTGAGGTGAGATCAGCCTCGAGACGCCTCAGCGGAAATGGGCCTCATCTCGCCTGGAGGGGAGAACCTCTTGGATTTTTTCGAGTCGCGGCAGGTCTTCTCGAGTTACGACGGGGACCTCAGGGACCCGCTCTGGTGGCCTCAGGAAAGGCCAGTCCCCATGCAAGTTGCTAGGGGACCTCTCGGGATTCCTCTCCCGTCCATGCCGGGGCCTCAGTCCTTGTGTGGAGTCGGGGCCGGAACCTGAGGATTCCTCTCCAGTGTTGCCATGGATCTTGGGGTGCTTCTGAGTCTCCCCAGGGGAGTCAGGCCTCGTCTCGAGTGGGGGCATGCACGTGCGCTTACCTCCCGAGCTGCAGCAGTAGTGTCACGCTTCCTGTCACGTGGATCAAGGGATCTGTGGCTTTCCCTCGAGGCTGTCCCTCGAGGCTTTCCCACGAGGCTTTCCCACAGGGCTGTGCCACGTGCCACCTTGGTGTGAGTCGATCCTCGGCGTGAAAGACGAGCCGGTGAAGGGAAAAGAGGTTCCTCTGGAATGGACTGAGACATCTGGGGGACTCTTGGAATGGTGGTACGACCCTGGAGTTCCTCTCGCCGTTCCTGTTGAGAGGGCCTCCTCTTGAGATGCTTCGGGAATGCCGGGAACTCTTTCCCGACGAAGCAGGGAAAGGATCCCTCATCTCGAGCTACGAGGCGGAAACGGGGCTCCTCTGGATGTGGGCGGGACCCTCGTGATTCCTCTCGAGTGGAGACGGGTATGTCGGGGAACTTCTTGATTTGCACCAAGGGTGTGAAGGACCCTTTCGAAGGTCCAGAGGTGAGGTGTGATCAGCCTCGAGCCGCCTCAGCGGAAATGGGCCTCATCTCGCCTGGAGGGGAGAACCTCTTGGATTTTTTCGAGTTGCGGCAGGTCTTCTCGAGTTACGACGGGGACCTCAGGGACCCGCTCTGGTGGCCTCAGGAAAGGCCAGTCCCCATGCGAGTTGCTAGGGGACCTCTCGGGATTCCTCTCCCGTCCATGCCGGGTCCTCAGTCCTTGTGTGGAGTCGGGGCCGGAACCTGAGGATTCCTCTCCAGTGTTGCCATGGATCTTGGGGTGCTTCTGAGTCTCCCCAGGGGAGTCAGGCCACGTCTCGTGTGGGGGCATGCACGTGCGCTTTCCTCCCGAGCTGCAGCAGTAGTGTCACGCTTCCTGTCACGTGGATCAAGGGATCTGTGGCTTTCCCTCGAGGCTGTCCCTCGAGGCTTTCCCACGAGGCTTTCCCACAGGGCTGTGCCACGTGCCACCTTGGTGTGAGTCGTTCCTCGGCGTGAAAGACGAGCCGGTGAAGGGAAAAGAGGTTCCTCTGGAATGGACTGAGACATCTGGGGGACTCTTGGAATGGTGGCACGACCCTGGAGTTCCTCTCGCCGTTCCTGTTGAGAGGGCCTCCTCTTGAGATGCGACGGGAAGGCCGGGAACTCTTTCCCGACGAAGCAGGGAAAGGATCCCTCATCTCGAGCTACGAGGCGGAAACGGGGCTCCTCTGGATGTGGGCGGGACCCTCGTGATTCCTCTCGAGTGGAGACGGGTATGTCGGGGAACTTCTTGATTTGCACCAAGGGTGTGAAGGACCCTTTCGAAGGTCCAGAGGTGAGGTGTGATCAGCCTCGAGCCGCCTCAGCGGAAATGGGCCTCATCTCGCCTGGAGGGGAGAACCTCTTGGATTTTTTCGAGTTGCGGCAGGTCTTCTCGAGTTACGACGGGGACCTCAGGGACCCGCTCTGGTGGCCTCAGGAAAGGCCAGTCCCCATGCGAGTTGCTAGGGGACCTCTCGGGATTCCTCTCCCGTCCATGCCGGGGCCTCAGTCCTTGTGTGGAGTCGGGGCCGGAACCTGAGGATTCCTCTCCAGTGTTGCCATGGATCTTGGGGTGCTTCTGAGTCTCCCCAGGGGAGTCAGGCCACGTCTCGTGTGGGGGCATGCACGTGCGCTTTCCTCCCGAGCTGCAGCAGTAGTGTCACGCTTCCTGTCACGTGGATCAAGGGATCTGTGGCTTTCCCTCGAGGCTGTCCCTCGAGGCTTTCCCACGAGGCTTTCCCACAGGGCTGTGCCACGTGCCACCTTGGTGTGAGTCGATCCTCGGCGTGAAAGACGAGCCGGTGAAGGGAAAAGAGGTTCCTCTGGAATGGACTGAGACATCTGGGGGACTCTTGGAATGGTGGCACGACCCTGGAGTTCCTCTCGCCGTTCCAGTTGAGAGGGCCTCCTCTTGAGATGCGACGGGAAGGCCGGGAACTCTTTCCCGACGAAGCAGGGAAAGGATCCCTCATCTCGAGCTACGAGGCGGAAACGGGGCTCCTCTGGATGTGGGCGGGACGCTCGTGATTCCTCTCGAGTGGAGACGGCTAGGTCGGGGAACTTCTTGATTTGCACCAAGGGTGTGAAGGATCCTTTCGAAGTTCCAGAGGTGAGGTGTGATCAGCCTCGAGATGCCTCAGCAGAAATGGGCCTCATCTCGCCTGGAGGGGAGAACCTCCTGGATTTTCTCGAGTTGCGGCAGGTCTTCTCGAGATATGACTGGGACCACAGGGACCCGCTCTGGTGGCCTCAGGAAAGGCCAGTCCCCATGCGAGTTGCTAGGGGACCTCTCGGGATTCCTCTCCCGTCCATGCCGGGGCCTCAGTCCTTGTGTGGAGTCGGGGCCGGAACCTGAGGATTCCTCTCCAGTGTTGCCATGGATCTTGGGGTGCTTCTGAGTCTCCCCAGGGGAGTCAGGCCTCGTCTCGAGTGGGGGCATGCATGTGCGCTTACCTCCCGAGCTGCAGCAGTAGTGTCACGCTTCCTGTCACGTGGATCAAGGGATCTGTGGCTTTCCCTCGAGGCTGTCCCTCGAGGCTTTCCCACGAGGCTTTCCCACAGGGCTGTGCCACGTGCCACCTTGGTGTGAGTCGATCCTCGGCGTGAAAGACGAGCCGGTGAAGGGAAAAGAGGTTCCTCTGGAATGGACTGAGACATCTGGGGGACTCTTGGAATGGTGGCACGACCCTGGAGTTCCTCTCGCCGTTCCTGTTGAGAGGGCCTCCTCTTGAGATGCTTCGGGAATGCCGGGAACTCTTTCCCGACGAAGCAGGGAAAGGATCCCTCATCTCGAGCTACGAGGCGGAAACGGGGCTCCTCTGGATGTGGGCGGGACCCTCGTGATTCCTCTCGAGTGGAGACGGGTATGTCGGGGAACTTCTTGATTTGCACCAAGGGTGTGAAGGACCCTTTCGAAGGTCCAGAGGTGAGGTGTGATCAGCCTCGAGACGCCTCAGCGGAAATGGCCCTCATCTCGCCTGGAGGGGAGAACCTCTTGGATTTTCTCGAGTTGCGGCAGGTCTTCTCGAGTTACGACGGGGACCTCAGGGACCCGCTCTGGTGGCCTCAGGAAAGGCCAGTCCCCATGCGAGTTGCTAGGGGACCTCTCGGGATTCCTCTCCCGTCCATGCCGGGGCCTCAGTCCTTGTGTGGAGTCGGGGCCGGAACCTGAGGATTCCTCTCCAGTGTTGCCATGGATCTTGGGGTGCTTCTGAGTCTCCCCAGGGGAGTCAGGCCTCGTCTCGAGTGGGGGCATGCACGTGCGCTTTCCTTCCGAGCTGCAGCAGTAGTGTCACGCTTCCTGTCACGTGGATCAAGGGATCTGTGGCTTTCCCTCGAGGCTGTCCCTCGAGGCTTTCCCACGAGGCTTTCCCACAGGGCTGTGCCACGTGCCACCTTGGTGTGTGTCGATCCTCGGCGTGAAAGACTAGCCGGTGAAGGGAAAAGAGGTTCCTCTGGAATGGACTGAGACATCTGGGGGACTCTTGGAATGGTGGCACGACCCTGGATTTCCTCTCGCCATTCCTGTTGAGAGGGCCTCCTCTTGAAACGCGACGGGAACGCCAGGAACTCTTTCCCGACGAAGCAGGGAAAGGATCCCTCATCTCGAGCTACGAGGCGGAAACGGGGCTCCTCTGGATGTGGGCGGGACCCTCGTGATTCCTCTCGAGTGGAGACGGCTAGGTCGGGGAACTTCTTGATTTGCACCAAGGGTGTGAAGGACCCTTTCGAAGTTCCAGAGGTGAGGTGTGATCAGCCTCGAGACGCCTCAGCGGAAATGGGCCTCATCTCGCCTGGAGGGGAGAACCTCCTGGATTTTCTCGAGTTGCGGCAGGTCTTCTCGAGATACGACGGGGACCACAGGGACCCGCTCTGGTGGCCTCAGGAAAGGCCAGTCCCCATGCGAGTTGCTAGGGGACCTCTCGGGATTCCTCTCCCGTCCATGCCGGGGCCTCAGTCCTTGTGTGGAGTCGGGGCCGGAACCTGAGGATTCCTCTCCAGTGTTGCCATGGATCTTGGGGTGCTTCTGAGTCTCCCCAGGGGAGTCAGGCCTCGTCTCGAGTGGGGGCATGCACGTGCGCTTACCTCCCGAACTGCAGCAGTAGTGTCACGCTTCCTGTCACGTGGATCAAGGGATCTGTGGCTTTCCCTCGAGGCTGTCCCTCGAGGCTTTCCCACGAGGCTTTCCCACAGGGCTGTGCCACGTGCCACCTTGGTGTGAGTCGATCCTCGGCGTGAAAGACGAGCCGGTGAAGGGAAAAGAGGTTCCTCTGGAATGGACTGAGACATCTGGGGGACTCTTGGAATGGTGGCACGACCCTGGAGTTCCTCTCGCCGTTCCTGTTGAGAGGGCCTCCTCTTGAGATGCTTCGGGAATGCCGGGAACTCTTTCCCGAAGAAGCAGGGAAAGGATCCCTCATCTCGAGCTACGAGGCGGAAACGGGGCTCCTCTGGATGTGGGCGGGACCCTCGTGATTCCTCTCGAGTGGAGACGGGTATCTCGGGGAACTTCTTGATTTGCACCAAGGGTGTGAAGGACCCTTTCGAAGGTCCAGAGGTGAGGTGTGATCAGCCTCGAGACGCCTCAGTGGAAATGGGCCTCATCTCGCCTGGAGGGGAGAACCTCTTGGATTTTCTCGAGTTGCGGCAGGTCGTCTCGAGTTACGACGGGGACCTCAGGGACCCGCTCTGGTGGCCTCAGGAAAGGCCAGTCCCCATGGGAGTTGCTAGGGGACCTCTCGGGATTCCTCTCCCGTCCATGCCGGGGCCTCAGTCCTTGTGTGGAGTCGGGGCCGGAACCTGAGGATTCCTCTCCAGTGTTGCCATGGATCTTGGGGTGCTTCTGAGTCTCCCCAGGGGAGTCAGGCCTCGTCTCGAGTGGGGGCATGCACGTGCGCTTACCTCCCGAGCTGCAGCAGTAGTGTCACGCTTCCTGTCACGTGGATCAAGGGATCTGTGGCTTTCCCTCGAGGCTGTCCCTCGAGGCTTTCCCACGAGGCTTTGCCACAGGGCTGTGCCACGTGCCACCTTGGTGTGAGTCGATCCTCGGCGTGAAAGACGTGCCGGTGAAGGGAAAAGAGGTTCCTCTGGAATGGACTGAGACATCTGGGGGACTCTTGGAATGGTGGCACGACCCTGGAGTTCCTCTCGCCGTTCCTGTTGAGAGGGCCTCCTCTTGAGATGCGACGGGAACGCCGGGAACTCTTTCCCGACGAAGCAGGGAAAGGATCCCTCATCTCGAGCTACGAGGCGGAAACGGGGCTCCTCTGGATGTGGGCGGGACCCTCGTGATTCCTCTCGAGTGGAGACGGGTATGTCGGGGAACTTCTTGATTTGCACCAAGGATGTGAAGGATCCTTTCGAAGTTCCAGAGGTGAGGTGTGATCAGCCTCGAGATGCCTCAGCGGAAATGGGCCTCATCTCGCCTGGAGGGGAGAACCTCCTGGATTTTCTCGAGTTGCGGCAGGTCTTCTCGAGATACGACGGGGACCACAGGGACCCGCTCTGGTGGCCTCAGGAAAGGCCAGTCCCCATGCGAGTTTGTGGGGACCTCTCGGGATTCCTCTCCCGTCCATGCCGGGGCCTCAGTCCTTGTGCGGAGTCGGGCCCGGAACCTGAGGATTCCTCTCCAGTGTTGCCGTGGATCTTGGGGTGCTTCTGAGTCTCCCCAGGGGAGTCAGGCCTCGTCTCGAGTGGGGGCATGCACGTGCACTTTCCTCCCGAGCTACAGCAGTAGTGTCACGCTTCCTGTCACGTGGATCGAGGGATCTGTGGCTTTCCCTCGAGGCTGTCCCTCGAGGCTTTCCCACGAGGCTTTCCCACAGGGCTGTGCCACGTGCCACCTTGGTGTGAGTCGATCCTCGGCGTGAAAGACGAGCCGGTGAAGGGAAAAGAGGTTCCTCTGGAATGGACTGAGACATCTGGGGGACTCTTGGAATGGTGGCACGACCCTGGAGTTCCTCTCGCCGTTCCTGTTGAGAGGGCCTCCTCTTGAGATGCGACGGGAACGCTGGGAACTCTTTCCCGACGAAGCAGGGAAAGGATCCCTCATCTCGAGCTACGAGGCGGAAACGGGGCTCCTCTGGATGTGGGCGGGACCCTCGTGATTCCTTTCGAGTGGAGACGGGTATGTCGGGGAACTTCTTGATTTGCACCAAGGGTGTGAAGGACCCTTTCAAAGTTCCAGAGGTGAGGTGTGATCAGCCTCGAGACGCCTCAGCGGAAATGGGCCTCATCTCGCCTGGAGGGGAGAACCTCCTGGATTTTCTCGAGTTGCGGCAGGTCTTCTCGAGTTACGACGGGGACCTCAGGGACCCGCTCTGGTGGCCTCAGGAAAGGCCAGTCCCCATGCGAGTTGCTAGGGGACCTCTCGGGATTCCTCTCCCGTCCATGCCGGGGCCTCAGTCCTTGTGTGGAGTCGGGGCCGGAACCTGAGGATTCCTCTCCAGTGTTGCCATGGATCTTGGGGTGCTTCTGAGTCTCCCCAGGGGAGTCAGGCCACGTCTCGTGTGGGGGCATGCACGTGCGCTTTCCTCCCGAGCTGCAGCAGTAGTGTCACGCTTCCTGTCACGTGGATCAAGGGATCTGTGGCTTTCCCTCGAGGTTGTCCCTCGAGTCTTTCCCACGAGGCTTTCCCACAGGGCTGTGCCACGTGCCACCTTGGTGTGAGTCGATCCTCGGCGTGAAAGACGAGCCGGTGAAGGGAAAAGAGGTTCCTCTGGAATGGACTGAGACATCTGGGGGACTCTTGGAATGGTGGCACGACCCTGGAGTTCCTCTCGCCGTTCCTGTTGAGAGGGCCTCCTCTTGAGATGCGACGGGAAGGCCGGGAACTCTTTCCCGACGAAGCAGGGAAAGGATCCCTCATCTCGAGCTACGAGGCGGAAACGGGGCTCCTCTGGATGTGGGCGGGACCCTCGTGATTCCTCTCGAGTGGAGACGGGTATGTCGGGGAACTTCTTGATTTGCACCAAGGGTGTGAAGGACCCTTTCGAAGGTCCAGAGGTGAGGTGTGATCAGCCTCGAGCCGCCTCAGCGGAAATGGGCCTCATCTCGCCTGGAGGGGAGAACCTCTTGGATTTTTTCGAGTTGCGGCAGGTCTTCTCGAGTTACGACGGGGACCTCAGGGACCCGCTCTGGTGGCCTCAGGAAAGGCCAGTCCCCATGCGAGTTGCTAGGGGACCTCTCGGGATTCCTCTCCCGTCCATGCTGGGGCCTCAGTCCTTGTGTGGAGTCGGGGCCGGAACCTGAGGATTCCTCTCCAGTGTTGCCATGGATCTTGGGGTGCTTCTGAGTCTCCCCAGGGGAGTCAGGCCTCGTCTCGAGTGGGGGCATGCATGTGCGCTTACCTCCCGAGCTGCAGCAGTAGTGTCACGCTTCCTGTCACGTGGATCAAGGGATCTGTGGCTTTCCCTCGAGGCTGTCCCTCGAGGCTTTCCCACGAGGCTTTCCCACAGGGCTGTGCCACGTGCCACCTTGGTGTGAGTCGATCCTCGGCGTGAAAGACGAGCCGGTGAAGGGAAAAGAGGTTCCTCTGGAATGGACTGAGACATCTGGGGGACTCTTGGAATGGTGGCACGACCCTGGAGTTCCTCTCGCCGTTCCTGTTGAGAGGGCCTCCTCTTGAGATGCTTCGGGAATGCCGGGAACTCTTTCCCGACGAAGCAGGGAAAGGATCCCTCATCTCGAGCTACGAGGCGGAAACGGGGCTCCTCTGGATGTGGGCGGGACCCTCGTGATTCCTCTCGAGTGGAGACGGGTATCTCGGGGAACTTCTTGATTTGCACCAAGGGTGTGAAGGACCCTTTCGAAGGTCCAGAGGTGAGGTGTGATCAGCCTCGAGACGCCTCAGCGGAAATGGGCCTCATCTCGCCTGGAGGGGAGAACCTCTTGGATTTTTTCGAGTTGCGGCAGGTCTTCTCGAGTTACGACGGGGACCTCAGGGACCCGCTCTGGTGGCCTCAGGAAAGGCCAGTCCCCATGCGAGTTGCTAGGGGACCTCTCGGGATTCCTCTCCCGTCCATGCCGGGGCCTCAGTCCTTGTGTGGAGTCGGGGCCGGAACCTGAGGATTCCTCTCCAGTGTTGCCATGGATCTTGGGGTGCTTCTGAGTCTCCCCAGGGGAGTCAGGCCACGTCTCGAGTGGGGGCATGCACGTGCGCTTACCTCCCGAGCTGCAGCAGTAGTGTCACGCTTCCTGTCACGTGGATCAAGGGATCTGTGGCTTTCCCTCGAGGCTGTCCCTCGAGGCTTTCCCACGATGCTTTCCCACAGGGCTGTGCCACGTGCCACCTTGGTGTGAGTCGATCCTCGGCGTGAAAGACGAGCCGGTGAAGGGAAAAGAGGTTCCTCTGGAATGCACTGAGACATCTGGGGGACTCTTGGAATGGTGGCACGACCCTGGAGTTCCTCTCGCCGTTCCTGTTGAGAGGGCCTCCTCTTGAGATGCTTCGGGAATGCCGGGAACTCTTTCCCGACGAAGCAGGGAAAGGATCCCTCATCTCGAGCTACGAGGCGCAAACGGGGCTCCTCTGGATGTGGGCGGGACCCTCGTGATTCCTCTCGAGTGGAGACGGGTATGTCGGGGAACTTCTTGATTTGCACCAAGGGTGTGAAGGACCCTTTCGAAGGTCCAGAGGTGAGGTGTGATCAGCCTCGAGACGCCTCAGCGGAAATGGGCCTCATCTCGCCTGGAGGGGAGAACCTCTTGGATTTTCTCGAGTTGCGGCAGGTCTTCTCGAGTTACGACGGGGACCTCAGGGACCCGCTCTGGTGGCCTCAGGAAAGGCCAGTCCCCATGCGAGTTGCTAGGGGACCTCTCGGGATTCCTCTCCCGTCCATGCCGGGGCCTCAGTCCTTGTGTGGAGTCGGGGCCGGAACCTGAGGATTCCTCTCCAGTGTTGCCATGGATCTTGGGGTGCTTCTGAGTCTCCCCAGGGGAGTCAGGCCTCGTCTCGAGTGGGGGCATGCACGTGCGCTTTCCTTCCGAGCTGCAGCAGTAGTGTCACGCTTCCTGTCACGTGGATCAAGGGATCTGTGGCTTTCCCTCGAGGCTGTCCCTCGAGGCTTTCCCACGAGGCTTTCCCACAGGGCTGTGCCACGTGCCACCTTGGTGTGAGTCGATCCTCGGCGTGAAAGACGAGCCGGTGAAGGGAAAAGAGGTTCCTCTGGAATGGACTGAGACATCTGGGGGACTCTTGGAATGGTGGCACGACCCTGGAGTTCCTCTCGCCGTTCCTGTTGAGAGGGCCTCCTCTTGAGATGCTTCGGGAATGCCGGGAACTCTTTCCCGACGAAGCAGGGAAAGGATCCCTCATCTCGAGCTACGAGGCGGAAACGGGGCTCCTCTGGATGTGGGCGGGACCCTCGTGATTCCTCTCGAGTGGAGACGGGTATCTCGGGGAACTTCTTGATTTGCACCAAGGGTGTGAAGGACCCTTTCGAAGGTCCAGAGGTGAGGTGTGATCAGCCTCGAGACGCCTCAGCGGAAATGGGCCTCATCTCGCCTGGAGGGGAGAACCTCTTGGATTTTTTCGAGTTGCGGCAGGTCTTCTCGAGTTACGACGGGGACCTCAGGGACCCGCTCTGGTGGCCTCAGGAAAGGCCAGTCCCCATGCGAGTTGCTAGGGGACCTCTCGGGATTCCTCTCCCGTCCATGCCGGGGCCTCAGTCCTTGTGTGGAGTCGGGGCCGGAACCTGAGGATTCCTCTCCAGTGTTGCCATGGATCTTGGGGTGCTTCTGAGTCTCCCCAGGGGAGTCAGGCCACGTCTCGAGTGGGGGCATGCACGTGCGCTTACCTCCCGAGCTGCAGCAGTAGTGTCACGCTTCCTGTCACGTGGATCAAGGGATCTGTGGCTTTCCCTCGAGGCTGTCCCTCGAGGCTTTCCCACGATGCTTTCCCACAGGGCTGTGCCACGTGCCACCTTGGTGTGAGTCGATCCTCGGCGTGAAAGACGAGCCGGTGAAGGGAAAAGAGGTTCCTCTGGAATGCACTGAGACATCTGGGGGACTCTTGGAATGGTGGCACGACCCTGGAGTTCCTCTCGCCGTTCCTGTTGAGAGGGCCTCCTCTTGAGATGCTTCGGGAATGCCGGGAACTCTTTCCCGACGAAGCAGGGAAAGGATCCCTCATCTCGAGCTACGAGGCGGAAACGGGGCTCCTCTGGATGTGGGCGGGACCCTCGTGATTCCTCTCGAGTGGAGACGGGTATGTCGGGGAACTTCTTGATTTGCACCAAGGGTGTGAAGGACCCTTTCGAAGGTCCAGAGGTGAGGTGTGATCAGCCTCGAGACGCCTCAGCGGAAATGGGCCTCATCTCGCCTGGAGGGGAGAACCTCTTGGATTTTCTCGAGTTGCGGCAGGTCTTCTCGAGTTACGACGGGGACCTCAGGGACCCGCTCTGGTGGCCTCAGGAAAGGCCAGTCCCCATGCGAGTTGCTAGGGGACCTCTCGGGATTCCTCTCCCGTCCATGCCGGGGCCTCAGTCCTTGTGTGGAGTCGGGGCCGGAACCTGAGGA
The DNA here is from genome assembly GCF_023091745.1 of Budorcas taxicolor. NCBI lineage: Eukaryota > Metazoa > Chordata > Mammalia > Artiodactyla > Bovidae > Budorcas > Budorcas taxicolor. The sequence continues at coordinate 1,065,805 of NW_026292750.1, read as the reverse complement.
TTCCTCTCCAGTGTTGCCATGGATCTTGGGGTGCTTCTGAGTCTCCCCAGGGGAGTCAGGCCTCGTCTCGAGTGGGGGCATGCACGTGCGCTTTCCTTCCGAGCTGCAGCAGTAGTGTCACGCTTCCTGTCACGTGGATCAAGGGATCTGTGGCTTTCCCTCGAGGCTGTCCCTCGAGGCTTTCCCACGAGGCTTACCCACAGGGCTGTGCCACGTGCCACCTTGGTGTGTGTCGATCCTCGGCGTGAAAGACTAGCCGGTGAAGGGAAAAGAGGTTCCTCTGGAATGGACTGAGACATCTGGGGGACTCTTGGTATGGTGGCACGACCCTGGAGTTCCTCTCGCCATTCCTGTTGAGAGGGCCTCCTCTTGAAACGCGACGGGAACGCCAGGAACTCTTTCCCGACGAAGCAGGGAAAGGATCCCTCATCTCGAGCTACGAGGCGGAAACGGGGCTCCTCTGGATGTGGGCGGGACCCTCGTGATTCCTCTCGAGTGGAGACGGGTATGTCGGGGAACTTCTTGATTTGCACCAAGGGTGTGAAGGACCCTTTCGAAGTTCCAGAGGTGAGGTGTGATCAGCCTCGAGACGCCTCAGCGGAAATGGGCCTCATCTCGCCTGGAGGGGAGAACCTCCTGGATTTTCTCGAGTTGCGGCAGGTCTTCTCGAGATACGACGGGGACCACAGGGACCCGCTCTGGTGGCCTCAGGAAAGGCCAGTCCCCATGCGAGTTGCTAGGGGACCTCTCGGGATTCCTCTCCCGTCCATGCCGGGGCCTCAGTCCTTGTGTGGAGTCGGGGCCGGAACCTGAGGATTCCTCTCCAGTGTTGCCATGGATCTTGGGGTGCTTCTGAGTCTCCCCAGGGGAGTCAGGCCTCGTCTCGAGTGGGGGCATGCACGTGCGCTTACCTCCCGAACTGCAGCAGTAGTGTCACGCTTCCTGTCACGTGGATCAAGGGATCTGTGGCTTTCCCTCGAGGCTGTCCCTCGAGGCTTTCCCACGAGGCTTTCCCACAGGGCTGTGCCACGTGCCACCTTGGTGTGAGTCGATCCTCGGCGTGAAAGACGTGCCGGTGAAGGGAAAAGAGGTTCCTCTGGAATGGACTGAGACATCTGGGGGACTCTTGGAATGGTGGCACGACCCTGGAGTTCCTCTCGCCGTTCCTGTTGAGAGGGCCTCCTCTTGAGATGCTTCGGGAATGCCGGGAACTCTTTCCCGAAGAAGCAGGGAAAGGATCCCTCATCTCGAGCTACGAGGCGGAAACGGGGCTCCTCTGGATGTGGGCGGGACCCTCGTGATTCCTCTCGAGTGGAGACGGGTATCTCGGGGAACTTCTTGATTTGCACCAAGGGTGTGAAGGACCCTTTCGAAGGTCCAGAGGTGAGGTGTGATCAGCCTCGAGACGCCTCAGTGGAAATGGGCCTCATCTCGCCTGGAGGGGAGAACCTCTTGGATTTTCTCGAGTTGCGGCAGGTCGTCTCGAGTTACGACGGGGACCTCAGGGACCCGCTCTGGTGGCCTCAGGAAAGGCCAGTCCCCATGGGAGTTGCTAGGGGACCTCTCGGGATTCCTCTCCCGTCCATGCCGGGGCCTCAGTCCTTGTGTGGAGTCGGGGCCGGAACCTGAGGATTCCTCTCCAGTGTTGCCATGGATCTTGGGGTGCTTCTGAGTCTCCCCAGGGGAGTCAGGCCTCGTCTCGAGTGGGGGCATGCACGTGCGCTTACCTCCCGAGCTACAGCAGTAGTGTCACGCTTCCTGTCACGTGGATCAAGGGATCTGTGGCTTTCCCTCGAGGCTGTCCCTCGAGGCTTTCCCACGAGGCTTTGCCACAGGGCTGTGCCACGTGCCACCTTGGTGTGAGTCGATCCTCGGCGTGAAAGACGTGCCGGTGAAGGGAAAAGAGGTTCCTCTGGAATGGACTGAGACATCTGGGGGACTCTTGGAATGGTGGCACGACCCTGGAGTTCCTCTCGCCGTTCCTGTTGAGAGGGCCTCCTCTTGAGATGCGACGGGAACGCCGGGAACTCTTTCCCGACGAAGCAGGGAAAGGATCCCTCATCTCGAGCTACGAGGCGGAAACGGGGCTCCTCTGGATGTGGGCGGGACCCTCGTGATTCCTCTCGAGTGGAGACGGGTATGTCGGGGAACTTCTTGATTTGCACCAAGGATGTGAAGTATCCTTTCGAAGTTCCAGAGGTGAGGTGTGATCAGCCTCGAGATGCCTCAGCGGAAATGGGCCTCATCTCGCCTGGAGGGGAGAACCTCCTGGATTTTCTCGAGTTGCGGCAGGTCTTCTCGAGATACGACGGGGACCACAGGGACCCGCTCTGGTGGCCTCAGGAAAGGCCAGTCCCCATGCGAGTTTGTGGGGACCTCTCGGGATTCCTCTCCCGTCCATGCCGGGGCCTCAGTCCTTGTGCGGAGTCGGGCCCGGAACCTGAGGATTCCTCTCCAGTGTTGCCGTGGATCTTGGGGTGCTTCTGAGTCTCCCCAGGGGAGTCAGGCCTCGTCTCGAGTGGGGGCATGCACGTGCACTTTCCTCCCGAGCTACAGCAGTAGTGTCACGCTTCCTGTCACGTGGATCGAGGGATCTGTGGCTTTCCCTCGAGGCTGTCCCTCGAGGCTTTCCCACGAGGCTTTCCCACAGGGCTGTGCCACGTGCCACCTTGGTGTGAGTCGATCCTCGGCGTGAAAGACGAGCCGGTGAAGGGAAAAGAGGTTCCTCTGGAATGGACTGAGACATCTGGGGGACTCTTGGAATGGTGGCACGACCCTGGAGTTCCTCTCGCCGTTCCTGTTGAGAGGGCCTCCTCTTGAGATGCGACGGGAACGCTGGGAACTCTTTCCCGACGAAGCAGGGAAAGGATCCCTCATCTCGAGCTACGAGGCGGAAACGGGGCTCCTCTGGATGTGGGCGGGACCCTCGTGATTCCTTTCGAGTGGAGACGGGTATGTCGGGGAACTTCTTGATTTGCACCAAGGGTGTGAAGGACCCTTTCAAAGTTCCAGAGGTGAGGTGTGATCAGCCTCGAGACGCCTCAGCGGAAATGGGCCTCATCTCGCCTGGAGGGGAGAACCTCCTGGATTTTCTCGAGTTGCGGCAGGTCTTCTCGAGTTACGACGGGGACCTCAGGGACCCGCTCTGGTGGCCTCAGGAAAGGCCAGTCCCCATGCGAGTTGCTAGGGGACCTCTCGGGATTCCTCTCCCGTCCATGCCGGGGCCTCAGTCCTTGTGTGGAGTCGGGGCCGGAACCTGAGGATTCCTCTCCAGTGTTGCCATGGATCTTGGGGTGCTTCTGAGTCTCCCCAGGGGAGTCAGGCCTCGTTTCGAGTGGGGGCATGCACGTGCGCTTTCCTCCCGAGCTGCAGCAGTAGTGTCACGCTTCCTGTCACGTCTATCAAGGGATCTGTGGCTTTCCCTCGAGGCTGTCCCTCGAGGCTTTCCCACGAGGCTTTCCCACAGGGCTGTGCCACGTGCCACCTTGCTGTGAGTCGATCCTCGGCGTGAAAGACGAGCCGGTGAAGGGAAAAGAGGTTCCTCTGGAATGGACTGAGACATCTGGGGGACTCTTGGAATGGTGGCACGACCCTGGAGTTCCTCTCGCCGTTCCTGTTGAGAGGGCCTCCTCTTGAGATGCGACGGGAACGCCGGGAACTCTTTCCCGACGAAGCAGGGAAAGGATCCCTCATCTCGAGCTACGAGGCGGAAACGGGGCTCCTCTGGATGTGGGCGGGACCCTCGTGATTCCTCTCGAGTGGAGACGGCTAGGTCGGGGAACTTCTTGATTTGCACCAAGGGTGTGAAGGATCCTTTCGAAGTTCCAGAGGTGAGGTGTGATCAGCCTCGAGATGCCTCAGCGGAAATGGGCCTCATCTCGCCTGGAGGGGAGAACCTCCTGGATTTTCTCGAGTTGCGGCAGGTCTTCTCGAGATACGACGGGGACCACAGGGACCCGCTCTGGTGGCCTCAGGAAAGGCCAGTCCCCATGCGAGTTGCTAGGGGACCTCTCGGGATTCCTCTCCCGTTCATGCCGGGGCCTCAGTCCTTGTGTGGAGTCGGGGCCGGAACCTGAGGATTCCTCTCCAGTGTTGCCATGGATCTTGGGGTGCTTCTGAGTCTCCCCAGGGGAGTCAGGCCTCGTCTCGAGTGGGGGCATGCACGTGCGCTTTCCTCCCGAGCTGCAGCAGTAGTGTCACGCTTCCTGTCACGTGGATCAAGGGATCTGTGGCTTTCCCTCGAGGCTGTCCCTCGAGGCTTTCCCACGAGGCTTTCCCACAGGGCTGTGCCACGTGCCACCTTGGTGTGAGTCGATCCTCGGCGTGAAAGACGAGCCGGTGAAGGGAAAAGAGGTTCCTCTGGAATGGACTGAGACATCTGGGGGACTCTTGGAATGGTGGCACGACCCTGGAGTTCCTCTCGCCGTTCCTGTTGAGAGGGCCTCCTCTTGAGATGCTTCGGGAATGCCGGGAACTCTTTCCCGACGAAGCAGGGAAAGGATCCCTCATCTCGATCTACGAGGCGGAAACGGGGCTCCTCTGGATGTGGGCGGGACCCTCGTGATTCCTCTCGAGTGGAGACGGGTATGTCGGGGAACTTCTTGATTTGCACCAAGGGTGTGAAGGACCCTTTCGAAGGTCCAGAGGTGAGGTGTGATCAGCCTCGAGACGCCTCAGCGGAAATGGGCCTCATCTCGCCTGGAGGGGAGAACCTCTTGGATTTTCTCGAGTTGCGGCAGGTCGTCTCGAGTTACGACGGGGACCTCAGGGACCCGCTCTGGTGGCCTCAGGAAAGGCCAGTCCCCATGCGAGTTGCTAGGGGACCTCTCGGGATTCCTCTCCCGTCCATGCCGGGGCCTCAGTCCTTGTGTGGAGTCGGGGCCGGAACCTGAGGATTCCTCTCCAGTGTTGCCATGGATCTTGGGGTGCTTCTGAGTCTCCCCAGGGGAGTCAGGCCTCGTCTCGAGTGGGGGCATGCACGTGCGCTTACCTCCCGAGCTGCAGCAGTAGTGTCACGCTTCCTGTCACGTGGATCAAGGGATCTGTGGCTTTCCCTCGAGGCTGTCCCTCGAGGCTTTCCCACGAGGCTTTGCCACAGGGCTGTGCCACGTGCCACCTTGGTGTGAGTCGATCCTCGGCGTGAAAGACGAGCCGGTGAAGGGAAAAGAGGTTCCTCTGGAATGGACTGAGACATCTGGGGCACTTTTGGAATGGTGGCACGACCCTGGAGTTCCTCTCGCCGTTCCTGTTGAGAGGGCCTCCTCTTGAGATGCGACGGGAACGCCGGGAACTCTTTCCCGACGAAGCAGGGAAAGGATCCCTCATCTCGAGCTACGAGGCGGAAACGGGGCTCCTCTGGATGTGGGCGGGACCCTCGTGATTCCTCTCGAGTGGAGACGGGTATGTCGGGGAACTTCTTGATTTGCACCAAGGATGTGAAGGATCCTTTCGAAGTTCCAGAGGTGAGGTGTGATCAGCCTCGAGATGCCTCAGCGGAAATGGGCCTCATCTCGCCTGGAGGGGAGAACCTCCTGGATTTTCTCGAGTTGCGGCAGGTCTTCTCGAGATACGACGGGGACCACAGGGACCCGCTCTGGTGGCCTCAGGAAAGGCCAGTCCCCATGCGAGTTTGTGGGGACCTCTCGGGATTCCTCTCCCGTCCATGCCGGGGCCTCAGTCCTTGTGCGGAGTCGGGCCCGGAACCTGAGGATTCCTCTCCAGTGTTGCCGTGGATCTTGGGGTGCTTCTGAGTCTCCCCAGGGGAGTCAGGCCTCGTCTCGAGTGGGGGCATGCACGTGCACTTTCCTCCCGAGCTACAGCAGTAGTGTCACGCTTCCTGTCACGTGGATCAAGGGATCTGTGGCTTTCCCTCGAGGCTGTCCCTCGAGGCTTTCCCACGAGGCTTTCCCACAGGGCTGTGCCACGTGCCACCTTGGTGTGAGTCGATCCTCGGCGTGAAAGACGAGCCGGTGAAGGGAAAAGAGGTTCCTCTGGAATGGACTGAGACATCTGGGGGACTCTTGGAATGGTGGCACGACCCTGGAGTTCCTCTCGCCGTTCCTGTTGAGAGGGCCTCCTCTTGAGATGCGACCGGAACGCTGGGAACTCTTTCCCGACGAAGCAGGGAAAGGATCCCTCATCTCGAGCTACGAGGCGGAAACGGGGCTCCTCTGGATGTGGGCGGGACCCTCGTGATTCCTTTCGAGTGGAGACGGGTATGTCGGGGAACTTCTTGATTTGCACCAAGGGTGTGAAGGACCCTTTCAAAGTTCCAGAGGTGAGGTGTGATCAGCCTCGAGACGCCTCAGCGGAAATGGGCCTCATCTCGCCTGGAGGGGAGAACCTCCTGGATTTTCTCGAGTTGCGGCAGGTCTTCTCGAGTTGCGACGGGGACCTCAGGGACCCGCTCTGGTGGCCTCAGGAAAGGCCAGTCCCCATGCGAGTTGCTAGGGGACCTCTCGGGATTCCTCTCCCGTCCATGCCGGGGCCTCAGTCCTTGTGTGGAGTCGGGGCCGGAACCTGAGGATTCCTCTCCAGTGTTGCCATGGATCTTGGGGTGCTTCTGAGTCTCCCCAGGGGAGTCAGGCCTCGTTTCGAGTGGGGGCATGCACGTGCGCTTTCCTCCCGAGCTGCAGCAGTAGTGTCACGCTTCCTGTCACGTCTATCAAGGGATCTGTGGCTTTCCCTCGAGGCTGTCCCTCGAGGCTTTCCCACGAGGCTTTCCCACAGGGCTGTGCCACGTGCCACCTTGCTGTGAGTCGATCCTCGGCGTGAAAGACGAGCCAGTGAAGGGAAAAGAGGTTCCTCTGGAATGGACTGAGACATCTGGGGGACTCTTGGAATGGTGGCACGACCCTGGAGTTCCTCTCGCCGTTCCTGTTGAGAGGGCCTCCTCTTGAGATGCGACGGGAACGCCGGGAACTCTTTCCCGACGAAGCAGGGAAAGGATCCTTCATCTCGAGCTACGAGGCGGAAACGGGGCTCCTCTGGATGTGGGCGGGACCCTCGTGATTCCTCTCGAGTGGAGACGGCTAGGTCGGGGAACTTCTTGATTTGCACCAAGGGTGTGAAGGATCCTTTCGAAGTTCCAGAGGTGAGGTGTGATCAGCCTCGAGATGCCTCAGCGGAAATGGGCCTCATCTCGCCTGGAGGGGAGAACCTCCTGGATTTTCTCGAGTTGCGGCAGGTCTTCTCGAGATACGACGGGGACCACAGGGACCCGCTCTGGTGGCCTCAGGAAAGGCCAGTCCCCATGCGAGTTGCTAGGGGACCTCTCGGGATTCCTCTCCCGTTCATGCCGGGGCCTCAGTCCTTGTGTGGAGTCGGGGCCGGAACCTGAGGATTCCTCTCCAGTGTTGCCATGGATCTTGGGGTGCTTCTGAGTCTCCCCAGGGGAGTCAGGCCTCGTCTCGAGTGGGGGCATGCACGTGCGCTTTCCTCCCGAGCTGCAGCAGTAGTGTCACGCTTCCTGTCACGTGGATCAAGGGATCTGTGGCTTTCCCTCGAGGCTGTCCCTCGAGGCTTTCCCACGAGGCTTTCCCACAGGGCTGTGCCACGTGCCACCTTGGTGTGAGTCGATCCTCGGCGTGAAAGACGAGCCGGTGAAGGGAAAAGAGGTTCCTCTGGAATGGACTGAGACATCTGGGGGACTCTTGGAATGGTGGCACGACCCTGGAGTTCCTCTCGCCGTTCCTGTTGAGAGGGCCTCCTCTTGAGATGCGACGGGAACGCTGGGAACTCTTTCCCGACGAAGCAGGGAAAGGATCCCTCATCTCGAGCTACGAGGCGGAAACGGGGCTCCTCTGGATGTGGGCGGGACCCTCGTGATTCCTTTCGAGTGGAGACGGGTATGTCGGGGAACTTCTTGATTTGCACCAAGGGTGTGAAGGACCCTTTCAAAGTTCCAGAGGTGAGGTGTGATCAGCCTCGAGACGCCTCAGCGGAAATGGGCCTCATCTCGCCTGGAGGGGAGAACCTCCTGGATTTTCTCGAGTTGCGGCAGGTCTTCTCGAGTTACGACGGGGACCTCAGGGACCCGCTCTGGTGGCCTCAGGAAAGGCCAGTCCCCATGCGAGTTGCTAGGGGACCTCTCGGGATTCCTCTCCCGTCCATGCCGGGGCCTCAGTCCTTGTGTGGAGTCGGGGCCGGAACCTGAGGATTCCTCTCCAGTGTTGCCATGGATCTTGGGGTGCTTCTGAGTCTCCCCAGGGGAGTCAGGCCTCGTTTCGAGTGGGGGCATGCACGTGCGCTTTCCTCCCGAGCTGCAGCAGTAGTGTCACGCTTCCTGTCACGTCTATCAAGGGATCTGTGGCTTTCCCTCGAGGCTGTCCCTCGAGGCTTTCCCACGAGGCTTTCCCACAGGGCTGTGCCACGTGCCACCTTGCTGTGAGTCGATCCTCGGCGTGAAAGACGAGCCGGTGAAGGGAAAAGAGGTTCCTCTGGAATGGACTGAGACATCTGGGGGACTCTTGGAATGGTGGCACGACCCTGGAGTTCCTCTCGCCGTTCCTGTTGAGAGGGCCTCCTCTTGAGATGCGACGGGAACGCCGGGAACTCTTTCCCGACGAAGCAGGGAAAGGATCCCTCATCTCGAGCTACGAGGCGGAAACGGGGCTCCTCTGGATGTGGGCGGGACCCTCGTGATTCCTCTCGAGTGGAGACGGCTAGGTCGGGGAACTTCTTGATTTGCACCAAGGGTGTGAAGGATCCTTTCGAAGTTCCAGAGGTGAGGTGTGATCAGCCTCGAGATGCCTCAGCGGAAATGGGCCTCATCTCGCCTGGAGGGGAGAACCTCCTGGATTTTCTCGAGTTGCGGCAGGTCTTCTCGAGATACGACGGGGACCACAGGGACCCGCTCTGATGGCCTCAGGAAAGGCCAGTCCCCATGCGAGTTGCTAGGGGACCTCTCGGGATTCCTCTCCCGTTCATGCCGGGGCCTCAGTCCTTGTGTGGAGTCGGGGCCGGAACCTGAGGATTCCTCTCCAGTGTTGCCATGGATCTTGGGGTGCTTCTGAGTCTCCCCAGGGGAGTCAGGCCTCGTCTCGAGTGGGGGCATGCACGTGCGCTTTCCTCCCGAGCTGCAGCAGTAGTGTCACGGTTCCTGTCACGTGGATCAAGGGATCTGTGGCTTTCCCTCGAGGCTGTCCCTCGAGGCTTTCCCACGAGGCTTTCCCACAGGGCTGTGCCACGTGCCACCTTGGTGTGAGTCGATCCTCGGCGTGAAAGACGAGCCGGTGAAGGGAAAAGAGGTTCCTCTGGAATGGACTGAGACATCTGGGGGACTCTTGGAATGGTGGCACGACCCTGGAGTTCCTCTCGCCGTTCCTGTTGAGAGGGCCTCCTCTTCAGATGCTTCGGGAATGCCGGGAACTCTTTCCCGACGAAGTAGCGAAAGGATCCCTCATCTCGAGCTACGAGGCGGAAACGGGGCTCCTCTGGATGTGGGCGGGACCCTCGTGATTCTCTCGAGTGGAGACGGGTATGTCGGGGAACTTCTTGATTTGCACCAAGGGTGTGAAGGACCCTTTCGAAGGTCCAGAGGTGAGGTGTGATCAGCCTCGAGACGCCTCAGCGGAAATGGGCCTCATCTCGCCTGGAGGGGAGAACCTCTTGGATTTTTTCGAGTTGCGGCAGGTCTTCTCGAGTTACGACGGGGACCTCAGGGACCCGCTCTGGTGGCCTCAGGAAAGGCCAGTCCCCATGCGAGTTGCTAGGGGACCTCTCGGGATTCCTCTCCCGTCCATGCCGGGGCCTCAGTCCTTGTGTGGAGTCGGGGCCGGAACCTGAGGATTCCTCTCCAGTGTTGCCATGGATCTTGGGGTGCTTCTGAGTCTCCCCAGGGGAGTCAGGCCACGTCTCGAGTGGGGGCATGCACGTGCGCTTACCTCCCGAGCTGCAGCAGTAGTGTCACGCTTCCTGTCACGTGGATCAAGGGATCTGTGGCTTTCCCTCGAGGCTGTCCCTCGAGGCTTTCCCACGAGGCTTTCCCAGAGGGCTGTGCCACGTGCCACCTTGGTGTGAGTCGATCCTCGGCGTGAAAGAGGAGCCGGTGAAGGGAAAAGAGGTTCCTCTGGAATGGACTGAGACATCTGGGGGACTCTTGGAATGGTGGCACGACCCTGGAGTTCCTCTCGCCGTTCCTGTTGAGAGGGCCTCCTCTTGAGATGCGACGGGAACGCTGGGAACTCTTTCCCGACGAAGCAGGGAAAGGATCCCTCATCTCGAGCTACGAGGCGGAAACAGGGCTCCTCTGGATGTGGGCGGGACCCTCGTGATTCCTTTCGAGTGGAGACGGGTATGTCGGGGAACTTCTTGATTTGTACCAAGGGTGTGAAGGACCCTTTCAAAGTTCCAGAGGTGAGGTGTGATCAGCCTCGAGACGCCTCAGCGGAAATGGGCCTCATCTCGCCTGGAGGGGAGAACCTCCTGGATTTTCTCGAGTTGCGGCAGGTCTTCTCGAGATACGACGGGGACCACAGGGACCCGCTCTGGTGGCCTCAGGAAAGGCCAGTCCCCATGCGAGTTGCTAGGGGACCTCTCGGGATTCCTCTCCCGTCCATGCCGAGGCCTCAGTCCTTGTGTGGAGTCGGGGCCGGAACCTGAGGATTCCTCTCCAGTGTTTCCATGGATCTTGGGGTGCTTCTGAGTCTCCCCAGGGGAGTCAGGCCTCGTCTCTTTTGGGGGCATGCGCGTGCGCTTTCCTCCCGAGCTGCAGCAGTAGTGTCACGCTTCCTGTCACGTGGATCAAGGGATCTGTGGCTTTCCCTCGAGGCTGTCCCTCGAGGCTTTCCCACGAGGCTTTCCCACAGGGCTGTGCCACGTGCCACCTTGGTGTGAGTCGATCCTCGGCGTGAAAGACGAGCCGGTGAAGGGAAAAGAGGTTCCTCTGGAATGGACTGAGACATCTGGGGGACTCTTGGAATGGTGGCACGACCCTGGAGTTCCTCTCGCCGTTCCTGTTGAGAGGGCCTCTTCTTGAGATGCTTCGGGAATTCCGGGAACTCTTTCCCGACGAAGCAGCGAAAGGATCCCTCATCTCGAGCTACGAGGCGGAAACGGGGCTCCTCTGGATGTGGGCGGGACCCTCGTGATTCCTCTCGAGTGGAGACGGCTAGGTCGGGGAACTTCTTGATTTGCACCAAGGGTGTGAAGGATCCTTTCGAAGTTCCAGAGGTGAGGTGTGATCAGCCTCGAGATGCCTCAGCGGAAATGGGCCTCATCTCGCCTGGAGTGGAGAACCTCCTGGATTTTCTCGAGTTGCGGCAGGTCTTCTCGAGATACGACGGGGACCTCAGGGACCCGCTCTGGTGGCCTCAGGAAAGGCCAGTCCCCATGCGAGTTGCTAGGGGACCTCTCGGGATTCCTCTCCCGTCCATGCCGGGGCCTCAGTCCTTGTGTGGAGTCGGGGCCGGAACCTGAGGATTCCTCTCCAGTGTTGCCATGGATCTTGGGGTGCTTCTGAGTCTCCCCAGGGGAGTCAGGCCTCGTCTCGAGTGGGGGCATGCACGTGCGCTTTCCTCCCGAGCTGCAGCAGTAGTGTCACGCTTCCTGTCACGTGGATCAAGGGATCTGTGGCTTTCCCTCGAGGCTGTCCCTCGAGGCTTTCCCACGAGGCTTTCCCACAGGGCTGTGCCACGAGCCACCTTGCTGTGAGTCGATCCTCGGCGTGAAAGACGAGCCGGTGAAGGGAAAAGAGGTTCCTCTGGAATGGACTGAGACATCTGGGGGACTCTTGGAATGGTGGCACGACCCTGGAGTTCCTCTCGCCGTTCCTGTTGAGAGGGCCTCCTCTTGAGATGCGACGGGAACGCCGGGAACTCTTTCCCGACGAAGCAGGGAAAGGATCCCTCATCTCGAGCTACGAGGCGGAAACGGGGCTCCTCTGGATGTGGGCGGGACCCTCGTGATTCCTCTCGAGTGGAGACGGCTAGGTCGGGGAACTTCTTGATTTGCACCAAGGGTATGAAGGATACTTTCGAAGTTCCAGAGGTGAGGTGTGATCAGCCTCGAGATGCCTCAGCGGAAATGGGCCTCATCTCGCCTGGAGGGGAGAACCTCCTGGATTTTCTCGAGTTGCGGCAGGTCTTCTCGAGATACGACGGGGACCACAGGGACCCCCTCTGGTGGCCTCAGGAAAGGCCAGTCCCCATGCGAGTTGCTAGGGGACCTCTCGGGATTCCTCTCCCGTCCATGCCGGGGCCTCAGTCCTTGTGTGGAGTCGGGGCCGGAACCTGAGGATTCCTCTCCAGTGTTGCCATGGATCTTGGGGTGCTTCTGAGTCTCCCCAGGGGAGTCAGGCCTCGTCTCGAGTGGGGGCATGCACGTGCGCTTTCCTTCCGAGCTGCAGCAGTAGTGTCACGCTTCCTGTCACGTGGATCAAGGGATCTGTGGCTTTCCCTCGAGGCTGTCCCTCGAGGCTTTCCCACGAGGCTTTCCCACAGGGCTGTGCCACGTGCCACCTTGGTGTGAGTCGATACTCGGTGTGAAAGACGAGCCGGTGAAGGGAAAAGAGGTTCCTCTGGAATGGACTGAGACATCTGGGGGACTCTTGGAATGGTGGCACGACCCTGGAGTTCCTCTCGCCATTCCTGTTGAGAGGGCCTCCTCTAGAAATGCGACGGGAACGCCAGGAACTCTTTCCCGACGAAGCAGGGAAAGGATCCCTCATCTCGAGCTCCGAGGCGGAAACGGGGCTCCTCTGGATGTGGGCGGGACCCTCGTGATTCCTCTCGAGTGGAGACGGGTATGTCGGGGAACTTCTTGATTTGCACCAAGGGTGTGAAGGACCCTTTCGAAGGTCCAGAGGTGAGGTGTGATCAGCCTCGAGACGCCTCAGCGGAAATGGGCCTCATCTCGCCTGGAGGGGAGAACCTCTTGGATTTTCTCGAGTTGCGGCAGGTCTTCTCGAGTTACGACGGGGACCTCAGGGACCCGCTCTGGTGGCCTCAGGAAAGGCCAGTCCCCATGCGAGTTGCTAGGGGACCTCTCGGGATTCCTCTCCCGTCCATACCGGGGCCTCAGTCCTTGTGTGGAGTCGGGGCCGGAACCTGAGGATTCCTCTCCAGTGTTGCCATGGATCTTGGGGTGCTTCTGAGTCTCCCCAGGGGAGTCAGGCCTCGTCTCTTTTGGGGGCATGCACGTGCGCTTTCCTCCCGAGCTGCAGCAGTGGTGTCACGCTTCCTGTCACGTGGATCAAGGGATCTGTGGCTTTCCCTCGAGGCTGTCCCTCGAGGCTTTCCCACGAGGCTTTCCCACAGGGCTGTGCCACGTGCCACCTTGGTGTGAGTCGATCCTCGGCGTGAAAGACGAGCCGGTGAAGGGAATAGAGGTTCCTCTGGAATGGACTGAGACATCTGGGGGACTCTTGGAATGGTGGCACGACCCTGGAGTTCCTCTCGCCGTTCCTGTTGAGAGGGCCTCCTCTTGAGATGCTTCGGGACTGCCGGGAACTCTTTCCCGACGAAGCAGCGAAAGGATCCCTCATCTCGAGCTACGAGGCGGAAACGGGGCTCCTCTGGATGTGGGCGGGACCCTCGTGATTCCTCTCGAGTGGAGACGGGTATGTCGGGGAACTTCTTGATTTGCACCAAGGGTGTGAAGGACCCTTTCGAAGGTCCAGAGGTGAGGTGTGATCAGCCTCGAGACGCCTCAGCGGAAATGGGCCTCATCTCGCCTGGAGGGGAGAACCTCTTGGATATTTTCGAGTTGCGGCAGGTCTTCTCGAGTTACGAAGGGGACCTCAGGGACCCGCTCTGGTGGCCTCAGGAAAGGCCAGTCCCCATGCGAGTTGCTAGGGGACCTCTCGGGATTCCTCTCCCGTCCATGCCGGGGCCTCAGTCCTTGTGTGGAGTCGGGGCCGGAACCTGAGGATTCCTCTCCAGTGTTGCCATGGATCTTGGGGTGCTTCTGAGTCTCCCCAGGGGAGTCAGGCCACGTCTCGAGTGGGGGCATGCACGTGCGCTTACCTCCCGAGCTGCAGCAGTAGTGTCACGCTTCCTGTCACGTGGATCAAGGGATCTGTGGCTTTCCCTCGAGGCTGTCCCTCGAGGCTTTCCCACGAGGCTTTCCACAGGGCTGTGCCACGTGCCACCTTGGTGTGAGTCGATCCTCGGCGTGAAAGAGGAGCCGGTGAAGGGAAAAGAGGTTCCTCTGGAATGGACTGAGACATCTGGGGGACTCTTGGAATGGTGGCACGACCCTGGAGTTCCTCTCGCCGTTCCTGTTGAGAGGGCCTCCTCTTGAGATGCTTCGGGAATGCCGGGAACTCTTTCCCGAAAAAGCAGGGAAAGGATCCCTCATCTCGAGCTACGAGGCGGAAACGGGGCTCCTCTGGATGTGGGCGGGACCCTCGTGATTCCTCTCGAGTGGAGACGGGTATGTCGGGAAACTTCTTGATTTGCACCAAGGGTGTGAAGGACCCTTTCGAAGGTCCAGAGGTGAGGTGTGATCAGCCTCGAGACGCCTCAGCGGAAATGGGCCTCATCTCGCCTGGAGGGGAGAACCTCTTGGATTTTTTCGAGTTGCGGCAGGTCTTCTCGAGTTACGACGGGGACCTCAGGGACCCGCTCTGGTGGCCTCAGGAAAGGCCAGTCCCCATGCGAGTTGCTAGGGGACCTCTCGGGATTCCTCTCCCGTCCATGCCGGGGCCTCAGTCCTTGTGTGGAGTCGGGGCCGGAACCTGAGGATTCCCCTCCAGTGTTGCCATGGATCTTGGGGTGCTTCTGAGTCTCCCCAGGGGAGTCAGGCCCCGTCTCGAGTGGGGGCATGCACGTGCGCTTACCTCCCGAGCTGCAGCAGTAGTGTCACGCTTCCTGTCACGTGGATCAAGGGATCTGTGGCTTTCCCTCGAGGCTGTCCCTCGAGGCTTTCCCACGAGGCTTTCCCACAGGGCTGTGCCACGTGCCACCTTGGTGTGAGTCGATCCTCGGCGTGAAAGACGAGCCGGTGAAGGGAAAAGAGGTTCCTCTGGAATGGACTGAGACATCTGGGGGACTCTTGGAATGGTGGCACGACCCTGGAGTTCCTCTCGCCGTTCCTGTTGAGAGGGCCTCCTCTTGAGATGCGACGGGAACGCCGGGAACTCTTTCCCGACGAAGCAGGGAAAGGATCCCTCATCTCGAGCTACGAGGCGGAAACGGGGCTCCTCTGGATGTGGGCGGGACCCTCGTGATTCCTCTCGAGTGGAGACGGGTATGTCGGGGAACTTCTTGATTTGCACCAAGGGTGTGAAGGACCCTTTCGAAGGTCCAGAGGTGAGGTGTGATCAGCCTCGAGACGCCTCAGCGGAAATGGGCCTCATCTCACCTGGAGGGGAGAACCTCTTGGATTTTTTCGAGATGCGGCAGGTCTTCTCGAGTTACGACGGGGACCTCAGGGACCCGCTCTGGTGGCCTCAGGAAAGGCCAGACCCCATGCGAGTTGCTAGGGGACCTCTCGGGATTCCTCTCCCGTCCATGCCGGGGCCTCAGTCCTTGTGTGGAGTCGGGGCCGGAACCTGAGGATTCCTCTCCAGTGTTGCCATGGATCTTGGGGTGCTTCTGAGTCTCCCCAGGGGAGTCAGGCCTCGTCTCTTTTGGGGGCATGCACGTGTGCTTTCCTCCCGAGCTGCAGCAGTAGTGTCACGCTTCCTGTCACGTGGATCAAGGGATCTGTGGCTTTCCCTCGAGGCTGTCCCTCGAGGCTTTCCCACGAGGCTTTCCCACAGGGCTGTGCCACGTGCCACCTTGGTGTGAGTCGATCCTCGGCGTGAAAGACGAGCCGGTGAAGGGAAAAGAGGTTCCTCTGGAATGGACTGAGACATCTGGGGGACTCTTGGAATGGTGGCACGACCCTGGAGTTCCTCTCGCCGTTCCTGTTGAGAGGGCCTGCTCTTGAGATGCTGACGGGAACGCTGGGAACTCTTTCCCGACGAAGCAGGGAAAGGATCCATCATCTCGAGCTACGAGGCGGAAACGGGGCTCCTCTGGATGTGGGCGGGACCCTCGTGATTCCTCTCGAGTGGAGACGGGTATGTCGGGGAACTTCTTGATTTGCACCAAGGGTGTGAAGGACCCCTTCGAAGTTCCAGAGGTGAGGTGTGATCAGCCTCGAGACGCCTCAGCGGAAATGGGCCTCATTTCGCCGGGAGGGGAGAACCTCTTGGATTTTCTCGAGTTGTGGCAGGTCTTCTCGATTTACGACGGGGACCTCAGGGACCGGCTCTGGTGGCCTCAGGAAAGGCCAGTCCCCATGCGAGTTGCTAGGGGACCTCTCGGGATTCCTCTCCCGTCCATGCCGGGGCCTCAGTCCTTGTGTGGAGTCGGGGCCGGAACCTGAGGATTCCTCTCCAGTGTTGCCATGGATCTTGGGGTGCTTCTGAGTCTCCCCAGGGGAGTCAGGCCTCGTCTCGAGTGGGGGCATGCACGTGCGCTTTCCTCCCGAGCTGCAGCAGTAGTGTCACGCTTCCTGTCACGTGGATCAAGGGATCTGTGGCTTTCCCTCGAGGCTGTCCCTCGAGGCTTTCCCACGAGGCTTTCCCACAGGGCTGTGCCACGTGCCACCTTGGTGTGAGTCGATCCTCGGCGTGAAAGACGAGCCGGTGAAGGGAAAAGAGGTTCCTCTGGAATGGACTGAGACATCTGGGGGACTCTTGGAATGGTGGCACGACCCTGGAGTTCCTCTCGCCGTTCCTGTTGAGAGGGCCTCCTCTTGAGTTGCGACGGGAACGCCGGGAACTCTTTCCCGACGAAGCAGGGAAAGGATCCCTCATCTCGAGCTACGAGACGGAAACGGGGCTCCTCTGGATGTGGGCGGGACCCTCGTGATTCCTCTCGAGTGGAGACGGGTATGTCGGGGAACTTCTTGATTTGCACCAAGGGTGTGAAGGACACTTTCAAAGTTCCAGAGGTGAGGTGTGATCAGCCTCGAGACGCCTCAGCGGAAATGGGCCTCATCTCGCCTGGAGGGGAGAACCTCCTGGATTTTCTCCAGTTGCGGCAGGTCTTCTCGAGTTACGACGGGGACCACAGGGACCCGCTCTGGTGGCCTCAGGAAAGGCCAGTCCCCATGCGAGTTGCTAGGGGACCTCTCGGGATTCCTCTCCCGTCCATGCCGGGGCCTCAGTCCTTGTGTGAAGTCGGGGCCGGAACCTGAGGATTCCTCTCCAGTGTTGCCATGGATCTTGGGGTGCTTCTGAGTCTCCCCAGGGGAGTCAGGCCTCGTCTCTTTTGGGGGCATGCACGTGCACTTTCCTCCCGAGCTGCAGCAGTAGTGTCACGCTTCCTGTCACGTGGATCAAGGGATCTGTGGCTTTCCCTCGAGGCTGTCCCTCGAGGCTTTCCCACGAGGCTTTCCCACAGGGCTGTGCCACGTGCCACCTTGGTGTGAGTCGATCCTCGGCGTGAAAGACGAGCCGGTGAAGGGAAAAGAGGTTCCTCTGGAATGGACTGAGACATCTGGGGGACTCTTGGAATGGTGGCACGACCCTGGAGTTCCTCTCGCCGTTCCTGTTGAGAGGGCCTCCTCTTGAGATGCGACGGGAACGCCGGGAACTCTTTCCCAACGAAGCAGGGAAAGGATCCCTCATCTCGAGCTACGAGGCGGAAACGGGGCTCCTCTGGATGTGGGCGGGACCCTCGTGATTCCTCTCGAGTGGAGACGGGTATGTCGGGGAACTTCTTGATTTGCACCAAGGGTGTGAAGGACCCTTTCGAAGGTCCAGAGGTGAGGTGTGATCAGCCTCGAGACGCCTCAGCGGAAATGGGCCTCATCTCACCTGGAGGGGAGAACCTCTTGGATTTTTTCGAGATGCGGCAGGTCTTCTCGAGTTACGACGGGGACCTCAGGGACCCGCTCTGGTGGCCTCAGGAAAGGCCAGACCCCATGCGAGTTGCTAGGGGACCTCTCGGGATTCCTCTCCCGTCCATGCCGGGGCCTCAGTCCTTGTGTGGAGTCGGGGCCGGAACCTGAGGATTCCTCTCCAGTGTTGCCATGGATCTTGGGGTGCTTCTGAGTCTCCCCAGGGGAGTCAGGCCTCGTCTCTTTTGGGGGCATGCACGTGTGCTTTCCTCCCGAGCTGCAGCAGTAGTGTCACGCTTCCTGTCACGTGGATCAAGGGATCTGTGGCTTTCCCTCGAGGCTGTCCCTCGAGGCTTTCCCACGAGGCTTTCCCACAGGGCTGTGCCACGTGCCACCTTGGTGTGAGTCGATCCTCGGCGTGAAAGACGAGCCGGTGAAGGGAAAAGAGGTTCCTCTGGAATGGACTGAGACATCTGGGGGACTCTTGGAATGGTGGCACGACCCTGGAGTTCCTCTCGCCGTTCCTGTTGAGAGGGCCTCCTCTTGAGATGCTGACGGGAACGCTGGGAACTCTTTCCCGACGAAGCAGGGAAAGGATCCATCATCTCGAGCTACGAGGCGGAAACGGGGCTCCTCTGGATGTGGGCGGGACCCTCGTGATTCCTCTCGAGTGGAGACGGGTATGTCGGGGAACTTCTTGATTTGCACCAAGGGTGTGAAGGACCCCTTCGAAGTTCCAGAGGTGAGGTGTGATCAGCCTCGAGACGCCTCAGCGGAAATGGGCCTCATTTCGCCGGGAGGGGAGAACCTTTTGGATTTTCTCGAGTTGCGGCAGGTCTTCTCGATTTACGACGGGGACCTCAGGGACCGGCTCTGGTGGCCTCAGGAAAGGCCAGTCCCCATGCGAGTTGCTAGGGGACCTCTCGGGATTCCTCTCCCGTCCATGCCGGGGCCTCAGTCCTTGTGTGGAGTCGGGGCCGGAACCTGAGGATTCCTCTCCAGTGTTGCCATGGATCTTGGGGTGCTTCTGAGTCTCCCCAGGGGAGTCAGGCCTCGTCTCGAGTGGGGGCATGCACGTGCGCTTTCCTCCCGAGCTGCAGCAGTAGTGTCACGCTTCCTGTCACGTGGATCAAGGGATCTGTGGCTTTCCCTCGAGGCTGTCCCTCGAGGCTTTCCCACGAGGCTTTCCCACAGGGCTGTGCCACGTGCCACCTTGGTGTGAGTCGATCCTCGGCGTGAAAGACGAGCCGGTGAAGGGAAAAGAGGTTCCTCTGGAATGGACTGAGACATCTGGGGGACTCTTGGAATGGTGGCACGACCCTGGAGTTCCTCTCGCCGTTCCTGTTGAGAGGGCCTCCTCTTGAGTTGCGACGGGAACGCCGGGAACTCTTTCCCGACGAAGCAGGGAAAGGATCCCTCATCTCGAGCTACGAGACGGAAACAGGGCTCCTCTGGATGTGGGCGGGACCCTCGTGATTCCTCTCGAGTGGAGACGGGTATGTCGGGGAACTTCTTGATTTGCACCAAGGGTGTGAAGGACACTTTCAAAGTTCCAGAGGTGAGGTGTGATCAGCCTCGAGACGCCTCAGCGGAAATGGGCCTCATCTCGCCTGGAGGGGAGAACCTCCTGGATTTTCTCCAGTTGCGGCAGGTCTTCTCGAGTTACGACGGGGACCACAGGGACCCGCTCTGGTGGCCTCAGGAAAGGCCAGTCCCCATGCGAGTTGCTAGGGGACCTCTCGGGATTCCTCTCCCGTCCATGCCGGGGCCTCAGTCCTTGTGTGAAGTCGGGGCCGGAACCTGAGGATTCCTCTCCAGTGTTGCCATGGATCTTGGGGTGCTTCTGAGTCTCCCCAGGGGAGTCAGGCCTCGTCTCTTTTGGGGGCATGCACGTGCACTTTCCTCCCGAGCTGCAGCAGTAGTGTCACGCTTCCTGTCACGTGGATCAAGGGATCTGTGGCTTTCCCTCGAGGCTGTCCCTCGAGGCTTTCCCACGAGGCTTTCCCACAGGGCTGTGCCACGTGCCACCTTGGTGTGAGTCGATCCTCGGCGTGAAAGACGAGCCGGTGAAGGGAAAAGAGGTTCCTCTGGAATGGACTGAGACATCTGGGGGACTCTTGGAATGGTGGCACGACCCTGGAGTTCCTCTCGCCGTTCCTGTTGAGAGGGCCTCCTCTTGAGATGCGACGGGAACGCCGGGAACTCTTTCCCGACGAAGCAGGGAAAGGGTCCCTCATCTCGAGCTACGAGGCGGAAACGGGGCTCCTCTGGATGTGGGCGGGACCCTCGTGATTCCTCTCGAGTGGAGACGGGTATGTCGGGGAACTTCTTGATTTGCACCAAGGGTGTGAAGGACCCTTTCGAAGTTCCAGAGGGGAGGTGTGATCAGCCTCGAGACGCCTCAGCGGAAATGGGCCTCATCTCGCCTGGAGGGGAGAACCTCCTGGATTTTCTCGAGTTGCGGCAGGTCTTCTCGAGTTACGACGGGGACCTCAGGGACCCGCTCTGGTAGCCTCAGGAAAGGCCAGTCCGCATGCGAGTTGCTAGGGGACCTCTCGGGATTCCTCTCCCGTCCATGCCGGGGCCTCAGTCCTTGTGTGGAGTCGGGGCCGGAACCTGAGGATTCCTCTCCAGTGTTGCCATGGATCTTGGGGTGCTTCTGAGTCTCCCCAGGTGAGTCAGGCCTCGTCTCGAGTGGGGGCATGCACGTGCGCTTTCCTCCCGAGCTGCAGTAGTAGTGTCACGCTTCCTGTCACGTGGATCAAGGGATCTGTGGCTTTCCCTCGAGGCTGTCCCTCTAGGCTTTCCCATGAGGCTTTCCCACAGGGCTGTGCCACGTGCCACCTTGGTGTGAGTCGATCCTCGGCGTGAAAGACGAGCCGGTGAAGGGAAAAGAGGTTCCTCTGGAATGGACTGAGACATCTGGGGGACTCTTGGAATGGTGGCACGACCCTGGAGTTCCTCTCGCCGTTCCTGCAGAGAGGGCCTCCTCTTGAGATGCGACGTGAACGCCGGGAACTCTTTCCCGACGAAGCAGGGAAAGGATCCCTCATCTCGAGGTACGAGGCGGAAACGGGGCTCCTCTGGATGTGGGCGGGACCCTCGTGATTCCTCTCGAGTGGAGACCGCTAGGTCGGGGAACTTCTTGATTTGCACCAAGGGTGTGAAGGACCCTTTCGAAGTTCCAGAGGTGAGGTGTGATCAGCCTCGAGACGCCTCAGCGGAAATGGGCCTCATCTCGCCTGGAGGGGAGAACCTCCTGGATTTTCTCGAGTTGCGGCAGGTCTTCTCGAGTTACGACGGGGACCTCAGGGACCCGCTCTGGTGGCCTCAGGAAAGGCCAGTCCCCATGCGAGTTGCTAGGGGACCTCTCGGGATTCCTCTCCCGTCCATGCCGGGGCCTCAGTCCTTGTGTGGAGTCGGAGCCGGAACCTGAGGATTCCTCTCCAGTGTTGCCATGGATCTTGGGGTGCTTCTGAGTCTCCCCAGGGGAGTCAGGCCTCGTCTCTTTTGGGGGCATGCACGTGCGCTTTCCTCCCGAGCTGCAGCAGTAGTGTCACGCTTCCTGTCACGTGGATCAAGGGATCTGTGGCTTTCCCTCGAGGCTGTCCCTCGAGGCTTTCCCACGAGGCTTTCCCACAGGGCTGTGCCACGTGCCACCTTGGTGTGAGTCGATCCTCGGCGTGAAAGACGAGCCGGTGAAGGGAAAAGAGGTTCCTCTGGAATGGACTGAGACATCTGGGGGACTCTTGGAATGGTGGCACAACCCTGGAGTTCCTCTCGCCGTTCCTGTTGAGAGGGCCTCCTCTTGAGATGCGACGGGAACGCCGGGAACTCTTTCCCGACGAAGCAGGCAAAGGATCCCTCATCTCGAGCTACGAGGCGGAAACGGGGCTCCTCTGGATGTGGGCGGGACCCTCGTGATTCCTCTCGAGTGGAGACGGCTAGGTCGGGGAACTTCTTGATTTGCACCAAGGGTGTGAAGGACCCTTTCGAAGTTCCAGAGGTGAGGTGTGATCAGCCTCGAGACGCCTCAGCGGAAATGGGCCTCATCTCGCCTGGAGGGGAGAACCTCCTGGATTTTCTCGAGTTGCGGCAGGTCTTCTCGAGTTACGACGGGGACCTCAGGGACCCGCTCTGGTGGCCTCAGGAAAGGCCAGTCCCCATGCGAGTTGCTAGGGGACCTCTCGGGATTCCTCTCCCGTCCATGCCGGAGCCTCAGTCCTTGTGTGGAGTCGGGGCCGGAACCTGAGGATTCCTCTCCAGTGTTGCCATGGATCTTGGGGTGCTTCTGAGTCTCCCCAGGGGAGTCAGGCCTCATCTCTTTTGGGGGCATGCACGTGCGCTTTCCTCCCGAGCTGCAGCAGTAGTGTCACGCTTCCTGTCACGTGGATCAAGGGATCTGTGGCTTTCCCTCGAGGCTGTCCCTCGAGGCTTTCCCACGAGGCTTTCCCACAGGGCTGTGCCACGTGCCACCTTGGTGTGAGTCGATCCTCGGCGTGAAAGACGAGCCGGTGAAGGGAAAAGAGGTTCCTCTGGAATGGACTGAGACATCTGGGGGACTCTTGGAATGGT
Organism: Budorcas taxicolor; assembly: GCF_023091745.1. Classification (NCBI taxonomy): domain Eukaryota; kingdom Metazoa; phylum Chordata; class Mammalia; order Artiodactyla; family Bovidae; genus Budorcas; species Budorcas taxicolor. Next base: position 1,043,455 of record NW_026292750.1, on the reverse strand, counting down.
GGCACGACCCTGGAGTTCCTCTCGCCGTTCCTGTTGAGAGGGCCTCCTCTTGAGATGCGACGGGAACGCCGGGAACCCTTTCCCGTCGAAGCAGGGAAAGGATCCCTCATCTCGAGCTACGAGGCGGAAACGGGGCTCCTCTGGATGTGGGCGGGACCCTCGTGATTCTTCTCGAGTGGAGACGGCTAGGTCGGGGAACTTCTTGATTTGCACCAAGGGTGTGAAGGACCCTTTCGAAGTTCCAGAGGTGAGGTGTGATCAGCCTCGAGACGCCTCAGCGGAAATGGGCCTCATCTCGCCTGGAGGGGAGAACCTCCTGGATTTTCTCCAGTTGCGGCAGGTCTTCTCGAGTTACGACGGGGACCTCAGGGACCCGCTCTGGTGGCCTCAGGAAAGGCCAGTCCCCATGCGAGTTGCTAGGGGACCTCTCGGGATTCCTCTCCCGTCCATGCCGGGGCCTCCGTCCTTTGTGGTGTCGGGGCCGGAACCTGAGGATTCCTCTCCAGTGTTGCCATGGATCTTGGGGTGCTTCTGAGTCTCCCCAGGGGAGTCAGGCCTCGTCTCGAGTGGGGGCATGCACGTGCGCTTTCCTCCCGAGCTGCAGCAGTAGTGTCACGCTTCCTGTCATGTGGATCAAGGGATCTGTGGCTTTCCCTCGAGGCTGTCCATCGAGGCTTTCCCACGAGGCTTTCCCACAGGGCTGTGCCACGTGCCACCTTGGTGTGAGTTGATCCTCGGCGTGAAAGACGAGCCGGTGAAGGGAAAAGAGTTTCCTCTGGAATGGACTGAGACATCTGGGGGACTCTTGGAATGGTGGCACGACCCTGGAGTTCCTCTCGCCGTTCCTGTTGAGAGGGCCTCCTCTTGAGATGCGACGGGAACGCCGGGAACTCTTTCCCGACGAAGCAGGGAAAGGATCCCTCATCTCGAGCTACGAGGCGGAAACGGGGCTCCACTGGATGTGGGCGGAACCCTCGTGATTCCTCTCGAGTGGAGACGGGTATGTCGGGGAACTTCTTGATTTGCACCAAGGGTGTGAAGGACCCTTTGGAAGTTCCAGAGGTGAGGTGTGTTCAGCCTCGAGACGCCTCAGCGGAAATGGGCCTCATCTCGCCTGGAGGGGAGAACCTCCTGGATTTTCTCCAGTTGCGGCAGGTCTTCTCGAGTTACGACGGGGACCTCAGGGACCCGCTCTGGTGGCCTCAGGAAAGGCCAGTCCCCATGCGAGTTGCTAGGGGACCTCTCGGGATTCCTCTCCCGTCCATGCCGGGGCCTCAGTCCATGTGTGGAGTCCGGGCCGGAACCTGAGGATTCCTCTCCAGTGTTGCCATGGATCTTGGGGTGCTTCTGAGTCTTCCCAGGGGAGTCAGGCCTCGAATCGAGTGGGGGCATGCACGTGTGCTTTCCTCCCGAGCTGCAGCAGTAGTGTCACGCTTCCTGTCACGTGGATCAAGGGATCTGTGGCTTTCCCTCGAGGCCGTCCCTCGAGGCTTTCCCACGAGGCTTTCCCACAGGGCTGTGCCACGTGCCACCTTGGTGTGAGTCGATCCTCGGCGTGAAAGACGAGCCGGTGAAGGGAAAAGAGGTTCCTCTGGTATGGACTGAGACATCTGGGGGACTCTTGGAATGGTGGCACGACCCTGGAGTTCCTCTCGCCGTTCCTGTTGAGAGGGCCTCCTCTTGAGATGCGACGGGAACGTCGGGAACTCTTTCCCGACGAAGCAGGGAAAGGATCCCTCATCTCGAGCTACGAGGCTGAAACGGGGCTCCTCTGGATGTGGACGGGACCCTCGTGATTCCTCTCGAGTGGAGACGGCTAGGTCGGGGAACTTCTTGATTTGCACCAAGGGTGTGAAGGACCCTTTCGAAATTCCAGAGGTGAGGTGTGATCAGCCTCGAGACGCCTCAGCGGAAATGGGCCTCATCTCGCCTGGAGGGGAGAACCTCCTGGATTTTCTCGAGTTGCGGCAGGTCTTCTCGAGTTACGACGGGGACCTCAGGGACCCGCTCTGGTGGCCTCAGGAAAGGCCAGTCCCCATGCGAGTTGCTAGGGGACCTCTCGGGATTCCTCTCCCGTCCATGCCGGGGCCTCAGTCCTTGTGTGGAGTCGGGGCCGGAACCTGAGGATTCCTCTCCAGTGTTGCCATGGATCTTGGGGTGCTTCTGAGTCTCCCCAGGGGAGTCAGGCCTCGTCTCGAGTGGGGGCATGCACGTGCGCTTTCCTCCCGAGCTGCAGCAGTAGTGTCAGGCTTCCTGTCACGTGGATCAAGGGATCTGTGGCTTTCCCTCGAGGCTGTCCCTCGAGGCTTTCCCACGAGGCTTTCCCACAGGGCTGTGCCACGTGCCACCTTGGTGTGAGTCGATCCTCGGCGTGAAAGACGAGCCGGTGAAGGGAAAAGAGGTTCCTCTGGAATGGACTGAGACATCTGGGGGACTCTTGGAATGGTGGCACGACCCTGGAGTTCCTCTCGCCGTTCCTGTTGAGAGGGCCTCCTCTTGAGATGCGACGGGAACGCCGGGAACTCTTTCCCGACGAAGCAGGGAAAGGATCCCTCATCTCGAGCTACGAGGCGGAAACGGGGCTCCTCTGGATGTGGGCGGGACCCTAGTGATTCCTCTCGAGTGGAGACGGGTATGTCGGGGAACTTCTTGATTTGCACCAAGGGTGTGAAGGACCCTTTGGAAGTTCCAGAGGTGAGGTGTGTTCAGCCTCGAGACGCCTCAGCGGAAATGGGCCTCATCTCGCCTGTAGGGGAGAACCTCCTGGATTTTCTCCAGTTGCGGCAGGTCTTCTCGAGTTACGAAGGGGACCTCAGGGACCCGCTCTGGTGTCCTCAGGAAAGGCCAGTCCCCATGCGAGTTGCTAGGGGACCTCTCGGGATTTCTCTCCCGTCCATGCCGGGGCCTCAGTCCTTGTGTGGAGTCGGGGCCGGAACCTGAGGATTCCTCTCCAGTGTTGCCATGGATCTTGGGGTGCTTCTGAGTCTCCCCAGGGGAGTCAGGCCTCGTCTCGAGTGGGGGCATGCACGTGCGCTTTCCTCCCGAGCTGCAGAAGTAGTTTCACGCTTCCTGTCACGTGGATCAAGGGATCTGTGGCTTTCCCTCTAGGCTGTCCCTCGAGGCTTTCCCACGAGGCTTTCCCACAGGGCTGTGCCACGTGCCACCTTGGTGTGAGTCGATCCTCGGCGTGAAAGACGAGCCGGTGAAGGGAAAAGAGGTTCCTCTGGAATGGACTGAGACATCTGGGGGACTCTTGGAATGGTGGCACGACCCTGGAGTTCCTCTCGCCGTTCCTGTTGAGAGGGCCTCCTCTTGAGATGCGACGGGAACGCCGGGAACTCTTTCCCGACAAAGCAGGGAAAGGATCCCTCATCTCGAGCTACGAGGCGGAAACGGGGCTCCTCTGGATGTGGGCGGGACCCTCGTGATTCCTCTCGAGTGGAGACGGCTAGGTCGGGGAACTTCTTGATTTGCACCAAGGGTGTGAAGGACCCTTTCGAAGTTTCAGAGGTGAGGTGTGATCAGCCTCGAGACGCCTCAGCAGAAATGGGCCTCATCTCGCCTGGAGGGGAGAACCTCCTGGATTTTCTCGAGTTGCGGCAGGTCTTCTCGAGTTACGACGGGGACCTCAGGGACCCGCTCTGGTGGCCTCAGGAAAGGCCAGTCCCCATGCGAGTTGCTAGGGGACCTCTCGGGATTCCTCTCCCGTCCATGCCGGGGCCTCAGTCCTTGTGTGGAGTCGGGGCCGGAACCTGAGGATTCCTCTCCAGTGTTGCCATGGATCTTGGGGTGCTTCTGAGTCTCCCCAGGGGAGTCAGGCCTCGTCTCGAGTGGGGGCATGCACGTGCGCTTTCCTCCCGAGCTGCAGCAGTAGTGTCACGCTTCCTGTCACGTGGATCAAGGGATCTGTGGCTTTCCCTCGAGGCTGTCCCTCGAGGCTTTCCCACGAGGCTTTCCCACAGGGCTGTGCCACGTGCCACCTTGGTGTGAGTCGATCCTCGGCGTGAAAGACGAGCCGGTGAAGGGAAAAGAGGTTCCTCTGGAATGGACTGAGACATCTGGGGGACTCTTGGAATGGTGGCACGACCCTGGAGTTCCTCTCGCCGTTCCTGTTGAGAGGGCCTCCTCTTGAGATGCGACGGGAACGCCGGGAACTCTTTCCCGCCGAAGCAGGGAAAGGATCCCTCATCTCGAGCTACGAGGCGGAAACGGGGCTCCTCTGGATGTGGGCGGGACCCTCGTGATTCCTCTCGAGTGGAGACGGCTAGGTCGGGGAACTTCTTGATTTGCACCAAGGGTGTGAAGGACCCTTTCGAAGTTCCAGAGGTGAGGTGTGATCAGCCTCGAGACGCCTCAGCGGAAATGGGCCTCATCTCGCCTGGAGGGGAGAACCTCCTGGATTTTCTCGAGTTGCGGCAGGTCTTCTCGAGTTACGACGGGGACCTCAGGGACCCGCTCTGGTGGCCTCAGGAAAGGCCAGTCCCCATGCGAGTTGCTAGGGGACCTCTCGGGATTCCTCTCCCGTCCATGCCGGGGCCTCCGTCCTTGTGTGGTGTCGGGGCCGGAACCTGAGGATTCCTCTCCAGTGTTGCCATGGATCTTGGGGTGCTTCTGAGTCTCCCCAGGGGAGTCAGGCCTCGTCTCGAGTGGGGGCATGCACGTGCGCTTTCCTCCCGAGCTGCAGCAGTAGTGTCAGGCTTCCTGTCACGTGGATCAAGGGATCTGTGGCTTTCCCTCGAGGCTGTCCCTCGAGGCTTTCCCACGAGGCTTTCCCACAGGGCTGTGCCACGTGCCACCTTGGTGTGAGTCGATCCTCGGCGTGAAAGACGAGCCGGTGAAGGGAAAAGAGGTTCCTCTGGAATGGACTGAGACATCTGGGGGACTCTTGGAATGGTGGCACGACCCTGGAGTTCCTCTCGCCGTTCCTGCTGAGAGGGCCTCCTCTTGAGATGCGACGGGAACGCCGGGAACTCTTTCCCGACGAAGCAGGGAAAGGATCCCTCATCTCGAGCTACGAGGCGGAAACGGGGCTCCTCTGGATGTGGGCGGGACCCTAGTGATTCCTCTCGAGTGGAGACGGGTATGTCGGGGAACTTCTTGATTTGCACCAAGGGTGTGAAGGACCCTTTGGAAGTTCCAGAGGTGAGGTGTGTTCAGCCTCGAGACGCCTCAGCGGAAATGGGCCTCATCTCGCCTGTAGGGGAGAACCTCCTGGATTTTCTCCAGTTGCGGCAGGTCTTCTCGAGTTACGACGGGGACCTCAGGGACCTGCTCTGGTGGCCTCAGGAAAGGCCAGTCCCCATGCGAGTTGCTAGGGGACCTCTCGGGATTCCTCTCCCGTCCATGCCGGGGCCTCAGTCCTTGTGTGGAGTCGGGGCCGGAACCTGATGATTCCTCTCCAGTGTTGCCATGGATCTTGGGGTGCTTCTGAGTCTCCCCAGGGGAGTCAGGCCTCGTCTCGAGTGGGGGCATGCACGTGCGCTTTCCTCCCGAGCTGCAGCAGTAGTGTCACGCTTCCTGTCACGTGGATCAAGGGATCTGTGGCTTTCCCTCGAGGCTGTCCCTCGAGGCTTTCCCACGAGGCTTTCCCACAGGGCTGTGCCACGTGCCACCTTGGTGTGAGTCGATCCTCGGCGTGAAAGACGAGCCGGTGAAGGGAAAAGAGGTTCCTCTGGAATGGACTGAGACATCTGGGGGACTCTTGGAATGGTGGCACGACCCTGGAGTTCCTCTCGCCGTTCCTGTTGAGAGGGCCTCCTCTTGAGATGCGACGGGAACGCCGGGAACTCTTTCCCGACAAAGCAGGGAAAGGATCCCTCATCTCGAGCTACGAGGCGGAAACGGGGCTCCTCTGGATGTGGGCGGGACCCTCGTGATTCCTCTCGAGTGGAGACGGCTAGGTCGGGGAACTTCTTGATTTGCACCAAGGGTGTGAAGGACCCTTTGGAAGTTCCAGAGGTGAGGTGTGATCAGCCTCGAGACGCCTCAGCGGAAATGGGCCTCATCTCGCCTGGAGGGGAGAACCTCCTGGATTTTCTCGAGTTGCGGCAGGTCTTCTCGAGTTACGACGGGGACCTCAGGGACCCGCTCTGGTGGCCTCAGGAAAGGCCAGTCCCCATGCGAGTTGCTAGGGGACCTCTCGGGATTCCTCTCCCGTCCATGCCGGGGCCTCAGTCCTTGTGTGGAGTCGGGGCCGGAACCTGAGGATTCCTCTCCAGTGTTGCCATGGATCTTGGGGTGCTTCTGAGTCTCCCCAGGGGAGTCAGGCCTCGTCTCGAGTGGGGGCATGCACGTGCGCTTTCCTCCCGAGCTGCAGCAGTAGTGTCACGCTTCCTGTCACGTGGATCAAGGGATCTGTGGCTTTCCCTCGAGGCTGTCCCTCGAGGCTTTCCCACGAGGCTTTCCCACAGGGCTGTGCCACGTGCCACCTTGGTGTGAGTCGATCCTCGGCGTGAAAGACGAGCCGGTGAAGGGAAAAGAGGTTCCTCTGGAATGGACTGAGACATCTGGGGGACTCTTGGAATGGTGGCACGACCCTGGAGTTCCTCTCGCCGTTCCTGTTGAGAGGGCCTCCTCTTGAGATGCGACGGGAACGCCGGGAACTCTTTCCCGACGAAGCAGGGAAAGGATCCCTCATCTCGAGCTACGAGGCGGAAACGGGGCTCCTCTGGATGTGGGCGGGACCCTAGTGATTCCTCTCGAGTGGAGACGGGTATGTCGGGGAACTTCTTGATTTGCACCAAGGGTGTGAAGGACCCTTTCGAAGTTCCAGAGGTGAGGTGTGTTCAGCCTCGAGACGCCTCAGCGGAAATGGGCCTCATCTCGCCTGTAGGGGAGAACCTCCTGGATTTTCTCCAGTTGCGGCAGGTCTTCTCGAGTTACGACGGGGACCTCAGGGACCCGCTCTGGTGGCCTCAGGAAAGGCCAGTCCCCATGCGAGTTGCTAGGGGACCTCTCGGGATTCCTCTCCCGTCCATGCCGGGGCCTCAGTCCTTGTGTGGAGTCGGGGCCGGAACCTGAGGATTCCTCTCCAGTGTTGCCATGGATCTTGGGGTGCTTCTGAGTCTCCCCAGGGGAGTCAGGCCTCGTCTCGAGTGGGGGCATGCACGTGCGCTTTCCTCCCGAGCTGCAGCAGTAGTGTCACGCTTCCTGTCACGTGGATCAAGGGATCTGTTGCTTTCCCTCGAGGCTGTCCCTCGAGGCTTTCCCACGAGGCTTTCCCACAGGGCTGTGCCACGTGCCACCTTGGTGTGAGTCGATCCTCGGCGTGAAAGACGAGCCGGTGAAGGGAAAAGAGGTTCCTCTGGAATGGACTGAGACATCTGGGGGACTCTTGGAATGGTGGCACGACCCTGGAGTTCCTCTCGCCGTTCCTGTTGAGAGGGCCTCCTCTTGAGATGCGACGGGAACGCCGGGAACTCTTTCCCGCCGAAGCAGGGAAAGGATCCCTCATCTCGAGCTACGAGGCGGAAACGGGGCTCCTCTGGATGTGGGCGGGACCCTCGTGATTCCTCTCGAGTGGAGACGGCTAGGTCGGGGAACTTCTTGATTTGCACCAAGGGTGTGAATGACCCTTTCGAAGTTCCAGAGGTGAGGTGTGATCAGCCTTGAGACGCCTCAGCGGAAATGGGCCTCATCTCGCCTGGAGGGGAGAACCTCCTGGATTTTCTCGAGTTGCGGCAGGTCTTCTCGAGTTACGACGGGGACCTCAGGGACCCGCTCTGGTGGCCTCAGGAAAGGCCAGTCCCCATGCGAGTTGCTAGGGGACCTCTCGGGATTCCTCTCCCGTCCATGCCGGGGCCTCAGTCCTTGTGTGGAGTCGGGGCCGGAACCTGAGGATTCCTCTCCAGTGTTGCCATGGATCTTGGGGTGCTTCTGAGTCTCCCCAGGGGAGTCAGGCCTCGTCTCGAGTGGGGGCATGCACGTGCGCTTTCCTCCCGACCTGCAGCAGTAGTGTCACGCTTCCTGTCACGTGGATCAAGGGATCTGTGGCTTTCCCTCGAGGCTGTCCCTCGAGGCTTTCCCACGAGGCTTTCCCACAGGGCTGTGCCACGTGCCACCTTGGTGTGAGTCGATCCTCGGCGTGAAAGACGAGCCGGTGAAGGGAAAAGAGGTTCCTCTGGAATGGACTGAGACATCTGGGGGACTCTTGGAATGGTGGCACGACCCTGGAGTTCCTCTCGCCGTTCCTGTTGAGAGGGCCTCCTCTTGAGATGCGACGGGAACGCCGGGAACTCTTTCCCGCCGAAGCAGGGAAAGGATCCCTCATCTCGAGCTAAGAGGCGGAAACGGGGCTCCTCTGGATGTGGGCGGGACCCTCGTGATTCCTCTCGAGTGGAGACGGCTAGGTCGGGGAACTTCTTGATTTGCACCAAGGGTGTGAAGGACCCTTTCGAAGTTCCAGAGGTGAGGTGTGATCAGCCTTGAGACGCCTCAGCGGAAATGGGCCTCATCTCGCCTGGAGGGGAGAACCTCCTGGATTTTCTCGAGTTGCGGCAGGTCTTCTCGAGTTACGACGGGGACCTCAGGGACCCGCTCTGGTGGCCTCAGGAAAGGCCAGTCCCCATGCGAGTTGCTAGGGGACCTCTCGGGATTCCTCTCCCGTCCATGCCGGGGCCTCAGTCCTTGTGTGGAGTCGGGGCCGGAACCTGAGGATTCCTCTCCAGTGTTGCCATGGATCTTGGGGTGCTTCTGAGTCTCCCCAGGGGAGTCAGGCCTCGTCTCGAGTGGGGGCATGCACGTGCGCTTTCCTCCCGAGCTGCAGCAGTAGTGTCACGCTTCCTGTCACGTGGATCAAGGGATCTGTGGCTTTCCCTCGAGGCTGTCCCTCGAGGCTTTCCCACGAGGCTTTCCCACAGGGCTGTGCCACGTGCCACCTTGGTGTGAGTCGATCCTCGGCGTGAAAGACGAGCCGGTGAAGGGAAAAGAGGTTCCTCTGGAATGGACTGAGACATCTGGGGGACTCTTGGAATGGTGGCACGACCCTGGAGTTCCTCTCGCCGTTCCTGTTGAGAGGGCCTCCTCTTGAGATGCGACGGGAACGCCGGGAACTCTTTCCCGACGAAGCAGGGAAAGGATCCCTCATCTCGAGCTACGAGGCGGAAACGGGGCTCCTCTGGATGTGGGCGGGACCCTCGTGATTCCTCTCGAGTGGAGACGGGTATGTCGGGGAACTTCTTGATTTGCACCAAGGGTGTGAAGGACCCTTTCGAAGTTCCAGAGGTGAGGTGTGATCAGCCTCGAGACGCCTCAGCGGAAATGGGCCTCATCTCGCCTGGAGGGGAGAACCTCCTGGATTTTCTCGAGTTGCGGCAGGTCTTCTCGAGTTACGACGGGGACCTCAGGGACCCGCTCTGGTGGCCTCAGGAAAGGCCAGTCCCCATGCGAGTTGCTAGGGGACCTCTCGGGATTCCTCTCCCGTCCATGCCGGGGCCTCAGTCCTTGTGTGGAGTCGGGGCCGGAACCTGAGGATTCCTCTCCAGTGTTGCCATGGATCTTGGGGTGCTTCTGAGTCTCCCCAGGGGAGTCAGGCCTCGTCTCGAGTGGGGGCATGCACGTGCGCTTTCCTCCCGAGCTGCAGCAGTAGTGTCACGCTTCCTGTCACGTGGATCAAGGGATCTGTGGCTTTCCCTCGAGGCTGTCCCTCGAGGCTTTCCCACGAGGCTTTCCCACAGGGCTGTGCCACGTGCCACCTTGGTGTGAGTCGATCCTCGGCGTGAAAGACGAGCCGGTGAAGGGAAAAGAGGTTCCTCTGGAATGGACTGAGACATCTGGGGGACTCTTGGAATGGTGGCACGACCCTGGAGTTCCTCTCGCCGTTCCTGTTGAGAGGGCCTCCTCTTGAGATGCGACGGGAACGCCGGGAACTCTTTCCCGACGAAGCAGGGAAAGGATCCCTCATCTCGAGCTACGAGGCGGAAACGGGGCTCCTCTGGATGTGGGCGGGACCCTCGTGATTCCTCTCGAGTGGAGACGGGTATGTCGGGGAACTTCTTGATTTGCACCAAGGGTGTGAAGGACCCTTTCGAAGTTCCAGAGGTGAGGTGTGATCAGCCTCGAGACGCCTCAGCGGAAATGGGCCTCATCTCGCCTGGAGGGGAGAACCTCCTGGATTTTCTCGAGTTGCGGCAGGTCTTCTCGAGTTACGACGGGGACCTCAGGGACCCGCTCTGGTGGCCTCAGGAAAGGCCAGTCCCCATGCGAGTTGCTAGGGGACCTCTCGGGATTCCTCTCCCGTCCATGCCGGGGCCTCAGTCCTTGTGTGGAGTCGGGGCCGGAACCTGAGGATTCCTCTCCAGTGTTGCCATGGATCTTGGGGTGCTTCTGAGTCTCCCCAGGGGAGTCAGGCCTCGTCTCGAGTGGGGGCATGCACGTGCGCTTTCCTCCCGAGCTGCAGCAGTAGTGTCACGCTTCCTGTCACGTGGATCAAGGGATCTGTGGCTTTCCCTCGAGGCTGTCCCTCGAGGCTTTCCCACGAGGCTTTCCCACAGGGCTGTGCCACGTGCCACCTTGGTGTGAGTCGATCCTCGGCGTGAAAGACGAGCCGGTGAAGGGAAAAGAGGTTCCTCTGGAATGGACTGAGACATCTGGGGGACTCTTGGAATGGTGGCACGACCCTGGAGTTCCTCTCGCCGTTCCTGTTGAGAGGGCCTCCTCTTGAGATGCGACGGGAACGCCGGGAACTCTTTCCCGCCGAAGCAGGGAAAGGATCCCTCATCTCGAGCTACGAGGCGGAAACGGGGCTCCTCTGGATGTGGGCGGGACCCTCGTGATTCCTCTCGAGTGGAGACGGCTAGGTCGGGGAACTTCTTGATTTGCACCAAGGGTGTGAAGGACCCTTTGGAAGTTCCAGAGGTGAGGTGTGTTCAGCCTCGAGACGCCTCAGCGGAAATGGGCCTCATCTCGCCTGGAGGGGAGAACCTCCTGGATTTTCTCCAGTTGCGGCAGGTCTTCTCGAGTTACGACGGGGACCTCAGGGACCCGCTCTGGTGGCCTCAGGAAAGGCCAGTCCCCATGCGAGTTGCTAGGGGACCTCTCGGGATTCCTCTCCCGTCCATGCCGGGGCCTCAGTCCATGTGTGGAGTCGGGGCCGGAACCTGAGGATTCCTCTCCAGTGTTGCCATGGATCTTGGGGTGCTTCTGAGTCTCCCCAGGGGAGTCAGGCCTCGAATCGAGTGGGGGCATGCACGTGTGCTTTCCTCCCGAGCTGCAGCAGTAGTGTCACGCTTCCTTTCACGTGGATCAAGGGATCTGTGGCTTTCCCTCGAGGCTGTCCCTCGAGGCTTTCCCACGAGGCTTTCCCACAGGGCTGTGCCACGTGCCACCTTGGTGTGAGTCGATCCTCGGCGTGAAAGACGAGCCGGTGAAGGGAAAAGAGGTTCCTCTGGTATGGACTGAGACATCTGGGGGACTCTTGGAATGGTGGCACGACCCTGGAGTTCCTCTCGCCGTTCCTGTTGAGAGGGCCTCCTCTTGAGATGCGACGGGAACGTCGGGAACTCTTTCCCGACGAAGCAGGGAAAGGATCCCTCATCTCGAGCTACGAGGCGGAAACGGGGCTCCTCTGGATGTGGGCGGGACCCTCGTGATTCCTCTCGAGTGGAGACGGCTAGGTCGGGGAACTTCTTGATTTGCACCAAGGGTGTGAAGGACCCTTTCGAAGTTCCAGAGGTGAGGTGTGATCAGCCTCGAGACGCCTCAGCGGAAATGGGCCTCATCTCGCCTGGAGGGGAGAACCTCCTGGATTTTCTCGAGTTGCGGCAGGTCTTCTCGAGTTACGACGGGGACCTCAGGGACCCGCTCTTGTGGCCTCAGGAAAGGCCAGTCCCCATGCGAGTTGCTAGGGGACCTCTCGGGATTCCTCTCCCGTCCATGCCGGGGCCTCAGTCCTTGTGTGGAGTCGGGGCCGGAACCTGAGGATTCCTCTCCAGTGTTGCCATGGATCTTGGGGTGCTTCTGAGTCTCCCCAGGGGAGTCAGGCCTCGTCTCGAGTGGGGGCATGCACGTGCGCTTTCCTCCCGAGCTGCAGCAGTAGTGTCAGGCTTCCTGTCACGTGGATCAAGGGATCTGTGGCTTTCCCTCGAGGCTGTCCCTCGAGGCTTTCCCACGAGGCTTTCCCACAGGGCTGTGCCACGTGCCACCTTGGTGTGAGTCGATCCTCGGCGTGAAAGACGAGCCGGTGAAGGGAAAAGAGGTTCCTCTGGAATGGACTGAGACATCTGGGGGACTCTTGGAATGGTGGCACGACCCTGGAGTTCCTCTCGCCGTTCCTGTTGAGAGGGCCTCCTCTTGAGATGCGACGGGAACGCCGGGAACTCTTTCCCGACGAAGCAGGGAAAGGATCCCTCATCTCGAGCTACGAGGCGGAAACGGGGCTCCTCTGGATGTGGGCGGGACCCTAGTGATTCCTCTCGAGTGGAGACGGGTATGTCGGGGAACTTCTTGATTTGCACCAAGGGTGTGAAGGACCCTTTGGAAGTTCCAGAGGTGAGGTGTGTTCAGCCTCGAGACGCCTCAGCGGAAATGGGCCTCATCTCGCCTGTAGGGGAGAACCTCCTGGATTTTCTCCAGTTGCGGCAGGTCTTCTCGAGTTACGACGGGGACCTCAGGGACCTGCTCTGGTGGCCTCAGGAAAGGCCAGTCCCCATGCGAGTTGCTAGGGGACCTCTCGGGATTCCTCTCCCGTCCATGCCGGGGCCTCAGTCCTTGTGTGGAGTCGGGGCCGGAACCTGAGGATTCCTCTCCAGTGTTGCCATGGATCTTGGGGTGCTTCTGAGTCTCCCCAGGGGAGTCAGGCCTAGTCTCGAGTGGGGGCATGCACGTGCGCTTTCCTCCCGAGCTGCAGCAGTAGTGTCACGCTTCCTGTCACGTGGATCAAGGGATCTGTGGCTTTCCCTCGAGGCTGTCCCTCGAGGCTTTCCCACGAGGCTTTCCCACAGGGCTGTGCCACGTGCCACCTTGGTGTGAGTCGATCCTCGGCGTGAAAGACGAGCCGGTGAAGGGAAAAGAGGTTCCTCTGGAATGGACTGAGACATCTGGGGGACTCTTGGAATGGTGGCACGACCCTGGAGTTCCTCTCGCCGTTCCTGTTGAGAGGGCCTCCTCTTGAGATGCGACGGGAACGCCGGGAACTCTTTCCCGACAAAGCAGGGAAAGGATCCCTCATCTCGAGCTACGAGGCGGAAACGGGGCTCCTCTGGATGTGGGCGGGACCCTCGTGATTCCTCTCGAGTGGAGACGGGTATGTCGGGGAACTTCTTGATTTGCACCAAGGGTGTGAAGGACCCTTTCGAAGTTCCAGAGGTGAGGTGTGATCAGCCTCGAGACGCCTCAGCGGAAATGGGCCTCATCTCGCCTGGAGGGGAGAACCTCCTGGATTTTCTCGAGTTGCGGCAGGTCTTCTCGAGTTACGACGGGGACCTCAGGGACCCGCTCTGGTGGCCTCAGGAAAGGCCAGTCCCCATGCGAGTTGCTAGGGGACCTCTCGGGATTCCTCTCCCGTCCATGCCGGGGCCTCAGTCCTTGTGTGGAGTCGGGGCCGGAACCTGAGGATTCCTCTCCAGTGTTGCCATGGATCTTGGGGTGCTTCTGAGTCTCCCCAGGGGAGTCAGGCCTCGTCTCGAGTGGGGGCATGCACGTGCGCTTTCCTCCCGAGCTGCAGCAGTAGTGTCACGCTTCCTGTCACGTGGATCAAGGGATCTGTGGCTTTCCCTCGAGGCTGTCCCTCGAGGCTTTCCCACGAGGCTTTCCCACAGGGCTGTGCCACGTGCCACCTTGGTGTGAGTCGATCCTCGGCGTGAAAGACGAGCCGGTGAAGGGAAAAGAGGTTCCTCTGGAATGGACTGAGACATCTGGGGGACTCTTGGAATGGTGGCACGACCCTGGAGTTCCTCTCGCCGTTCCTGTTGAGAGGGCCTCCTCTTGAGATGCGACGGGAACGCCGGGAACTCTTTCCCGCCGAAGCAGGGAAAGGATCCCTCATCTCGAGCTACGAGGCGGAAACGGGGCTCCTCTGGATGTGGGCGGGACCCTCGTGATTCCTCTCGAGTGGAGACGGCTAGGTCGGGGAACTTCTTGATTTGCACCAAGGGTGTGAAGGACCCTTTGGAAGTTCCAGAGGTGAGGTGTGTTCAGCCTCGAGACGCCTCAGCGGAAATGGGCCTCATCTCGCCTGGAGGGGAGAACCTCCTGGATTTTCTCCAGTTGCGGCAGGTCTTCTCGAGTTACGACGGGGACCTCAGGGACCCGCTCTGGTGGCCTCAGGAAAGGCCAGTCCCCATGCGAGTTGCTAGGGGACCTCTCGGGATTCCTCTCCCGTCCATGCCGGGGCCTCAGTCCATGTGTGGAGTCGGGGCCGGAACCTGAGGATTCCTCTCCAGTGTTGCCATGGATCTTGGGGTGCTTCTGAGTCTCCCCAGGGGAGTCAGGCCTCGTCTCGAGTGGGGGCATGCACGTGTGCTTTCCTCCCGAGCTGCAGCAGTAGTGTCACGCTTCCTTTCACGTGGATCAAGGGATCTGTGGCTTTCCCTCGAGGCTGTCCCTCGAGGCTTTCCCACGAGGCTTTCCCACAGGGCTGTGCCACGTGCCACCTTGGTGTGAGTCGATCCTCGGCGTGAAAGACGAGCCGGTGAAGGGAAAAGAGGTTCCTCTGGTATGGACTGAGACATCTGGGGGACTCTTGGAATGGTGGCACGACCCTGGAGTTCCTCTCGCCGTTCCTGTTGAGAGGGCCTCCTCTTGAGATGCGACGGGAACGTCGGGAACTCTTTCCCGACGAAGCAGGGAAAGGATCCCTCATCTCGAGCTACGAGGCGGAAACGGGGCTCCTCTGGATGTGGGCGGGACCCTCGTGATTCCTCTCGAGTGGAGACGGCTAGGTCGGGGAACTTCTTGATTTGCACCAAGGGTGTGAAGGACCCTTTCGAAGTTCCAGAGGTGAGGTGTGATCAGCCTCGAGACGCCTCAGCGGAAATGGGCCTCATCTCGCCTGGAGGGGAGAACCTCCTGGATTTTCTCGAGTTGCGGCAGGTCTTCTCGAGTTACGACGGGGACCTCAGGGACCCGCTCTTGTGGCCTCAGGAAAGGCCAGTCCCCATGCGAGTTGCTAGGGGACCTCTCGGGATTCCTCTCCCGTCCATGCCGGGGCCTCAGTCCTTGTGTGGAGTCGGGGCCGGAACCTGAGGATTCCTCTCCAGTGTTGCCATGGATCTTGGGGTGCTTCTGAGTCTCCCCAGGGGAGTCAGGCCTCGTCTCGAGTGGGGGCATGCACGTGCGCTTTCCTCCCGAGCTGCAGCAGTAGTGTCAGGCTTCCTGTCACGTGGATCAAGGGATCTGTGGCTTTCCCTCGAGGCTGTCCCTCGAGGCTTTCCCACGAGGCTTTCCCACAGGGCTGTGCCACGTGCCACCTTGGTGTGAGTCGATCCTCGGCGTGAAAGACGAGCCGGTGAAGGGAAAAGAGGTTCCTCTGGAATGGACTGAGACATCTGGGGGACTCTTGGAATGGTGGCACGACCCTGGAGTTCCTCTCGCCGTTCCTGTTGAGAGGGCCTCCTCTTGAGATGCGACGGGAACGCCGGGAACTCTTTCCCGACGAAGCAGGGAAAGGATCCCTCATCTCGAGCTACGAGGCGGAAACGGGGCTCCTCTGGATGTGGGCGGGACCCTAGTGATTCCTCTCGAGTGGAGACGGGTATGTCGGGGAACTTCTTGATTTGCACCAAGGGTGTGAAGGACCCTTTGGAAGTTCCAGAGGTGAGGTGTGTTCAGCCTCGAGACGCCTCAGCGGAAATGGGCCTCATCTCGCCTGTAGGGGAGAACCTCCTGGATTTTCTCCAGTTGCGGCAGGTCTTCTCGAGTTACGACGGGGACCTCAGGGACCTGCTCTGGTGGCCTCAGGAAAGGCCAGTCCCCATGCGAGTTGCTAGGGGACCTCTCGGGATTCCTCTCCCGTCCATGCCGGGGCCTCAGTCCTTGTGTGGAGTCGGGGCCGGAACCTGAGGATTCCTCTCCAGTGTTGCCATGGATCTTGGGGTGCTTCTGAGTCTCCCCAGGGGAGTCAGGCCTCGTCTCGAGTGGGGGCATGCACGTGCGCTTTCCTCCCGAGCTGCAGCAGTAGTGTCACGCTTCCTGTCACGTGGATCAAGGGATCTGTGGCTTTCCCTCGAGGCTGTCCCTCGAGGCTTTCCCACGAGGCTTTCCCACAGGGCTGTGCCACGTGCCACCTTGGTGTGAGTCGATCCTCGGCGTGAAAGACGAGCCGGTGAAGGGAAAAGAGGTTCCTCTGGAATGGACTGAGACATCTGGGGGACTCTTGGAATGGTGGCACGACCCTGGAGTTCCTCTCGCCGTTCCTGTTGAGAGGGCCTCCTCTTGAGATGCGACGGGAACGCCGGGAACTCTTTCCCGACAAAGCAGGGAAAGGATCCCTCATCTCGAGCTACGAGGCGGAAACGGGGCTCCTCTGGATGTGGGCGGGACCCTCGTGATTCCTCTCGAGTGGAGACGGCTAGGTCGGGGAACTTCTTGATTTGCACCAAGGGTGTGAAGGACCCTTTCGAAGTTCCAGAGGTGAGGTGTGATCAGCCTCGAGACGCCTCAGCGGAAATGGGCCTCATCTCGCCTGGAGGGGAGAACCTCCTGGATTTTCTCGAGTTGCGGCAGGTCTTCTCGAGTTACGACGGGGACCTCAGGGACCCGCTCTGGTGGCCTCAGGAAAGGCCAGTCCCCATGCGAGTTGCTAGGGGACCTCTCGGGATTCCTCTCCCGTCCATGCCGGGCCTCAGTCCTTGTGTGGAGTCGGGGCCGGAACCTGAGGATTCCTCTCCAGTGTTGCCATGGATCTTGGGGTGCTTCTGAGTCTCCCCAGGGGAGTCAGGCCTCGTCTCGAGTGGGGGCATGCACGTGCGCTTTCCTCCCGAGCTGCAGCAGTAGTGTCAGGCTTCCTGTCACGTGGATCAAGGGATCTGTGGCTTTCCCTCGAGGCTGTCCCTCGAGGCTTTCCCACGAGGCTTTCCCACAGGGCTGTGCCACGTGCCACCTTGGTGTGAGTCGATCCTCGGCGTGAAAGACGAGCCGGTGAAGGGAAAAGAGGTTCCTCTGGAATGGACTGAGACATCTGGGGGACTCTTGGAATGGTGGCACGACCCTGGAGTTCCTCTCGCCGTTCCTGTTGAGAGGGCCTCCTCTTGAGATGCGACGGGAACGCCGGGAACTCTTTCCCGCCGAAGCAGGGAAAGGATCCCTCATCTCGAGCTACGAGGCGGAAACGGGGCTCCTCTGGATGTGGGCGGGACCCTCGTGATTCCTCTCGAGTGGAGACGGCTAGGTCGGGGAACTTCTTGATTTGCACCAAGGGTGTGAATGACCCTTTCGAAGTTCCAGAGGTGAGGTGTGATCAGCCTTGAGACGCCTCAGCGGAAATGGGCCTCATCTCGCCTGGAGGGGAGAACCTCCTGGATTTTCTCGAGTTGCGGCAGGTCTTCTCGAGTTACGACGGGGACCTCAGGGACCCGCTCTGGTGGCCTCAGGAAAGGCCAGTCCCCATGCGAGTTGCTAGGGGACCTCTCGGGATTCCTCTCCCGTCCATGCCGGGGCCTCAGTCCTTGTGTGGAGTCGGGGCCGGAACCTGAGGATTCCTCTCCAGTGTTGCCATGGATCTTGGGGTGCTTCTGAGTCTCCCCAGGGGAGTCAGGCCTCGTCTCGAGTGGGGGCATGCACGTGCGCTTTCCTCCCGAGCTGCAGCAGTAGTGTCACGCTTCCTGTCACGTGGATCAAGGGATCTGTGGCTTTCCCTCGAGGCTGTCCCTCGAGGCTTTCCCACGAGGCTTTCCCACAGGGCTGTGCCACGTGCCACCTTGGTGTGAGTCGATCCTCGGCGTGAAAGAGGAGCCGGTGAAGGGAAAAGAGGTTCCTCTGGAATGGACTGAGACATCTGGGGGACTCTTGGAATGGTGGCACGACCCTGGAGTTCCTCTCGCCGTTCCTGTTGAGAGGGCCTCCTCTTGAGATGCGACGGGAACGCCGGGAACTCTTTCCCGCCGAAGCAGGGAAAGGATCCCTCATCTCGAGCTACGAGGCGGAAACGGGGCTCCTCTGGATGTGGGCGGGACCCTCGTGATTCCTCTCGAGTGGAGACGGCTAGGTCGGGGAACTTCTTGATTTGCACCAAGGGTGTGAAGGACCCTTTCGAAGTTCCAGAGGTGAGGTGTGATCAGCCTTGAGACGCCTCAGCGGAAATGGGCCTCATCTCGCCTGGAGGGGAGAACCTCCTGGATTTTCTCGAGTTGCGGCAGGTCTTCTCGAGTTACGACGGGGACCTCAGGGACCCGCTCTGGTGGCCTCAGGAAAGGCCAGTCCCCATGCGAGTTGCTAGGGGACCTCTCGGGATTCCTCTCCCGTCCATGCCGGGGCCTCAGTCCTTGTGTGGAGTCGGGGCCGGAACCTGAGGATTCCTCTCCAGTGTTGCCATGGATCTTGGGGTGCTTCTGAGTCTCCCCAGGTGAGTCAGGCCTCCTCTCGAGTGGGGGCATGCACGTGCGCTTTCCTCCCGAGCTGCAGCAGTAGTGTCACGCTTCCTGTCACGTGGATCAAGGGATCTGTGGCTTTCCCTCGAGGCTGTCCCTCGAGGCTTTCCCACGAGGCTTTCCCACAGGGCTGTGCCACGTGCCACCTTGGTGTGAGTCGATCCTCGGCGTGAAAGACGAGCCGGTGAAGGGAAAAGAGGTTCCTCTGGAATGGACTGAGACATCTGGGGGACTCTTGGAATGGTGGCACGACCCTGGAGTTCCTCTCGCCGTTCCTGTTGAGAGGGCCTCCTCTTGAGATGCGACGGGAACGCCGGGAACTCTTTCCCGCCGAAGCAGGGAAAGGATCCCTCATCTCGAGCTACGAGGCGGAAACGGGGCTCCTCTGGATGTGGGCGGGACCCTCGTGATTCCTCTCGAGTGGAGACGGGTATGTCGGGGAACTTCTTGATTTGCACCAAGGGTGTGAAGGACCCTTTCGAAGTTCCAGAGGTGAGGTGTGATCAGCCTCGAGACGCCTCAGCGGAAATGGGCCTCATCTCGCCTGGAGGGGAGAACCTCCTGGATTTTCTCGAGTTGCGGCAGGTCTTCTCGAGTTACGACGGGGACCTCAGGGACCCGCTCTGGTGGCCTCAGGAAAGGCCAGTCCCCATGCGAGTTGCTAGGGGACCTCTCGGGATTCCTCTCCCGTCCATGCCGGGGCCTCAGTCCTTGTGTGGAGTCGGGGCCGGAACCTGAGGATTCCTCTCCAGTGTTGCCATGGATCTTGGGGTGCTTCTGAGTCTCCCCAGGGGAGTCAGGCCTCGTCTCGAGTGGGGGCATGCACGTGCGCTTTCCTCCCGAGCTGCAGCAGTAGTGTCACGCTTCCTGTCACGTGGATCAAGGGATCTGTGGCTTTCCCTCGAGGCTGTCCCTCGAGGCTTTCCCACGAGGCTTTCCCACAGGGCTGTGCCACGTGCCACCTTGGTGTGAGTCGATCCTCGGCGTGAAAGACGAGCCGGTGAAGGGAAAAGAGGTTCCTCTGGAATGGACTGAGACATCTGGGGGACTCTTGGAATGGTGGCACGACCCTGGAGTTCCTCTCGCCGTTCCTGTTGAGAGGGCCTCCTCTTGAGATGCGACGGGAACGCCGGGAACTCTTTCCCGCCGAAGCAGGGAAAGGATCCCTCATCTCGAGCTACGAGGCGGAAACGGGGCTCCTCTGGATGTGGGCGGGACCCTCGTGATTCCTCTCGAGTGGAGACGGCTAGGTCGGGGAACTTCTTGATTTGCACCAAGGGTGTGAAGGACCCTTTCGAAGTTCCAGAGGTGAGGTGTGATCAGCCTCGAGACGCCTCAGCAGAAATGGGCCTCATCTCGCCTGGAGGGGAGAACCTCCTGGATTTTCTCGAGTTGCGGCAGGTCTTCTCGAGTTACGACGGGGACCTCAGGGACCCGCTCTGGTGGCCTCAGGAAAGGCCAGTCCCCATGCGAGTTGCTAGGGGACCTCTCGGGATTCCTCTCCCGTCCATGCCGGGGCCTCAGTCCTTGTGTGGAGTCGGGGCCGGAACCTGAGGATTCCTCTCCAGTGTTGTCATGGATCTTGGGGTGCTTCTGAGTCTCCCCAGGGGAGTCAGGCCTCGTCTCGAGTGGGGGCATGCACGTGCGCTTTCCTCCCGACCTGCAGCAGTAGTGTCACGCTTCCTGTCACGTGGATCAAGGGATCTGTGGCTTTCCCTCGAGGCTGTCCCTCGAGGCTTTCCCACGAGGCTTTCCCACAGGGCTGTGCCACGTGCCACCTTGGTGTGAGTCGATCCTCGGCGTGAAAGACGAGCCGGTGAAGGGAAAAGAGGTTCCTCTGGAATGGACTGAGACATCTGGGGGACTCTTGGAATGGTGGCACGACCCTGGAGTTCCTCTCGCCGTTCCTGTTGAGAGGGCCTCCTCTTGAGATGCGACGGGAACGCCGGGAACTCTTTCCCGACAAAGCAGGGAAAGGATCCCTCATCTCGAGCTACGAGGCGGAAACGGGGCTCCTCTGGATGTGGGCGGGACCCTCGTGATTCCTCTCGAGTGGAGACGGGTATGTCGGGGAACTTCTTGATTTGCACCAAGGGTGTGAAGGACCCTTTGGAAGTTCCAGAGGTGAGGTGTGATCAGCCTCGAGACGCCTCAGCGGAAATGGGCCTCATCTCGCCTGGAGGGGAGAACCTCCTGGATTTTCTCGAGTTGCGGCAGGTCTTCTCGAGTTACGACGGGGACCTCAGGGACCCGCTCTGGTGGCCTCAGGAAAGGCCAGTCCCCATGCGAGTTGCTAGGGGACCTCTCGGGATTCCTCTCCCGTCCATGCCGGGGCCTCAGTCCTTGTGTGGAGTCGGGGCCGGAACCTGAGGATTCCTCTCCAGTGTTGCCATGGATCTTGGGGTGCTTCTGAGTCTCCCCAGGGGAGTCAGGCCTCGTCTCGAGTGGGGGCATGCACGTGGGCTTTCCTCCCGAGCTGCAGCAGTAGTGTCAGGCTTCCTGTCACGTGGATCAAGGGATCTGTGGCTTTCCCTCGAGGCTGTCCCTCGAGGCTTTCCCACGAGGCTTTCCCACAGGGCTGTGCCACGTGCCACCTTGGTGTGAGTCGATCCTCGGCGTGAAAGACGAGCCGGTGAAGGGAAAAGAGGTTCCTCTGGAATGGACTGAGACATCTGGGGGACTCTTGGAATGGTGGCACGACCCTGGAGTTCCTCTCGCCGTTCCTGTTGAGAGGGCCTCCTCTTGAGATGCGACGGGAACGCCGGGAACTCTTTCCCGCCGAAGCAGGGAAAGGATCCCTCATCTCGAGCTACGAGGCGGAAACGGGGCTCCTCTGGATGTGGGCGGGACCCTCGTGATTCCTCTCGAGTGGAGACGGCTAGGTCGGGGAACTTCTTGATTTGCACCAAGGGTGTGAATGACCCTTTCGAAGTTCCAGAGGTGAGGTGTGATCAGCCTTGAGACGCCTCAGCGGAAATGGGCCTCATCTCGCCTGGAGGGGAGAACCTCCTGGATTTTCTCGAGTTGCGGCAGGTCTTCTCGAGTTACGACGGGGACCTCAGGGACCCGCTCTGGTGGCCTCAGGAAAGGCCAGTCCCCATGCGAGTTGCTAGGGGACCTCTCGGGATTCCTCTCCCGTCCATGCCGGGGCCTCAGTCCTTGTGTGGAGTCGGGGCCGGAACCTGAGGATTCCTCTCCAGTGTTGCCATGGATCTTGGGGTGCTTCTGAGTCTCCCCAGGGGAGTCAGGCCTCGTCTCGAGTGGGGGCATGCACGTGCGCTTTCCTCCCGACCTGCAGCAGTAGTGTCACGCTTCCTGTCACGTGGATCAAGGGATCTGTGGCTTTCCCTCGAGGCTGTCCCTCGAGGCTTTCCCACGAGGCTTTCCCACAGGGCTGTGCCACGTGCCACCTTGGTGTGAGTCGATCCTCGGCGTGAAAGACGAGCCGGTGAAGGGAAAAGAGGTTCCTCTGGAATGGACTGAGACATCTGGGGGACTCTTGGAATGGTGGCACGACCCTGGAGTTCCTCTCGCCGTTCCTGTTGAGAGGGCCTCCTCTTGAGATGCGACGGGAACGCCGGGAACTCTTTCCCGCCGAAGCAGGGAAAGGATCCCTCATCTCGAGCTACGAGGCGGAAACGGGGCTCCTCTGGATGTGGGCGGGACCCTCGTGATTCCTCTCGAGTGGAGACGGGTATGTCGGGGAACTTCTTGATTTGCACCAAGGGTGTGAAGGACCCTTTCGAAGTTCCAGAGGTGAGGTGTGATCAGCCTCGAGACGCCTCAGCGGAAATGGGCCTCATCTCGCCTGGAGGGGAGAACCTCCTGGATTTTCTCGAGTTGCGGCAGGTCTTCTCGAGTTACGACGGGGACCTCAGGGACCCGCTCTGGTGGCCTCAGGAAAGGCCAGTCCCCATGCGAGTTGCTAGGGGACCTCTCGGGATTCCTCTCCCGTCCATGCCGGGGCCTCAGTCCTTGTGTGGAGTCGGGGCCGGAACCTGAGGATTCCTCTCCAGTGTTGCCATGGATCTTGGGGTGCTTCTGAGTCTCCCCAGGGGAGTCAGGCCTCGTCTCGAGTGGGGGCATGCACGTGCGCTTTCCTCCCGAGCTGCAGCAGTAGTGTCACGCTTCCTGTCACGTGGATCAAGGGATCTGTGGCTTTCCCTCGAGGCTGTCCCTCGAGGCTTTCCCACGAGGCTTTCCCACAGGGCTGTGCCACGTGCCACCTTGGTGTGAGTCGATCCTCGGCGTGAAAGACGAGCCGGTGAAGGGAAAAGAGGTTCCTCTGGAATGGACTGAGACATCTGGGGGACTCTTGGAATGGTGGCACGACCCTGGAGTTCCTCTCGCCGTTCCTGTTGAGAGGGCCTCCTCTTGAGATGCGACGGGAACGCCGGGAACTCTTTCCCGCCGAAGCAGGGAAAGGATCCCTCATCTCGAGCTACGAGGCGGAAACGGGGCTCCTCTGGATGTGGGCGGGACCCTCGTGATTCCTCTCGAGTGGAGACGGCTAGGTCGGGGAACTTCTTGATTTGCACCAAGGGTGTGAAGGACCCTTTCGAAGTTCCAGAGGTGAGGTGTGATCAGCCTCGAGACGCCTCAGCAGAAATGGGCCTCATCTCGCCTGGAGGGGAGAACCTCCTGGATTTTCTCGAGTTGCGGCAGGTCTTCTCGAGTTACGACGGGGACCTCAGGGACCCGCTCTGGTGGCCTCAGGAAAGGCCAGTCCCCATGCGAGTTGCTAGGGGACCTCTCGGGATTCCTCTCCCGTCCATGCCGGGGCCTCAGTCCTTGTGTGGAGTCGGGGCCGGAACCTGAGGATTCCTCTCCAGTGTTGCCATGGATCTTGGGGTGCTTCTGAGTCTCCCCAGGGGAGTCAGGCCTCGTCTCGAGTGGGGGCATGCACGTGCGCTTTCCTCCCGACCTGCAGCAGTAGTGTCACGCTTCCTGTCACGTGGATCAAGGGATCTGTGGCTTTCCCTCGAGGCTGTCCCTCGAGGCTTTCCCACGAGGCTTTCCCACAGGGCTGTGCCACGTGCCACCTTGGTGTGAGTCGATCCTCGGCGTGAAAGACGAGCCGGTGAAGGGAAAAGAGGTTCCTCTGGAATGGACTGAGACATCTGGGGGACTCTTGGAATGGTGGCACGACCCTGGAGTTCCTCTCGCCGTTCCTGTTGAGAGGGCCTCCTCTTGAGATGCGACGGGAACGCCGGGAACTCTTTCCCGCCGAAGCAGGGAAAGGATCCCTCATCTCGAGCTACGAGGCGGAAACGGGGCTCCTCTGGATGTGGGCGGGACCCTCGTGATTCCTCTCGAGTGGAGACGGGTATGTCGGGGAACTTCTTGATTTGCACCAAGGGTGTGAAGGACCCTTTGGAAGTTCCAGAGGTGAGGTGTGATCAGCCTCGAGACGCCTCAGCGGAAATGGGCCTCATCTCGCCTGGAGGGGAGAACCTCCTGGATTTTCTCGAGTTGCGGCAGGTCTTCTCGAGTTACGACGGGGACCTCAGGGACCCGCTCTGGTGGCCTCAGGAAAGGCCAGTCCCCATGCGAGTTGCTAGGGGACCTCTCGGGATTCCTCTCCCGTCCATGCCGGGGCCTCAGTCCTTGTGTGGAGTCGGGGCCGGAACCTGAGGATTCCTCTCCAGTGTTGCCATGGATCTTGGGGTGCTTCTGAGTCTCCCCAGGGGAGTCAGGCCTCGTCTCGAGTGGGGGCATGCACGTGCGCTTTCCTCCCGACCTGCAGCAGTAGTGTCACGCTTCCTGTCACGTGGATCAAGGGATCTGTGGCTTTCCCTCGAGGCTGTCCCTCGAGGCTTTCCCACGAGGCTTTCCCACAGGGCTGTGCCACGTGCCACCTTGGTGTGAGTCGATCCTCGGCGTGAAAGACGAGCCGGTGAAGGGAAAAGAGGTTCCTCTGGAATGGACTGAGACATCTGGGGGACTCTTGGAATGGTGGCACGACCCTGGAGTTCCTCTCGCCGTTCCTGTTGAGAGGGCCTCCTCTTGAGATGCGACGGGAACGCCGGGAACTCTTTCCCGCCGAAGCAGGGAAAGGATCCCTCATCTCGAGCTACGAGGCGGAAACGGGGCTCCTCTGGATGTGGGCGGGACCTTCGTGATTCCTCTCGAGTGGAGACGGGTATGTCGGGGAACTTCTTGATTTGCACCAAGGGTGTGAAGGACCCTTTCGAAGTTCCAGAGGTGAGGTGTGATCAGCCTCGAGACGCCTCAGCGGAAATGGGCCTCATCTCGCCTGGAGGGGAGAACCTCCTGGATTTTCTCGAGTTGCGGCAGGTCTTCTCGAGTTACGACGGGGACCTCAGGGACCCGCTCTGGTGGCCTCAGGAAAGGCCAGTCCCCATGCGAGTTGCTAGGGGACCTCTCGGGATTCCTCTCCCGTCCATGCCGGGGCCTCAGTCCTTGTGTGGAGTCGGGGCCGGAACCTGAGGATTCCTCTCCAGTGTTGCCATGGATCTTGGGGTGCTTCTGAGTCTCCCCAGGGGAGTCAGGCCTCGTCTCGAGTGGGGGCATGCACGTGCGCTTTCCTCCCGAGCTGCAGCAGTAGTGTCACGCTTCCTGTCACGTGGATCAAGGGATCTGTGGCTTTCCCTCGAGGCTGTCCCTCGAGGCTTTCCCACGAGGCTTTCCCACAGGGCTGTGCCACGTGCCACCTTGGTGTGAGTCGATCCTCGGCGTGAAAGACGAGCCGGTGAAGGGAAAAGAGGTTCCTCTGGAATGGACTGAGACATCTGGGGGACTCTTGGAATGGTGGCACGACCCTGGAGTTCCTCTCGCCGTTCCTGTTGAGAGGGCCTCCTCTTGAGATGCGACGGGAACGCCGGGAACTCTTTCCCGCCGAAGCAGGGAAAGGATCCCTCATCTCGAGCTACGAGGCGGAAACGGGGCTCCTCTGGATGTGGGCGGGACCCTCGTGATTCCTCTCGAGTGGAGACGGCTAGGTCGGGGAACTTCTTGATTTGCACCAAGGGTGTGAAGGACCCTTTCGAAGTTCCAGAGGTGAGGTGTGATCAGCCTCGAGACGCCTCAGCAGAAATGGGCCTCATCTCGCCTGGAGGGGAGAACCTCCTGGATTTTCTCGAGTTGCGGCAGGTCTTCTCGAGTTACGACGGGGACCTCAGGGACCCGCTCTGGTGGCCTCAGGAAAGGCCAGTCCCCATGCGAGTTGCTAGGGGACCTCTCGGGATTCCTCTCCCGTCCATGCCGGGGCCTCCGTCCTTGTGTGGAGTCGGGGCCGGAACCTGAGGATTCCTCTCCAGTGTTGCCATGGATCTTGGGGTGCTTCTGAGTCTCCCCAGGGGAGTCAGGCCTCGTCTCGAGTGGGGGCATGCACGTGCGCTTTCCTCCCGAGCTGCAGCAGTAGTGTCACGCTTCCTGTCACGTGGATCAAGGGATCTGTGGCTTTCCCTCGAGGCTGTCCCTCGAGGCTTTCCCACGAGGCTTTCCCACAGGGCTGTGCCACGTGCCACCTTGGTGTGAGTCGATCCTCGGCGTGAAAGACGAGCCGGTGAAGGGAAAAGAGGTTCCTCTGGAATGGACTGAGACATCTGGGGGACTCTTGGAATGGTGGCACGACCCTGGAGTTCCTCTCGCCGTTCCTGTTGAGAGGGCCTCCTCTTGAGATGCGACGGGAACGCCGGGAACTCTTTCCCGCCGAAGCAGGGAAAGGATCCCTCATCTCGAGCTACGAGGCGGAAACGGGGCTCCTCTGGATGTGGGCGGGACCCTCGTGATTCCTCTCGAGTGGAGACGGCTAGGTCGGGGAACTTCTTGATTTGCACCAAGGGTGTGAAGGACCCTTTCGAAGTTCCAGAGGTGAGGTGTGATCAGCCTCGAGACGCCTCAGCAGAAATGGGCCTCATCTCGCCTGGAGGGGAGAACCTCCTGGATTTTCTCGAGTTGCGGCAGGTCTTCTCGAGTTACGACGGGGACCTCAGGGACCCGCTCTGGTGGCCTCAGGAAAGGCCAGTCCCCATGCGAGTTGCTAGGGGACCTCTCGGGATTCCTCTCCCGTCCATGCCGGGGCCTCCGTCCTTGTGTGGAGTCGGGGCCGGAACCTGAGGATTCCTCTCCAGTGTTGCCATGGATCTTGGGGTGCTTCTGAGTCTCCCCAGGGGAGTCAGGCCTCGTCTCGAGTGGGGGCATGCACGTGCGCTTTCCTCCCGACCTGCAGCAGTAGTGTCACGCTTCCTGTCACGTGGATCAAGGGATCTGTGGCTTTCCCTCGAGGCTGTCCCTCGAGGCTTTCCCACGAGGCTTTCCCACAGGGCTGTGCCACGTGCCACCTTGGTGTGAGTCGATCCTCGGCGTGAAAGACGAGCCGGTGAAGGGAAAAGAGGTTCCTCTGGAATGGACTGAGACATCTGGGGGACTCTTGGAATGGTGGCACGACCCTGGAGTTCCTCTCGCCGTTCCTGTTGAGAGGGCCTCCTCTTGAGATGCGACGGGAACGCCGGGAACTCTTTCCCGACAAAGCAGGGAAAGGATCCCTCATCTCGAGCTACGAGGCGGAAACGGGGCTCCTCTGGATGTGGGCGGGACCCTCGTGATTCCTCTCGAGTGGAGACGGGTATGTCGGGGAACTTCTTGATTTGCACCAAGGGTGTGAAGGACCCTTTGGAAGTTCCAGAGGTGAGGTGTGATCAGCCTCGAGACGCCTCAGCGGAAATGGGCCTCATCTCGCCTGGAGGGGAGAACCTCCTGGATTTTCTCGAGTTGCGGCAGGTCTTCTCGAGTTACGACGGGGACCTCAGGGACCCGCTCTGGTGGCCTCAGGAAAGGCCAGTCCCCATGCGAGTTGCTAGGGGACCTCTCGGGATTCCTCTCCCGTCCATGCCGGGGCCTCAGTCCTTGTGTGGAGTCGGGGCCGGAACCTGAGGATTCCTCTCCAGTGTTGCCATGGATCTTGGGGTGCTTCTGAGTCTCCCCAGGGGAGTCAGGCCTCGTCTCGAGTGGGGGCATGCACGTGGGCTTTCCTCCCGAGCTGCAGCAGTAGTGTCAGGCTTCCTGTCACGTGGATCAAGGGATCTGTGGCTTTCCCTCGAGGCTGTCCCTCGAGGCTTTCCCACGAGGCTTTCCCACAGGGCTGTGCCACGTGCCACCTTGGTGTGAGTCGATCCTCGGCGTGAAAGACGAGCCGGTGAAGGGAAAAGAGGTTCCTCTGGAATGGACTGAGACATCTGGGGGACTCTTGGAATGGTGGCACGACCCTGGAGTTCCTCTCGCCGTTCCTGTTGAGAGGGCCTCCTCTTGAGATGCGACGGGAACGCCGGGAACTCTTTCCCGCCGAAGCAGGGAAAGGATCCCTCATCTCGAGCTACGAGGCGGAAACGGGGCTCCTCTGGATGTGGGCGGGACCCTCGTGATTCCTCTCGAGTGGAGACGGCTAGGTCGGGGAACTTCTTGATTTGCACCAAGGGTGTGAATGACCCTTTCGAAGTTCCAGAGGTGAGGTGTGATCAGCCTTGAGACGCCTCAGCGGAAATGGGCCTCATCTCGCCTGGAGGGGAGAACCTCCTGGATTTTCTCGAGTTGCGGCAGGTCTTCTCGAGTTACGACGGGGACCTCAGGGACCCGCTCTGGTGGCCTCAGGAAAGGCCAGTCCCCATGCGAGTTGCTAGGGGACCTCTCGGGATTCCTCTCCCGTCCATGCCGGGGCCTCAGTCCTTGTGTGGAGTCGGGGCCGGAACCTGAGGATTCCTCTCCAGTGTTGCCATGGATCTTGGGGTGCTTCTGAGTCTCCCCAGGGGAGTCAGGCCTCGTCTCGAGTGGGGGCATGCACGTGCGCTTTCCTCCCGACCTGCAGCAGTAGTGTCACGCTTCCTGTCACGTGGATCAAGGGATCTGTGGCTTTCCCTCGAGGCTGTCCCTCGAGGCTTTCCCACGAGGCTTTCCCACAGGGCTGTGCCACGTGCCACCTTGGTGTGAGTCGATCCTCGGCGTGAAAGACGAGCCGGTGAAGGGAAAAGAGGTTCCTCTGGAATGGACTGAGACATCTGGGGGACTCTTGGAATGGTGGCACGACCCTGGAGTTCCTCTCGCCGTTCCTGTTGAGAGGGCCTCCTCTTGAGATGCGACGGGAACGCCGGGAACTCTTTCCCGCCGAAGCAGGGAAAGGATCCCTCATCTCGAGCTACGAGGCGGAAACGGGGCTCCTCTGGATGTGGGCGGGACCCTCGTGATTCCTCTCGAGTGGAGACGGGTATGTCGGGGAACTTCTTGATTTGCACCAAGGGTGTGAAGGACCCTTTCGAAGTTCCAGAGGTGAGGTGTGATCAGCCTCGAGACGCCTCAGCGGAAATGGGCCTCATCTCGCCTGGAGGGGAGAACCTCCTGGATTTTCTCGAGTTGCGGCAGGTCTTCTCGAGTTACGACGGGGACCTCAGGGACCCGCTCTGGTGGCCTCAGGAAAGGCCAGTCCCCATGCGAGTTGCTAGGGGACCTCTCGGGATTCCTCTCCCGTCCATGCCGGGGCCTCAGTCCTTGTGTGGAGTCGGGGCCGGAACCTGAGGATTCCTCTCCAGTGTTGCCATGGATCTTGGGGTGCTTCTGAGTCTCCCCAGGGGAGTCAGGCCTCGTCTCGAGTGGGGGCATGCACGTGCGCTTTCCTCCCGAGCTGCAGCAGTAGTGTCACGCTTCCTGTCACGTGGATCAAGGGATCTGTGGCTTTCCCTCGAGGCTGTCCCTCGAGGCTTTCCCACGAGGCTTTCCCACAGGGCTGTGCCACGTGCCACCTTGGTGTGAGTCGATCCTCGGCGTGAAAGACGAGCCGGTGAAGGGAAAAGAGGTTCCTCTGGAATGGACTGAGACATCTGGGGGACTCTTGGAATGGTGGCACGACCCTGGAGTTCCTCTCGCCGTTCCTGTTGAGAGGGCCTCCTCTTGAGATGCGACGGGAACGCCGGGAACTCTTTCCCGCCGAAGCAGGGAAAGGATCCCTCATCTCGAGCTACGAGGCGGAAACGGGGCTCCTCTGGATGTGGGCGGGACCCTCGTGATTCCTCTCGAGTGGAGACGGCTAGGTCGGGGAACTTCTTGATTTGCACCAAGGGTGTGAAGGACCCTTTCGAAGTTCCAGAGGTGAGGTGTGATCAGCCTCGAGACGCCTCAGCAGAAATGGGCCTCATCTCGCCTGGAGGGGAGAACCTCCTGGATTTTCTCGAGTTGCGGCAGGTCTTCTCGAGTTACGACGGGGACCTCAGGGACCCGCTCTGGTGGCCTCAGGAAAGGCCAGTCCCCATGCGAGTTGCTAGGGGACCTCTCGGGATTCCTCTCCCGTCCATGCCGGGGCCTCAGTCCTTGTGTGGAGTCGGGGCCGGAACCTGAGGATTCCTCTCCAGTGTTGCCATGGATCTTGGGGTGCTTCTGAGTCTCCCCAGGGGAGTCAGGCCTCGTCTCGAGTGGGGGCATGCACGTGCGCTTTCCTCCCGACCTGCAGCAGTAGTGTCACGCTTCCTGTCACGTGGATCAAGGGATCTGTGGCTTTCCCTCGAGGCTGTCCCTCGAGGCTTTCCCACGAGGCTTTCCCACAGGGCTGTGCCACGTGCCACCTTGGTGTGAGTCGATCCTCGGCGTGAAAGACGAGCCGGTGAAGGGAAAAGAGGTTCCTCTGGAATGGACTGAGACATCTGGGGGACTCTTGGAATGGTGGCACGACCCTGGAGTTCCTCTCGCCGTTCCTGTTGAGAGGGCCTCCTCTTGAGATGCGACGGGAACGCCGGGAACTCTTTCCCGACAAAGCAGGGAAAGGATCCCTCATCTCGAGCTACGAGGCGGAAACGGGGCTCCTCTGGATGTGGGCGGGACCCTCGTGATTCCTCTCGAGTGGAGACGGGTATGTCGGGGAACTTCTTGATTTGCACCAAGGGTGTGAAGGACCCTTTGGAAGTTCCAGAGGTGAGGTGTGATCAGCCTCGAGACGCCTCAGCGGAAATGGGCCTCATCTCGCCTGGAGGGGAGAACCTCCTGGATTTTCTCGAGTTGCGGCAGGTCTTCTCGAGTTACGACGGGGACCTCAGGGACCCGCTCTGGTGGCCTCAGGAAAGGCCAGTCCCCATGCGAGTTGCTAGGGGACCTCTCGGGATTCCTCTCCCGTCCATGCCGGGGCCTCAGTCCTTGTGTGGAGTCGGGGCCGGAACCTGAGGATTCCTCTCCAGTGTTGCCATGGATCTTGGGGTGCTTCTGAGTCTCCCCAGGGGAGTCAGGCCTCGTCTCGAGTGGGGGCATGCACGTGCGCTTTCCTCCCGAGCTGCAGCAGTAGTGTCACGCTTCCTGTCACGTGGATCAAGGGATCTGTGGCTTTCCCTCGAGGCTGTCCCTCGAGGCTTTCCCACGAGGCTTTCCCACAGGGCTGTGCCACGTGCCACCTTGGTGTGAGTCGATCCTCGGCGTGAAAGACGAGCCGGTGAAGGGAAAAGAGGTTCCTCTGGAATGGACTGAGACATCTGGGGGACTCTTGGAATGGTGGCACGACCCTGGAGTTCCTCTCGCCGTTCCTGTTGAGAGGGCCTCCTCTTGAGATGCGACGGGAACGCCGGGAACTCTTTCCCGCCGAAGCAGGGAAAGGATCCCTCATCTCGAGCTACGAGGCGGAAACGGGGCTCCTCTGGATGTGGGCGGGACCCTCGTGATTCCTCTCGAGTGGAGACGGCTAGGTCGGGGAACTTCTTGATTTGCACCAAGGGTGTGAATGACCCTTTCGAAGTTCCAGAGGTGAGGTGTGATCAGCCTTGAGACGCCTCAGCGGAAATGGGCCTCATCTCGCCTGGAGGGGAGAACCTCCTGGATTTTCTCGAGTTGCGGCAGGTCTTCTCGAGTTACGACGGGGACCTCAGGGACCCGCTCTGGTGGCCTCAGGAAAGGCCAGTCCCCATGCGAGTTGCTAGGGGACCTCTCGGGATTCCTCTCCCGTCCATGCCGGGGCCTCAGTCCTTGTGTGGAGTCGGGGCCGGAACCTGAGGATTCCTCTCCAGTGTTGCCATGGATCTTGGGGTGCTTCTGAGTCTCCCCAGGGGAGTCAGGCCTCGTCTCGAGTGGGGGCATGCACGTGCGCTTTCCTCCCGACCTGCAGCAGTAGTGTCACGCTTCCTGTCACGTGGATCAAGGGATCTGTGGCTTTCCCTCGAGGCTGTCCCTCGAGGCTTTCCCACGAGGCTTTCCCACAGGGCTGTGCCACGTGCCACCTTGGTGTGAGTCGATCCTCGGCGTGAAAGACGAGCCGGTGAAGGGAAAAGAGGTTCCTCTGGAATGGACTGAGACATCTGGGGGACTCTTGGAATGGTGGCACGACCCTGGAGTTCCTCTCGCCGTTCCTGTTGAGAGGGCCTCCTCTTGAGATGCGACGGGAACGCCGGGAACTCTTTCCCGCCGAAGCAGGGAAAGGATCCCTCATCTCGAGCTACGAGGCGGAAACGGGGCTCCTCTGGATGTGGGCGGGACCCTCGTGATTCCTCTCGAGTGGAGACGGGTATGTCGGGGAACTTCTTGATTTGCACCAAGGGTGTGAAGGACCCTTTCGAAGTTCCAGAGGTGAGGTGTGATCAGCCTCGAGACGCCTCAGCGGAAATGGGCCTCATCTCGCCTGGAGGGGAGAACCTCCTGGATTTTCTCGAGTTGCGGCAGGTCTTCTCGAGTTACGACGGGGACCTCAGGGACCCGCTCTGGTGGCCTCAGGAAAGGCCAGTCCCCATGCGAGTTGCTAGGGGACCTCTCGGGATTCCTCTCCCGTCCATGCCGGGGCCTCAGTCCTTGTGTGGAGTCGGGGCCGGAACCTGAGGATTCCTCTCCAGTGTTGCCATGGATCTTGGGGTGCTTCTGAGTCTCCCCAGGGGAGTCAGGCCTCGTCTCGAGTGGGGGCATGCACGTGCGCTTTCCTCCCGAGCTGCAGCAGTAGTGTCACGCTTCCTGTCACGTGGATCAAGGGATCTGTGGCTTTCCCTCGAGGCTGTCCCTCGAGGCTTTCCCACGAGGCTTTCCCACAGGGCTGTGCCACGTGCCACCTTGGTGTGAGTCGATCCTCGGCGTGAAAGACGAGCCGGTGAAGGGAAAAGAGGTTCCTCTGGAATGGACTGAGACATCTGGGGGACTCTTGGAATGGTGGCACGACCCTGGAGTTCCTCTCGCCGTTCCTGTTGAGAGGGCCTCCTCTTGAGATGCGACGGGAACGCCGGGAACTCTTTCCCGCCGAAGCAGGGAAAGGATCCCTCATCTCGAGCTACGAGGCGGAAACGGGGCTCCTCTGGATGTGGGCGGGACCCTCGTGATTCCTCTCGAGTGGAGACGGCTAGGTCGGGGAACTTCTTGATTTGCACCAAGGGTGTGAAGGACCCTTTCGAAGTTCCAGAGGTGAGGTGTGATCAGCCTCGAGACGCCTCAGCAGAAATGGGCCTCATCTCGCCTGGAGGGGAGAACCTCCTGGATTTTCTCGAGTTGCGGCAGGTCTTCTCGAGTTACGACGGGGACCTCAGGGACCCGCTCTGGTGGCCTCAGGAAAGGCCAGTCCCCATGCGAGTTGCTAGGGGACCTCTCGGGATTCCTCTCCCGTCCATGCCGGGGCCTCAGTCCTTGTGTGGAGTCGGGGCCGGAACCTGAGGATTCCTCTCCAGTGTTGCCATGGATCTTGGGGTGCTTCTGAGTCTCCCCAGGGGAGTCAGGCCTCGTCTCGAGTGGGGGCATGCACGTGCGCTTTCCTCCCGACCTGCAGCAGTAGTGTCACGCTTCCTGTCACGTGGATCAAGGGATCTGTGGCTTTCCCTCGAGGCTGTCCCTCGAGGCTTTCCCACGAGGCTTTCCCACAGGGCTGTGCCACGTGCCACCTTGGTGTGAGTCGATCCTCGGCGTGAAAGACGAGCCGGTGAAGGGAAAAGAGGTTCCTCTGGAATGGACTGAGACATCTGGGGGACTCTTGGAATGGTGGCACGACCCTGGAGTTCCTCTCGCCGTTCCTGTTGAGAGGGCCTCCTCTTGAGATGCGACGGGAACGCCGGGAACTCTTTCCCGACAAAGCAGGGAAAGGATCCCTCATCTCGAGCTACGAGGCGGAAACGGGGCTCCTCTGGATGTGGGCGGGACCCTCGTGATTCCTCTCGAGTGGAGACGGGTATGTCGGGGAACTTCTTGATTTGCACCAAGGGTGTGAAGGACCCTTTGGAAGTTCCAGAGGTGAGGTGTGATCAGCCTCGAGACGCCTCAGCGGAAATGGGCCTCATCTCGCCTGGAGGGGAGAACCTCCTGGATTTTCTCCAGTTGCGGCAGGTCTTCTCGAGTTACGACAGGGACCCGCTCTGGTGGCCTCAGGAAAGGCCAGTCCCCATGCGAGTTGCTAGGGGACCTCTCGGGATTCCTCTCCCGTCCATGCCGGGGCCTCAGTCCATGTGTGGAGTCGGGGCCGGAACCTGAGGATTCCTCTCCAGTGTTGCCATGGATCTTGGGGTGCTTCTGAGTCTCCCCAGGGGAGTCAGGCCTCGAATCGAGTGGGGGCATGCACGTGTGCTTTCCTCCCGAGCTGCAGCAGTAGTGTCACGCTTCCTGTCACGTGGATCAAGGGATCTGTGGCTTTCCCTCGAGGCTGTCCCTCGAGGCTTTCCCACGAGGCTTTCCCACAGGGCTGTGCCACGTGCCACCTTGGTGTGAGTCGATCCTCGGCGTGAAAGACGAGCCAGTGAAGGGAAAAGAGGTTCCTCTGGTATGGACTGAGACATCTGGGGGACTCTTGGAATGGTGGCACGACCCTGGAGTTCCTCTCGCCGTTCCTGTTGAGAGGGCCTCCTCTTGAGATGCGACGGGAACGTCGGGAACTCTTTCCCGACGAAGCAGGGAAAGGATCCCTCATCTCGAGCTACGAGGCTGAAACGGGGCTCCTCTGGATGTGGGCGGGACCCTCGTGATTCCTCTCGAGTGGAGACGGCTAGGTCGGGGAACTTCTTGATTTGCACCAAGGGTGTGAAGGACCCTTTCGAAGTTCCAGAGGTGAGGTGTGATCAGCCTCGAGACGCCTCAGCGGAAATGGGCCTCATCTCGCCTGGAGGGGAGAACCTCCTGGATTTTCTCGAGTTGCGGCAGGTCTTCTCGAGTTACGACGGGGACCTCAGGGACCCGCTCTGGTGGCCTCAGGAAAGGCCAGTCCCCATGCGAGTTGCTAGGGGACCTCTCGGGATTCCTCTCCCGTCCATGCCGGGGCCTCAGTCCTTGTGTGGAGTCGGGGCCGGAACCTGAGGATTCCTCTCCAGTGTTGCCATGGATCTTGGGGTGCTTCTGAGTCTCCCCAGGGGAGTCAGGCCTCGTCTCGAGTGGGGGCATGCACGTGCGCTTTCCTCCCGAGCTGCAGCAGTAGTGTCACGCTTCCTGTCACGTGGATCAAGGGATCTGTGGCTTTCCCTCGAGGCTGTCCCTCGAGGCTTTCCCACGAGGCTTTCCCACAGGGCTGTGCCACGTGCCACCTTGGTGTGAGTCGATCCTCGGCGTGAAAGACGAGCCGGTGAAGGGAAAAGAGGTTCCTCTGGAATGGACTGAGACATCTGGGGGACTCTTGGAATGGTGGCACGACCCTGGAGTTCCTCTCGCCGTTCCTGTTGAGAGGGCCTCCTCTTGAGATGCGACGGGAACGCCGGGAACTCTTTCCCGCCGAAGCAGGGAAAGGATCCCTCATCTCGAGCTACGAGGCGGAAACGGGGCTCCTCTGGATGTGGGCGGGACCCTCGTGATTCCTCTCGAGTGGAGACGGCTAGGTCGGGGAACTTCTTGATTTGCACCAAGGGTGTGAAGGACCCTTTCGAAGTTCCAGAGGTGAGGTGTGATAAGCCTCGAGACGCCTCAGCAGAAATGGGCCTCATCTCGCCTGGAGGGGAGAACCTCCTGGATTTTCTCGAGTTGCGGCAAGTCTTCTCGAGTTACGACGGGGACCTCAGGGACCCGCTCTGGTGGCCTCAGGAAAGGCCAGTCCCCATGCGAGTTGCTAGGGGACCTCTCGGGATTCCTCTCCCGTCCATGCCGGGGCCTCAGTCCTTGTGTGGAGTCGGGGCCGGAACCTGAGGATTCCTCTCCAGTGTTGCCATGGATCTTGGGGTGCTTCTGAGTCTCCCCAGGGGAGTCAGGCCTCGTCTCGAGTGGGGGCATGCACGTGCGCTTTCCTCCCGAGCTGCAGCAGTAGTGTCACGCTTCCTGTCACGTGGATCAAGGGATCTGTGGCTTTCCCTCGAGGCTGTCCCTCGAGGCTTTCCCACGAGGCTTTCCCACAGGGCTGTGCCACGTGCCACCTTGGTGTGAGTCGATCCTCGGCGTGAAAGACGAGCCGGTGAAGGGAAAAGAGGTTCCTCTGGAATGGACTGAGACATCTGGGGGACTCTTGGAATGGTGGCACGACCCTGGAGTTCCTCTCGCCGTTCCTGTTGAGAGGGCCTCCTCTTGAGATGCGACGGGAACGCCGGGAACTCTTTCCCGCCGAAGCAGGGAAAGGA
Source organism: Budorcas taxicolor (assembly GCF_023091745.1). Lineage (NCBI taxonomy): Eukaryota > Metazoa > Chordata > Mammalia > Artiodactyla > Bovidae > Budorcas > Budorcas taxicolor. The sequence continues at coordinate 1,007,460 of NW_026292750.1, read as the reverse complement.
TCCCTCATCTCGAGCTACGAGGCGGAAACGGGGCTCCTCTGGATGTGGGCGGGACCCTCGTGATTCCTCTCGAGTGGAGACGGCTAGGTCGGGGAACTTCTTGATTTGCACCAAGGGTGTGAAGGACCCTTTCGAAGTTCCAGAGGTGAGGTGTGATCAGCCTTGAGACGCCTCAGCGGAAATGGGCTTCATCTCGCCTGGAGGGGAGAACCTCCTGGATTTTCTCGAGTTGCGGCAGGTCTTCTCGAGTTACGACGGGGACCTCAGGGACCCGCTCTGGTGGCCTCAGGAAAGGCCAGTCCCCATGCGAGTTGCTAGGGGACCTCTCGGGATTCCTCTCCCGTCCATGCCGGGGCCTCAGTCCTTGTGTGGAGTCGGGGCCGGAACCTGAGGATTCCTCTCCAGTGTTGCCATGGATCTTGGGGTGCTTCTGAGTCTCCCCAGGGGAGTCAGGCCTCGTCTCGAGTGGGGGCATGCACGTGCGCTTTCCTCCCGAGCTGCAGCAGTAGTGTCACGCTTCCTGTCACGTGGATCAAGGGATCTGTGGCTTTCCCTCGAGGCTGTCCCTCGAGGCTTTCCCACGAGGCTTTCCCACAGGGCTGTGCCACGTGCCACCTTGGTGTGAGTCGATCCTCGGCGTGAAAGACGAGCCGGTGAAGGGAAAAGAGGTTCCTCTGGAATGGACTGAGACATCTGGGGGACTCTTGGAATGGTGGCACGACCCTGGAGTTCCTCTCGCCGTTCCTGTTGAGAGGGCCTCCTCTTGAGATGCGACGGGAACGCCGGGAACTCTTTCCCGCCGAAGCAGGGAAAGGATCCCTCATCTCGAGCTACGAGGCGGAAACGGGGCTCCTCTGGATGTGGGCGGGACCCTCGTGATTCCTCTCGAGTGGAGACGGCTAGGTCGGGGAACTTCTTGATTTGCACCAAGGGTGTGAAGGACCCTTTCGAAGTTCCAGAGGTGAGGTGTGATCAGCCTCGAGACGCCTCAGCAGAAATGGGCCTCATCTCGCCTGGAGGGGAGAACCTCCTGGATTTTCTCGAGTTGCGGCAGGTCTTCTCGAGTTACGACGGGGACCTCAGGGACCCGCTCTGGTGGCCTCAGGAAAGGCCAGTCCCCATGCGAGTTGCTAGGGGACCTCTCGGGATTCCTCTCCCGTCCATGCCGGGGCCTCAGTCCTTGTGTGGAGTCGGGGCCGGAACCTGAGGATTCCTCTCCAGTGTTGCCATGGATCTTGGGGTGCTTCTGAGTCTCCCCAGGGGAGTCAGGCCTCGTCTCGAGTGGGGGCATGCACGTGCGCTTTCCTCCCGAGCTGCAGCAGTAGTGTCACGCTTCCTGTCACGTGGATCAAGGGATCTGTGGCTTTCCCTCGAGGCTGTCCCTCGAGGCTTTCCCACGAGGCTTTCCCACAGGGCTGTGCCACGTGCCACCTTGGTGTGAGTCGATCCTCGGCGTGAAAGACGAGCCGGTGAAGGGAAAAGAGGTTCCTCTGGAATGGACTGAGACATCTGGGGGACTCTTGGAATGGTGGCACGACCCTGGAGTTCCTCTCGCCGTTCCTGTTGAGAGGGCCTCCTCTTGAGATGCGACGGGAACGCCGGGAACTCTTTCCCGCCGAAGCAGGGAAAGGATCCCTCATCTCGAGCTACGAGGCGGAAACGGGGCTCCTCTGGATGTGGGCGGGACCCTCGTGATTCCTCTCGAGTGGAGACGGGTATGTCGGGGAACTTCTTGATTTGCACCAAGGGTGTGAAGGACCCTTTCGAAGTTCCAGAGGTGAGGTGTGATCAGCCTCGAGACGCCTCAGCGGAAATGGGCCTCATCTCGCCTGGAGGGGAGAACCTCCTGGATTTTCTCGAGTTGCGGCAGGTCTTCTCGAGTTACGACGGGGACCTCAGGGACCCGCTCTGGTGGCCTCAGGAAAGGCCAGTCCCCATGCGAGTTGCTAGGGGACCTCTCGGGATTCCTCTCCCGTCCATGCCGGGGCCTCAGTCCTTGTGTGGAGTCGGGGCCGGAACCTGAGGATTCCTCTCCAGTGTTGCCATGGATCTTGGGGTGCTTCTGAGTCTCCCCAGGGGAGTCAGGCCTCGTCTCGAGTGGGGGCATGCACGTGCGCTTTCCTCCCGAGCTGCAGCAGTAGTGTCACGCTTCCTGTCACGTGGATCAAGGGATCTGTGGCTTTCCCTCGAGGCTGTCCCTCGAGGCTTTCCCACGAGGCTTTCCCACAGGGCTGTGCCACGTGCCACCTTGGTGTGAGTCGATCCTCGGCGTGAAAGACGAGCCGGTGAAGGGAAAAGAGGTTCCTCTGGAATGGACTGAGACATCTGGGGGACTCTTGGAATGGTGGCACGACCCTGGAGTTCCTCTCGCCGTTCCTGTTGAGAGGGCCTCCTCTTGAGATGCGACGGGAACGCCGGGAACTCTTTCCCGCCGAAGCAGGGAAAGGATCCCTCATCTCGAGCTACGAGGCGGAAACGGGGCTCCTCTGGATGTGGGCGGGACCCTCGTGATTCCTCTCGAGTGGAGACGGCTAGGTCGGGGAACTTCTTGATTTGCACCAAGGGTGTGAAGGACCCTTTCGAAGTTCCAGAGGTGAGGTGTGATCAGCCTCGAGACGCCTCAGCAGAAATGGGCCTCATCTCGCCTGGAGGGGAGAACCTCCTGGATTTTCTCGAGTTGCGGCAGGTCTTCTCGAGTTACGACGGGGACCTCAGGGACCCGCTCTGGTGGCCTCAGGAAAGGCCAGTCCCCATGCGAGTTGCTAGGGGACCTCTCGGGATTCCTCTCCCGTCCATGCCGGGGCCTCAGTCCTTGTGTGGAGTCGGGGCCGGAACCTGAGGATTCCTCTCCAGTGTTGCCATGGATCTTGGGGTGCTTCTGAGTCTCCCCAGGGGAGTCAGGCCTCGTCTCGAGTGGGGGCATGCACGTGCGCTTTCCTCCCGACCTGCAGCAGTAGTGTCACGCTTCCTGTCACGTGGATCAAGGGATCTGTGGCTTTCCCTCGAGGCTGTCCCTCGAGGCTTTCCCACGAGGCTTTCCCACAGGGCTGTGCCACGTGCCACCTTGGTGTGAGTCGATCCTCGGCGTGAAAGACGAGCCGGTGAAGGGAAAAGAGGTTCCTCTGGAATGGACTGAGACATCTGGGGGACTCTTGGAATGGTGGCACGACCCTGGAGTTCCTCTCGCCGTTCCTGTTGAGAGGGCCTCCTCTTGAGATGCGACGGGAACGCCGGGAACTCTTTCCCGACAAAGCAGGGAAAGGATCCCTCATCTCGAGCTACGAGGCGGAAACGGGGCTCCTCTGGATGTGGGCGGGACCCTCGTGATTCCTCTCGAGTGGAGACGGGTATGTCGGGGAACTTCTTGATTTGCACCAAGGGTGTGAAGGACCCTTTGGAAGTTCCAGAGGTGAGGTGTGATCAGCCTCGAGACGCCTCAGCGGAAATGGGCCTCATCTCGCCTGGAGGGGAGAACCTCCTGGATTTTCTCCAGTTGCGGCAGGTCTTCTCGAGTTACGACAGGGACCCGCTCTGGTGGCCTCAGGAAAGGCCAGTCCCCATGCGAGTTGCTAGGGGACCTCTCGGGATTCCTCTCCCGTCCATGCCGGGGCCTCAGTCCATGTGTGGAGTCGGGGCCGGAACCTGAGGATTCCTCTCCAGTGTTGCCATGGATCTTGGGGTGCTTCTGAGTCTCCCCAGGGGAGTCAGGCCTCGAATCGAGTGGGGGCATGCACGTGTGCTTTCCTCCCGAGCTGCAGCAGTAGTGTCACGCTTCCTGTCACGTGGATCAAGGGATCTGTGGCTTTCCCTCGAGGCTGTCCCTCGAGGCTTTCCCACGAGGCTTTCCCACAGGGCTGTGCCACGTGCCACCTTGGTGTGAGTCGATCCTCGGCGTGAAAGACGAGCCAGTGAAGGGAAAAGAGGTTCCTCTGGTATGGACTGAGACATCTGGGGGACTCTTGGAATGGTGGCACGACCCTGGAGTTCCTCTCGCCGTTCCTGTTGAGAGGGCCTCCTCTTGAGATGCGACGGGAACGTCGGGAACTCTTTCCCGACGAAGCAGGGAAAGGATCCCTCATCTCGAGCTACGAGGCTGAAACGGGGCTCCTCTGGATGTGGGCGGGACCCTCGTGATTCCTCTCGAGTGGAGACGGCTAGGTCGGGGAACTTCTTGATTTGCACCAAGGGTGTGAAGGACCCTTTCGAAGTTCCAGAGGTGAGGTGTGATCAGCCTCGAGACGCCTCAGCGGAAATGGGCCTCATCTCGCCTGGAGGGGAGAACCTCCTGGATTTTCTCGAGTTGCGGCAGGTCTTCTCGAGTTACGACGGGGACCTCAGGGACCCGCTCTGGTGGCCTCAGGAAAGGCCAGTCCCCATGCGAGTTGCTAGGGGACCTCTCGGGATTCCTCTCCCGTCCATGCCGGGGCCTCAGTCCTTGTGTGGAGTCGGGGCCGGAACCTGAGGATTCCTCTCCAGTGTTGCCATGGATCTTGGGGTGCTTCTGAGTCTCCCCAGGGGAGTCAGGCCTCGTCTCGAGTGGGGGCATGCACGTGCGCTTTCCTCCCGAGCTGCAGCAGTAGTGTCACGCTTCCTGTCACGTGGATCAAGGGATCTGTGGCTTTCCCTCGAGGCTGTCCCTCGAGGCTTTCCCACGAGGCTTTCCCACAGGGCTGTGCCACGTGCCACCTTGGTGTGAGTCGATCCTCGGCGTGAAAGACGAGCCGGTGAAGGGAAAAGAGGTTCCTCTGGAATGGACTGAGACATCTGGGGGACTCTTGGAATGGTGGCACGACCCTGGAGTTCCTCTCGCCGTTCCTGTTGAGAGGGCCTCCTCTTGAGATGCGACGGGAACGCCGGGAACTCTTTCCCGCCGAAGCAGGGAAAGGATCCCTCATCTCGAGCTACGAGGCGGAAACGGGGCTCCTCTGGATGTGGGCGGGACCCTCGTGATTCCTCTCGAGTGGAGACGGCTAGGTCGGGGAACTTCTTGATTTGCACCAAGGGTGTGAAGGACCCTTTCGAAGTTCCAGAGGTGAGGTGTGATAAGCCTCGAGACGCCTCAGCAGAAATGGGCCTCATCTCGCCTGGAGGGGAGAACCTCCTGGATTTTCTCGAGTTGCGGCAGGTCTTCTCGAGTTACGACGGGGACCTCAGGGACCCGCTCTGGTGGCCTCAGGAAAGGCCAGTCCCCATGCGAGTTGCTAGGGGACCTCTCGGGATTCCTCTCCCGTCCATGCCGGGGCCTCAGTCCTTGTGTGGAGTCGGGGCCGGAACCTGAGGATTCCTCTCCAGTGTTGCCATGGATCTTGGGGTGCTTCTGAGTCTCCCCAGGGGAGTCAGGCCTCGTCTCGAGTGGGGGCATGCACGTGCGCTTTCCTCCCGAGCTGCAGCAGTAGTGTCACGCTTCCTGTCACGTGGATCAAGGGATCTGTGGCTTTCCCTCGAGGCTGTCCCTCGAGGCTTTCCCACGAGGCTTTCCCACAGGGCTGTGCCACGTGCCACCTTGGTGTGAGTCGATCCTCGGCGTGAAAGACGAGCCGGTGAAGGGAAAAGAGGTTCCTCTGGAATGGACTGAGACATCTGGGGGACTCTTGGAATGGTGGCACGACCCTGGAGTTCCTCTCGCCGTTCCTGTTGAGAGGGCCTCCTCTTGAGATGCGACGGGAACGCCGGGAACTCTTTCCCGCCGAAGCAGGGAAAGGATCCCTCATCTCGAGCTACGAGGCGGAAACGGGGCTCCTCTGGATGTGGGCGGGACCCTCGTGATTCCTCTCGAGTGGAGACGGCTAGGTCGGGGAACTTCTTGATTTGCACCAAGGGTGTGAAGGACCCTTTCGAAGTTCCAGAGGTGAGGTGTGATCAGCCTTGAGACGCCTCAGCGGAAATGGGCTTCATCTCGCCTGGAGGGGAGAACCTCCTGGATTTTCTCGAGTTGCGGCAGGTCTTCTCGAGTTACGACGGGGACCTCAGGGACCCGCTCTGGTGGCCTCAGGAAAGGCCAGTCCCCATGCGAGTTGCTAGGGGACCTCTCGGGATTCCTCTCCCGTCCATGCCGGGGCCTCAGTCCTTGTGTGGAGTCGGGGCCGGAACCTGAGGATTCCTCTCCAGTGTTGCCATGGATCTTGGGGTGCTTCTGAGTCTCCCCAGGGGAGTCAGGCCTCGTCTCGAGTGGGGGCATGCACGTGCGCTTTCCTCCCGAGCTGCAGCAGTAGTGTCACGCTTCCTGTCACGTGGATCAAGGGATCTGTGGCTTTCCCTCGAGGCTGTCCCTCGAGGCTTTCCCACGAGGCTTTCCCACAGGGCTGTGCCACGTGCCACCTTGGTGTGAGTCGATCCTCGGCGTGAAAGACGAGCCGGTGAAGGGAAAAGAGGTTCCTCTGGAATGGACTGAGACATCTGGGGGACTCTTGGAATGGTGGCACGACCCTGGAGTTCCTCTCGCCGTTCCTGTTGAGAGGGCCTCCTCTTGAGATGCGACGGGAACGCCGGGAACTCTTTCCCGCCGAAGCAGGGAAAGGATCCCTCATCTCGAGCTACGAGGCGGAAACGGGGCTCCTCTGGATGTGGGCGGGACCCTCGTGATTCCTCTCGAGTGGAGACGGCTAGGTCGGGGAACTTCTTGATTTGCACCAAGGGTGTGAAGGACCCTTTCGAAGTTCCAGAGGTGAGGTGTGATCAGCCTCGAGACGCCTCAGCAGAAATGGGCCTCATCTCGCCTGGAGGGGAGAACCTCCTGGATTTTCTCGAGTTGCGGCAGGTCTTCTCGAGTTACGACGGGGACCTCAGGGACCCGCTCTGGTGGCCTCAGGAAAGGCCAGTCCCCATGCGAGTTGCTAGGGGACCTCTCGGGATTCCTCTCCCGTCCATGCCGGGGCCTCAGTCCTTGTGTGGAGTCGGGGCCGGAACCTGAGGATTCCTCTCCAGTGTTGCCATGGATCTTGGGGTGCTTCTGAGTCTCCCCAGGGGAGTCAGGCCTCGTCTCGAGTGGGGGCATGCACGTGCGCTTTCCTCCCGAGCTGCAGCAGTAGTGTCACGCTTCCTGTCACGTGGATCAAGGGATCTGTGGCTTTCCCTCGAGGCTGTCCCTCGAGGCTTTCCCACGAGGCTTTCCCACAGGGCTGTGCCACGTGCCACCTTGGTGTGAGTCGATCCTCGGCGTGAAAGACGAGCCGGTGAAGGGAAAAGAGGTTCCTCTGGAATGGACTGAGACATCTGGGGGACTCTTGGAATGGTGGCACGACCCTGGAGTTCCTCTCGCCGTTCCTGTTGAGAGGGCCTCCTCTTGAGATGCGACGGGAACGCCGGGAACTCTTTCCCGCCGAAGCAGGGAAAGGATCCCTCATCTCGAGCTACGAGGCGGAAACGGGGCTCCTCTGGATGTGGGCGGGACCCTCGTGATTCCTCTCGAGTGGAGACGGCTAGGTCGGGGAACTTCTTGATTTGCACCAAGGGTGTGAAGGACCCTTTCGAAGTTCCAGAGGTGAGGTGTGATCAGCCTCGAGACGCCTCAGCAGAAATGGGCCTCATCTCGCCTGGAGGGGAGAACCTCCTGGATTTTCTCGAGTTGCGGCAGGTCTTCTCGAGTTACGACGGGGACCTCAGGGACCCGCTCTGGTGGCCTCAGGAAAGGCCAGTCCCCATGCGAGTTGCTAGGGGACCTCTCGGGATTCCTCTCCCGTCCATGCCGGGGCCTCAGTCCTTGTGTGGAGTCGGGGCCGGAACCTGAGGATTCCTCTCCAGTGTTGCCATGGATCTTGGGGTGCTTCTGAGTCTCCCCAGGGGAGTCAGGCCTCGTCTCGAGTGGGGGCATGCACGTGCGCTTTCCTCCCGAGCTGCAGCAGTAGTGTCACGCTTCCTGTCACGTGGATCAAGGGATCTGTGGCTTTCCCTCGAGGCTGTCCCTCGAGGCTTTCCCACGAGGCTTTCCCACAGGGCTGTGCCACGTGCCACCTTGGTGTGAGTCGATCCTCGGCGTGAAAGACGAGCCGGTGAAGGGAAAAGAGGTTCCTCTGGAATGGACTGAGACATCTGGGGGACTCTTGGAATGGTGGCACGACCCTGGAGTTCCTCTCGCCGTTCCTGTTGAGAGGGCCTCCTCTTGAGATGCGACGGGAACGCCGGGAACTCTTTCCCGCCGAAGCAGGGAAAGGATCCCTCATCTCGAGCTACGAGGCGGAAACGGGGCTCCTCTGGATGTGGGCGGGACCCTCGTGATTCCTCTCGAGTGGAGACGGGTATGTCGGGGAACTTCTTGATTTGCACCAAGGGTGTGAAGGACCCTTTCGAAGTTCCAGAGGTGAGGTGTGATCAGCCTTGAGACGCCTCAGCGGAAATGGGCCTCATCTCGCCTGGAGGGGAGAACCTCCTGGATTTTCTCGAGTTGCGGCAGGTCTTCTCGAGTTACGACGGGGACCTCAGGGACCCGCTCTGGTGGCCTCAGGAAAGGCCAGTCCCCATGCGAGTTGCTAGGGGACCTCTCGGGATTCCTCTCCCGTCCATGCCGGGGCCTCAGTCCTTGTGTGGAGTCGGGGCCGGAACCTGAGGATTCCTCTCCAGTGTTGCCATGGATCTTGGGGTGCTTCTGAGTCTCCCCAGGGGAGTCAGGCCTCGTCTCGAGTGGGGGCATGCACGTGCGCTTTCCTCCCGAGCTGCAGCAGTAGTGTCACGCTTCCTGTCACGTGGATCAAGGGATCTGTGGCTTTCCCTCGAGGCTGTCCCTCGAGGCTTTCCCACGAGGCTTTCCCACAGGGCTGTGCCACGTGCCACCTTGGTGTGAGTCGATCCTCGGCGTGAAAGACGAGCCGGTGAAGGGAAAAGAGGTTCCTCTGGAATGGACTGAGACATCTGGGGGACTCTTGGAATGGTGGCACGACCCTGGAGTTCCTCTCGCCGTTCCTGTTGAGAGGGCCTCCTCTTGAGATGCGACGGGAACGCCGGGAACTCTTTCCCGCCGAAGCAGGGAAAGGATCCCTCATCTCGAGCTACGAGGCGGAAACGGGGCTCCTCTGGATGTGGGCGGGACCCTCGTGATTCCTCTCGAGTGGAGACGGGTATGTCGGGGAACTTCTTGATTTGCACCAAGGGTGTGAAGGACCCTTTCGAAGTTCCAGAGGTGAGGTGTGATCAGCCTCGAGACGCCTCAGCGGAAATGGGCCTCATCTCGCCTGGAGGGGAGAACCTCCTGGATTTTCTCGAGTTGCGGCAGGTCTTCTCGAGTTACGACGGGGACCTCAGGGACCCGCTCTGGTGGCCTCAGGAAAGGCCAGTCCCCATGCGAGTTGCTAGGGGACCTCTCGGGATTCCTCTCCCGTCCATGCCGGGGCCTCCGTCCTTGTGTGGTGTCGGGGCCGGAACCTGAGGATTCCTCTCCAGTGTTGCCATGGATCTTGGGGTGCTTCTGAGTCTCCCCAGGGGAGTCAGGCCTCGTCTCGAGTGGGGGCATGCACGTGCGCTTTCCTCCCGAGCTGCAGCAGTAGTGTCACGCTTCCTGTCATGAGGATCAAGGGATCTGTGGCTTTCCCTCGAGGCTGTCCATCGAGGCTTTCCCACGAGGCTTTCCCACAGGGCTGTGCCACGTGCCACCTTGGTGTGAGTTGATCCTCGGCGTGAAAGACGAGCCGGTGAAGGGAAAAGAGTTTCCTCTGGAATGGACTGAGACATCTGGGGGACTCTTGGAATGGTGGCACGACCCTGGAGTTCCTCTCGCCGTTCCTGTTGAGAGGGCCTCCTCTTGAGATGCGACGGGAACGCCGGGAACTCTTTCCCGACGAAGCAGGGAAAGGATCCCTCATCTCGAGCTACGAGGCGGAAACGGGGCTCCTCTGGATGTGGGCGGGACCCTCGTGATTCCTCTCGAGTGGAGACGGGTATGTCGGGGAACTTCTTGATTTGCACCAAGGGTGTGAAGGACCCTTTGGAAGTTCCAGAGGTGAGGTGTGTTCAGCCTCGAGACGCCTCAGCGGAAATGGGCCTCATCTCGCCTGGAGGGGAGAACCTCCTGGATTTTCTCCAGTTGCGGCAGGTCTTCTCGAGTTACGACAGGGACCCGCTCTGGTGGCCTCAGGAAAGGCCAGTCCCCATGCGAGTTGCTAGGGGACCTCTCGGGATTCCTCTCCCGTCCATGCCGGGGCCTCAGTCCATGTGTGGAGTCGGGGCCGGAACCTGAGGATTCCTCTCCAGTGTTGCCATGGATCTTGGGGTGCTTCTGAGTCTCCCCAGGGGAGTCAGGCCTCGAATCGAGTGGGGGCATGCACGTGTCCTTTCCTCCCGAGCTGCAGCAGTAGTGTCACGCTTCCTGTCACGTGGATCAAGGGATCTGTGGCTTTCCCTCGAGGCTGTCCCTCGAGGCTTTCCCACGAGGCTTTCCCACAGGGCTGTGCCACGTGCCACCTTGGTGTGAGTCGATCCTCGGCGTGAAAGACGAGCCAGTGAAGGGAAAAGAGGTTCCTCTGGTATGGACTGAGACATCTGGGGGACTCTTGGAATGGTGGCACGACCCTGGAGTTCCTCTCGCCGTTCCTGTTGAGAGGGCCTCCTCTTGAGATGCGACGGGAACGTCGGGAACTCTTTCCCGACGAAGCAGGGAAAGGATCCCTCATCTCGAGCTACGAGGCTGAAACGGGGCTCCTCTGGATGTGGGCGGGACCCTCGTGATTCCTCTCGAGTGGAGACGGCTAGGTCGGGGAACTTCTTGATTTGCACCAAGGGTGTGAAGGACCCTTTCGAAGTTCCAGAGGTGAGGTGTGATCAGCCTCGAGACGCCTCAGCGGAAATGGGCCTCATCTCGCCTGGAGGGGAGAACCTCCTGGATTTTCTCGAGTTGCGGCAGGTCTTCTCGAGTTACGACGGGGACCTCAGGGACCCGCTCTGGTGGCCTCAGGAAAGGCCAGTCCCCATGCGAGTTGCTAGGGGACCTCTCGGGATTCCTCTCCCGTCCATGCCGGGGCCTCAGTCCTTGTGTGGAGTCGGGGCCGGAACCTGAGGATTCCTCTCCAGTGTTGCCATGGATCTTGGGGTGCTTCTGAGTCTCCCCAGGGGAGTCAGGCCTCGTCTCGAGTGGGGGCATGCACGTGCGCTTTCCTCCCGAGCTGCAGCAGTAGTGTCAGGCTTCCTGTCACGTGGATCAAGGGATCTGTGGCTTTCCCTCGAGGCTGTCCCTCGAGGCTTTCCCACGAGGCTTTCCCACAGGGCTGTGCCACGTGCCACCTTGGTGTGAGTCGATCCTCGGCGTGAAAGACGAGCCGGTGAAGGGAAAAGAGGTTCCTCTGGAATGGACTGAGACATCTGGGGGACTCTTGGAATGCTGGCACGACCCTGGAGTTCCTCTCGCCGTTCCTGTTGAGAGGGCCTCCTCTTGAGATGCGACGGGAACGCCGGGAATTCTTTCCCGACGAAGCAGGGAAAGGATCCCTCATCTCGAGCTACGAGGCGGAAACGGGGCTCCTCTGGATGTGGGCGGGACCCTAGTGATTCCTCTCGAGTGGAGACGGGTATGTCGGGGAACTTCTTGATTTGCACCAAGGGTGTGAAGGACCCTTTGGAAGTTCCAGAGGTGAGGTGTGTTCAGCCTCGAGACGCCTCAGCGGAAATGGGCCTCATCTCGCCTGTAGGGGAGAACCTCCTGGATTTTCTCCAGTTGCGGCAGGTCTTCTCGAGTTACGACGGGGACCTCAGGGACCCGCTCTGGTGGCCTCAGGAAAGGCCAGTCCCCATGCGAGTTGCTAGGGGACCTCTCGGGATTCCTCTCCCGTCCATGCCGGGGCCTCAGTCCTTGTGTGGAGTCGGGGCCGGAACCTGAGGATTCCTCTCCAGTGTTGCCATGGATCTTGGGGTGCTTCTGAGTCTCCCCAGGGGAGTCAGGCCTCGTCTCGAGTGGGGGCATGCACGTGCGCTTTCCTCCCGAGCTGCAGCAGTAGTGTCACGCTTCCTGTCACGTGGATCAAGGGATCTGTGGCTTTCCCTCGAGGCTGTCCCTCGAGGCTTTCCCACGAGGCTTTCCCACAGGGCTGTGCCACGTGCCACCTTGGTGTGAGTCGATCCTCGGCGTGAAAGACGAGCCGGTGAAGGGAAAAGAGGTTCCTCTGGAATGGACTGAGACATCTGGGGGACTCTTGGAATGGTGGCACGACCCTGGAGTTCCTCTCGCCGTTCCTGTTGAGAGGGCCTCCTCTTGAGATGCGACGGGAACGCCGGGAACTCTTTCCCGCCGAAGCAGGGAAAGGATCCCTCATCTCGAGCTACGAGGCGGAAACGGGGCTCCTCTGGATGTGGGCGGGACCCTCGTGATTCCTCTCGAGTGGAGACGGCTAGGTCGGGGAACTTCTTGATTTGCACCAAGGGTGTGAAGGACCCTTTCGAAGTTCCAGAGGTGAGGTGTGATCAGCCTCGAGACGCCTCAGCGGAAATGGGCCTCATCTCGCCTGGAGGGGAGAACCTCCTGGATTTTCTCGAGTTGCGGCAGGTCTTCTCGAGTTACGACGGGGACCTCAGGGACCCGCTCTGGTGGCCTCAGGAAAGGCCAGTCCCCATGCGAGTTGCTAGGGGACCTCTCGGGATTCCTCTCCCGTCCATGCCGGGGCCTCAGTCCTTGTGTGGAGTCGGGGCCGGAACCTGAGGATTCCTCTCCAGTGTTGCCATGGATCTTGGGGTGCTTCTGAGTCTCCCCAGGGGAGTCAGGCCTCGTCTCGAGTGGGGGCATGCACGTGCGCTTTCCTCCCGAGCTGCAGCAGTAGTGTCACGCTTCCTGTCACGTGGATCAAGGGATCTGTGGCTTTCCCTCGAGGCTGTCCCTCGAGGCTTTCCCACGAGGCTTTCCCACAGGGCTGTGCCACGTGCCACCTTGGTGTGAGTCGATCCTCGGCGTGAAAGACGAGCCGGTGAAGGGAAAAGAGGTTCCTCTGGAATGGACTGAGACATCTGGGGGACTCTTGGAATGGTGGCACGACCCTGGAGTTCCTCTCGCCGTTCCTGTTGAGAGGGCCTCCTCTTGAGATGCGACGGGAACGCCGGGAACTCTTTCCCGCCGAAGCAGGGAAAGGATCCCTCATCTCGAGCTACGAGGCGGAAACGGGGCTCCTCTGGATGTGGGCGGGACCCTCGTGATTCCTCTCGAGTGGAGATGGGTATGTCGGGGAACTTCTTGATTTGCACCAAGGGTGTGAAGGACCCTTTCGAAGTTCCAGAGGTGAGGTGTGATCAGCCTCGAGACGCCTCAGCGGAAATGGGCCTCATCTCGCCTGGAGGGGAGAACCTCCTGGATTTTCTCGAGTTGCGGCAGGTCTTCTCGAGTTACGACGGGGACCTCAGGGACCCGCTCTGGTGGCCTCAGGAAAGGCCAGTCCCCATGCGAGTTGCTAGGGGACCTCTCGGGATTCCTCTCCCGTCCATGCCGGGGCCTCCGTCCTTGTGTGGTGTCGGGGCCGGAACCTGAGGATTCCTCTCCAGTGTTGCCATGGATCTTGGGGTGCTTCTGAGTCTCCCCAGGGGAGTCAGGCCTCGTCTTGAGTGGGGGCATGCACGTGCGCTTTCCTCCCGAGCTGCAGCAGTAGTGTCACGCTTCCTGTCATGTGGATCAAGGGATCTGTGGCTTTCCCTCGAGGCTGTCCATCGAGGCTTTCCCACGAGGCTTTCCCACAGGGCTGTGCCACGTGCCACCTTGGTGTGAGTTGATCCTCGGCGTGAAAGACGAGCCGGTGAAGGGAAAAGAGTTTCCTCTGGAATGGACTGAGACATCTGGGGGACTCTTGGAATGGTGGCACGACCCTGGAGTTCCTCTCGCCGTTCCTGTTGAGAGGGCCTCCTCTTGAGATGCGACGGGAACGCCGGGAACTCTTTCCCGACGAAGCAGGGAAAGGATCCCTCATCTCGAGCTACGAGGCGGAAACAGGGCTCCTCTGGATGTGGGCGGGACCCTCGTGATTCCTCTCGAGTGGAGACGGGTATGTCGGGGAACTTCTTGATTTGCACCAAGGGTGTGAAGGACCCTTTGGAAGTTCCAGAGGTGAGGTGTGTTCAGCCTCGAGACGCCTCAGCGGAAATGGGCCTCATCTCGCCTGGAGGGGAGAACCTCCTGGATTTTCTCCAGTTGCGGCAGGTCTTCTCGAGTTACGACAGGGACCCGCTCTGGTGGCCTCAGGAAAGGCCAGTCCCCATGCGAGTTGCTAGGGGACCTCTCGGGATTCCTCTCCCGTCCATGCCGGGGCCTCAGTCCATGTGTGGAGTCGGGGCCGGAACCTGAGGATTCCTCTCCAGTGTTGCCATGGATCTTGGGGTGCTTCTGAGTCTCCCCAGGGGAGTCAGGCCTCGAATCGAGTGGGGGCATGCACGTGTGCTTTCCTCCCGAGCTGCAGCAGTAGTGTCACGCTTCCTGTCACGTGGATCAAGGGATCTGTGGCTTTCCCTCGAGGCTGTCCCTCGAGGCTTTCCCACGAGGCTTTCCCACAGGGCTGTGCCACGTGCCACCTTGGTGTGAGTCGATCCTCGGCGTGAAAGACGAGCCGGTGAAGGGAAAAGAGGTTCCTCTGGTATGGACTGAGACATCTGGGGGACTCTTGGAATGGTGGCACGACCCTGGAGTTCCTCTCGCCGTTCCTGTTGAGAGGGCCTCCTCTTGAGATGCGACGGGAACGCCGGGAACTCTTTCCCGACGAAGCAGGGAAAGGATCCCTCATCTCGAGCTACGAGGCTGAAACGGGGCTCCTCTGGATGTGGGCGGGACCCTCGTGATTCCTCTCGAGTGGAGACGGCTAGGTCGGGGAACTTCTTGATTTGCACCAAGGGTGTGAAGGACCCTTTCGAAGTTCCAGAGGTGAGGTGTGATCAGCCTCGAGACGCCTCAGCGGAAATGGGCCTCATCTCGCCTGGAGGGGAGAACCTCCTGGATTTTCTCGAGTTGCGGCAGGTCTTCTCGAGTTACGACGGGGACCTCAGGGACCCGCTCTGGTGGCCTCAGGAAAGGCCAGTCCCCATGCGAGTTGCTAGGGGACCTCTCGGGATTCCTCTCCCGTCCATGCCGGGGCCTCAGTCCTTGTGTGGAGTCGGGGCCGGAACCTGAGGATTCCTCTCCAGTGTTGCCATGGATCTTGGGGTGCTTCTGAGTCTCCCCAGGGGAGTCAGGCCTCGTCTCGAGTGGGGGCATGCACGTGCGCTTTCCTCCCGAGCTGCAGCAGTAGTGTCAGGCTTCCTGTCACGTGGATCAAGGGATCTGTGGCTTTCCCTCGAGGCTGTCCCTCGAGGCTTTCCCACGAGGCTTTCCCACAGGGCTGTGCCACGTGCCACCTTGGTGTGAGTCGATCCTCGGCGTGAAAGACGAGCCGGTGAAGGGAAAAGAGGTTCCTCTGGAATGGACTGAGACATCTGGGGGACTCTTGGAATGGTGGCACGACCCTGGAGTTCCTCTCGCCGTTCCTGTTGAGAGGGCCTCCTCTTGAGATGCGACGGGAACGCCGGGAATTCTTTCCCGCCGAAGCAGGGAAAGGATCCCTCATCTCGAGCTACGAGGCGGAAACGGGGCTCCTCTGGATGTGGGCGGGACCCTCGTGATTCCTCTCGAGTGGAGATGGGTATGTCGGGGAACTTCTTGATTTGCACCAAGGGTGTGAAGGACCCTTTCGAAGTTCCAGAGGTGAGGTGTGATCAGCCTCGAGACGCCTCAGCGGAAATGGGCCTCATCTCGCCTGGAGGGGAGAACCTCCTGGATTTTCTCGAGTTGCGGCAGGTCTTCTCGAGTTACGACGGGGACCTCAGGGACCCGCTCTGGTGGCCTCAGGAAAGGCCAGTCCCCATGCGAGTTGCTAGGGGACCTCTCGGGATTCCTCTCCCGTCCATGCCGGGGCCTCCGTCCTTGTGTGGTGTCGGGGCCGGAACCTGAGGATTCCTCTCCAGTGTTGCCATGGATCTTGGGGTGCTTCTGAGTCTCCCCAGGGGAGTCAGGCCTCGTCTTGAGTGGGGGCATGCACGTGCGCTTTCCTCCCGAGCTGCAGCAGTAGTGTCACGCTTCCTGTCATGTGGATCAAGGGATCTGTGGCTTTCCCTCGAGGCTGTCCATCGAGGCTTTCCCACGAGGCTTTCCCACAGGGCTGTGCCACGTGCCACCTTGGTGTGAGTTGATCCTCGGCGTGAAAGACGAGCCGGTGAAGGGAAAAGAGTTTCCTCTGGAATGGACTGAGACATCTGGGGGACTCTTGGAATGGTGGCACGACCCTGGAGTTCCTCTCGCCGTTCCTGTTGAGAGGGCCTCCTCTTGAGATGCGACGGGAACGCCGGGAACTCTTTCCCGACGAAGCAGGGAAAGGATCCCTCATCTCGAGCTACGAGGCGGAAACAGGGCTCCTCTGGATGTGGGCGGGACCCTCGTGATTCCTCTCGAGTGGAGACGGGTATGTCGGGGAACTTCTTGATTTGCACCAAGGGTGTGAAGGACCCTTTGGAAGTTCCAGAGGTGAGGTGTGTTCAGCCTCGAGACGCCTCAGCGGAAATGGGCCTCATCTCGCCTGGAGGGGAGAACCTCCTGGATTTTCTCCAGTTGCGGCAGGTCTTCTCGAGTTACGACAGGGACCCGCTCTGGTGGCCTCAGGAAAGGCCAGTCCCCATGCGAGTTGCTAGGGGACCTCTCGGGATTCCTCTCCCGTCCATGCCGGGGCCTCAGTCCATGTGTGGAGTCGGGGCCGGAACCTGAGGATTCCTCTCCAGTGTTGCCATGGATCTTGGGGTGCTTCTGAGTCTCCCCAGGGGAGTCAGGCCTCGAATCGAGTGGGGGCATGCACGTGTGCTTTCCTCCCGAGCTGCAGCAGTAGTGTCACGCTTCCTGTCACGTGGATCAAGGGATCTGTGGCTTTCCCTCGAGGCTGTCCCTCGAGGCTTTCCCACGAGGCTTTCCCACAGGGCTGTGCCACGTGCCACCTTGGTGTGAGTCGATCCTCGGCGTGAAAGACGAGCCGGTGAAGGGAAAAGAGGTTCCTCTGGTATGGACTGAGACATCTGGGGGACTCTTGGAATGGTGGCACGACCCTGGAGTTCCTCTCGCCGTTCCTGTTGAGAGGGCCTCCTCTTGAGATGCGACGGGAACGCCGGGAACTCTTTCCCGACGAAGCAGGGAAAGGATCCCTCATCTCGAGCTACGAGGCTGAAACGGGGCTCCTCTGGATGTGGGCGGGACCCTCGTGATTCCTCTCGAGTGGAGACGGCTAGGTCGGGGAACTTCTTGATTTGCACCAAGGGTGTGAAGGACCCTTTCGAAGTTCCAGAGGTGAGGTGTGATCAGCCTCGAGACGCCTCAGCGGAAATGGGCCTCATCTCGCCTGGAGGGGAGAACCTCCTGGATTTTCTCGAGTTGCGGCAGGTCTTCTCGAGTTACGACGGGGACCTCAGGGACCCGCTCTGGTGGCCTCAGGAAAGGCCAGTCCCCATGCGAGTTGCTAGGGGACCTCTCGGGATTCCTCTCCCGTCCATGCCGGGGCCTCAGTCCTTGTGTGGAGTCGGGGCCGGAACCTGAGGATTCCTCTCCAGTGTTGCCATGGATCTTGGGGTGCTTCTGAGTCTCCCCAGGGGAGTCAGGCCTCGTCTCGAGTGGGGGCATGCACGTGCGCTTTCCTCCCGAGCTGCAGCAGTAGTGTCAGGCTTCCTGTCACGTGGATCAAGGGATCTGTGGCTTTCCCTCGAGGCTGTCCCTCGAGGCTTTCCCACGAGGCTTTCCCACAGGGCTGTGCCACGTGCCACCTTGGTGTGAGTCGATCCTCGGCGTGAAAGACGAGCCGGTGAAGGGAAAAGAGGTTCCTCTGGAATGGACTGAGACATCTGGGGGACTCTTGGAATGGTGGCACGACCCTGGAGTTCCTCTCGCCGTTCCTGTTGAGAGGGCCTCCTCTTGAGATGCGACGGGAACGCCGGGAATTCTTTCCCGCCGAAGCAGGGAAAGGATCCCTCATCTCGAGCTACGAGGCGGAAACGGGGCTCCTCTGGATGTGGGCGGGACCCTCGTGATTCCTCTCGAGTGGAGACGGCTAGGTCGGGGAACTTCTTGATTTGCACCAAGGGTGTGAAGGACCCTTTGGAAGTTCCAGAGGTGAGGTGTGTTCAGCCTCGAGACGCCTCAGCGGAAATGGGCCTCATCTCGCCTGTAGGGGAGAACCTCCTGGATTTTCTCCAGTTGCGGCAGGTCTTCTCGAGTTACGACGGGGACCTCAGGGACCCGCTCTGGTGGCCTCAGGAAAGGCCAGTCCCCATGCGAGTTGCTAGGGGACCTCTCGGGATTCCTCTCCCGTCCATGCCGGGGCCTCAGTCCTTGTGTGGAGTCGGGGCCGGAACCTGAGGATTCCTCTCCAGTGTTGCCATGGATCTTGGGGTGCTTCTGAGTCTCCCCAGGGGAGTCAGGCCTCGTCTCGAGTGGGGGCATGCACGTGCGCTTTCCTCCCGAGCTGCAGCAGTAGTGTCACGCTTCCTGTCACGTGGATCAAGGGATCTGTGGCTTTCCCTCGAGGCTGTCCCTCGAGGCTTTCCCACGAGGCTTTCCCACAGGGCTGTGCCACGTGCCACCTTGGTGTGAGTCGATCCTCGGCGTGAAAGACGAGCCGGTGAAGGGAAAAGAGGTTCCTCTGGAATGGACTGAGACATCTGGGGGACTCTTGGAATGGTGGCACGACCCTGGAGTTCCTCTCGCCGTTCCTGTTGAGAGGGCCTCCTCTTGAGATGCGACGGGAACGCCGGGAATTCTTTCCCGACGAAGCAGGGAAAGGATCCCTCATCTCGAGCTACGAGGCGGAAACGGGGCTCCTCTGGATGTGGGCGGGACCCTAGTGATTCCTCTCGAGTGGAGACGGGTATGTCGGGGAACTTCTTGATTTGCACCAAGGGTGTGAAGGACCCTTTGGAAGTTCCAGAGGTGAGGTGTGTTCAGCCTCGAGACGCCTCAGCGGAAATGGGCCTCATCTCGCCTGTAGGGGAGAACCTCCTGGATTTTCTCCAGTTGCGGCAGGTCTTCTCGAGTTACGACGGGGACCTCAGGGACCCGCTCTGGTGGCCTCAGGAAAGGCCAGTCCCCATGCGAGTTGCTAGGGGACCTCTCGGGATTCCTCTCCCGTCCATGCCGGGGCCTCAGTCCTTGTGTGGAGTCGGGGCCGGAACCTGAGGATTCCTCTCCAGTGTTGCCATGGATCTTGGGGTGCTTCTGAGTCTCCCCAGGGGAGTCAGGCCTCGTCTCGAGTGGGGGCATGCACGTGCGCTTTCCTCCCGAGCTGCAGCAGTAGTGTCACGCTTCCTGTCACGTGGATCAAGG
The DNA here is from genome assembly GCF_023091745.1 of Budorcas taxicolor. Taxonomy (NCBI): domain Eukaryota; kingdom Metazoa; phylum Chordata; class Mammalia; order Artiodactyla; family Bovidae; genus Budorcas; species Budorcas taxicolor. The sequence goes on along the minus strand of NW_026292750.1, from coordinate 988,190 downwards.
GATCTGTGGCTTTCCCTCGAGGCTGTCCCTCGAGGCTTTCCCACGAGGCTTTCCCACAGGGCTGTGCCACGTGCCACCTTGGTGTGAGTCGATCCTCGGCGTGAAAGACGAGCCGGTGAAGGGAAAAGAGGTTCCTCTGGAATGGACTGAGACATCTGGGGGACTCTTGGAATGGTGGCACGACCCTGGAGTTCCTCTCGCCGTTCCTGTTGAGAGGGCCTCCTCTTGAGATGCGACGGGAACGCCGGGAACTCTTTCCCGCCGAAGCAGGGAAAGGATCCCTCATCTCGAGCTACGAGGCGGAAACGGGGCTCCTCTGGATGTGGGCGGGACCCTCGTGATTCCTCTCGAGTGGAGACGGCTAGGTCGGGGAACTTCTTGATTTGCACCAAGGGTGTGAAGGACCCTTTGGAAGTTCCAGAGGTGAGGTGTGATCAGCCTTGAGACGCCTCAGCGGAAATGGGCCTCATCTCGCCTGGAGGGGAGAACCTCCTGGATTTTCTCGAGTTGCGGCAGGTCTTCTCGAGTTACGACGGGGACCTCAGGGACCCGCTCTGGTGGCCTCAGGAAAGGCCAGTCCCCATGCGAGTTGCTAGGGGACCTCTCGGGATTCCTCTCCCGTCCATGCCGGGGCCTCAGTCCTTGTGTGGAGTCGGGGCCGGAACCTGAGGATTCCTCTCCAGTGTTGCCATGGATCTTGGGGTGCTTCTGAGTCTCCCCAGGGGAGTCAGGCCTCGTCTCGAGTGGGGGCATGCACGTGCGCTTTCCTCCCGAGCTGCAGCAGTAGTGTCACACTTCCTGTCACGTGGATCAAGGGATCTGTGGCTTTCCCTCGAGGCTGTCCCTCGAGGCTTTCCCACGAGGCTTTCCCACAGGGCTGTGCCACGTGCCACCTTGGTGTGAGTCGATCCTCGGCGTGAAAGACGAGCCGGTGAAGGGAAAAGAGGTTCCTCTGGAATGGACTGAGACATCTGGGGGACTCTTGGAATGGTGGCACGACCCTGGAGTTCCTCTCGCCGTTCCTGTTGAGAGGGCCTCCTCTTGAGATGCGACGGGAACGCCGGGAACTCTTTCCCGCCGAAGCAGGGAAAGGATCCCTCATCTCGAGCTACGAGGCGGAAACGGGGCTCCTCTGGATGTGGGCGGGACCCTCGTGATTCCTCTCGAGTGGAGACGGCTAGGTCGGGGAACTTCTTGATTTGCACCAAGGGTGTGAAGGACCCTTTCGAAGTTCCAGAGGTGAGGTGTGATCAGCCTTGAGACGCCTCAGCGGAAATGGGCCTCATCTCGCCTGGAGGGGAGAACCTCCTGGATTTTCTCGAGTTGCGGCAGGTCTTCTCGAGTTACGACGGGGACCTCAGGGACCCGCTCTGGTGGCCTCAGGAAAGGCCAGTCCCCATGCGAGTTGCTAGGGGACCTCTCGGGATTCCTCTCCCGTCCATGCCGGGGCCTCAGTCCTTGTGTGGAGTCGGGGCCGGAACCTGAGGATTCCTCTCCAGTGTTGCCATGGATCTTGGGGTGCTTCTGAGTCTCCCCAGGGGAGTCAGGCCTCGTCTCGAGTGGGGGCATGCACGTGCGCTTTCCTCCCGAGCTGCAGCAGTAGTGTCACGCTTCCTGTCACGTGGATCAAGGGATCTGTGGCTTTCCCTCGAGGCTGTCCCTCGAGGCTTTCCCACGAGGCTTTCCCACAGGGCTGTGCCACGTGCCACCTTGGTGTGAGTCGATCCTCGGCGTGAAAGACGAGCCGGTTAAGGGAAAAGAGGTTCCTCTGGAATGGACTGAGACATCTGGGGGACTCTTGGAATGGTGGCACGACCCTGGAGTTCCTCTCGCCGTTCCTGTTGAGAGGGCCTCCTCTTGAGATGCGACGGGAACGCCGGGAACTCTTTCCCGCCGAAGCAGGGAAAGGATCCCTCATCTCGAGCTACGAGGCGGAAACGGGGCTCCTCTGGATGTGGGCGGGACCCTCGTGATTCCTCTCGAGTGGAGACGGGTATGTCGGGGAACTTCTTGATTTGCACCAAGGGTGTGAAGGACCCTTTCGAAGTTCCAGAGGTGAGGTGTGATCAGCCTCGAGACGCCTCAGCGGAAATGGGCCTCATCTCGCCTGGAGGGGAGAACCTCCTGGATTTTCTCGAGTTGCGGCAGGTCTTCTCGAGTTACGACGGGGACCTCAGGGACCCGCTCTGGTGGCCTCAGGAAAGGCCAGTCCCCATGCGAGTTGCTAGGGGACCTCTCGGGATTCCTCTCCCGTCCATGCCGGGGCCTCAGTCCTTGTGTGGAGTCGGGGCCGGAACCTGAGGATTCCTCTCCAGTGTTGCCATGGATCTTGGGGTGCTTCTGAGTCTCCCCAGGGGAGTCAGGCCTCGTCTCGAGTGGGGGCATGCACGTGCGCTTTCCTCCCGAGCTGCAGCAGTAGTGTCACGCTTCCTGTCACGTGGATCAAGGGATCTGTGGCTTTCCCTCGAGGCTGTCCCTCGAGGCTTTCCCACGAGGCTTTCCCACAGGGCTGTGCCACGTGCCACCTTGGTGTGAGTCGATCCTCGGCGTGAAAGACGAGCCGGTGAAGGGAAAAGAGGTTCCTCTGGAATGGACTGAGACATCTGGGGGACTCTTGGAATGGTGGCACGACCCTGGAGTTCCTCTCGCCGTTCCTGTTGAGAGGGCCTCCTCTTGAGATGCGACGGGAACGCCGGGAACTCTTTCCCGCCGAAGCAGGGAAAGGATCCCTCATCTCGAGCTACGAGGCGGAAACGGGGCTCCTCTGGATGTGGGCGGGACCCTCGTGATTCCTCTCGAGTGGAGACGGGTATGTCGGGGAACTTCTTGATTTGCACCAAGGGTGTGAAGGACCCTTTCGAAGTTCCAGAGGTGAGGTGTGATCAGCCTCGAGACGCCTCAGCGGAAATGGGCCTCATCTCGCCTGGAGGGGAGAACCTCCTGGATTTTCTCGAGTTGCGGCAGGTCTTCTCGAGTTACGACGGGGACCTCAGGGACCCGCTCTGGTGGCCTCAGGAAAGGCCAGTCCCCATGCGAGTTGCTAGGGGACCTCTCGGGATTCCTCTCCCGTCCATGCCGGGGCCTCAGTCCTTGTGTGGAGTCGGGGCCGGAACCTGAGGATTCCTCTCCAGTGTTGCCATGGATCTTGGGGTGCTTCTGAGTCTCCCCAGGGGAGTCAGGCCTCGTCTCGAGTGGGGGCATGCACGTGCGCTTTCCTCCCGAGCTGCAGCAGTAGTGTCACGCTTCCTGTCACGTGGATCAAGGGATCTGTGGCTTTCCCTCGAGGCTGTCCCTCGAGGCTTTCCCACGAGGCTTTCCCACAGGGCTGTGCCACGTGCCACCTTGGTGTGAGTCGATCCTCGGCGTGAAAGACGAGCCGGTGAAGGGAAAAGAGGTTCCTCTGGAATGGACTGAGACATCTGGGGGACTCTTGGAATGGTGGCACGACCCTGGAGTTCCTCTCGCCGTTCCTGTTGAGAGGGCCTCCTCTTGAGATGCGACGGGAACGCCGGGAACTCTTTCCCGACGAAGCAGGGAAAGGATCCCTCATCTCGAGCTACGAGGCGGAAACGGGGCTCCTCTGGATGTGGGCGGGACCCTCGTGATTCCTCTCGAGTGGAGACGGGTATGTCGGGGAACTTCTTGATTTGCACCAAGGGTGTGAAGGACCCTTTGGAAGTTCCAGAGGTGAGGTGTGTTCAGCCTCGAGACGCCTCAGCGGAAATGGGCCTCATCTCGCCTGTAGGGGAGAACCTCCTGGATTTTCTCCAGTTGCGGCAGGTCTTCTCGAGTTACGACGGGGACCTCAGGGACCCGCTCTGGTAGCCTCAGGAAAGGCCAGTCCCCATGCGAGTTGCTAGGGGACCTCTCGGAATTCCTCTCCCGTCCATGCCGGGGCCTCAGTCCTTGTGTGGAGTCGGGGCCGGAACCTGAGGATTCCTCTCCAGTGTTGCCATGGATCTTGGGGTGCTTCTGAGTCTCCCCAGGGGAGTCAGGCCTCGTCTCGAGTGGGGGCATGCACGTGCGCTTTCCTCCCGAGCTGCAGCAGTAGTGTCACGCTTCCTGTCACGTGGATCAAGGGATCTGTGGCTTTCCCTCGAGGCTGTCCCTCGAGGCTTTCCCACGAGGCTTTCCCACAGGGCTGTGCCACGTGCCACCTTGGTGTGAGTCGATCCTCGGCGTGAAAGACGAGCCGGTGAAGGGAAAAGAGGTTCCTCTGGAATGGACTGAGACATCTGGGGGACTCTTGGAATGGTGGCACGACCCTGGAGTTCCTCTCGCCGTTCCTGTTGAGAGGGCCTCCTCTTGAGATGCGACGGGAACGTCGGGAACTCTTTCCCGACGAAGCAGGGAAAGGATCCCTCATCTCGAGCTACGAGGCTGAAACGGGGCTCCTCTGGATGTGGGCGGGACCCTCGTGATTCCTCTCGAGTGGAGACGGCTAGGTCGGGGAACTTCTTGATTTGCACCAAGGGTGTGAAGGACCCTTTCGAAGTTCCAGAGGTGAGGTGTGATCAGCCTCGAGACGCCTCAGCGGAAATGGGCCTCATCTCGCCTGGAGGGGAGAACCTCCTGGATTTTCTCGAGTTGCGGCAGGTCTTCTCGAGTTATGACGGGGACCTCAGGGACCCGCTCTGGTGGCCTCAGGAAAGGCCAGTCCCCATGCGAGTTGCTAGGGGCCTCTCGGGATTCCTCTCCCGTCCATGCCGGGGCCTCAGTCCTTGTGTGGAGTCGGGGCCGGAACCTGAGGATTCCTCTCCAGTGTTGCCATGGATCTTGGGGTGCTTCTGAGTGTCCCCAGGGGAGTCAGGCCTCGTCTCGAGTGGGGGCATGCACGTGCGCTTTCCTCCCGAGCTGCAGCAGTAGTGTCAGGCTTCCTGTCACGTGGATCAAGGGATCTGTGGCTTTCCCTCGAGGCTGTCCCTCGAGGCTTTCCCACGAGGCTTTCCCACAGGGCTGTGCCACGTGCCACCTTGGTGTGAGTCGATCCTCGGCGTGAAAGACAAGCCGGTGAAGGGAAAAGAGGTTCCTCTGGAATGGACTGAGACATCTGGGGGACTCTTGGAATGGTGGCACGACCCTGGAGTTCCTCTCGCCGTTCCTGTTGAGAGGGCCTCCTCGTGAGATGCGACGGGAACGCCGGGAACTCTTTCCCGACGAAGCAGGGAAAGGATCCCTCATCTCGAGCTACGAGGCGGAAACGGGGCTCCTCTGGATGTGGGCGGGACCCTAGTGATTCCTCTCGAGTGGAGACGGGTATGTCGGGGAACTTCTTGATTTGCACCAAGGGTGTGAAGGACCCTTTGGAAGTTCCAGAGGTGAGGTGTGTTCAGCCTCGAGACGCCTCAGCGGAAATGGGCCTCATCTCGACTGTAGGGGAGAACCTCCTGGATTTTCTCCAGTTGCGGCAGGTCTGCTCGAGTTACGACGGGGACCTCAGGGACCCGCTCTGGTGGCCTCAGGAAAGGCCAGTCCCCATGCGAGTTGCTAGGGGACCTCTCGGGATTCCTCTCCCGTCCATGCCGGGGCCTCAGTCCTTGTGTGGAGTCGGGGCCGGAACCTGAGGATTCCTCTCCAGTGTTGCCATGGATCTTGGGGTGCTTCTGAGTCTCCCCAGGGGAGTCAGGCCTCGTCTCGAGTGGGGGCATGCACGTGCGCTTTCCTCCCGAGCTGCAGCAGTAGTGTCACGCTTCCTGTCACGTGGATCAAGGGATCTGTGGCTTTCCCTCGAGGCTGTCCCTCGAGGCTTTCCCACGAGGCTTTCCCACAGGGCTGTGCCACGTGCCACCTTGGTGTGAGTCGATCCTCGGCGTGAAAGACGAGCCGGTGAAGGGAAAAGAGGTTCCTCTGGAATGGACTGAGACATCTGGGGGACTCTTGGAATGGTGGCACGACCCTGGAGTTCCTCTCGCCGTTCCTGTTGAGAGGGCCTCCTCTTGAGATGCGACGGGAACGCCGGGAACTCTTTCCCGCCGAAGCAGGGAAAGGATCCCTCATCTCGAGCTACGAGGCGGAAACGGGGCTCCTCTGGATGTGGGCGGGACCCTCGTGATTCCTCTCGAGTGGAGACGGGTATGTCGGGGAACTTCTTGATTTGCACCAAGGGTGTGAAGGACCCTTTCGAAGTTCCAGAGGTGAGGTGTGATCAGCCTCGAGACGCCTCAGCGGAAATGGGCCTCATCTCGCCTGGAGGGGAGAACCTCCTGGATTTTCTCGAGTTGCGGCAGGTCTTCTCGAGTTACGACGGGGACCTCAGGGACCCGCTCTGGTGGCCTCAGGAAAGGCCAGTCCCCATGCGAGTTGCTAGGGGACCTCTCGGGATTCCTCTCCCGTCCATGCCGGGGCCTCAGTCCTTGTGTGGAGTCGGGGCCGGAACCTGAGGATTCCTCTCCAGTGTTGCCATGGATCTTGGGGTGCTTCTGAGTCTCCCCAGGGGAGTCAGGCCTCGTCTCGAGTGGGGGCATGCACGTGCGCTTTCCTCCCGAGCTGCAGCAGTAGTGTCACGCTTCCTGTCACGTGGATCAAGGGATCTGTGGCTTTCCCTCGAGGCTGTCCCTCGAGGCTTTCCCACGAGGCTTTCCCACAGGGCTGTGCCACGTGCCACCTTGGTGTGAGTCGATCCTCGGCGTGAAAGACGAGCCGGTGAAGGGAAAAGAGGTTCCTCTGGAATGGACTGAGACATCTGGGGGACTCTTGGAATGGTGGCACGACCCTGGAGTTCCTCTCGCCGTTCCTGTTGAGAGGGCCTCCTCTTGAGATGCGACGGGAACGCCGGGAACTCTTTCCCGCCGAAGCAGGGAAAGGATCCCTCATCTCGAGCTACGAGGCGGAAACGGGGCTCCTCTGGATGTGGGCGGGACCCTCGTGATTCCTCTCGAGTGGAGACGGCTAGGTCGGGGAACTTCTTGATTTGCACCAAGGGTGTGAAGGACCCTTTCGAAGTTCCAGAGGTGAGGTGTGATCAGCCTCGAGACGCCTCAGCAGAAATGGGCCTCATCTCGCCTGGAGGGGAGAACCTCCTGGATTTTCTCGAGTTGCGGCAGGTCTTCTCGAGTTACGACGGGGACCTCAGGGACCCGCTCTGGTGGCCTCAGGAAAGGCCAGTCCCCATGCGAGTTGCTAGGGGACCTCTCGGGATTCCTCTCCCGTCCATGCCGGGGCCTCAGTCCTTGTGTGGAGTTGGGGCCGGAACCTGAGGATTCCTCTCCAGTGTTGCCATGGATCTTGGGGTGCTTCTGAGTCTCCCCAGGGGAGTCAGGCCTCGTCTCGAGTGGGGGCATGCACGTGCGCTTTCCTCCCGAGCTGCAGCAGTAGTGTCACGCTTCCTGTCACGTGGATCAAGGGATCTGTGGCTTTCCCTCGAGGCTGTCCCTCGAGGCTTTCCCACGAGGCTTTCCCACAGGGCTGTGCCACGTGCCACCTTGGTGTGAGTCGATCCTCGGCGTGAAAGACGAGCCGGTGAAGGGAAAAGAGGTTCCTCTGGAATGGACTGAGACATCTGGGGGACTCTTGGAATGGTGGCACGACCCTGGAGTTCCTCTCGCCGTTCCTGTTGAGAGGGCCTCCTCTTGAGATGCGACGGGAACGCCGGGAACTCTTTCCCGCCGAAGCAGGGAAAGGATCCCTCATCTCGAGCTACGAGGCGGAAACGGGGCTCCTCTGGATGTGGGCGGGACCCTCGTGATTCCTCTCGAGTGGAGACGGCTAGGTCGGGGAACTTCTTGATTTGCACCAAGGGTGTGAAGGACCCTTTGGAAGTTCCAGAGGTGAGGTGTGTTCAGCCTCGAGACGCCTCAGCGGAAATGGGCCTCATCTCGCCTGTAGGGGAGAACCTCCTGGATTTTCTCCAGTTGCGGCAGGTCTTCTCGAGTTACGACGGGGACCTCAGGGACCCGCTCTGGTGGCCTCAGGAAAGGCCAGTCCCCATGCGAGTTGCTAGGGGACCTCTCGGGATTCCTCTCCCGTCCATGCCGGGGCCTCAGTCCTTGTGTGGAGTCGGGGCCGGAACCTGAGGATTCCTCTCCAGTGTTGCCATGGATCTTGGGGTGCTTCTGAGTCTCCCCAGGGGAGTCAGGCCTCGTCTCGAGTGGGGGCATGCACGTGCGCTTTCCTCCCGAGCTGCAGCAGTAGTGTCACGCTTCCTGTCACGTGGATCAAGGGATCTGTGGCTTTCCCTCGAGGCTGTCCCTCGAGGCTTTCCCACGAGGCTTTCCCACAGGGCTGTGCCACGTGCCACCTTGGTGTGAGTCGATCCTCGGCGTGAAAGACGAGCCGGTGAAGGGAAAAGAGGTTCCTCTGGAATGGACTGAGACATCTGGGGGACTCTTGGAATGGTGGCACGACCCTGGAGTTCCTCTCGCCGTTCCTGTTGAGAGGGCCTCCTCTTGAGATGCGACGGGAACGCCGGGAATTCTTTCCCGACGAAGCAGGGAAAGGATCCCTCATCTCGAGCTACGAGGCGGAAACGGGGCTCCTCTGGATGTGGGCGGGACCCTAGTGATTCCTCTCGAGTGGAGACGGGTATGTCGGGGAACTTCTTGATTTGCACCAAGGGTGTGAAGGACCCTTTGGAAGTTCCAGAGGTGAGGTGTGTTCAGCCTCGAGACGCCTCAGCGGAAATGGGCCTCATCTCGCCTGTAGGGGAGAACCTCCTGGATTTTCTCCAGTTGCGGCAGGTCTTCTCGAGTTACGACGGGGACCTCAGGGACCCGCTCTGGTGGCCTCAGGAAAGGCCAGTCCCCATGCGAGTTGCTAGGGGACCTCTCGGGATTCCTCTCCCGTCCATGCCGGGGCCTCAGTCCTTGTGTGGAGTCGGGGCCGGAACCTGAGGATTCCTCTCCAGTGTTGCCATGGATCTTGGGGTGCTTCTGAGTCTCCCCAGGGGAGTCAGGCCTCGTCTCGAGTGGGGGCATGCACGTGCGCTTTCCTCCCGAGCTGCAGCAGTAGTGTCACGCTTCCTGTCACGTGGATCAAGGGATCTGTGGCTTTCCCTCGAGGCTGTCCCTCGAGGCTTTCCCACGAGGCTTTCCCACAGGGCTGTGCCACGTGCCACCTTGGTGTGAGTCGATCCTCGGCGTGAAAGACGAGCCGGTGAAGGGAAAAGAGGTTCCTCTGGAATGGACTGAGACATCTGGGGGACTCTTGGAATGGTGGCACGACCCTGGAGTTCCTCTCGCCGTTCCTGTTGAGAGGGCCTCCTCTTGAGATGCGACGGGAACGCCGGGAACTCTTTCCCGCCGAAGCAGGGAAAGGATCCCTCATCTCGAGCTACGAGGCGGAAACGGGGCTCCTCTGGATGTGGGCGGGACCCTCGTGATTCCTCTCGAGTGGAGACGGCTAGGTCGGGGAACTTCTTGATTTGCACCAAGGGTGTGAAGGACCCTTTGGAAGTTCCAGAGGTGAGGTGTGATCAGCCTTGAGACGCCTCAGCGGAAATGGGCCTCATCTCGCCTGGAGGGGAGAACCTCCTGGATTTTCTCGAGTTGCGGCAGGTCTTCTCGAGTTACGACGGGGACCTCAGGGACCCGCTCTGGTGGCCTCAGGAAAGGCCAGTCCCCATGCGAGTTGCTAGGGGACCTCTCGGGATTCCTCTCCCGTCCATGCCGGGGCCTCAGTCCTTGTGTGGAGTCGGGGCCGGAACCTGAGGATTCCTCTCCAGTGTTGCCATGGATCTTGGGGTGCTTCTGAGTCTCCCCAGGGGAGTCAGGCCTCGTCTCGAGTGGGGGCATGCACGTGCGCTTTCCTCCCGAGCTGCAGCAGTAGTGTCACGCTTCCTGTCACGTGGATCAAGGGATCTGTGGCTTTCCCTCGAGGCTGTCCCTCGAGGCTTTCCCACGAGGCTTTCCCACAGGGCTGTGCCACGTGCCACCTTGGTGTGAGTCGATCCTCGGCGTGAAAGACGAGCCGGTGAAGGGAAAAGAGGTTCCTCTGGAATGGACTGAGACATCTGGGGGACTCTTGGAATGGTGGCACGACCCTGGAGTTCCTCTCGCCGTTCCTGTTGAGAGGGCCTCCTCTTGAGATGCGACGGGAACGCCGGGAACTCTTTCCCGCCGAAGCAGGGAAAGGATCCCTCATCTCGAGCTACGAGGCGGAAACGGGGCTCCTCTGGATGTGGGCGGGACCCTCGTGATTCCTCTCGAGTGGAGACGGCTAGGTCGGGGAACTTCTTGATTTGCACCAAGGGTGTGAAGGACCCTTTCGAAGTTCCAGAGGTGAGGTGTGATCAGCCTTGAGACGCCTCAGCGGAAATGGGCCTCATCTCGCCTGGAGGGGAGAACCTCCTGGATTTTCTCGAGTTGCGGCAGGTCTTCTCGAGTTACGACGGGGACCTCAGGGACCCGCTCTGGTGGCCTCAGGAAAGGCCAGTCCCCATGCGAGTTGCTAGGGGACCTCTCGGAATTCCTCTCCCGTCCATGCCGGGGCCTCAGTCCTTGTGTGGAGTCGGGGCCGGAACCTGAGGATTCCTCTCCAGTGTTGCCATGGATCTTGGGGTGCTTCTGAGTCTCCCCAGGGGAGTCAGGCCTCGTCTCGAGTGGGGGCATGCACGTGCGCTTTCCTCCCGAGCTGCAGCAGTAGTGTCACGCTTCCTGTCACGTGGATCAAGGGATCTGTGGCTTTCCCTCGAGGCTGTCCCTCGAGGCTTTCCCACGAGGCTTTCCCACAGGGCTGTGCCACGTGCCACCTTGGTGTGAGTCGATCCTCGGCGTGAAAGACGAGCCGGTGAAGGGAAAAGAGGTTCCTCTGGAATGGACTGAGACATCTGGGGGACTCTTGGAATGGTGGCACGACCCTGGAGTTCCTCTCGCCGTTCCTGTTGAGAGGGCCTCCTCTTGAGATGCGACGGGACGTCGGGAACTCTTTCCCGACGAAGCAGGGAAAGGATCCCTCATCTCGAGCTACGAGGCTGAAACGGGGCTCCTCTGGATGTGGGCGGGACCCTCGTGATTCCTCTCGAGTGGAGACGGCTAGGTCGGGGAACTTCTTGATTTGCACCAAGGGTGTGAAGGACCCTTTCGAAGTTCCAGAGGTGAGGTGTGATCAGCCTCGAGACGCCTCAGCGGAAATGGGCCTCATCTCGCCTGGAGGGGAGAACCTCCTGGATTTTCTCGAGTTGCGGCAGGTCTTCTCGAGTTATGACGGGGACCTCAGGGACCCGCTCTGGTGGCCTCAGGAAAGGCCAGTCCCCATGCGAGTTGCTAGGGGCCTCTCGGGATTCCTCTCCCGTCCATGCCGGGGCCTCAGTCCTTGTGTGGAGTCGGGGCCGGAACCTGAGGATTCCTCTCCAGTGTTGCCATGGATCTTGGGGTGCTTCTGAGTGTCCCCAGGGGAGTCAGGCCTCGTCTCGAGTGGGGGCATGCACGTGCGCTTTCCTCCCGAGCTGCAGCAGTAGTGTCAGGCTTCCTGTCACGTGGATCAAGGGATCTGTGGCTTTCCCTCGAGGCTGTCCCTCGAGGCTTTCCCACGAGGCTTTCCCACAGGGCTGTGCCACGTGCCACCTTGGTGTGAGTCGATCCTCGGCGTGAAAGACAAGCCGGTGAAGGGAAAAGAGGTTCCTCTGGAATGGACTGAGACATCTGGGGGACTCTTGGAATGGTGGCACGACCCTGGAGTTCCTCTCGCCGTTCCTGTTGAGAGGGCCTCCTCGTGAGATGCGACGGGAACGCCGGGAACTCTTTCCCGACGAAGCAGGGAAAGGATCCCTCATCTCGAGCTACGAGGCGGAAACGGGGCTCCTCTGGATGTGGGCGGGACCCTAGTGATTCCTCTCGAGTGGAGACGGGTATGTCGGGGAACTTCTTGATTTGCACCAAGGGTGTGAAGGACCCTTTGGAAGTTCCAGAGGTGAGGTGTGTTCAGCCTCGAGACGCCTCAGCGGAAATGGGCCTCATCTCGACTGTAGGGGAGAACCTCCTGGATTTTCTCCAGTTGCGGCAGGTCTGCTCGAGTTACGACGGGGACCTCAGGGACCCGCTCTGGTGGCCTCAGGAAAGGCCAGTCCCCATGCGAGTTGCTAGGGGACCTCTCGGGATTCCTCTCCCGTCCATGCCGGGGCCTCAGTCCTTGTGTGGAGTCGGGGCCGGAACCTGAGGATTCCTCTCCAGTGTTGCCATGGATCTTGGGGTGCTTCTGAGTCTCCCCAGGGGAGTCAGGCCTCGTCTCGAGTGGGGGCATGCACGTGCGCTTTCCTCCCGAGCTGCAGCAGTAGTGTCACGCTTCCTGTCACGTGGATCAAGGGATCTGTGGCTTTCCCTCGAGGCTGTCCCTCGAGGCTTTCCCACGAGGCTTTCCCACAGGGCTGTGCCACGTGCCACCTTGGTGTGAGTCGATCCTCGGCGTGAAAGACGAGCCGGTGAAGGGAAAAGAGGTTCCTCTGGAATGGACTGAGACATCTGGGGGACTCTTGGAATGGTGGCACGACCCTGGAGTTCCTCTCGCCGTTCCTGTTGAGAGGGCCTCCTCTTGAGATGCGACGGGAACGCCGGGAACTCTTTCCCGCCGAAGCAGGGAAAGGATCCCTCATCTCGAGCTACGAGGCGGAAACGGGGCTCCTCTGGATGTGGGCGGGACCCTCGTGATTCCTCTCGAGTGGAGACGGGTATGTCGGGGAACTTCTTGATTTGCACCAAGGGTGTGAAGGACCCTTTCGAAGTTCCAGAGGTGAGGTGTGATCAGCCTCGAGACGCCTCAGCGGAAATGGGCCTCATCTCGCCTGGAGGGGAGAACCTCCTGGATTTTCTCGAGTTGCGGCAGGTCTTCTCGAGTTACGACGGGGACCTCAGGGACCCGCTCTGGTGGCCTCAGGAAAGGCCAGTCCCCATGCGAGTTGCTAGGGGACCTCTCGGGATTCCTCTCCCGTCCATGCCGGGGCCTCAGTCCTTGTGTGGAGTCGGGGCCGGAACCTGAGGATTCCTCTCCAGTGTTGCCATGGATCTTGGGGTGCTTCTGAGTCTCCCCAGGGGAGTCAGGCCTCGTCTCGAGTGGGGGCATGCACGTGCGCTTTCCTCCCGAGCTGCAGCAGTAGTGTCACGCTTCCTGTCACGTGGATCAAGGGATCTGTGGCTTTCCCTCGAGGCTGTCCCTCGAGGCTTTCCCACGAGGCTTTCCCACAGGGCTGTGCCACGTGCCACCTTGGTGTGAGTCGATCCTCGGCGTGAAAGACGAGCCGGTGAAGGGAAAAGAGGTTCCTCTGGAATGGACTGAGACATCTGGGGGACTCTTGGAATGGTGGCACGACCCTGGAGTTCCTCTCGCCGTTCCTGTTGAGAGGGCCTCCTCTTGAGATGCGACGGGAACGCCGGGAACTCTTTCCCGCCGAAGCAGGGAAAGGATCCCTCATCTCGAGCTACGAGGCGGAAACGGGGCTCCTCTGGATGTGGGCGGGACCCTCGTGATTCCTCTCGAGTGGAGACGGCTAGGTCGGGGAACTTCTTGATTTGCACCAAGGGTGTGAAGGACCCTTTCGAAGTTCCAGAGGTGAGGTGTGATCAGCCTCGAGACGCCTCAGCAGAAATGGGCCTCATCTCGCCTGGAGGGGAGAACCTCCTGGATTTTCTCGAGTTGCGGCAGGTCTTCTCGAGTTACGACGGGGACCTCAGGGACCCGCTCTGGTGGCCTCAGGAAAGGCCAGTCCCCATGCGAGTTGCTAGGGGACCTCTCGGGATTCCTCTCCCGTCCATGCCGGGGCCTCAGTCCTTGTGTGGAGTTGGGGCCGGAACCTGAGGATTCCTCTCCAGTGTTGCCATGGATCTTGGGGTGCTTCTGAGTCTCCCCAGGGGAGTCAGGCCTCGTCTCGAGTGGGGGCATGCACGTGCGCTTTCCTCCCGAGCTGCAGCAGTAGTGTCACGCTTCCTGTCACGTGGATCAAGGGATCTGTGGCTTTCCCTCGAGGCTGTCCCTCGAGGCTTTCCCACGAGGCTTTCCCACAGGGCTGTGCCACGTGCCACCTTGGTGTGAGTCGATCCTCGGCGTGAAAGACGAGCCGGTGAAGGGAAAAGAGGTTCCTCTGGAATGGACTGAGACATCTGGGGGACTCTTGGAATGGTGGCACGACCCTGGAGTTCCTCTCGCCGTTCCTGTTGAGAGGGCCTCCTCTTGAGATGCGACGGGAACGCCGGGAACTCTTTCCCGCCGAAGCAGGGAAAGGATCCCTCATCTCGAGCTACGAGGCGGAAACGGGGCTCCTCTGGATGTGGGCGGGACCCTCGTGATTCCTCTCGAGTGGAGACGGCTAGGTCGGGGAACTTCTTGATTTGCACCAAGGGTGTGAAGGACCCTTTGGAAGTTCCAGAGGTGAGGTGTGTTCAGCCTCGAGACGCCTCAGCGGAAATGGGCCTCATCTCGCCTGTAGGGGAGAACCTCCTGGATTTTCTCCAGTTGCGGCAGGTCTTCTCGAGTTACGACGGGGACCTCAGGGACCCGCTCTGGTGGCCTCAGGAAAGGCCAGTCCCCATGCGAGTTGCTAGGGGACCTCTCGGGATTCCTCTCCCGTCCATGCCGGGGCCTCAGTCCTTGTGTGGAGTCGGGGCCGGAACCTGAGGATTCCTCTCCAGTGTTGCCATGGATCTTGGGGTGCTTCTGAGTCTCCCCAGGGGAGTCAGGCCTCGTCTCGAGTGGGGGCATGCACGTGCGCTTTCCTCCCGAGCTGCAGCAGTAGTGTCACGCTTCCTGTCACGTGGATCAAGGGATCTGTGGCTTTCCCTCGAGGCTGTCCCTCGAGGCTTTCCCACGAGGCTTTCCCACAGGGCTGTGCCACGTGCCACCTTGGTGTGAGTCGATCCTCGGCGTGAAAGACGAGCCGGTGAAGGGAAAAGAGGTTCCTCTGGAATGGACTGAGACATCTGGGGGACTCTTGGAATGGTGGCACGACCCTGGAGTTCCTCTCGCCGTTCCTGTTGAGAGGGCCTCCTCTTGAGATGCGACGGGAACGCCGGGAATTCTTTCCCGACGAAGCAGGGAAAGGATCCCTCATCTCGAGCTACGAGGCGGAAACGGGGCTCCTCTGGATGTGGGCGGGACCCTAGTGATTCCTCTCGAGTGGAGACGGGTATGTCGGGGAACTTCTTGATTTGCACCAAGGGTGTGAAGGACCCTTTGGAAGTTCCAGAGGTGAGGTGTGTTCAGCCTCGAGACGCCTCAGCGGAAATGGGCCTCATCTCGCCTGTAGGGGAGAACCTCCTGGATTTTCTCCAGTTGCGGCAGGTCTTCTCGAGTTACGACGGGGACCTCAGGGACCCGCTCTGGTGGCCTCAGGAAAGGCCAGTCCCCATGCGAGTTGCTAGGGGACCTCTCGGGATTCCTCTCCCGTCCATGCCGGGGCCTCAGTCCTTGTGTGGAGTCGGGGCCGGAACCTGAGGATTCCTCTCCAGTGTTGCCATGGATCTTGGGGTGCTTCTGAGTCTCCCCAGGGGAGTCAGGCCTCGTCTCGAGTGGGGGCATGCACGTGCGCTTTCCTCCCGAGCTGCAGCAGTAGTGTCACGCTTCCTGTCACGTGGATCAAGGGATCTGTGGCTTTCCCTCGAGGCTGTCCCTCGAGGCTTTCCCACGAGGCTTTCCCACAGGGCTGTGCCACGTGCCACCTTGGTGTGAGTCGATCCTCGGCGTGAAAGACGAGCCGGTGAAGGGAAAAGAGGTTCCTCTGGAATGGACTGAGACATCTGGGGGACTCTTGGAATGGTGGCACGACCCTGGAGTTCCTCTCGCCGTTCCTGTTGAGAGGGCCTCCTCTTGAGATGCGACGGGAACGCCGGGAACTCTTTCCCGCCGAAGCAGGGAAAGGATCCCTCATCTCGAGCTACGAGGCGGAAACGGGGCTCCTCTGGATGTGGGCGGGACCCTCGTGATTCCTCTCGAGTGGAGACGGCTAGGTCGGGGAACTTCTTGATTTGCACCAAGGGTGTGAAGGACCCTTTGGAAGTTCCAGAGGTGAGGTGTGATCAGCCTTGAGACGCCTCAGCGGAAATGGGCCTCATCTCGCCTGGAGGGGAGAACCTCCTGGATTTTCTCGAGTTGCGGCAGGTCTTCTCGAGTTACGACGGGGACCTCAGGGACCCGCTCTGGTGGCCTCAGGAAAGGCCAGTCCCCATGCGAGTTGCTAGGGGACCTCTCGGGATTCCTCTCCCGTCCATGCCGGGGCCTCAGTCCTTGTGTGGAGTCGGGGCCGGAACCTGAGGATTCCTCTCCAGTGTTGCCATGGATCTTGGGGTGCTTCTGAGTCTCCCCAGGGGAGTCAGGCCTCGTCTCGAGTGGGGGCATGCACGTGCGCTTTCCTCCCGAGCTGCAGCAGTAGTGTCACGCTTCCTGTCACGTGGATCAAGGGATCTGTGGCTTTCCCTCGAGGCTGTCCCTCGAGGCTTTCCCACGAGGCTTTCCCACAGGGCTGTGCCACGTGCCACCTTGGTGTGAGTCGATCCTCGGCGTGAAAGACGAGCCGGTGAAGGGAAAAGAGGTTCCTCTGGAATGGACTGAGACATCTGGGGGACTCTTGGAATGGTGGCACGACCCTGGAGTTCCTCTCGCCGTTCCTGTTGAGAGGGCCTCCTCTTGAGATGCGACGGGAACGCCGGGAACTCTTTCCCGCCGAAGCAGGGAAAGGATCCCTCATCTCGAGCTACGAGGCGGAAACGGGGCTCCTCTGGATGTGGGCGGGACCCTCGTGATTCCTCTCGAGTGGAGACGGCTAGGTCGGGGAACTTCTTGATTTGCACCAAGGGTGTGAAGGACCCTTTGGAAGTTCCAGAGGTGAGGTGTGATCAGCCTTGAGACGCCTCAGCGGAAATGGGCCTCATCTCGCCTGGAGGGGAGAACCTCCTGGATTTTCTCGAGTTGCGGCAGGTCTTCTCGAGTTACGACGGGGACCTCAGGGACCCGCTCTGGTGGCCTCAGGAAAGGCCAGTCCCCATGCGAGTTGCTAGGGGACCTCTCGGGATTCCTCTCCCGTCCATGCCGGGGCCTCAGTCCTTGTGTGGAGTCGGGGCCGGAACCTGAGGATTCCTCTCCAGTGTTGCCATGGATCTTGGGGTGCTTCTGAGTCTCCCCAGGGGAGTCAGGCCTCGTCTCGAGTGGGGGCATGCACGTGCGCTTTCCTCCCGAGCTGCAGCAGTAGTGTCACGCTTCCTGTCACGTGGATCAAGGGATCTGTGGCTTTCCCTCGAGGCTGTCCCTCGAGGCTTTCCCACGAGGCTTTCCCACAGGGCTGTGCCACGTGCCACCTTGGTGTGAGTCGATCCTCGGCGTGAAAGACGAGCCGGTTAAGGGAAAAGAGGTTCCTCTGGAATGGACTGAGACATCTGGGGGACTCTTGGAATGGTGGCACGACCCTGGAGTTCCTCTCGCCGTTCCTGTTGAGAGGGCCTCCTCTTGAGATGCGACGGGAACGCCGGGAACTCTTTCCCGCCGAAGCAGGGAAAGGATCCCTCATCTCGAGCTACGAGGCGGAAACGGGGCTCCTCTGGATGTGGGCGGGACCCTCGTGATTCCTCTCGAGTGGAGACGGGTATGTCGGGGAACTTCTTGATTTGCACCAAGGGTGTGAAGGACCCTTTCGAAGTTCCAGAGGTGAGGTGTGATCAGCCTCGAGACGCCTCAGCGGAAATGGGCCTCATCTCGCCTGGAGGGGAGAACCTCCTGGATTTTCTCGAGTTGCGGCAGGTCTTCTCGAGTTACGACGGGGACCTCAGGGACCCGCTCTGGTGGCCTCAGGAAAGGCCAGTCCCCATGCGAGTTGCTAGGGGACCTCTCGGGATTCCTCTCCCGTCCATGCCGGGGCCTCAGTCCTTGTGTGGAGTCGGGGCCGGAACCTGAGGATTCCTCTCCAGTGTTGCCATGGATCTTGGGGTGCTTCTGAGTCTCCCCAGGGGAGTCAGGCCTCGTCTCGAGTGGGGGCATGCACGTGCGCTTTCCTCCCGAGCTGCAGCAGTAGTGTCACGCTTCCTGTCACGTGGATCAAGGGATCTGTGGCTTTCCCTCGAGGCTGTCCCTCGAGGCTTTCCCACGAGGCTTTCCCACAGGGCTGTGCCACGTGCCACCTTGGTGTGAGTCGATCCTCGGCGTGAAAGACGAGCCGGTGAAGGGAAAAGAGGTTCCTCTGGAATGGACTGAGACATCTGGGGGACTCTTGGAATGGTGGCACGACCCTGGAGTTCCTCTCGCCGTTCCTGTTGAGAGGGCCTCCTCTTGAGATGCGACGGGAACGCCGGGAACTCTTTCCCGCCGAAGCAGGGAAAGGATCCCTCATCTCGAGCTACGAGGCGGAAACGGGGCTCCTCTGGATGTGGGCGGGACCCTCGTGATTCCTCTCGAGTGGAGACGGGTATGTCGGGGAACTTCTTGATTTGCACCAAGGGTGTGAAGGACCCTTTCGAAGTTCCAGAGGTGAGGTGTGATCAGCCTCGAGACGCCTCAGCGGAAATGGGCCTCATCTCGCCTGGAGGGGAGAACCTCCTGGATTTTCTCGAGTTGCGGCAGGTCTTCTCGAGTTACGACGGGGACCTCAGGGACCCGCTCTGGTGGCCTCAGGAAAGGCCAGTCCCCATGCGAGTTGCTAGGGGACCTCTCGGGATTCCTCTCCCGTCCATGCCGGGGCCTCAGTCCTTGTGTGGAGTCGGGGCCGGAACCTGAGGATTCCTCTCCAGTGTTGCCATGGATCTTGGGGTGCTTCTGAGTCTCCCCAGGGGAGTCAGGCCTCGTCTCGAGTGGGGGCATGCACGTGCGCTTTCCTCCCGAGCTGCAGCAGTAGTGTCACGCTTCCTGTCACGTGGATCAAGGGATCTGTGGCTTTCCCTCGAGGCTGTCCCTCGAGGCTTTCCCACGAGGCTTTCCCACAGGGCTGTGCCACGTGCCACCTTGGTGTGAGTCGATCCTCGGCGTGAAAGACGAGCCGGTGAAGGGAAAAGAGGTTCCTCTGGAATGGACTGAGACATCTGGGGGACTCTTGGAATGGTGGCACGACCCTGGAGTTCCTCTCGCCGTTCCTGTTGAGAGGGCCTCCTCTTGAGATGCGACGGGAACGCCGGGAACTCTTTCCCGACGAAGCAGGGAAAGGATCCCTCATCTCGAGCTACGAGGCGGAAACGGGGCTCCTCTGGATGTGGGCGGGACCCTCGTGATTCCTCTCGAGTGGAGACGGGTATGTCGGGGAACTTCTTGATTTGCACCAAGGGTGTGAAGGACCCTTTGGAAGTTCCAGAGGTGAGGTGTGTTCAGCCTCGAGACGCCTCAGCGGAAATGGGCCTCATCTCGCCTGTAGGGGAGAACCTCCTGGATTTTCTCCAGTTGCGGCAGGTCTTCTCGAGTTACGACGGGGACCTCAGGGACCCGCTCTGGTAGCCTCAGGAAAGGCCAGTCCCCATGCGAGTTGCTAGGGGACCTCTCGGAATTCCTCTCCCGTCCATGCCGGGGCCTCAGTCCTTGTGTGGAGTCGGGGCCGGAACCTGAGGATTCCTCTCCAGTGTTGCCATGGATCTTGGGGTGCTTCTGAGTCTCCCCAGGGGAGTCAGGCCTCGTCTCGAGTGGGGGCATGCACGTGCGCTTTCCTCCCGAGCTGCAGCAGTAGTGTCACGCTTCCTGTCACGTGGATCAAGGGATCTGTGGCTTTCCCTCGAGGCTGTCCCTCGAGGCTTTCCCACGAGGCTTTCCCACAGGGCTGTGCCACGTGCCACCTTGGTGTGAGTCGATCCTCGGCGTGAAAGACGAGCCGGTGAAGGGAAAAGAGGTTCCTCTGGAATGGACTGAGACATCTGGGGGACTCTTGGAATGGTGGCACGACCCTGGAGTTCCTCTCGCCGTTCCTGTTGAGAGGGCCTCCTCTTGAGATGCGACGGGAACGTCGGGAACTCTTTCCCGACGAAGCAGGGAAAGGATCCCTCATCTCGAGCTACGAGGCTGAAACGGGGCTCCTCTGGATGTGGGCGGGACCCTCGTGATTCCTCTCGAGTGGAGACGGCTAGGTCGGGGAACTTCTTGATTTGCACCAAGGGTGTGAAGGACCCTTTCGAAGTTCCAGAGGTGAGGTGTGATCAGCCTCGAGACGCCTCAGCGGAAATGGGCCTCATCTCGCCTGGAGGGGAGAACCTCCTGGATTTTCTCGAGTTGCGGCAGGTCTTCTCGAGTTATGACGGGGACCTCAGGGACCCGCTCTGGTGGCCTCAGGAAAGGCCAGTCCCCATGCGAGTTGCTAGGGGCCTCTCGGGATTCCTCTCCCGTCCATGCCGGGGCCTCAGTCCTTGTGTGGAGTCGGGGCCGGAACCTGAGGATTCCTCTCCAGTGTTGCCATGGATCTTGGGGTGCTTCTGAGTGTCCCCAGGGGAGTCAGGCCTCGTCTCGAGTGGGGGCATGCACGTGCGCTTTCCTCCCGAGCTGCAGCAGTAGTGTCAGGCTTCCTGTCACGTGGATCAAGGGATCTGTGGCTTTCCCTCGAGGCTGTCCCTCGAGGCTTTCCCACGAGGCTTTCCCACAGGGCTGTGCCACGTGCCACCTTGGTGTGAGTCGATCCTCGGCGTGAAAGACAAGCCGGTGAAGGGAAAAGAGGTTCCTCTGGAATGGACTGAGACATCTGGGGGACTCTTGGAATGGTGGCACGACCCTGGAGTTCCTCTCGCCGTTCCTGTTGAGAGGGCCTCCTCGTGAGATGCGACGGGAACGCCGGGAACTCTTTCCCGACGAAGCAGGGAAAGGATCCCTCATCTCGAGCTACGAGGCGGAAACGGGGCTCCTCTGGATGTGGGCGGGACCCTAGTGATTCCTCTCGAGTGGAGACGGGTATGTCGGGGAACTTCTTGATTTGCACCAAGGGTGTGAAGGACCCTTTGGAAGTTCCAGAGGTGAGGTGTGTTCAGCCTCGAGACGCCTCAGCGGAAATGGGCCTCATCTCGACTGTAGGGGAGAACCTCCTGGATTTTCTCCAGTTGCGGCAGGTCTGCTCGAGTTACGACGGGGACCTCAGGGACCCGCTCTGGTGGCCTCAGGAAAGGCCAGTCCCCATGCGAGTTGCTAGGGGACCTCTCGGGATTCCTCTCCCGTCCATGCCGGGGCCTCAGTCCTTGTGTGGAGTCGGGGCCGGAACCTGAGGATTCCTCTCCAGTGTTGCCATGGATCTTGGGGTGCTTCTGAGTCTCCCCAGGGGAGTCAGGCCTCGTCTCGAGTGGGGGCATGCACGTGCGCTTTCCTCCCGAGCTGCAGCAGTAGTGTCACGCTTCCTGTCACGTGGATCAAGGGATCTGTGGCTTTCCCTCGAGGCTGTCCCTCGAGGCTTTCCCACGAGGCTTTCCCACAGGGCTGTGCCACGTGCCACCTTGGTGTGAGTCGATCCTCGGCGTGAAAGACGAGCCGGTGAAGGGAAAAGAGGTTCCTCTGGAATGGACTGAGACATCTGGGGGACTCTTGGAATGGTGGCACGACCCTGGAGTTCCTCTCGCCGTTCCTGTTGAGAGGGCCTCCTCTTGAGATGCGACGGGAACGCCGGGAACTCTTTCCCGCCGAAGCAGGGAAAGGATCCCTCATCTCGAGCTACGAGGCGGAAACGGGGCTCCTCTGGATGTGGGCGGGACCCTCGTGATTCCTCTCGAGTGGAGACGGCTAGGTCGGGGAACTTCTTGATTTGCACCAAGGGTGTGAAGGACCCTTTCGAAGTTCCAGAGGTGAGGTGTGATCAGCCTCGAGACGCCTCAGCAGAAATGGGCCTCATCTCGCCTGGAGGGGAGAACCTCCTGGATTTTCTCGAGTTGCGGCAGGTCTTCTCGAGTTACGACGGGGACCTCAGGGACCCGCTCTGGTGGCCTCAGGAAAGGCCAGTCCCCATGCGAGTTGCTAGGGGACCTCTCGGGATTCCTCTGCCGTCCATGCCGGGGCCTCAGTCCTTGTGTGGAGTCGGGGCCGGAACCTGAGGATTCCTCTCCAGTGTTGCCATGGATCTTGGGGTGCTTCTGAGTCTCCCCAGGGGAGTCAGGCCTCGTCTCGAGTGGGGGCATGCACGTGCGCTTTCCTCCCGAGCTGCAGCAGTAGTGTCAGGCTTCCTGTCACGTGGATCAAGGGATCTGTGGCTTTCCCTCGAGGCTGTCCCTCGAGGCTTTCCCACGAGGCTTTCCCACAGGGCTGTGCCACGTGCCACCTTGGTGTGAGTCGATCCTCGGCGTGAAAGACGAGCCGGTGAAGGGAAAAGAGGTTCCTCTGGAATGGACTGAGACATCTGGGGGACTCTTGGAATGGTGGCACGACCCTGGAGTTCCTCTCGCCGTTCCTGTTGAGAGGGCCTCCTCTTGAGATGCGACGGGAACGCCGGGAACTCTTTCCCGCCGAAGCAGGGAAAGGATCCCTCATCTCGAGCTACGAGGCGGAAACGGGGCTCCTCTGGATGTGGGCGGGACCCTCGTGATTCCTCTCGAGTGGAGACGGCTAGGTCGGGGAACTTCTTGATTTGCACCAAGGGTGTGAAGGACCCTTTGGAAGTTCCAGAGGTGAGGTTTGTTCAGCCTCGAGACGCCTCAGCGGAAATGGGCCTCATCTCGCCTGTAGGGGAGAACCTCCTGGATTTTCTCCAGTTGCGGCAGGTCTTCTCGAGTTACGACGGGGACCTCAGGGACCCGCTCTGGTGGCCTGAGGAAAGGCCAGTCCCCATACGAGTTGCTAGGGGACCTCTCGGGATTCCTCTCCCGTCCATGCCGGGGCCTCAGTCCTTGTGTGGAGTCGGGGCCGGAACCTGAGGATTCCTCTCCAGTGTTGCCATGGATCTTGGGGTGCTTCTGAGTCTCCCCAGGGGAGTCAGGCCTCGTCTCGAGTGGGGGCATGCACGTGCGCTTTCCTCCCGAGCTGCAGCAGTAGTGTCACGCTTCCTGTCACGTGGATCAAGGGATCTGTGGCTTTCCCTCGAGGCTGTCCCTCGAGGCTTTCCCACGAGGCTTTCCCACAGGGCTGTGCCACGTGCCACCTTGGTGTGAGTCGATCCTCGGCGTGAAAGACGAGCCGGTGAAGGGAAAAGAGGTTCCTCTGGAATGGACTGAGACATCTGGGGGACTCTTGGAATGGTGGCACGACCCTGGAGTTCCTCTCGCCGTTCCTGTTGAGAGGGCCTCCTCTTGAGATGCGACGGGAACGCCGGGAACTCTTTCCCGCCGAAGCAGGGAAAGGATCCCTCATCTCGAGCTACGAGGCGGAAACGGGGCTCCTCTGGATGTGGGCGGGACCCTCGTGATTCCTCTCGAGTGGAGACGGGTATGTCGGGGAACTTCTTGATTTGCACCAAGGGTGTGAAGGACCCTTTGGAAGTTCCAGAGGTGAGGTTTGTTCAGCCTCGAGACGCCTCAGCGGAAATGGGCCTCATCTCGCCTGTAGGGGAGAACCTCCTGGATTTTATCGAGTTGCGGCAGGTCTTCTCGAGTTACGACGGGGACCTCAGGGACCCGCTCTGGTGGCCTCAGGAAAGGCCAGTCCCCATGCGAGTTGCTAGGGGACCTCTCGGGATTCCTCTCCCGTCCATGCCGGGGCCTCAGTCCTTGTGTGGAGTCGGGGCCGGAACCTGAGGATTCCTCTCCAGTGTTGCCATGGATCTTGGGGTGCTTCTGAGTCTCCCCAGGGGAGTCAGGCCTCGTCTCGAGTGGGGGCATGCACGTGCGCTTTCCTCCCGAGCTGCAGCAGTAGTGTCACGCTTCCTGTCACGTGGATCAAGGGATCTGTGGCTTTCCCTCGAGGCTGTCCCTCGAGGCTTTCCCACGAGGCTTTCCCACAGGGCTGTGCCACGTGCCACCTTGGTGTGAGTCGATCCTCGGCGTGAAAGACGAGCCGGTGAAGGGAAAAGAGGTTCCTCTGGAATGGACTGAGACATCTGGGGGACTCTTGGAATGGTGGCACGACCCTGGAGTTCCTCTCGCCGTTCCTGTTGAGAGGGCCTCCTCTTGAGATGCGACGGGAACGCCGGGAACTCTTTCCCGCCGAAGCAGGGAAAGGATCCCTCATCTCGAGCTACGAGGCGGAAACGGGGCTCCTCTGGATGTGGGCGGGACCCTCGTGATTCCTCTCGAGTGGAGACGGCTAGGTCGGGGAACTTCTTGATTTGCACCAAGGGTGTGAAGGACCCTTTGGAAGTTCCAGAGGTGAGGTTTGTTCAGCCTCGAGACGCCTCAGCGGAAATGGGCCTCATCTCGCCTGTAGGGGAGAACCTCCTGGATTTTCTCCAGTTGCGGCAGGTCTTCTCGAGTTACGACGGGGACCTCAGGGACCCGCTCTGGTGGCCTCATGAAAGGCCAGTCCCCATACGAGTTGCTAGGGGACCTCTCGGGATTCCTCTCCCGTCCATGCCGGGGCCTCAGTCCTTGTGTGGAGTCGGGGCCGGAACCTGAGGATTCCTCTCCAGTGTTGCCATGGATCTTGGGGTGCTTCTGAGTCTCCCCAGGGGAGTCAGGCCTCGTCTCGAGTGGGGGCATGCACGTGCGCTTTCCTCCCGAGCTGCAGCAGTAGTGTCACGCTTCCTGTCACGTGGATCAAGGGATCTGTGGCTTTCCCTCGAGGCTGTCCCTCGAGGCTTTCCCACGAGGCTTTCCCACAGGGCTGTGCCACGTGCCACCTTGGTGTGAGTCGATCCTCGGCGTGAAAGACGAGCCGGTGAAGGGAAAAGAGGTTCCTCTGGAATGGACTGAGACATCTGGGGGACTCTTGGAATGGTGGCACGACCCTGGAGTTCCTCTCGCCGTTCCTGTTGAGAGGGCCTCCTCTTGAGATGCGACGGGAACGCCGGGAACTCTTTCCCGACGAAGCAGGGAAAGGATCCCTCATCTCGAGCTACGAGGCGGAAACGGGGCTCCTCTGGATGTGGGCGGGACCCTCGTGATTCCTCTCGAGTGGAGACGGGTATGTCGGGGAACTTCTTGATTTGCACCAAGGGTGTGAAGGACCCTTTGGAAGTTCCAGAGGTGAGGTTTGTTCAGCCTCGAGACGCCTCAGCGGAAATGGGCCTCATCTCGCCTGTAGGGGAGAACCTCCTGGATTTTCTCCAGTTGCGGCAGGTCTTCTCGAGTTACGACGGGGACCTCAGGGACCCGCTCTGGTGGCCTCAGGAAAGGCCAGTCCCCATGCGAGTTGCTAGGGGACCTCTCGGGATTCCTCTCCCGTCCATGCCGGGGCCTCAGTCCTTGTGTGGAGTCGGGGCCGGAACCTGAGGATTCCTCTCCAGTGTTGCCATGGATCTTGGGGTGCTTCTGAGTCTCCCCAGGGGAGTCAGGCCTCGTCTCGAGTGGGGGCATGCACGTGCGCTTTCCTCCCGAGCTGCAGCAGTAGTGTCACGCTTCCTGTCACGTGGATCAAGGGATCTGTGGCTTTCCCTCGAGGCTGTCCCTCGAGGCTTTCCCACGAGGCTTTCCCACAGGGCTGTGCCACGTGCCACCTTGGTGTGAGTCGATCCTCGGCGTGAAAGACGAGCCGGTGAAGGGAAAAGAGGTTCCTCTGGAATGGACTGAGACATCTGGGGGACTCTTGGAATGGTGGCACGACCCTGGAGTTCCTCTCGCCGTTCCTGTTGAGAGGGCCTCCTCTTGAGATGCGACGGGAACGCCGGGAACTCTTCCCCGCCGAAGCAGGGAAAGGATCCCTCATCTCGAGCTACGAGGCGGAAACGGGGCTCCTCTGGATGTGGGCGGGACCCTCGTGATTCCTCTCGAGTGGAGACGGCTAGGTCGGGGAACTTCTTGATTTGCACCAAGGGTGTGAAGGACCCTTTCGAAGTTCCAGAGGTGAGGTGTGATCAGCCTCGAGACGCCTCAGCGGAAATGGGCCTCATCTCGCCTGGAGGGGAGAACCTCCTGGATTTTCTCGAGTTGCGGCAGGTCTTCTCGAGTTACGACGGGGACCTCAGGGACCCGCTCTGGTGGCCTCAGGAAAGGCCAGTCCCCATGCGAGTTGCTAGGGGACCTCTCGGGATTCCTCTCCCGTCCATGCCGGGGCCTCAGTCCTTGTGTGGAGTCGGGGCCGGAACCTGAGGATTCCTCTCCAGTGTTGCCATGGATCTTGGGGTGCTTCTGAGTCTCCCCAGGGGAGTCAGGCCTCGTCTCGAGTGGGGGCATGCACGTGCGCTTTCCTCCCGAGCTGCAGCAGTAGTGTCACGCTTCCTGTCACGTGGATCAAGGGATCTGTGGCTTTCCCTCGAGGCTGTCCCTCGAGGCTTTCCCACGAGGCTTTCCCACAGGGCTGTGCTAGGTGCCACCTTGGTGTGAGTCGATCCTCGGCGTGAAAGACGAGCCGGTGAAGGGAAAAGAGGTTCCTCTGGAATGGACTGAGACATCTGGGGGACTCTTGGAATGGTGGCACGACCCTGGAGTTCCTCTCGCCGTTCCTGTTGAGAGGGCCTCCTCTTGAGATGCGACGGGAACGCCGGGAACTGTTTCCCGACGAAGCAGGGAAAGGATCCCTCATCTCGAGCTACGAGGCGGAAACGGGGCTCCTCTGGATGTGGGCGGGACCCTCGTGATTCCTCTCGAGTGGAGACGGGTATGTCGGGGAACTTCTTGATTTGCACCAAGGGTGTGAAGGACCCTTTGGAAGTTCCAGAGGTGAGGTGTGATCAGCCTCGAGACGCCTCAGCGGAAATGGGCCTCATCTCGCCTGGAGGGGAGAACCTCCTGGATTTTCTCGAGTTGCGGCAGGTCTTCTCGAGTTACGACGGGGACCTCAGGGACCCGCTCTGGTGGCCTCAGGAAAGGCCAGTCCCCATGCGAGTTGCTAGGGGACCTCTCGGGATTCCTCTGCCGTCCATGCCGGGGCCTCAGTCCTTGTGTGGAGTCGGGGCCGGAACCTGAGGATTCCTCTCCAGTGTTGCCATGGATCTTGGGGTGCTTCTGAGTCTCCCCAGGGGAGTCAGGCCTCGTCTCGAGTGGGGGCATGCACGTGCGCTTTCCTCCCGAGCTGCAGCAGTAGTGTCATGCTTCCTGTCACGTGGATCAAGGGATCTGTGGCTTTCCCTCGAGGCTGTCCCTCGAGGCTTTCCCACGAGGCTTTCCCACAGGGCTGTGCCACGTGCCACCTTGGTGTGAGTCGATCCTCGGCATGAAAGACGAGCCGGTGAAGGGAAAAGAGGTTCCTCTGGAATGGACTGAGACATCTGGGGGACTCTTGGAATGGTGGCACGACCCTGGAGTTCCTCTCGCCGTTCCTGTTGAGAGGGCCTCCTCTTGAGATGCGACGGGAACGCCGGGAACTCTTTCCCGCCGAAGCAGGGAAAGGATCCCTCATCTCGAGCTACGAGGCGGAAACGGGGCTCCTCTGGATGTGGGCGGGACCCTCGTGATTCCTCTCGAGTGGAGACGGCTAGGTCGGGGAACTTCTTGATTTGCATCAAGGGTGTGAAGGAGCCTTTCGAAGTTCCAGAGGTGAGGTGTGATCAGCCTCGAGACGCCTCAGCGGAAATGGGCCTCATCTCGCCTGGACGGGAGAACCTCCTGGATTTTCTCGAGTTGCGGCAGGTCTTCTGGAGTTACGATGGGGACCTCAGGGACCCGCTCTGGTGGCCTCAGGAAAGGCCAGTCCCCATGCGAGTTGCTAGGGGACCTCTCGGGATTCCTCTCCCGTCCATGCCGGGGCCTCAGTCCTTGTGTGGAGTCGGGGCCGGAACCTGAGGATTCCTCTCCAGTGTTGCCACGGATCTTGGGGTGCTTCTGAGTCTCCCCAGGGGAGTCAGGCCTCGTCTCGAGTGGGGGCATGCACGTGCGCTTTCCTCCCGAGCTGCAGCAGTAGTGTCCTGCTTCCTGTCACGTGGATCAAGGGATCTGTGGCTTTCCCTCGAGGCTGTCCCTCGAGGCTTTCCCACGAGGCTTTCCCACAGGGCTGTGCTAGGTGCCACCTTGGTGTGAGTCGATCCTCGGCGTGAAAGACGAGCCGGTGAAGGGAAAAGAGGTTCCTCTGGAATGGACTGAGACATCTGGGGGACTCTTGGAATGGTGGCACGACCCTGGAGTTCCTCTCGTCGTTCCTGTTGAGAGGGCCTCCTCTTGAGATGCGACGGGAACGCCGGGAACTCTTTCCTGACGAAGCAGGGAAAGGATCCCTCATCTCGAGCTACGAGGCAGAAACGGGGCTCCTCTGGATGTGGGCGGGACCCTCGTGATTCCTCTCGAGTGGAGACGGGTATGTCGGGGAACTTCTTGATTTGCACCAAGGGTGTGAAGGACCCTTTGGAAGTTCCAGAGGTGAGGTGTGTTCAGCCTCGAGACGCCTCAGCGGAAATGGGCCTCATCTCGCCTGTAGGGGAGAACCTCCTGGATTTTCTCCAGTTGCGGCAGGTCTTCTCGAGTTACGACGGGGACCTCAGGGACCCGCTCTGGTGGCCTCAGGAAAGGCCAGTCCCCATGCGAGTTGCTAGGGGACCTCTCGGGATTCCTCTCCCGTCCATGCCGGGGCCTCAGTCCTTGTGTGGAGTCGGGGCCGGAACCTGAGGATTCCTCTCCAGTGTTGCCATGGATCTTGGGGTGCTTCTGAGTCTCCCCAGGGGAGTCAGGCCTCGTCTCGAGTGGGGGCATGCACGTGCGCTTTCCTCCCGAGCTGCAGCAGTAGTGTCATGCTTCCTGTCACGTGGATCAAGGGATCTGTGGCTTTCCCTCGAGGCTGTCCCTCGAGGCTTTCCCACGAGGCTTTCCCACAGGGCTGTGCCACGTGCCACCTTGGTGTGAGTCGATCCTCGGCGTGAAAGACGAGCCGGTGAAGGGAAAAGAGGTTCCTCTGGAATGGACTGAGACATCTGGGGGACTCTTGGAATGGTGGCACGACCCTGGAGTTCCTCTCGCCGTTCCTGTTGAGAGGGCCTCCTCTTGAGATGCGACGGGAACGCCGGGAACTCTTTCCCGACGAAGCAGGGAAAGGATCCCTCATCTCGAGCTACGAGGCGGAAACGGGGCTCCTCTGGATGTGGGCGGGACCCTCGTGATTCCTCTCGAGTGGAGACGGCTAGGTCGGGGATCTTCTTGATTTGCACCCAGGGTGTGAATGACCCTTTCGAAGTTCCAGAGGTGAGGTGTGATCAGCCTCGAGACGCCTCAGCGGAAATGGGCCTCATCTCGCCTGGATGGGAGAACCTCCTGGATTTTCTCGAGTTGAGGCAGGTCTTCTCGAGTTACGACGGGGACCACAGGGACCCGCTCTGGTGGCCTCAGGAAAGGCCAGTCCCCATGCGAGTTGGTAGGGGACCTCTCGGGATTCCTCTCCCGTCCATGCCGGGGCCTCAGTCCTTGTGTGGAGTCGGGGCCGAAACCTGAGGATTCCTCTCCAGTGTTGCCATGGATCTTGGGGTGCTTCTGAGTCTCCCCAGGGGAGTCAGGCCTCGTCTCGAGTGGGGGCATGCACGTGCGCTTTCCTCCCGAGCTGCAGCAGTAGTGTCATGCTTCCTGTCACGTGGATCAAGGGATCTGTGGCTTTCCCTCGAGGCTGTCCCTCGAGGCTTTCCCACGAGGCTTTCCCACAGGGCTGTGCCACGTGCCACCTTGGTGTGAGTCGATCCTCGGCATGAAAGACGAGCCGGTGAAGGGAAAAGAGGTTCCTCTGGAATGGACTGAGACATCTGGGGGACTCTTGGAATGGTGGCACGACCCTGGAGTTCCTCTCGCCGTTCCTGTTGAGAGGGCCTCCTCTTGAGATGCGACGGGAACGCCGGGAACTCTTTCCCGCCGAAGCAGGGAAAGGATCCCTCATCTCGAGCTACGAGGCGGAAACGGGGCTCCTCTGGATGTGGGCGGGACCCTCGTGATTCCTCTCGAGTGGAGACGGCTAGGTCGGGGAATTTCTTGATTTGCATCAAGGGTGTGAAGGAGCCTTTCGAAGTTCCAGAGGTGAGGTGTGATCAGCCTCGAGACGCCTCAGCGGAAATGGGCCTCATCTCGCCTGGAGGGGAGAACCTCCTGGATTTTCTCGAGTTGCGGCAGGTCTTCTCGAGTTACGACGGGGACCTCAGGGACCCGCTCTGGTGGCCTCAGGAAAGGCCAGTCCCCATGCGAGTTGCTAGGGGACCTCTCGGGATTCCTCTCCCGTCCATGCCGGGGCCTCAGTCCTTGTGTGGAGTCGGGGCCGGAACCTGAGGATTCCTCTCCAGTGTTGCCATGGATCTTGGGGTGCTTCTGAGTCTCCCCAGGGGAGTCAGGCCTCGTCTCGAGTGGGGGCATGCACGTGCGCTTTCCTCCCGAGCTGCAGCAGTAGTGTCATGCTTCCTGTCACGTGGATCAAGGGATCTGTGGCTTTCCCTCGAGGCTGTCCCTCGAGGCTTTCCCACGAGGCTTTCCCACAGGGCTGTGCCACGTGCCACCTTGGTGTGAGTCGATCCTCGGCGTGAAAGACGAGCCGGTGAAGGGAAAAGAGGTTCCTCTGGAATGGACTGAGACATCTGGGGGACTCTTGGAATGGTGGCACGACCCTGGAGTTCCTCTCGCCGTTCCTGTTGAGAGGGCCTCCTCTTGAGATGCGACGGGAACGCCGGGAACTCTTTCCCGACGAAGCAGGGAAAGGATCCCTCATCTCGAGCTACGAGGCGGAAACGGGGCTCCTCTGGATGTGGGCGGGACCCTCGTGATTCCTCTCGAGTGGAGACGGCTAGGTCGGGGATCTTCTTGATTTGCACCCAGGGTGTGAATGACCCTTTCGAAGTTCCAGAGGTGAGGTGTGATCAGCCTCGAGACGCCTCAGCGGAAATGGGCCTCATCTCGCCTGGATGGGAGAACCTCCTGGATTTTCTCGAGTTGAGGCAGGTCTTCTCGAGTTACGACGGGGACCACAGGGACCCGCTCTGGTGGCCTCAGGAAAGGCCAGTCCCCATGCGAGTTGGTAGGGGACCTCTCGGGATTCCTCTCCCGTCCATGCCGGGGCCTCAGTCCTTGTGTGGAGTCGGGGCCGAAACCTGAGGATTCCTCTCCAGTGTTGCCATGGATCTTGGGGTGCTTCTGAGTCTCCCCAGGGGAGTCAGGCCTCGTCTCGAGTGGGGGCATGCACGTGCGCTTTCCTCCCGAGCTGCAGCAGTAGTGTCATGCTTCCTGTCACGTGGATCAAGGGATCTGTGGCTTTCCCTCGAGGCTGTCCCTCGAGGCTTTCCCACGAGGCTTTCCCACAGGGCTGTGCCACGTGCCACCTTGGTGTGAGTCGATCCTCGGCATGAAAGACGAGCCGGTGAAGGGAAAAGAGGTTCCTCTGGAATGGACTGAGACATCTGGGGGACTCTTGGAATGGTGGCACGACCCTGGAGTTCCTCTCGCCGTTCCTGTTGAGAGGGCCTCCTCTTGAGATGCGACGGGAACGCCGGGAACTCTTTCCCGCCGAAGCAGGGAAAGGATCCCTCATCTCGAGCTACGAGGCGGAAACGGGGCTCCTCTGGATGTGGGCGGGACCCTCGTGATTCCTCTCGAGTGGAGACGGGTATGTCGGGGAACTTCTTGATTTGCACCAAGGGTGTGAAGGACCCTTTGGAAGTTCCAGAGGTGAGGTGTGTTCAGCCTCGAGACGCCTCAGCGGAAATGGGCCTCATCTCGCCTGTAGGGGAGAACCTCCTGGATTTTCTCCAGTTGCGGCAGGTCTTCTCGAGTTACGACGGGGACCTCAGGGACCCGCTCTGGTGGCCTCAGGAAAGGCCAGTCCCCATGCGAGTTGCTAGGGGACCTCTCGGGATTCCTCTCCCGTCCATGCCGGGGCCTCAGTCCTTGTGTGGAGTCGGGGCCGGAACCTGAGGATTCCTCTCCAGTGTTGCCATGGATCTTGGGGTGCTTCTGAGTCTCCCCAGGGGAGTCAGGCCTCGTCTCGAGTGGGGGCATGCACGTGCGCTTTCCTCCCGAGCTGCAGCAGTAGTGTCATGCTTCCTGTCACGTGGATCAAGGGATCTGTGGCTTTCCCTCGAGGCTGTCCCTCGAGGCTTTCCCACGAGGCTTTCCCACAGGGCTGTGCCACGTGCCACCTTGGTGTGAGTCGATCCTCGGCGTGAAAGACGAGCCGGTGAAGGGAAAAGAGGTTCCTCTGGAATGGACTGAGACATCTGGGGGACTCTTGGAATGGTGGCACGACCCTGGAGTTCCTCTCGCCGTTCCTGTTGAGAGGGCCTCCTCTTGAGATGCGACGGGAACGCCGGGAAGCAGGGAAAGGATCCCTCATCTCGAGCTACGAGGCGGAAACGGGGCTCCTCTGGATGTGGGCGGGACCCTCGTGATTCCTCTCGAGTGGAGACGGCTAGGTCGGGGATCTTCTTGATTTGCACCCAGGGTGTGAATGACCCTTTCGAAGTTCCAGAGGTGAGGTGTGATCAGCCTCGAGACGCCTCAGCGGAAATGGGCCTCATCTCGCCTGGATGGGAGAACCTCCTGGATTTTCTCGAGTTGAGGCAGGTCTTCTCGAGTTACGACGGGGACCACAGGGACCCGCTCTGGTGGCCTCAGGAAAGGCCAGTCCCCATGCGAGTTGGTAGGGGACCTCTCGGGATTCCTCTCCCGTCCATGCCGGTGCCTCAGTCCTTGTGTGGAGTCGGGGCCGAAACCTGAGGATTCCTCTCCAGTGTTGCCATGGATCTTGGGGTGCTTCTGAGTCTCCCCAGGGGAGTCAGGCCTCGTCTCGAGTGGGGGCATGCACGTGCGCTTTCCTCCCGAGCTGCAGCAGTAGTGTCATGCTTCCTGTCACGTGGATCAAGGGATCTGTGGCTTTCCCTCGAGGCTGTCCCTCGAGGCTTTCCCACGAGGCTTTCCCACAGGGCTGTGCCACGTGCCACCTTGGTGTGAGTCGGTCCTCGGCATGAAAGACGAGCCGGTGAAGGGAAAAGAGGTTCCTCTGGAATGGACTGAGACATCTGGGGGACTCTTGGAATGGTGGCACGACCCTGGAGTTCCTCTCGCCGTTCCTGTTGAGAGGGCCTCCTCTTGAGATGCGACGGGAACGCCGGGAACTCTTTCCCGCCGAAGCAGGGAAAGGATCCCTCATCTCGAGCTACGAGGCGGAAACGGGGCTCCTCTGGATGTGGGCGGGACCCTCGTGATTCCTCTCGAGTGGAGACGGCTAGGTCGGGGAACTTCTTGATTTGCATCAAGGGTGTGAAGGAGCCTTTCGAAGTTCCAGAGGTGAGGTGTGATCAGCCTCGAGACGCCTCAGCGGAAATGGGCCTCATCTCGCCTGGACGGGAGAACCTCCTGGATTTTCTCGAGTTGCGGCAGGTCTTCTCGAGTTACGATGGGGACCTCAGGGACCCGCTCTGGTGGCCTCAGGAAAGGCCAGTCCCCATGCGAGTTGCTAGGGGACCTCTCGGGATTCCTCTCCCGTCCATGCCGGGGCCTCAGTCCTTGTGTGGAGTCGGGGCCGGAACCTGAGGATTCCTCTCCAGTGTTGCCATGGATCTTGGGGTGCTTCTGAGTCTCCCCAGGGGAGTCAGGCCTCGTCTCGAGTGGGGGCATGCACGTGCGCTTTCCTCCCGAGCTGCAGCAGTAGTGTCCTGCTTCCTGTCACGTGGATCAAGGGATCTGTGGCTTTCCCTCGAGGCTGTCCCTCGAGGCTTTCCCACGAGGCTTTCCCACAGGGCTGTGCTAGGTGCCACCCTGGTGTGAGTCGATCCTCGGCGTGAAAGACGAGCCGGTGAAGGGAAAAGAGGTTCCTCTGGAATGGACTGAGACATCTGGGGGACTCTTGGAATGGTGGCACGACCCTGGAGTTCCTCTCGTCGTTCCTGTTGAGAGGGCCTCCTCTTGAGATGCGACGGGAACGCCGGGAACTCTTTCCTGACGAAGCAGGGAAAGGATCCCTCATCTCGAGCTACGAGGCAGAAACGGGGCTCCTCTGGATGTGGGCGGGACCCTCGTGATTCCTCTCGAGTGGAGACGGGTATGTCGGGGAACTTCTTGATTTGCACCAAGGGTGTGAAGGACCCTTTGGAAGTTCCAGAGGTGAGGTGTGTTCAGCCTCGAGACGCCTCAGCGGAAATGGGCCTCATCTCGCCTGTAGGGGAGAACCTCCTGGATTTTCTCCAGTTGCGGCAGGTCTTCTCGAGTTACGACGGGGACCTCAGGGACCCGCTCTGGTGGCCTCAGGAAAGGCCAGTCCCCATGCGAGTTGGTAGGGGACCTCTCGGGATTCCTCTCCCGTCCATGCCGGGGCCTCAGTCCTTGTGTGGAGTCGGGGCCGAAACCTGAGGATTCCTCTCCAGTGTTGCCATGGATCTTGGGGTGCTTCTGAGTCTCCCCAGGGGAGTCAGGCCTCGTCTCGAGTGGGGGCATGCACGTGCGCTTTCCTCCCGAGCTGCATCAGTAGTGTCACACTTCCTGTCACGTGGATCAAGGGATCTGTGGCTTTCCCTCGAGGCTGTCCCTCGAGGCTTTCCCACGAGGCTTTCCCACAGGGCTGTGCCACGTGCCACCTTGGTGTGAGTCGATCCTCGGCGTGAAAGACGAGCCGGTGAAGGGAAAAGAGGTTCCTCTGGAATGGACTGAGACATCTGGGGGACTCTTGGAATGGTGGCACGACCCTGGAGTTCCTCTCGCCGTTCCTGTTGAGAGGGCCTCCTCTTGAGATGCGACGGGAACGCCGGGAACTCTTTCCCGACGAAGCAGGGAAAGGATCCCTCATCTCGAGCTACGAGGCGGAAACGGGGCTCCTCTGGATGTGGGCGGGACCCTCGTGATTCCTCTCGAGTGGAGACGGCTAGGTCGGGGATCTTCTTGATTTGCACCAAGGGTGTGAAGGACCCTTTCGAAGTTCCAGAGGTGAGGTGTGATCAGCCTCGAGACGCCTCAGTGGAAATGGGCCTCATCTCGCCTGGAGGGGAGAACCTCCTGGATTTTCTCGAGTTGCGGCAGGTCTTCTCGAGTTACGACGGGGACCTCAGGGACCCGCTCTGGTGGCCTCAGGAAAGGCCAGTCCCCATGCGAGTGGCTAGGGGACCTCTCGGGATTCCTCTCCCGTCCATGCCGGGGCCTCAGTCCTTGTGTGGAGTCGGGGCCGGAACCTGAGGATTCCTCTCCAGTGTTGCCATGGATCTTGGGGAGCTTCTGAGTCTCCCCAGGGGAGTCAGGCCTCCTCTCGTGTGGGGGCATGCACGTGCGCCTTCCTCCCGAGCTGCAGCAGTAGTGTCACGCTTCCTGTCACGTGGATCAAGGGATCTGTGGCTTTCCCTCGAGGCTGTCCCTCGAGGCTTTCCCACGAGGCTTTCCCACAGGGCTGTGCCACGTGCCACCTTGGTGTGAGTCGATCCTCGGCGTGAAAGACGAACCGGTGAAGGGAAAAGAGGTTCCTCTGGAATGGACTGAGACATCTGGGGGACTCCTGGAATAGTGGCACGACCCTGGAGTTCCTCTCGCCGTTCCTGTTGAGAGGGCCTCCTCTTGAGATTCGACGGGAACGCCGGGAACTCTTTCCCGACGAAGCAGGGAAAGGATCCCTCATCTCGAGCTACGAGGCGGAAACGGGGCTCCTCTGGATGTGGGCGGGACCCTCGTGATTCCTCTCGAGTGGAGACGGCTAGGTCGGGGAACTTCTTGCTTTGCACCAAGGGTGTGAAGGACCCTTTCGAAGTTCCAGAGGTGAGGTGTGATCAGCCTCGAGACGCCTCAGCGGAAATGGGCCTCATCTCGCCTGGAGGGGAGAACCTCCTGGATTTTCTCGAGTTGCGGCAGGTCTTCTCGAGTTACGACGGGGACCTCAGGGACCCGCTCTGGTGGCCTCAGGAAAGGCCAGTCCCCATGCGAGTTTCTAGGGGACCTCTCGGGATTCCTCTCCCGTCCATGCCGGGGCCTCAGTCCTTGTGTGGATTCGGGGCCAGAACCTGAGGATTCCTCTCCAGTGTTGCCATGGATCTTGGGGTGCTTCTGAGTCTCCCCAGGGGAGTCAGGCCTCGTCTCGAGTGGGGGCATGCACGTGCGCTTTCCTCCCGAGCTGCAGCAGTAGTGTCACACTTCCTGTCACGTGGATCAAGGGATCTGTGGCTTTCCCTCGATGCTATCCCTCGAGGCTTTCCCACGAGGCTTTCCCACAGGGCTGTGCCACTTGCCACCTTGGTGTGAGTCGATCCTCGGCGTGAAAGACGAGCCGGTGAAGGGAAAAGAGGTTCCTCTGGAATGGACTGAGACATCTGGGGGACTCTTGGAATAGTGGCACGACCCTGGAGTTCCTCTCGCCGTTCCTGTTGAGAGGGCCTCCTCTTGAGATGCGACGGGAACGCCAGGAACTCTTTCCCGACGAAGCAGGGAAAGGATCCCTCATCTCGAGCTACGAGGCGGAAACGGGGCTCCTCTGGATGTGGTCGGGACCCTCGTGATTCCTCTCGAGTGGAGACGGGTATGTCGGGGAACTTCTTGATTTGCACCAAGGGTGTGAAGGACCCTTTCAAAGTTCCAGAGGTGAGGTGTGATCAGCCTCGAGACGCCTCAGCGGAAATGGGCCTCATCTCGCCTGGAGGGGAGAACCTCCTGGATTTTCTCGAGTTGCGGCAGGTCTTCTCGAGTTACGACGGGGACCTCAGGGACCCGCTCTGGTGGCCTCAGGAAAGGCCAGTCCCCATGCGAGTTGCTAGGGGACCTCTCGGGATTCCTCTCCCGTCCATGCCGGGGCCTCAGTCCTTGTGTGGAGTCGGGGCCGGAACCTGAGGATTCCTCTCCAGTGTTGCCATGGATCTTGGGGTGCTTCAGAGTCTCCCCAGGGGAGTCAGGCCTCGTCTCGAGTGGGGGCATGCACGTGCGCTTTCCTCCCGAGCTGCAGCAGTAGTGTCACGCTTCCTGTCACGTGGATCAAGGGATCTGTGGCTTTCCCTCGTGGCTGTCCCTCGAGGCTTTCCCACGAGGCTTTCCCACAGGGCTGTGCCACGTGCCACCTTGGTGTGAGTGAATCTTCGGCGTGAAAGATGAGCAGGGGAAGGTAAAAGAGGTTCCTCTGGAATGGACTGAGACATCTGGGGGACTCTTGGAATGGTGGCACGACCCTGGAGTTCCTCTCGCCGTTCCTGTTGAGAGGGCCTCCTCTTGAGATGCGACGGGAACGCCGGGAACTCTTTCCCGACGAAGCAGGGAAAGGATCCCTCATCTCGAGCTACGAGGCGGAAACGGGACTCCTCTGGATGTGGGCGGGACCCTCGTGATTCCTCTCGAGTGGAGACGGCTAGGTCGGGGATCTTCTTGATTTGCACCCAGGGTGTGAAGGACCCTTTCGAAGTTACAGAGGTGAGGTGTGATCAGCCTCGAGACGCCTCAGCGGAAATGGGCCTCATCTCGCCTGGAGGGGAGAACCTCCTGGATTTTCTCGAGTTGAGGCAGGTCTTCTCGAGTTACGACGGGGACCACAGGGACCCGCTCTGGTGGCCTCAGGAAAGGCCAGTCCCCATGCGAGTGGCTAGGGGACCTCTCGGGATTCCTCTCCCGTCCATGCCGGGGCCTCAGTCCTTGTGTGGAGTCGGGGCCGGAACCTGAGGATTCCTCTCCAGTGTTGCCATGGATCTTGGGGTGCTTCTGAGTCTCCCCAGGGGAGTCAGGCCTCGTCTCGTGTGGGGGCATGCACGTGCGCCTTCCTCCCGAGCTGCAGCAGTAGTGTCACGCTTCCTGTCACGTGGATCAAGGGATCTGTGGCTTTCCCTCGAGGCTGTCCCTCGAGGCTTTCCCACGAGGCTTTCCCACAGGGCTGTGCCACGTGCCACCTTGGTGTGAGTCGATCCTCGGCCTGAAAGACGAACCGGTGAAGGGAAAAGAGGTTCCTCTGGAATGGACTGAGACATCTGGGGGACTCTTGGAATGGTGGCACGACCCTGGAGTTCCTCTCGCCTTTCCTGTTGAGAGGGCCTCCTCTTGAGATGCGACGGGAACGCCAGGAACTCTTTCCCGAAGAAGCAGGGAAAGGATCCCTCATCTCGAGCTACGAGGCGGAAACGGGGCTCCTCTGGATGTGGTCGGGACCCTCGTGATTCCTCTCGAGTGGAGACGGGTATGTCGGGGAACTTCTTGATTTGCACCAAGGGTGTGAAGGACCCTTTCAAAGTTCCAGAGGTGAGGTGTGATCAGCCTCGAGACGCCTCAGCGGAAATGGGCCTCATCTCGCCTGGAGGGGAGAACCTCCTGGATTTTCTCGAGTTGCGGCAGGTCTTCTCGAGTTACGACGGGGACCTCAGGGACCCGCTCTGGTGGCCTCAGGAAAGGCCAGTCCCCATGCGAGTTTCTAGGGGACCTCTCGGGTTTCCTCTCCCGTCCATGCCGGGGCCTCAGTCCTTGTGTGGAGTCGGGGCCGGAACCTGAGGATTCCTCTCCAGTGTTGCCATGGATCTTGGGGTGCTTCTGAGTCTCCCCAGGGGAGTCAGGCCTCGTCTCGAGTGGGGGCATGCACGTGCGCTTTCCTCCCGAGCTGCAGCAGTAGTGTCACGCTTCCTGTCACGTGGATCAAGGGATCTGTGGCTTTCCCTCGTGGCTGTCCCTCGAGGCTTTCCCACGAGGCTTTCCCACAGGGCTGTGCCACGTGCCACCTTGGTGTGAGTGAATCTTCGGCGTGAAAGATGAGCAGGGGAAGGTAAAAGAGGTTCCTCTGGAATGGACTGAGACATCTGGGGGACTCTTGGAATGGTGGCACGACCCTGGAGTTCCTCTCGCCGTTCCTGTTGAGAGGGCCTCCTCTTGAGATGCGACGGGAACGCCGGGAACTCTTTCCCGACGAAGCAGGGAAAGGATCCCTCATCTCGAGCTACGAGGCGGAAACGGGACTCCTCTGGATGTGGGCGGGACCCTCGTGATTCCTCTCGAGTGGAGACGGCTAGGTCGGGGATCTTCTTGATTTGCACCCAGGGTGTGAAGGACCCTTTCGAAGTTCCAGAGGTGAGGAGTGATCAGCCTCGAGACGCCTCAGCGGAAATGGGCCTCATCTCGCCTGGATGGGAGAACCTCCTGGATTTTCTCGAGTTGAGGCAGGTCTTCTCGAGTTACGACGGGGACCACAGGGACCCGCTCTGGTGGCCTCAGGAAAGGCCAGTCCCCATGCGAGTTGGTAGGGGACCTCTCGGGATTCCTTTGCCGTCCATGCCGGGGCCTCATTCCTTGTGTGGAGTCGGGGCTGGAACCTGAGGATTCCTCTCCAGTGTTGCCATGGATCTTGGGGTGCTTCTGAGTCTCCCCAGGGGAGTCAGGCCTCGTCTCGAGTGGGGGCATGCACGTGCGCTTTCCTCCCGAGCTGCAGCAGTAGTGTCACGCTTCCTGTCACGTGGATCAAGGGATCTGTGGCTTTCCCTCGAGGCTGTCCCTCGAGGCTTTCCCACGAGGCTTTCCCACAGGGCTGTGCCACGTGCCACCTTGGTGTGAGTCGATCCTCGGCGTGAAAGACGAGCCGGTGAAGGGAAAAGAGGTTCCTCTGGAATGGACTGAGACATCTGGGGGACTCTTGGAATGGTGGCACGACCCTGTAGTTCCTCTCGCCGTTCCTGTTGAGAGGGCCTCCTCTTGAGATGCGACGGGAACGCCGGGAACTCTTTCCCGACGAAGCAGGGAAAGGATCCCTCATCTCGAGCTACGAGGCGGAAACGGGGCTCCTCTGGATGTGGGCGGGACCCTCGT
This sequence comes from Budorcas taxicolor, assembly GCF_023091745.1. Lineage (NCBI taxonomy): Eukaryota > Metazoa > Chordata > Mammalia > Artiodactyla > Bovidae > Budorcas > Budorcas taxicolor. The sequence continues at coordinate 948,702 of NW_026292750.1, read as the reverse complement.
GATTCCTCTCGAGTGGAGACGGCTAGGTCGGGGAACTTCTTGATTTGCACCAAGGGTGTGAAGGACCCTTTGGAAGTTCCAGAGGTGAGGTATGATCAGCCTCGAGACGCCTCAGCGGAAATGGGCCTCATCTCGCCTGGAGGGGAGAACCTCCTGGATTTTCTCGAGTTGCGGCAGGTCTTCTCGAGTTACGACGGGGACCTCAGGGACCCGCTCTGGTGGCCTCAGGAAAGGCCAGTCCCCATGCGAGTGGCTAGGGGACCTCTCGGGATTCCTCTCCCGTCCATGCCGGGGCCTCAGTCCTTGTGTGGAGTCGGGGCCGGAACCTGAGGATTCCTCTCCAGTGTTGCCATGGATCTTGGGGTGCTTCTGAGTCTCCCCAGGGGAGTCAGGCCTCGTCTCGAGTGGGGGCATGCACGTGCGCTTTCCTCCCGAGCTGCAGCAGTAGTGTCACGCTTCCTGTCACGTGGATCAAGGGATCTGTGGCTTTCCCTCGAGGCTGTCCCTCGAGGCTTTCCCACGAGGCTTTCCCACAGGGCTGTGCCACGTGCCACCTTGGTGTGAGTCGATCCTTGGCTTGAAAGACGAGCCGGTGAAGGGAAAAGAGGTTCCTCTGGAATGGACTGAGACATCTGGGGGACTCTTGGAATGGTGACACGACCCTGGAGTTCCTCTCGCCGTTCCTGTTGAGAGGGCCTCCTCTTAAGATGCGACGGGAAAGCCGGGAACTCTTTCCCGACGAAGCAGGGAAAGGATCCCTCATCTCGAGCTACGAGGCGGAAACGGGGCTCCTCTGGATGTGGGCGGGACCCTCGTGATTCCTCTCGAGTGGAGACGGGTATGTCGGGGAACTTCTTGATTTGCACCAAGGGTGTGAAGGACCCTTTCGAAGTTCCAGAGGGGAGGTGTGATCAGCCTCGAGACGCCTCAGCGGAAATGGGCCTCATCTCGCCTGGAGGGGAGAACCTCCTGGATTTTCTCCAGTTGCGGCAGGGCTTCTCGAGTTACGACGGGGACCACAGTTACCCGCTCTGGTGGCCTCAGGAAAGGCCAGTCCCCATGCGAGTTGCTAGGGGACCTCTCGGGATTCCTCTGCCGTCCATGCCGGGGCCTCAGTCCTTGTGTGGAGTCGGGGCCGGAACCTGAGGATTCCTCTCCAGTGTTGCCATGGATCTTGGGGTGCTTCTGAGTCTCCCCAGGGGAGTCAGGCCTCGTCTCGAGTGGGGGCATGCACGTGCGCTTTCCTCCCGAGCTGCAGCAGTAGTGTCACGCTTCCTGTCACGTGGATCAAGGGATCTGTGGCTTTCCCTCGAGGCTGTCCCTCGAGGCTTTCCCACGAGGCTTTCCCACAGGGCTGTGCCACGTGCCACCTTGGTGTGAGTCGATCCTCGGCGTGAAAGACGAGCCGGTGCAGGGAAAAGAGGTTCCTCTGGAATGGACTGAGACATCTGGGGGACTCTTGGAATGGTGGCACGACCCTGGAGTTCCTCTCGCTGTTCCTGTTGAGAGGGCCTCCTCTTGAGATGCGACGGGAACGCCGGGAACTCTTTCCCGACGAAGCAGGGAAAGGATCCCTCATCTCGAGCTACGAGGCGGAATCGGGGCTCCTCTGGATGTGGGCGGGACCCTCGTGATTCCTCTCGAGTGGAGACGGGTATGTCGGGGAACTTCTTGATTTGCACCAAGGGTGTGAAGGACCCTTTCGAAGTTCCAGAGGTGAGGTGTGATCAGCCTCGAGACGCCTCAGCGGAAATGGGCCTCATTTCGCCTGGAGGGGAGAACCTCCTGGATTTTCTCGAGTTGCGGCAGGTCTTCTCGAGTTACGACGGGGACCACAGGGACCCGCTCTGGTGGCCTCAGGAAAGGCCAGTCCCCATGAGAGTTGCTAGGGGACCTCTCGGGATTCCTCTCCCGTCCATGCCGGGGCCTCAGTCCTTGTGTGGAGTCGGGGCCGGAACCTGAGGATTGCTCTCCAGTGTTGCCATGGATCTTGGGCTGCTTCTGAGTCTCCCCAGGGGAGTCAGGCCTCGTCTCGAGTGGGGGCATGCACGTGCGCTTTCCTCCCGAGCTGCAGCAGTAGTGTCACGCTTCCTGTCACGTGAATCAAGGGATCTGTGGCTTTCCCTCGAGGCTGTCCCTCGAGGCTTTCCCACGAGGCTTTCCCACAGGGCTGTGCCACGTGCCACCTTGTTGTGAGTCGATCCTCGTCGTGAAAGACGAGCCGGTGAAGAGAAAAGAGGTTCCTCTGGAATGGACTGAGACATCTGGGGGACTCTTGGAATGGTGGCACGACCCTGGAGTTCCTCTCGCCGTTCCTGTTGAGAGGGCCTCCTCTTGAGATGCGACGGGAACGCCGGGAAATCTTTCCCGATGAAGCAGGGAAAGGATCCCTCATCTCGAGCTACGAGGCGGAAACGGGGCTCCTCTGGATGTGGGCGGGACCCTCGTGATTCCTCTCGAGTGGAGACGGGTATGTCGGGGAACTTCTTGATTTGCACCAAGTGTGTGAAGGACCCTTTCGAAGTTCCAGATGTGAGGTGTGATCAGCCTCGAGACGCCTCAGCGGAAATGGGCCTCATCTCGCCTGGAGGGGAGAACCTCCTGGATTTTCTCGAGTTGCGGCAGGGCTTCTCGAGTTACGACGGGGACCTCAGGGACACGCTCTGGTGGCCTCAGGAAAGGCCAGTCCCCATGCGAGTTGCTAGGGGACCTCTCGGGATTCCTCTCCCGTCCATGCCGGGGCCTCAGTCCTTGTGTGGAGTCGGGGCCGGAACCTGAGGATTCCTCTCCAGTGTTGCCATGGATCTTGGGGTGCTTCTGAGTCTCCCCAGGGGAGTCAGGCCTCGTCTCGTGTGGGGGCATGCACGTGCGCTTTCCTCCCGAGCTGCAGCAGTAGTGTCACACTTCCTGTCACGTGGATCAAGGGATCTGTGGCTTTCCCTCGAGGCTGTCCCTCGAGGCTTTCCCACGAGGCTTTCCCACAGGACTGTGCCACGTGCCACCTTGGTGTGAGACGATCCTCGGCGTGAAAGACGAGCCGGTGAGGGGAAAAGAGGTTACTCTGGAATGGACTGAGACATCTGGGTGACACTTGGAATGGTGGCACGACCCTGGAGTTCCTCTCGCCGGTTCTGTTGAGAGGGCCTCCTCTTGAGATGCGACGGGAACGCCGGGAACTCTTTCCCGACGAAGCAGGGAAAGGATCCTTCATCTCGAGCTACGAGGCGGAAACGGGGCTCCTCTGGATGTGGGCGGGACCCTCGTGATTCCTCTCGAGTGGAGACGGCTAGGTCGGGGAACTTCTTGATTTGCACCAAGGGTGTGAAGGACCCTTTCGAAGTTCCAGAGATGAGGTGTGATCAGCCTCGAGACGCCTCAGCGGAAATGGGCCTCATCTCGCCTGGAGGGGAGAACCTCCTGGATTTTCTCGAGTTGCGGCAGGTCTTCTCGAGTTACGACGGGGACCTCAGGGACACGCTCTGGTGGCCTCAGGAAAGGCCAGTCCCCATGCGAGTTGCTAGGGGACCTCTCGGGATTCCTCTCCCGTCCATGCCGAGGCCTCAGTCCTTGTGTGGAGTCGGGGCCGGAACCTGAGGATTCCTCTCCAGTGTTGCCATGGATCTTGGAGTGCTTCTGAGTCTCCCCAGGGGAGTCAGGCCTCGTCTCGAGTGGGGGCATGCACGTGCGCTTTCCTCCCGAGCTGCAGCAGTAGTGTCACACTTCCTGTCACGTGGATCAAGGGATCTGTGGCTTTCCCTCGAGGCTGTCCCTCGAGGCTTTCCCACGAGGCTTTCCCACAGGGCTGTGCCACGTGCCACCTTGGTGTGAGTCGATCCTCGGCGTGAAAGACGAGCCGGTGAAGGGAAAAGAGGTTCCTCTGGAATGGACTGAGACATCTGGGGGACTCTTGGAATGGTGGCACGACCCTGGAGTTCCTCTCGCCGTTCCTGTTGAGAGGGCCTCCTCTTGAGATGCGACGGGAACGCCGGGAACTCTTTCCCGACGAAGCAGGGAAAGGATCCCTCATCTCGAGCTACGAGGCGGAAACGGGGCTCCTCTGGATGTGGGCGGGACCCTCGTGATTCCTCTCGAGTGGAGACGGGTATGTCGGGGAACTTCTTGATTTGCACCAAGGGTGTGAAGGACCCTTTCGAAGTTCCAGAGGGGAGGTGTGATCAGCCTGGAGACGCCTCAGCGGAAATGGGCCTCATCTCGCCTGGAGGGGAGAACCTCCTGGATTTTCTCGAGTTGCGGCAGGTCTTCTCGAGTTACGACGGGGACCTCAGTTACCCGCTCTGGTGGCCTCAGGAAAGGCCAGTCCCCATGCGAGTTGCTAGGGGACCTCTCGGGATTCCTCTGCCGTCCATGCCGGGGCCTCAGTCCTTGTGTGGAGTCGGTGCCGGAACCTGAGGATTCCTCTCCAGTGTTGCCATGGATCTTAGGGTGCTTCTGAGTCTCCCCAGGGGAGTCAGGCCTCGTCTCGAGTGGGGGCATGCACGTGCGCTTTCCTCCCGAGCTGCAGCAGTAGTGTCACGCTTCCTGTCACGTGGATCAAGGGATCTGTGGCTTTCCCTCGAGGCTGTCCCTCGAGGCTTTCCCACGAGGCTTTCCCACAGGGCTGTGCCACGTGCCACCTTGGTGTGAGTCGATCCTCGGCGTGAAAGACGAGCCGGTGAGGGGAAAAGAGTTTCCTCTGTAATGGACTGAGACATCTGGGGGACACTTGGAATGGTGGCACGACCCTGGAGTTCCTCTCGCCGGTCCTGTTGAGAGGGCCTCCTCTTGAGATGCGACGGGAACGCCAGGAACTCTTTCCCGACGAAGCAGGGAAAGGATCCCTCATCTCGAGCTACGAGGCGGAAACGGGGCTCCTCTGGATGTGGGCGGGACCCTCGTGATTCCTCTCGAGTGGAGACGGGTATGTCGGGGAACTTCTTGATTTGCACCAAGGGTGTGAAGGACCCTTTCGAAGTTCCAGAGGGGAGGTGTGATCAGCCTCGAGACGCCTCAGCGGAAATGGGCCTCATCTCGCCTGGAGGGGAGAACCTCCTGGATTTTCTCGAGTTGCGGCAGGTCTTCTCGAGTTACGACGGGGACCTCAGGGACACGCTCTGGTGGCCGCAGGAAAGGCCAGTCCCCATGCGAGTTGCTAGGGGACCTCTCGGGATTCCTCTCCCGTCCATGCCGGGGCCTCAGTCCTTGTGTGGAGTCGGGGCCGGAACCTGAGGATTCCTCTCCAGTGTTGCCATGGATCTTGGGGTGCTTCTGAGTCTCCCCAGGGGAGTCAGGCCTCGTCTCGAGTGGGGGCATGCACGTGCGCTTTCCTCCCGAGCTGCAGCAGTAGTGTCACGCTTCCTGTCACGTGGATCAAGGGATCTCTGGCTTTCCCTCGAGGCTGTCCCTCGAGGCTTTCCCACGAGGCTTTCCCACAGGGCTGTGCCACGTGCCACCTTGGTGTGAGACGATCCTCGGCGTGAAAGACGAGCCGGTGAGGGGAAAAGAGGTTACTCTGGAATGGACTGAGACATCTGGGTGACACTTGGAATGTTGGCACGACACTGGAGTTCCTCTCGCCGGTTCTGTTGAGAGGGCCTCCTCTTGAGATGCGACGGGAACGCCGGGAACTCTTTCCCGACGAAGCAGGGAAAGGATCCTTCATCTCGAGCTACGAGGCGGAAACGGGGCTCCTCTGGATGTGGGCGGGACCCTCGTGATTCCTCTCGAGTGGAGACGGCTAGGTCGGGGAACTTCTTGATTTGCACCAAGGGTGTGAAGGACCCTTTCGAAGTTCCAGAGATGAGGTGTGATCAGCCTCGAGACGCCTCAGCGGAAATGGGCCTCATCTCGCCTGGAGGGGAGAACCTCCTGGATTTTCTCGAGTTGCGGCAGGTCTTCTCGAGTTACGACGGGGACCTCAGGGACCCGCTCTGGTGGCCTCAGGAAAGGCCAGTCCCCATGCGAGTTGCTAGGGGACCTTTCGGGATTCCTCTCCCGTCCATGCCGGGGCCTCAGTCCTTGTGTGGAGTCGGGGCCAGAACCTGAGGATTCCTCTCCAGTGTTGCCATGGATCTTGGAGTGCTTCTCAGTCTCCCCAGGGGAGTCAGGCCTCGTCTCGAGTGGGGGCATGCACGTGCGCTTTCCTCCCGAGCTGCCGCAGTAGTGTCACACTTCCTGTCACGTGGATCAAGGGATCTGTGTCTTTCCCTCGAGGCTGTCCCTCGAGGCTTTCCCACGAGGCTTTCCCACAGGGCTGTGCCACGTGCCACCTTGGTGTGAGTCGATCCTCGGCGTGAAAGACGAGCCGGTGAAGGGAAAAGAGGTTCCTCTGGAATGGACTGAGACATCTGAGGGACTCTTGGAATGGTGGCACGACCCTGGAGTTCCTCTCGCCGTTCCTGTTGAGAGTGCCTCCTCTTGAGATGCGACGGGAACGCCGGGAACTCTTTCCCGACGAAGCAGGGAAAGGATCCCTCATCTCGAGCTACGAGGCGGAAACGGGGCTCCTCTGGATGTGGGCGGGACCCTCGTGATTCCTCTCGAGTGGAGACGGGTATGTCGGGGAACTTCTTGATTTGCACCAAGGGCGTGAAGGACCCTTTCGAAGTTCCAGAGGGGAGGTGTGATCAGCCTGGAGACGCCTCAGCGGAAATGGGCCTCATCTCGCCTGGAGGGGAGAACATCCTGGATTTTCTCCAGTTGCGGCAGGTCTTCTCGAGTTACGACGGGGACCTCAGTTACCCGCTCTGGTGGCCTCAGGAAAGGCCAGTCCCCATGCGAGTTGCTAGGGGACCTCTCGGGATTCCTCTGCCGTCCATGCCGGGGCCTCAGTCCTTGTGTGGAGTCGGGGCCGGAACCTGAGGATTCCTCTCCAGTGTTGCCATGGATCTTAGGGTGCTTCTGAGTCTCCCCAGGGGAGTCAGGCCTCGTCTCGAGTGGGGGCATGCACGTGCGCTTTCCTCCCGAGCTGCAGCAGTAGTGTCACGCTTCCTGTCACGTGGATCAAGGGATCTGTGGCTTTCCCTCGAGGCTGTCCCTCGAGGCTTTCCCACGAGGCTTTCCCACAGGGCTGTGCCACGTGCCACCTTGGTGTGAGTCGATCCTCGGCGTGAAAGACGAGCCGGTGAGGGGAAAAGAGTTTCCTCTGTAATGGACTGAGACATCTGGGGGACACTTGGAATGGTGGCACGACCCTGGAGTTCCTCTCGCCGTTCCTGTTGAGAGGGCCTCCTCTTGAGATGCGACGGGAACGCCAGGAACTCTTTCCCGACGAAGCAGGGAAAGGATCCCTCATCTCGAGCTACGAGGCGGAAACGGGGCTCCTCTGGATGTGGGCGGGACCCTCGTGATTCCTCTCGAGTGGAGACGGGTATGTCGGGGAACTTCTTGATTTGCACCAAGGGTGTGAAGGACCCTTTCGAAGTTCCAGAGGGGAGGTGTGATCAGCCTCGAGACGCCTCAGCGGAAATGGGCCTCATCTCGCCTGGAGGGGAGAACCTCCTGGATTTTCCCGAGTTGCGGCAGGTCTCCTCGAGTTACGACGGGGACCTCAGGGACACGCTCTGGTGGCCGCAGGAAAGGCCAATCCCCATGCGAGTTGCTAGGGGACCTCTCGGGATTCCTCTCCCGTCCATGCCGGGGCCTCAGTCCTTGTGTGGAGTCGGGGCCGGAACCTGAGGATTCCTCTCCAGTGTTGCCATGGATCTTGGGGTGCTTCTGAGTCTCCCCAGGGGAGTCAGGCCTCGTCTCGAGTGGGGGCATGCACGTGCGCTTTCCTCCCGAGCTGCAGCAGTAGTGTCACGCTTCCTGTCACGTGGATCAAGGGATCTCTGGCTTTCCCTCGAGGCTGTCCCTCGAGGCTTTCCCACGAGGCTTTCCCACAGGGCTGTGCCACGTGCCACCTTGGTGTGAGACGATCCTCGGCGTGAAAGACGAGCCGGTGAGGGGAAAAGAGGTTCCTCTGGAATGGACTGAGACATCTGGGTGACACTTGGAATGTTGGCACGACACTGGAGTTCCTCTCGCCGGTTCTGTTGAGAGGGCCTCCTCTTGAGATGCGACGGGAACGCCGGGAACTCTTTCCCGACGAAGCAGGGAAAGGATCCTTCATCTCGAGCTACGAGGCGGAAACGGGGCTCCTCTGGATGTGGGCGGGACCCTCGTGATTCCTCTCGAGTGGAGACGGCTAGGTTGGGGAACTTCTTGATTTGCACCAAGGGTGTGAAGGACCCTTTCGAAGTTCCAGAGATGAGGTGTGATCAGCCTCGAGACGCCTCAGCGGAAATGGGCCTCATCTCGCCTGGAGGGGAGAACCTCCTGGATTTTCTCGAGTTGCGGCAGGTCTTCTCGAGTTACGACGGGGACCTCAGGGACCCGCTCTGGTGGCCTCAGGAAAGGCCAGTCCCCATGCGAGTTGCTAGGGGACCTTTCGGGATTCCTCTCCCGTCCATGCCGGGGCCTCAGTCCTTGTGTGGAGTCGGGGCCGGAACCTGAGGATTCCTCTCCAGTGTTGCCATGGATCTTGGAGTGCTTCTCAGTCTCCCCAGGGGAGTCAGGCCTCGTCTCGAGTGGGGGCATGCACGTGCGCTTTCCTCCCGAGCTGCCGCAGTAGTGTCACACTTCCTGTCACGTGGATCAAGGGATCTGTGTCTTTCCCTCGAGGCTGTCCCTCGAGGCTTTCCCACGAGGCTTTCCCACAGGGCTGTGCCACGTGCCACCTTGGTGTGAGTCGATCCTCGGCGTGAAAGACGAGCCGGTGAAGGGAAAAGAGGTTCCTCTGGAATGGACTGAGACATCTGAGGGACTCTTGGAATGGTGGCACGACCCTGGAGTTCCTCTCGCCGTTCCTGTTGAGAGTGCCTCCTCTTGAGATGCGACGGGAACGCCGGGAACTCTTTCCCGACGAAGCAGGGAAAGGATCCCTCATCTCGAGCTACGAGGCGGAAACGGGGCTCCTCTGGATGTGGGCGGGACCCTCGTGATTCCTCTCGAGTGGAGACGGGTATGTCGGGGAACTTCTTGATTTGCACCAAGGGTGTGAAGGACCCTTTCGAAGTTCCAGAGGGGAGGTGTGATCAGCCTGGAGACGCCTCAGCGGAAATGGGCCTCATCTCGCCTGGAGGGGAGAACATCCTGGATTTTCTCCAGTTGCGGCAGGTCTTCTCGAGTTACGACGGGGACCTCAGTTACCCGCTCTGGTGGCCTCAGGAAAGGCCAGTCCCCATGCGAGTTGCTAGGGGACCTCTCGGGATTCCTCTGCCGTCCATGCCGGGGCCTCAGTCCTTGTGTGGAGTCGGGGCCGGAACCTGAGGATTCCTCTCCAGTGTTGCCATGGATCTTAGGGTGCTTCTGAGTCTCCCCAGGGGAGTCAGGCCTCGTCTCGAGTGGGGGCATGCACGTGCGCTTTCCTCCCGAGCTGCAGCAGTAGTGTCACGCTTCCTGTCACGTGGATCAAGGGGTCTGTGGCTTTCCCTCGAGGCTGTCCCTCGAGGCTTTCCCACGAGGCTTTCCCACAGGGCTGTGCCACGTGCCACCTTGGTGTGAGTCGATCCTCGGCGTGAAAGACGAGCCGGTGAAGGGAAAAGAGTTTCCTCTGTAATGGACTGAGACATCTGGGGGACACTTGGAATGGTGGCACGACCCTGGAGTTCCTCTCGCCGGTCCTGTTGAGAGGGCCTCCTCTTGAGATGCGACGGGAACGCCAGGAACTCTTTCCCGACGAAGCAGGGAAAGGATCCCTCATCTCGAGCTACGAGGCGGAAACGGGGCTCCTCTGGATGTGGGCGGGACCCTCGTGATTCCTCTCGAGTGGAGACGGGTATGTCGGGGAACTTCTTGATTTGCACCAAGGGTGTGAAGGACCCTTTCGAAGTTCCAGAGGGGAGGTGTGATCAGCCTCGAGACGCCTCAGCGGAAATGGGCCTCATCTCGCCTGGAGGGGAGAACCTCCTGGATTTTCTCGAGTTGCGGCAGGTCTTCTCGAGTTACGACGGGGACCTCAGGGACCCGCTCTGGTGGCCTCAGGAAAGGCCAGTCCCCATGCGAGTTGCTAGGGGACCTCTCGGGATTCCTCTCCCGTCCATGCCGGGGCCTCAGTCCTTGTGTGGAGTCGGGGACGGAACCTGAGAATTCCTCTCCAGTGTTGCCATGGATCTTGGGGTGCTTCTGAGTCTCCCCAGGGGAGTAAGGCCTCGTCTCGAGTGGGGGCATGCACGTGCGCTTTCCTCCCGAGCTGCAGCAGTAGTGTCACACTTCCTGTCACGTGGATCAAGGGATCTGTGGCTTTCCCTCGAGGCTGTCCCTCGAGGCTTTCCCACGAGGCTTTCCCACAGGACTGTGCCACGTGCCACCTTGGTGTGAGACGATCCTCGGCGTGAAAGACGAGCCGGTGAGGGGAAAAGAGGTTACTCTGGAATGGACTGAGACATCTGGGTGACACTTGGAATGGTGGCACGACCCTGGAGTTCCTCTCGCCGGTTCTGTTGAGAGGGCCTCCTCTTGAGATGCGACGGGAACGCCGGGAACTCTTTCCCGACGAAGCAGGGAAAGGATCCTTCATCTCGAGCTACGAGGCGGAAACGGGGCTCCTCTGGATGTGGGCGGGACCCTCGTGATTCCTCTCGAGTGGAGACGGCTAGGTCGGGGAACTTCTTGATTTGCACCAAGGGTGTGAAGGACCCTTTCGAAGTTCCAGAGATGAGGTGTGATCAGCCTCGAGACGCCTCAGCGGAAATGGGCCTCATCTCGCCTGGAGGGGAGAACCTCCTGGATTTTCCCGAGTTGCGGCAGGTCTCCTCGAGTTACGACGGGGACCTCAGGGACACGCTCTGGTGGCCGCAGGAAAGGCCAGTCCCCATGCGAGTTGCTAGGGGACCTCTCGGGATTCCTCTCCCGTCCATGCCGGGGCCTCAGTCCTTGTGTGGAGTCGGGGCCGGAACCTGAGGATTCCTCTCCAGTGTTGCCATGGATCTTGGGGTGCTTCTGAGTCTCCCCAGGGGAGTCAGGCCTCGTCTCGAGTGGGGGCATGCACGTGCGCTTTCCTCCCGAGCTGCAGCAGTAGTGTCACGCTTCCTGTCACGTGGATCAAGGGATCTCTGGCTTTCCCTCGAGGCTGTCCCTCGAGGCTTTCCCACGAGGCTTTCCCACAGGGCTGTGCCACGTGCCACCTTGGTGTGAGACGATCCTCGGCGTGAAAGACGAGCCGGTGAGGGGAAAAGAGGTTACTCTGGAATGGACTGAGACATCTGGGTGACACTTGGAATGTTGGCACGACACTGGAGTTCCTCTCGCCGGTTCTGTTGAGAGGGCCTCCTCTTGAGATGCGACGGGAACGCCGGGAACTCTTTCCCGACGAAGCAGGGAAAGGATCCTTCATCTCGAGCTACGAGGCGGAAACGGGGCTCCTCTGGATGTGGGCGGGACCCTCGTGATTCCTCTCGAGTGGAGACGGCTAGGTCGGGGAACTTCTTGATTTGCACCAAGGGTGTGAAGGACCCTTTCGAAGTTCCAGAGATGAGGTGTGATCAGCCTCGAGACGCCTCAGCGGAAATGGGCCTCATCTCGCCTGGAGGGGAGAACCTCCTGGATTTTCTCGAGTTGCGGCAGGTCTTCTCGAGTTACGACGGGGACCTCAGGGACCCGCTCTGGTGGCCTCAGGAAAGGCCAGTCCCCATGCGAGTTGCTAGGGGACCTTTCGGGATTCCTCTCCCGTCCATGCCGGGGCCTCAGTCCTTGTGTGGAGTCGGGGCCAGAACCTGAGGATTCCTCTCCAGTGTTGCCATGGATCTTGGAGTGCTTCTCAGTCTCCCCAGGGGAGTCAGGCCTCGTCTCGAGTGGGGGCATGCACGTGCGCTTTCCTCCCGAGCTGCCGCAGTAGTGTCACACTTCCTGTCACGTGGATCAAGGGATCTGTGTCTTTCCCTCGAGGCTGTCCCTCGAGGCTTTCCCACGAGGCTTTCCCACAGGGCTGTGCCACGTGCCACCTTGGTGTGAGTCGATCCTCGGCGTGAAAGACGAGCCGGTGAAGGGAAAAGAGGTTCCTCTGGAATGGACTGAGACATCTGAGGGACTCTTGGAATGGTGGCACGACCCTGGAGTTCCTCTCGCCGTTCCTGTTGAGAGTGCCTCCTCTTGAGATGCGACGGGAACGCCGGGAACTCTTTCCCGACGAAGCAGGGAAAGGATCCCTCATCTCGAGCTACGAGGCGGAAACGGGGCTCCTCTGGATGTGGGCGGGACCCTCGTGATTCCTCTCGAGTGGAGACGGGTATGTCGGGGAACTTCTTGATTTGCACCAAGGGTGTGAAGGACCCTTTCGAAGTTCCAGAGGGGAGGTGTGATCAGCCTGGAGACGCCTCAGCGGAAATGGGCCTCATCTCGCCTGGAGGGGAGAACATCCTGGATTTTCTCCAGTTGCGGCAGGTCTTCTCGAGTTACGACGGGGACCTCAGTTACCCGCTCTGGTGGCCTCAGGAAAGGCCAGTCCCCATGCGAGTTGCTAGGGGACCTCTCGGGATTCCTCTGCCGTCCATGCCGGGGCCTCAGTCCTTGTGTGGAGTCGGGGCCGGAACCTGAGGATTCCTCTCCAGTGTTGCCATGGATCTTAGGGTGCTTCTGAGTCTCCCCAGGGGAGTCAGGCCTCGTCTCGAGTGGGGGCATGCACGTGCGCTTTCCTCCCGAGCTGCAGCAGTAGTGTCACGCTTCCTGTCACGTGGATCAAGGGATCTGTGGCTTTCCCTCGAGGCTGTCCCTCGAGGCTTTCCCACGAGGCTTTCCCACAGGGCTGTGCCACGTGCCACCTTGGTGTGAGTCGATCCTCGGCGTGAAAGACGAGCCGGTGAGGGGAAAAGAGTTTCCTCTGTAATGGACTGAGACATCTGGGGGACACTTGGAATGGTGGCACGACCCTGGAGTTCCTCTCGCCGTTCCTGTTGAGAGGGCCTCCTCTTGAGATGCGACGGGAACGCCAGGAACTCTTTCCCGACGAAGCAGGGAAAGGATCCCTCATCTCGAGCTACGAGGCGGAAACGGGGCTCCTCTGGATGTGGGCGGGACCCTCGTGATTCCTCTCGAGTGGAGACGGGTATGTCGGGGAACTTCTTGATTTGCACCAAGGGTGTGAAGGACCCTTTCGAAGTTCCAGAGGGGAGGTGTGATCAGCCTCGAGACGCCTCAGCGGAAATGGGCCTCATCTCGCCTGGAGGGGAGAACCTCCTGGATTTTCCCGAGTTGCGGCAGGTCTCCTCGAGTTACGACGGGGACCTCAGGGACACGCTCTGGTGGCCGCAGGAAAGGCCAATCCCCATGCGAGTTGCTAGGGGACCTCTCGGGATTCCTCTCCCGTCCATGCCGGGGCCTCAGTCCTTGTGTGGAGTCGGGGCCGGAACCTGAGGATTCCTCTCCAGTGTTGCCATGGATCTTGGGGTGCTTCTGAGTCTCCCCAGGGGAGTCAGGCCTCGTCTCGAGTGGGGGCATGCACGTGCGCTTTCCTCCCGAGCTGCAGCAGTAGTGTCACGCTTCCTGTCACGTGGATCAAGGGATCTCTGGCTTTCCCTCGAGGCTGTCCCTCGAGGCTTTCCCACGAGGCTTTCCCACAGGGCTGTGCCACGTGCCACCTTGGTGTGAGACGATCCTCGGCGTGAAAGACGAGCCGGTGAGGGGAAAAGAGGTTCCTCTGGAATGGACTGAGACATCTGGGTGACACTTGGAATGTTGGCACGACACTGGAGTTCCTCTCGCCGGTTCTGTTGAGAGGGCCTCCTCTTGAGATGCGACGGGAACGCCGGGAACTCTTTCCCGACGAAGCAGGGAAAGGATCCTTCATCTCGAGCTACGAGGCGGAAACGGGGCTCCTCTGGATGTGGGCGGGACCCTCGTGATTCCTCTCGAGTGGAGACGGCTAGGTTGGGGAACTTCTTGATTTGCACCAAGGGTGTGAAGGACCCTTTCGAAGTTCCAGAGATGAGGTGTGATCAGCCTCGAGACGCCTCAGCGGAAATGGGCCTCATCTCGCCTGGAGGGGAGAACCTCCTGGATTTTCTCGAGTTGCGGCAGGTCTTCTCGAGTTACGACGGGGACCTCAGGGACCCGCTCTGGTGGCCTCAGGAAAGGCCAGTCCCCATGCGAGTTGCTAGGGGACCTTTCGGGATTCCTCTCCCGTCCATGCCGGGGCCTCAGTCCTTGTGTGGAGTCGGGGCCGGAACCTGAGGATTCCTCTCCAGTGTTGCCATGGATCTTGGAGTGCTTCTCAGTCTCCCCAGGGGAGTCAGGCCTCGTCTCGAGTGGGGGCATGCACGTGCGCTTTCCTCCCGAGCTGCCGCAGTAGTGTCACACTTCCTGTCACGTGGATCAAGGGATCTGTGTCTTTCCCTCGAGGCTGTCCCTCGAGGCTTTCCCACGAGGCTTTCCCACAGGGCTGTGCCACGTGCCACCTTGGTGTGAGTCGATCCTCGGCGTGAAAGACGAGCCGGTGAAGGGAAAAGAGGTTCCTCTGGAATGGACTGAGACATCTGAGGGACTCTTGGAATGGTGGCACGACCCTGGAGTTCCTCTCGCCGTTCCTGTTGAGAGTGCCTCCTCTTGAGATGCGACGGGAACGCCGGGAACTCTTTCCCGACGAAGCAGGGAAAGGATCCCTCATCTCGAGCTACGAGGCGGAAACGGGGCTCCTCTGGATGTGGGCGGGACCCTCGTGATTCCTCTCGAGTGGAGACGGGTATGTCGGGGAACTTCTTGATTTGCACCAAGGGTGTGAAGGACCCTTTCGAAGTTCCAGAGGGGAGGTGTGATCAGCCTGGAGACGCCTCAGCGGAAATGGGCCTCATCTCGCCTGGAGGGGAGAACATCCTGGATTTTCTCCAGTTGCGGCAGGTCTTCTCGAGTTACGACGGGGACCTCAGTTACCCGCTCTGGTGGCCTCAGGAAAGGCCAGTCCCCATGCGAGTTGCTAGGGGACCTCTCGGGATTCCTCTGCCGTCCATGCCGGGGCCTCAGTCCTTGTGTGGAGTCGGGGCCGGAACCTGAGGATTCCTCTCCAGTGTTGCCATGGATCTTAGGGTGCTTCTGAGTCTCCCCAGGGGAGTCAGGCCTCGTCTCGAGTGGGGGCATGCACGTGCGCTTTCCTCCCGAGCTGCAGCAGTAGTGTCACGCTTCCTGTCACGTGGATCAAGGGGTCTGTGGCTTTCCCTCGAGGCTGTCCCTCGAGGCTTTCCCACGAGGCTTTCCCACAGGGCTGTGCCACGTGCCACCTTGGTGTGAGTCGATCCTCGGCGTGAAAGACGAGCCGGTGAAGGGAAAAGAGGTTCCTCTGGAATGGACTGAGACATCTGGGGGACTCTTGGAATGGTGGCACGACCCTGGAGTTCCTCTCGCCGTTCCTGTTGAGAGGGCCTCCTCTTGAGGTGCGACGGGAACGCCGGGAACTCTTTCCCGACGAAGCAGGGAAAGGATCCCTCACCTCGAGCTACGAGGCGGAATCGGGGCTCCTCTGGATGTGGGCGGGACCCTCGTGATTCCTCTCGACTGGAGACGGGTAGGTCGGGGAACTTCTTGATTTGCACCAAGGGTGTGAAGGAGCCTTTCGAAGTTCCAGAGGTGAGGTGTGATCAGCCTCGAGACGCCTCAGCAGAAATGGGCCTCATCTCGCCTGGAGGGGAGAACCTCCTGGATTTTCTCGAGTTGCGGCAGGTCTTCTCGAGTTACGACGGGGACCACAGGGACCCGCTCTGGTGGCCTCAGGAAAGGCCAGTCCCCATGTGAGTTGCTAGGGGACCTCTCGGGATTCCTCTCCCGTCCAGGCCGGGGCCTCAGTCCTTGTGTGGAGTCGGGGCCGGAACCTGAGGATTCCTCTCCAGTGTTGCCATCGATCTTGGGGTGCTTCTGAGTCTCCCCAGGGGAGTCAGGCCTCGTCTCGAGTGGGGGCATGCACGTGCGCTTTCCTCCCGAGCTGCAGCAGTAGTGTCACGCTTCCTGTCACGTGGATCAAGGGATCTGTGGCTTTCCCTCGAGGCTGTCCCTCGAGGCTTTCCCACGAGGCTTTCCCACAGGGCTGTGCCACGTGCCACCTTGGTGTGAGTCGATCCTCGGCGTGAAAGATGAGCCGGTGAAGGGAAAAGAGGTTCCTCTGGAATGGACTGAGACATCTGGGGGACTCTTGGAATGGTGGCACGACCCTGGAGTTCCTCTCGCCGTTCCTGTTGAGAGGGCCTCCTCTTGAGATGCGACGGGAACGCCGGGAACTCTTTCCCGACGAAGCAGGGAAAGGATCCCTCATCTCGAGCTACGAGGCGGAAACGGGGCTCCTCTGGATGTGGGCGTGACCCTCGTGATTCCTCTCGAGTGGAGACGGGTATGTCGGGGAACTTCTTGATTTGCACCAAGGGTGTGAAGGACCCTTTCGAAGTTCCAGAGGGGAGGTGTGATCAGCCTGGAGACGCCTCAGCGGAAATGGGCCTCATCTCGCCTGGAGGGGAGAACCTCCTGGATTTTCTCGAGTTGCGGCAGGTCTTCTCGAGTTACGACGGGGACCTCAGTTACCCGCTCTGGTGGCCTCAGGAAAGGCCAGTCCCCATGCGAGTTGCTAGGGGACCTTTCGGGATTCCTCTCCCGTCCATGCCGGGGCCTCAGTCCTTGTGTGGAGTCGGGGCCGGAACCTGAGGATTCCTCTCCAGTGTTGCCATGGATCTTGGAGTGCTTCTCAGTCTCCCCAGGGGAGTCAGGCCTCGTCTCGAGTGGGGGCATGCACGTGCGCTTTCCTCCCGAGCTGCAGCAGTAGTGTCACACTTCCTGTCACGTGGATCAAGGGATCTGTGGCTTTCCCTCGAGGCTGTCCCTCGAGGCTTTCCCACGAGGCTTTCCCACAGGGCTGTGCCACGTGCCACCTTGGTGTGAGTCGATCCTCGGCGTGAAAGACGAGCCGGTGAAGGGAAAAGAGGTTCCTCTGGAATGGACTGAGACATCTGAGGGACTCTTGGAATGGTGGCACGACCCTGGAGTTCCTCTCGCCGTTCCTGTTGAGAGTGCCTCCTCTTGAGATGCGACGGGAACGCCGGGAACTCTTTCCCGACGAAGCAGGGAAAGGATCCCTCATCTCGAGCTACGAGGCGGAAACGGGGCTCCTCTGGATGTGGGCGGGACCCTCGTGATTCCTCTCGAGTGGAGACGGGTATGTCGGGGAACTTCTTGATTTGCACCAAGGGTGTGAAGGACCCTTTCGAAGTTCCAGAGGGGAGGTGTGATCAGCCTGGAGACGCCTCAGCGGAAATGGGCCTCATCTCGCCTGGAGGGGAGAACATCCTGGATTTTCTCCAGTTGCGGCAGGTCTTCTCGAGTTACGACGGGGACCTCAGTTACCCGCTCTGGTGGCCTCAGGAAAGGCCAGTCCCCATGCGAGTTGCTAGGGGACCTCTCGGGATTCCTCTGCCGTCCATGCCGGGGCCTCAGTCCTTGTGTGGAGTCGGGGCCGGAACCTGAGGATTCCTCTCCAGTGTTGCCATGGATCTTAGGGTGCTTCTGAGTCTCCCCAGGGGAGTCAGGCCTCGTCTCGAGTGGGGGCATGCACGTGCGCTTTCCTCCCGAGCTGCAGCAGTAGTGTCACGCTTCCTGTCACGTGGATCAAGGGATCTGTGGCTTTCCCTCGAGGCTGTCCCTCGAGGCTTTCCCACGAGGCTTTCCCACAGGGCTGTGCCACGTGCCACCTTGGTGTGAGTCGATCCTCGGCGTGAAAGACGAGCCGGTGAGGGGAAAAGAGTTTCCTCTGTAATGGACTGAGACATCTGGGGGACACTTGGAATGGTGGCACGACCCTGGAGTTCCTCTCGCCGTTCCTGTTGAGAGGGCCTCCTCTTGAGATGCGACGGGAACGCCAGGAACTCTTTCCCGACGAAGCAGGGAAAGGATCCCTCATCTCGAGCTACGAGGCGGAAACGGGGCTCCTCTGGATGTGGGCGGGACCCTCGTGATTCCTCTCGAGTGGAGACGGGTATGTCGGGGAACTTCTTGATTTGCACCAAGGGTGTGAAGGACCCTTTCGAAGTTCCAGAGGGGAGGTGTGATCAGCCTCGAGACGCCTCAGCGGAAATGGGCCTCATCTCGCCTGGAGGGGAGAACCTCCTGGATTTTCTCGAGTTGCGGCAGGTCTTCTCGAGTTACGACGGGGACCTCAGGGACCCGCTCTGGTGGCCTCAGGAAAGGCCAGTCCCCATGCGAGCTGCTAGGGGACCTCTCGGGATTCCTCTCCCGTCCATGCCGGGGCCTCAGTCCTTGTGTGGAGTCGGGGACGGAACCTGAGGATTCCTCTCCAGTGTTGCCATGGATCTTGGGGTGCTTCTGAGTCTCCCCAGGGGAGTAAGGCCTCGTCTCGAGTGGGGGCATGCACGTGCGCTTTCCTCCCGAGCTGCAGCAGTAGTGTCACGCTTCCTGTCACGTGGATCAAGGGGTCTGTGGCTTTCCCTCGAGGCTGTCCCTCGAGGCTTTCCCACGAGGCTTTCCCACAGGGCTGTGCCACGTGCCACCTTGGTGTGAGTCGATCCTCGGCGTGAAAGACGAGCCGGTGAAGGGAAAAGAGGTTCCTCTGGAATGGACTGAGACATCTGGGGGACTCTTGGAATGGTGGCACGACACTGGAGTTCCTCTCGCCGTTCCTGTTGAGAGGGCCTCCTCTTGAGGTGCGACGGGAACGCCGGGAACTCTTTCCCGACGAAGCAGGGAAAGGATCCCTCACCTCGAGCTACGAGGCGGAATCGGGGCTCCTCTGGATGTGGGCGGGACCCTCGTGATTCCTCTCGACTGGAGACGGGTATGTCGGGGAACTTCTTGATTTGCACCAAGGGTGTGAAGGAGCCTTTCGAAGTTCCAGAGGTGAGGTGTGATCAGCCTCGAGACGCCTCAGCAGAAATGGGCCTCATCTCGCCTGGAGGGGAGAACCTCCTGGATTTTCTCGAGTTGCGGCAGGTCTTCTCGAGTTACGACGGGGACCACAGGGACCCGCTCTGGTGGCCTCAGGAAAGGCCAGTCCCCATGTGAGTTGCTAGGGGACCTCTCGGGATTCCTCTCCCGTCCAGGCCGGGGCCTCAGTCCTTGTGTGGAGTCGGGGACGGAACCTGAGGATTCCTCTCCAGGGTTGCCATGGATCTTGGGGTGCTTCTGAGTCTCCCCAGGGGAGTCAGGCCTCGTCTCGAGTGGGGGCATGCACGTGCGCTTTCCTCCCGAGCTGCAGCAGTAGTGTCACGCTTCCTGTCACGTGGATCAAGGGATCTCTGGCTTTCCCTCGAGGCTGTCCCTCGAGGCTTTCCCACGAGGCTTTCCCACAGGGCTGTGCCAAGTGCCACCTTGGTGTGAGACGATCCTCGGCGTGAAAGACGAGCCGGTGAGGGGAAAAGAGGTTACTCTGGAATGGACTGAGACATCTGGGTGACACTTGGAATGTTGGCACGACCCTGGAGTTCCTCTCGCCGGTTCTGTTGAGAGGGCCTCCTCTTGAGATGCGACGGGAACGCCGGGAACTCTTTCCCGACGAAGCAGGGAAAGGATCCCTCATCTCGAGCTACGAGGCGGAAACGGGGCTCCTCTGGATGTGGGCGGGACCCTCGTGATTCCTCTCGAGTGGAGACGGCTAGGTCGGGGAACTTCTTGATTTGCACCAAGGGTGTGAAGGACCCTTTCGAAGTTCCAGAGATGAGGTGTGATCAGCCTCGAGACGCCTCAGCGGAAATGGGCCTCATCTCGCCTGGAGGGGAGAACCTCCTGGATTTTCTCGAGTTGCGGCAGGTCTTCTCGAGTTACGACGGGGACCTCAGGGACCCGCTCTGGTGGCCTCAGGAAAGGCCAGTCCCCATGCGAGTTGCTAGGGGACCTTTCGGGATTCCTCTCCCGTCCATGCCGGGGCCTCAGTCCTTGTGTGGAGTCGGGGCCGGAACCTGAGGATTCCTCTCCAGTGTTGCCATGGATCTTGGAGTGCTTCTCAGTCTCCCCAGGGGAGTCAGGCCTCGTCTCGAGTGGGGGCATGCACGTGCGCTTTCCTCCCGAGCTGCCGCAGTAGTGTCACACTTCCTGTCACGTGGATCAAGGGATCTGTGTCTTTCCCTCGAGGCTGTCCCTCGAGGCTTTCCCACGAGGCTTTCCCACAGGGCTGTGCCACGTGCCACCTTGGTGTGAGTCGATCCTCGGCGTGAAAGACGAGCCGGTGAAGGGAAAAGAGGTTCCTCTGGAATGGACTGAGACATCTGAGGGACTCTTGGAATGGTGGCACGACCCTGGAGTTCCTCTCGCCGTTCCTGTTGAGAGTGCCTCCTCTTGAGATGCGACGGGAACGCCGGGAACTCTTTCCCGACGAAGCAGGGAAAGGATCCCTCATCTCGAGCTACGAGGCGGAAACGGGGCTCCTCTGGATGTGGGCGGGACCCTCGTGATTCCTCTCGAGTGGAGACGGGTATGTCGGGGAACTTCTTGATTTGCACCAAGGGTGTGAAGGACCCTTTCGAAGTTCCAGAGGGGAGGTGTGATCAGCCTGGAGACGCCTCAGCGGAAATGGGCCTCATCTCGCCTGGAGGGGAGAACATCCTGGATTTTCTCCAGTTGCGGCAGGTCTTCTCGAGTTACGACGGGGACCTCAGTTACCCGCTCTGGTGGCCTCAGGAAAGGCCAGTCCCCATGCGAGTTGCTAGGGGACCTCTCGGGATTCCTCTGCCGTCCATGCCGGGGCCTCAGTCCTTGTGTGGAGTCGGGGCCGGAACCTGAGGATTCCTCTCCAGTGTTGCCATGGATCTTAGGGTGCTTCTGAGTCTCCCCAGGGGAGTCAGGCCTCGTCTCGAGTGGGGGCATGCACGTGCGCTTTCCTCCCGAGCTGCAGCAGTAGTGTCACGCTTCCTGTCACGTGGATCAAGGGATCTGTGGCTTTCCCTCGAGGCTGTCCCTCGAGGCTTTCCCACGAGGCTTTCCCACAGGGCTGTGCCACGTGCCACCTTGGTGTGAGTCGATCCTCGGCGTGAAAGACGAGCCGGTGAGGGGAAAAGAGTTTCCTCTGTAATGGACTGAGACATCTGGGGGACACTTGGAATGGTGGCACGACCCTGGAGTTCCTCTCGCCGTTCCTGTTGAGAGGGCCTCCTCTTGAGATGCGACGGGAACGCCAGGAACTCTTTCCCGACGAAGCAGGGAATGGATCCCTCATCTCGAGCTACGAGGCGGAAACGGGGCTCCTCTGGATGTGGGCGGGACCCTCGTGATTCCTCTCGAGTGGAGACGGGTATGTCGGGGAACTTCTTGATTTGCACCAAGGGTGTGAAGGACCCTTTCGAAGTTCCAGAGGGGAGGTGTGATCAGCCTCGAGACGCCTCAGCGGAAATGGGCCTCATCTCGCCTGGAGGGGAGAACCTCCTGGATTTTCTCGAGTTGCGGCAGGTCTTCTCGAGTTACGACGGGGACCTCAGGGACCCGCTCTGGTGGCCTCAGGAAAGGCCAGTCCCCATGCGAGCTGCTAGGGGACCTCTCGGGATTCCTCTCCCGTCCATGCCGGGGCCTCAGTCCTTGTGTGGAGTCGGGGACGGAACCTGAGGATTCCTCTCCAGTGTTGCCATGGATCTTGGGGTGCTTCTGAGTCTCCCCAGGGGAGTAAGGCCTCGTCTCGAGTGGGGGCATGCACGTGCGCTTTCCTCCCGAGCTGCAGCAGTAGTGTCACGCTTCCTGTCACGTGGATCAAGGGGTCTGTGGCTTTCCCTCGAGGCTGTCCCTCGAGGCTTTCCCACGAGGCTTTCCCACAGGGCTGTGCCACGTGCCACCTTGGTGTGAGTCGATCCTCGGCGTGAAAGACGAGCCGGTGAAGTTAAAAGAGGTTCCTCTGGAATGGACTGAGACATCTGGGGGACTCTTGGAATGGTGGCACGACCCTGGAGTTCCTCTCGCCGTTCCTGTTGAGAGGGCCTCCTCTTGAGGTGCGACGGGAACGCCGGGAACTCTTTCCCGACGAAGCAGGGAAAGGATCCCTCACCTCGAGCTACGAGGCGGAATCGGGGCTCCTCTGGATGTGGGCGGGACCCTCGTGATTCCTCTCGACTGGAGACGGGTATGTCGGGGAACTTCTTGATTTGCACCAAGGGTGTGAAGGACCCTTTCGAAGTTCCAGAGGTGAGGTGTGATCAGCCTCGAGACGCCTCAGCAGAAATGGGCCTCATCTCGCCTGGAGGGGAGAACCTCCTGGATTTTCTCGAGTTGCGGCAGGTCTTCTCGAGTTACGACGGGGACCACAGGGACCCGCTCTGGTGGCCTCAGGAAAGGCCAGTCCCCATGTGAGTTGCTAGGGGACCTCTCGGGATTCCTCTGCCGTCCATGCCGGGGCCTCAGTCCTTGTGTGGAGTCGGTGCCGGAACCTGAGGATTCCTCTCCAGTGTTGCCATGGATCTTAGGGTGCTTCTGAGTCTCCCCAGGGGAGTCAGGCCTCGTCTCGAGTGGGGGCATGCACGTGCGCTTTCCTCCCGAGCTGCAGCAGTAGTGTCACGCTTCCTGTCACGTGGATCAAGGGATCTGTGGCTTTCCCTCGAGGCTGTCCCTCGAGGCTTTCCCACGAGGCTTTCCCACAGGGCTGTGCCACGTGCCACCTTGGTGTGAGTCGATCCTCGGCGTGAAAGACGAGCCGGTGAGGGGAAAAGAGTTTCCTCTGTAATGGACTGAGACATCTGGGGGACACTTGGAATGGTGGCACGACCCTGGAGTTCCTGTCGCCGGTCCTGTTGAGAGGGCCTCCTCTTGAGATGCGACGGGAACGCCAGGAACTCTTTCCCGACGAAGCAGGAAAAGGATCCCTCATCTCGAGCTACGAGGCGGAAACGGGGCTCCTCTGGATGTGGGCGGGACCCTCGTGATTCCTCTCGAGTGGAGACGGGTATGTCGGGGAACTTCTTGATTTGCACCAAGGGTGTGAAGGACCCTTTCGAAGTTCCAGAGGGGAGGTGTGATCAGCCTCGAGACGCCTCAGCGGAAATGGGCCTCATCTCGCCTGGAGGGGAGAACCTCCTGGATTTTCTCGAGTTTCGGCAGGTCTTCTCGAGTTACGACGGGGACCTCAGGGACCCGCTCTGGTGGCCTCAGGAAAGGCCAGTCCCCATGCGAGTTGCTAGGGGACCTCTCGGGATTCCTCTCCCGTCCATGCCGGGGCCTCAGTCCTTGTGTGGAGTCGGGGCCGGAACCTGAGGATTCCTCTCCAGTGTTGCCATGGATCTTGGGGTGCTTCTGAGTCTCCCCAGGGGAGTCAGGCCTCGTCTCGAGTGGGGGCATGCACGTGCGCTTTCCTCCCGAGCTGCAGCAGTAGTGTCACGCTTCCTGTCACGTGGATCAAGGGATCTCTGGCTTTCCCTCGAGGCTGTCCCTCGAGGCTTTCCCACGAGGCTTTCCCACAGGGCTGTGCCACGTGCCACCTTGGTGTGAGACGATCCTCGGCGTGAAAGACGAGCCGGTGAGGGGAAAAGAGGTTACTCTGGAATGGACTGAGACATCTGGGTGACACTTGGAATGTTGGCACGACCCTGGAGTTCCTCTCGCCGGTTCTGTTGAGAGGGCCTCCTCTTGAGATGCGACGGGAACGCCGGGAACTCTTTCCCGACGAAGCAGGGAAAGGATCCCTCATCTCGAGCTACGAGGCGGAAACGGGGCTCCTCTGGATGTGGGCGGGACCCTCGTGATTCCTCTCGAGTGGAGACGGGTATGTCGGGGAACTTCTTGATTTGCACCAAGGGTGTGAAGGACCCTTTCGAAGTTCCAGAGATGAGGTGTGATCAGCCTCGAGACGCCTCAGCGGAAATGGGCCTCATCTCGCCTGGAGGGGAGAACCTCCTGGATTTTCACGAGTTGCGGCAGGTCTTCTCGAGTTACGACGGGGACCTCAGGGACCCGCTCTGGTGGCCTCAGGAAAGGCCAGTCCCCATGCGAGTTGCTAGGGGACCTTTCGGGATTCCTCTCCCGTCCATGCCGGGGCCTCAGTCCTTGTGTGGAGTCGGGGCCGGAACCTGAGGATTCCTCTCCAGTGTTGCCATGGATCTTGGAGTGCTTCTCAGTCTCCCCAGGGGAGTCAGGCCTCGTCTCGAGTGGGGGCATGCACGTGCGCTTTCCTCCCGAGCTGCAGCAGTAGTGTCACACTTCCTGTCACGTGGATCAAGGGATCTGTGGCTTTCCCTCGAGGCTGTCCCTCGAGGCTTTCCCACGAGGCTTTCCCACAGGGCTGTGCCACGTGCCACCTTGGTGTGAGTCGATCCTCGGCGTGAAAGACGAGCCGGTGAAGGGAAAAGAGGTTCCTCTGGAATGGACTGAGACATCTGAGGGACTCTTGGAATGGTGGCACGACCCTGGAGTTCCTCTCGCCATTCCTGTTGAGAGTGCCTCCTCTTGAGATGCGACGGGAACGCCGGGAACTCTTTCCCGACGAAGCAGGGAAAGGATCCCTCATCTCGAGCTACGAGGCGGAAACGGGGCTCCTCTGGATGTGGGCGGGACCCTCGTGATTCCTCTCGAGTGGAGACGGGTATGTCGGGGATCTTCTTGATTTGCACCAAGGGTGTGAAGGAGCCTTTCGAAGTTCCAGAGGGGAGGTGTGATCAGCCTCGAGACGCCTCAGCGGAAATGGGCCTCATCTCCCCTGGAGGGGAGAACCTCCTGGATTTTCTCGAGTTGCGGCAGGGCTTCTCGAGTTACGACGGGGACCTCAGGGACCCGCTCTGGTGGCCTCAGGAAAGGCCAGTCCCCATGCGAGTTGCTAGGGGACCTCTCGGGATTCCTCTGCCGGCCATGCCGGGGCCTCAGTCCTTGTGTGGAGTCGGGGCCGAAACCTGAGGATTCCTCTCCAGTGTTGCCATGGATCTTGGGGTGCTTCTGAGTCTCCCCAGGGGAGTCAGGCCTCGTCTCGAGTGGGGGCATGCACGTGCGCTTTCCTCCCGAGCTGCAGCAGTAGTGTCACACTTCCTGTCACGTGGTACAAGGGATCTGTGGCTTTCCCTCGAGGCTGTCCCTCGAGGCTTTCCCACGAGGCTTTCCCACAGGGCTGTGCCACGTGCCACCTTGGTGTGAGTCGATCCTCGGCGTGAAAGACGAGCCGGTGAAGGGAAAAGAGGTTCCTCTGGAATGGACTGAGACATCTGGGGGACTCTTGGAATGGTGGCACGACCCTGGAGTTCCTCTCGCCGTTCCTGTTGAGAGGGCCTCCTCTTGAGATGCGACGGGAACGCCGGGAACTCTTTCCCGACGAAGCAGGGAAAGGATCCCTCATCTCGAGCTACGAGGCGGAAACGGGGCTCCTCTGGATGTGGGCGGGACCCTCGTGATTCCTCTCGAGTGGAGACGGGTATGTCGGGGAACTTCTTGATTTGCACCAAGGGTGTGAAGGACCCTTTCGAAGTTCCAGAGGGGAGGTGTGATCAGCCTCGAGACGCCTCAGCGGAAATGGGCCTCATCTCGCCTGGAGGGGAGAACCTCCTGGATTTTCTCGAGTTGCGGCAGGTCTTCTCGAGTTACGACGGGGACCTCAGGGACCCGCTCTGATGGCCTCAGGAAAGGCCAGTCCCCATGTGAGTTGCTAGGGGACCTCTCGGGATTCCTCTCCCGTCCAGGCCGGGGCCTCAGTCCTTGTGTGGATTCGGGGCCGGAACCTGAGGATTCCTCTCCAGTGTTGCCATGGATCTTGGGGTGCTTCTGAGTCTCCCCAGGGGAGTCAGGCCTCGTCTCGAGTGGGGGCATGCACGTGCGCTTTCCTCCCGAGCTGCAGCAGTAGTGTCACGCTTCCTGTCAAGTGAATCAAGGGATCTGTGGCTTTCCCTCGAAGCTGTCCCTCGAGGCTTTCCCACGAGGCTTTCCCACAGGGCTGTGCCACGTGCCACCTTGGTGTGAGTCGATCCTCGTCGTGAAAGACGAGCCGGTGAAGAGAAAAGAGGTTCCTCTGGAATGGACTGAGACATCTGGGGGACTCTTGGAATGGTGGCACGACCCTGGAGTTCCTCTCGCCGTTCCTGTTGAGAGGGCCTCCTCTTGAGATGCGACGGGAACGCCGGGAACTCTTTCCCGATGAAGCAGGGAAAGGATCCCTCATCTCGAGCTACGAGGCGGAAACGGGGCTCCTCTGGATGTGGGCGGGACCCTCGTGATTCCTCTCGAGTGGAGACGGGTATGTCGGGGAACTTCTTGATTTGCACCAAGGGTGTGAAGGACCCTTTCGAAGTTCCAGAGGTGAGGTGTGATCAGCCTCGAGACGCCTCAGCGGAAATGGGCCTCATCTCGCCTGGAGGGGAGAACCTCCTGGATTTTCCCGAGTTGCGGCAGGTCTCCTCGAGTTACGACGGGGACCTCAGGGACACGCTCTGGTGGCCGCAGGAAAGGCCAGTCCCCATGCGAGTTGCTAGGGGACCTCTCGGGATTCCTCTGCCGGCCATGCCGGGGCCTCAGTCCTTGTGTGGAGTCGGGGCCGAAACCTGAGGATTCCTCTCCAGTGTTGCCATGGATCTTGGGGTGCTTCTGAGTCTCCCCAGGGGAGTCAGGCCTCGTCTCGAGTGGGGGCATGCACGTGCGCTTTCCTCCCGAGCTGCAGCAGTAGTGTCACACTTCCTGTCACGTGGATCAAGGGATCTGTGGCTTTCCCTCGAGGCTGTCCCTCGAGGCTTTCCCACGAGGCTTTCCCACAGGGCTGTGCCACGTGCCACCTTGGTGTGAGTCGATCCTCGGCGTGAAAGACGAGCCGGTGAAGGGAAAAGAGGTTCCTCTGGAATGGACTGAGACATCTGGGGGACTCTTGGAATGGTGGCACGACCCTGGAGTTCCTCTCGCCGTTCCTGTTGAGAGGGCCTCCTCTTGAGATGCGACGGGAACGCCGGGAACTCTTTCCCGACGAAGCAGGGAAAGGATCCCTCATCTCGAGCTACGAGGCGGAAACGGGGCTCCTCTGGATGTGGGCGGGACCCTCGTGATTCCTCTCGAGTGGAGACGGGTATGTCGGGGAACTTCTTGATTTGCACCAAGGGTGTGAAGGACCCTTTCGAAGTTCCAGAGGGGAGGTGTGATCAGCCTCGCGACGCCTCAGCGGAAATGGGCCTCATCTCGCCTGGAGGGGAGAACCTCCTGGATTTTCTCCAGTTGCGGCAGGGCTTCTCGAGTTACGACGGGGACCACAGGGACCCGCTCTGGTGGCCTCATGAAAGGCCAGTCCCCATGTGAGTTGCTAGGGGACCTCTCGGGATTCCTCTCCCGTCCATGCCGGGGCCTCAGTCCTTGTGTGGAGTCGGGGCCGGATCCTGAGGATTGTTCTCCAGTGTTGCCATGGATCTTGTGGTGCTTCTGAGTATCCCCAGGGGAGTCAGGCCTCGTCTCGAGTGGGGGCATGCACGTGCGCTTTCCTCCCGAGCTGCAGCAGTAGTGTCACGCTTCCTGTCACGTGAATCAAGGGATCTGTGGCTTTCCCTCGAGGCTGTCCCTCGAGGCTTTCCCACGAGGCTTTCCCACAGGGCTGTGCCACGTGCCACCTTGGTGTGAGTCGATCATCGTCGTGAAAGACGAGCCGGTGAGGAGAAAAGAGGTTCCTCTGGAATGGACTGAGACATCTGGGGGACTCTTGGAATGGTGGCACGACCCTGGAGTTCCTCTCGCCGTTCCTGTTGAGAGGGCCTCCTCTTGAGATGCGACGGGAACGCCGGGAACTCTTTCCCGACGAAGCAGGGAAAGGATCCCTCATCTCGAGCTACGAGGCGGAAACGGGGCTCCTCTGGATGTGGGCGGGACCCTCGTGATTCCTCTCGAGTGGAGACGGGTATGTCGGGGAACTTCTTGATTTGCACCAAGGGTGTGAAGGACCCTTTCGAAGTTCCAGAGGTGAGGTGTGATCAGCCTCGAGACGCCTCAGCGGAAATGGGCCTCATCTCGCCTGGAGGGGAGAACCTCCTGGATTTTCTCCAGTTGCGGCAGGTCTTCTCGAGTTACGACGGGGACCTCAGGGACCCGCTCTGGTGGCCTCAGGAAAGGCCAGTCCCCATGCGAGTTGCTAGGGGACCTCTCGGGATTCCTCTCCCATCCATGCCGGGGCCTCAGTCCTTGTGTGGAGTCGGGGCCGGAACCTGAGGATTCCTCTCCAGTGTTGCCATGGATCTTGGGGTGCTTCTGAGTCTCCCCAGGGGAGTCAGGCCTCGTCTCGAGTGGGGGCATGCACGTGCGCTTTCCTCCCGAGCTGCAGCAGTAGTGTCACGCTTCCTGTCACGTGGATCAAGGCATCTGTGGCTTTCCCTCGAGGCTGTCCCTCGAGGCTTTCCCACGAGGCTTTCCCACAGGGCTGTGCCACGTGCCACCTTGGTGTGAGTCGATCCTCGGCGTGAAAGACGAGCCGGTGAAGGGAAAAGAGGTTCCTCTGGAATGGACTGAGATATCTGGGGGACTCTTGGAATGGTGGCACGACCCTGGAGTTCCTCTCGCCGTTCCTGTTGAGAGGGCCTCCTCTTGAGATGCGACGGGAACCGCGGGAACTCTTTGCCGACGAAGCAGGGAAAGGATCCCTCATCTCGAGCTACGAGGCGGAAACGGGGCTCCTCTGGATGTGGGCGGGACCCTCGTGATTCCTCTCGAGTGGAGACGGGTATGTCGGGGAACTTCTTGATTTGCACCAAGGGTGTGAAGGAGCCTTTCGAAGTTCCAGAGGGGAGGTGTGATCAGCCTCGAGACGCCTCAGCGGAAATGGGCCTCATCTCGCCTGGAGGGGAGAACCTCCTGGATTTTCTCGAGTTGCGGCAGGTCTTCTCGAGTTACGACAGGGACCTCAGGGACCGGCTCTGGTGGCCTCAGGAAAGGCCAGTCCCCATGCGAGTTGCTAGGGGACCTCTCTGGATTCCTCTCCCGTCCATGCCGGGGCCTCAGTCCTTGTGTGGAGTCGGGGCCGGAACCTGAGGATTCCTCTCCAGTGTTGCCATGGATCTTGGGGTGCTTCTGAGTCTCCCCAGGGGAGTCAGGCCTCGTCTCGAGTGGGGGCATGCACGTGCGCTTTCCTCCCGAGCTGCAGCAGTAGTGTCACGCTTCCTGTCACGTGGATCAAGGGATCTGTGGCTTTCCCTCGAGGCTGTCCCTCGAGGCTTTCCCACGAGGCTTTCCCACAGGGCTGTGCCACGTGCCACCTTGGTGTGAGTCGATCCTCGGCGTGAAACACGAGCCGGTGAAGGGAAAAGAGGTTCCTCTGGAATGGACTGAGACATCTGGGGGACTCTTGGAATGGTGGCACGACCCTGGAGTTCCTCTCGCCGTTCCTGTTGAGAGGGCCTCCTCTTGAGATGCGACGGGAACGCCGGGAACTCTTTCCCGACGAAGCAGGGAAAGGATCCCTCATCTCGAGCTACGAGGCGGAAACGGGTCTCCTCTGGATGTGGGCGGGACCCTCGTGATTCCTCTCGAGTGGAGACGGCTAGGTCGGGGAACTTCTTGATTTGCACCAAGGGTGTGAAGGAGCCTTTCGAAATTCCAGAGGTGAGGTGTGATCAGCCTCGAGACGCCTCAGCGGAAATGGGCCTCATCTCGCCTGGAGGGGAGAACCTCCTGGATTTTCTCGAGTTGCGGCAGGTCTTCTCGAGTTACGACGGGGACCTCAGGGACCCGCTCTGGTGGCCTCAGGAAAGGCCAGTCCCCATGCGAGTTGCTAGGGGACCTCTCGGGATTCCTCTCCCGTCCATGCCGGGGCCTCAGTCCTTGTGTGGAGTCGGGGCCGGAACCTGAGGATTCCTCTCCAGTGTTGCCATGGATCTTGGGGTGCTTCTGAGTCTCCCCAGGGGAGTCAGGCCTCGTCTCGAGTGGGGGCATGCACGTGCGCTTTCCTCCCGAGCTGCAGCAGTAGTGTCACGCTTCCTGTCACGTGGATCAAGGGATCTGTGGCTTTCCCTCGAGGCTGTCCCTCGAGGCTTTCCCACGAGGCTTTCCCACAGGGCTGTGCCACGTGCCACCTTGGTGTGAGTCGATCCTCGGCGTGAAAGACGAGCCAGTGAAGGGAAAAGAGGTTCCTCTGGAATGGACTGAGACATCTGGGGGACTCTTGGAATGGTGGCACGACCCTGGAGTTCCTCTCGCCGTTCCTGTTGAGAGGGCCTCCTCTTGAGATGCGAAGGGAAAGCCGGGAACTCTTTCCCGACGAAGCAGTGAAAGGATCCCTCATCTCGATCTACGAGGCGGAAACGGGGCTCCTCTGGATGTGGGCGGGACCCTCGTGATTCCTCTCGAGTGGAGACGGCTATGTCGGGGAACTTCTTGAGTTGCACCAAGGGTGTGAAGGACCCTTTCGAAGTTCCAGAGGTGAGGTGTGATCAGCCTCTAGACGCCTCAGCGGAAATGGGCCTCATCTCGCCTGGAGGGGAGAACCTCCTGGATTTTCTCGAGTTGCGGCAGGTCTTCTCGAGTTACGACGCGGACCTCAGGGACCCGCTCTGGTGGCCTCAGGAAAAGCCAGTCCCCATGCGAGTTGCTAGGGGACCTCTCGGGATTCCTCTCCCGTCCATACCGGGGCCTCAGTCCTTGTGTGGAGTCGGGGCCGGAACCTGAGGATTCCTCTCCAGTGTTGCCATGGATCTTGGGGTGCTTCTGAGTCTCCCCAGGGGAGTCAGGCCTCGTCTCGAGTGGGGGCATGCACGTGCGCTTTCCTCCCGAGCTGCAGCAGTAGTGTCACGCTTCCTGTCACGTAGATCAAGGGATCTGTGGCTTTCCCTCGAGGCTGTCCCTCGAGGCTTTCCCACGAGGCTTTCCCACAGGGCTGTGCCACGTGCCACCTTGGTGTGAGTCGATCCTCGGCGTGAAAGACGAGCCGGTGAAGGGAAAAGAGGTTCCTCTGGAATGGACTGAGACATCTGGGGGACTCTTGGAAAGGTGGCACGACCCTGGAGTTCCTCTCGCCTTTCCTGTTGAGAGGGCCTCCTCTTGAGATGCGACGGGAAAGCCGGGAACTCTTTCCCGACGAAGCAGGGAAAGGATCCCTCATCTCGAGCTACGAGGCGGAAACGGGGCTCCTCTGGATGTGGGCGGGACCCTCGTGATTCCTCTCGAGTGGAGACGGCTAGGTCGGGGAACTTCTTGATTTGCACCAAGGGTGTGAAGGACCCTTTCGAAGTTCCAGAGGTGAGGTGTGATCAGCCTCGAGACGCCTCAGCGGAAATGGGCCTCATCTCGCCTGGAGGGGAGAACCTCCTGGATTTTCTCGAGTTGCGGCAGGTCTTCTCGAGTTACGACGGGGACCTCAGGGACCCGCTCTGGTGGCCTCAGGAAAGGCCAGTCCCCATGCGAGTTGCTAGGGGACCTCTCGGGATTCCTCTCCCGTCCATGCCGGGGCCTCAGTCCTTGTGTGGAGTCGGGGCCGGAACCTGAGGATTCCTCTCCAGTGTTGCCATGGATCTTGGGGTGCTTCTGAGTCTCCCCAGGGGAGTCAGGCCTCTTCTCGAGTGGGGGCATGCACGTGCGCTTTCCTCCCGAGCTGCAGCAGTAGTGTCACGCTTCCTGTCACGTGGATCAAGGCATCTGTGGCTTTCCCTCGAGGCTGTCCCTCGAGGCTTTCCCACGAGGCTTTCCCACAGGGCTGTGCCACGTGCCACCTTGGTGTGAGTCGATCCTCGGCGTGAAAGACGAGTCGGTGAAGGGAAAAGAGGTTCCTCTGGAATGGACTGAGACATCTGGGGGACTCTTGGAATGGTGGCACGACCCTGGAGTTCCTCTCGCCGTTCCTGTTGAGAGGGCCTCCTCTTGAGATGCGACGGGAACGCCGGGAACTCTTTCCCGACGAAGCAGGGAAAGGATCCCTCATCTCGAGCTACGAGGCGGAAACGGGGCTCCTCTGGATGTGGGCGGGACCCTCGTGATTCCTCTCGAGTGGAGACGGGTATGTCGGGGAACTTCTTGATTTGCACCAAGGGTGTGAAGGACCCTTTCGAAGTTCCAGAGGGGAGGTGTGATCAGCCTCGATACGCCTCAGCGGAAATGGGCCTCATCTCGCCTGGAGGGGAGAACCTCCTGGATTTTCTCGAGTTGCGGCAGGTCTTCTCGAGTTACGACGGGGACCTCAGGGACCCGCTCTGGTGGCCTCAGGAAAGGCCAGTCCCCATGCGAGATGCTAGGGGACCTCTCGGGATTCCTCTCCCGTCTATGCCGGGGCCTCAGTCCTTGTGTGGAGTCGGGGCCGGAACCTGAGGATTCCTCTCCAGTGTTGCCATGGATCTTGGGGTGCTTCTGAGTCTCCCCAGGGGAGTCAGGCCTCGTCTCGAGTCGGGGCATGCACGTGCGCTTTCCTCCCGAGCTGCAGCAGTAGTGTCACGCTTCCTGTCACGTGGATCAAGGGATCTGTGGCTTTCCCTCGAGGCTGTCCCTCGAGGCTTTCCCACGAGGCTTTCCCACAGGGCTGTGCCACGTGCCACCTTGGTGTGAGTCGATCCTCGGCGTGAAAGACGAGCCGGTGAAGGGAAAAGAGGTTCCTCTGGAATGGACTGAGACATCTGGGGGACTCTTGGAATGGTGGCACGACCCTGGAGTTCCTCTCGCCGTTCCTGTTGAGAGGGCCTCCTCTTGAGATGCGACGGGAAAGCCGGGAACTCTTTCCCGACGAAGCAGTGAAAGGATCCCTCATCTCGATCTACGAGGCGGAAACGGGGCTCCTCTGGATGTGGGCGGGACCCTCGTGATTCCTCTCGAGTGGAGACGGCTATGTCGGGGAACTTCTTGAGTTGCACCAAGGGTGTGAAGGACCCTTTCGAAGTTCCAGAGGTGAGGTGTGATCAGCCTCGAGACGCCTCAGCGGAAATGGGCCTCATCTCGCCTGGAGGGGAGAACCTCCTGGATTTTCTCGAGTTGCGGCAGGTCTTCTCGAGTTACGACGGGGACCTCAGGGACCCGCTCTGGTGGCCTCAGGAAAGGCCAGTCCCCATGCGAGTTGCTAGGGGACCTCTCGGGATTCCTCTCCCGTCCATGCCGGGGCCTCAGTCCTTGTGTGGAGTCGGGGCCGGAACCTGAGGATTCCTCTCCAGTGTTGCCATGGATCTTGGGGTGCTTCTGAGTCTCCCCAGGGGAGTCAGGCCTCGTCTCGAGTGGGGGCATGCACGTGCGCTTTCCTCCCGAGCTGCAGCAGTAGTGTCACGCTTCCTGTCACGTGGATCAAGGCATCTGTGGCTTTCCCTCGAGGCTGTCCCTCGAGGCTTTCCCACGAGGCTTTCCCACAGGGCTGTGCCACGTGCCACCTTGGTGTGAGTCGATCCTCGGCGTGAAAGACGAGTCGGTGAAGGGAAAAGAGGTTCCTCTGGAATGGACTGAGACATCTGGGGGACTCTTGGAATGGTGGCACGACCCTGGAGTTCCTCTCGCCGTTCCTGTTGAGAGGGCCTCCTCTTGAGATGCGACGGGAACGCCGGGAACTCTTTCCCGACGAAGCAGGGAAAGGATCCCTCATCTCGAGCTACGAGGCCGAAACGGGGCTCCTCTGGATGTGGGCGGGACCCTCGTGATTCCTCTCGAGTGGAGACGGGTATGTCGGGGAACTTCTTGATTTGCACCAAGGGTGTGAAGGACCCTTTCGAAGTTCCAGAGGGGAGGTGTGATCAGCCTCGATACGCCTCAGCGGAAATGGGCCTCATCTCGCCTGGAGGGGAGAACCTCCTGGATTTTCTCGAGTTGCGGCAGGTCTTCTCGAGTTACGACGGGGACCTCAGGGACCCGCTCTGGTGGCCTCAGGAAAGGCCAGTCCCCATGCGAGATGCTAGGGGACCTCTCGGGATTCCTCTCCCGTCTATGCCGGGGCCTCAGTCCTTGTGTGGAGTCGGGGCCGGAACCTGAGGATTCCTCTCCAGTGTTGCCATGGATCTTGGGGTGCTTCTGAGTCTCCCCAGGGGAGTCAGGCCTCGTCTCGAGTCGGGGCATGCACGTGCGCTTTCCTCCCGAGCTGCAGCAGTAGTGTCACGCTTCCTGTCACGTGGATCAAGGGATCTGTGGCTTTCCCTCGAGGCTGTCCCTCGAGGCTTTCCCACGAGGCTTTCCCACAGGGCTGTGCCACGTGCCACCTTGGTGTGAGTCGATCCTCGGCGTGAAAGACGAGCCGGTGAAGGGAAAAGAGGTTCCTCTGGAATGGACTGAGACATCTGGGGGACTCTTGGAATGGTGGCACGACCCTGGAGTTCCTCTCGCCGTTCCTGTTGAGAGGGCCTCCTCTTGAGATGCGACGGGAAAGCCGGGAACTCTTTCCCGACGAAGCAGTGAAAGGATCCCTCATCTCGATCTACGAGGCGGAAACGGGGCTCCTCTGGA
Source organism: Budorcas taxicolor (assembly GCF_023091745.1). Taxonomy (NCBI): domain Eukaryota; kingdom Metazoa; phylum Chordata; class Mammalia; order Artiodactyla; family Bovidae; genus Budorcas; species Budorcas taxicolor. Next base: position 914,448 of record NW_026292750.1, on the reverse strand, counting down.
TGTGGGCGGGACCCTCGTGATTCCTCTCGAGTGGAGACGGCTATGTCGGGGAACTTCTTGAGTTGCACCAAGGGTGTGAAGGACCCTTTCGAAGTTCCAGAGGTGAGGTGTGATCAGCCTCTAGACGCCTCAGCGGAAATGGGCCTCATCTCGCCTGGAGGGGAGAACCTCCTGGATTTTCTCGAGTTGCGGCAGGTCTTCTCGAGTTACGACGCGGACCTCAGGGACCCGCTCTGGTGGCCTCAGGAAAAGCCAGTCCCCATGCGAGTTGCTAGGGGACCTCTCGGGATTCCTCTCCCGTCCATACCGGGGCCTCAGTCCTTGTGTGGAGTCGGGGCCGGAACCTGAGGATTCCTCTCCAGTGTTGCCATGGATCTTGGGGTGCTTCTGAGTCTCCCCAGGGGAGTCAGGCCTCGTCTCAAGTGGGGGCATGCACGTGCGCTTTCCTCCCGAGCTGCAGCAGTAGTGTCACGCTTCCTGTCACGTAGATCAAGGGATCTGTGGCTTTCCCTCGAGGCTGTCCCTCGAGGCTTTCCCACGAGGCTTTCCCACAGGGCTGTGCCACGTGCCACCTTGGTGTGAGTCGATCCTCGGCGTGAAAGACGAGCCGGTGAAGGGAAAAGAGGTTCCTCTGGAATGGACTGAGACATCTGGGGGACTCTTGGAAAGGTGGCACGACCCTGGAGTTCCTCTCGCCTTTCCTGTTGAGAGGGCCTCCACTTGAGATGCGACGGGAAAGCCGGGAACTCTTTCCCGACGAAGCAGGGAAAGGATCCCTCATCTCGAGCTACGAGGCGGAAACGGGGCTCCTCTGGATGTGGGCGGGACCCTCGTGATTCCTCTCGAGTGGAGACGGCTAGGTCGGGGAACTTCTTGATTTGCACCAAGGGTGTGAAGGACCCTTTCGAAGTTCCAGAGGGGAGGTGTGATCAGCCTCGAGACGCCTCAGCGGAAATGGGCCTCATCTCGCCTGGAGGGGAGAACCTCCTGGATTTTCTCGAGTTGCGGCAGGTCTTCTCGAGTTACGACGGGGACCTCAGGGACCCGCTCTGGTGGCCTCAGGAAAGGCCAGTCCCCATGCGAGTTGCTAGGGGACCTCTCGGGATTCCTCTCCCGTCCATGCCGGGGCCTCAGTCCTTGTGTGGAGTCGGGGCCGGAACCTGAGGATTCCTCTCCAGTGTTGCCATGGATCTTGGGGTGCTTCTGAGTCTCCCCAGGGGAGTCAGGCCTCGTCTCGAGTGGGGGCATGCACGTGCGTTTCCTCCCGAGCTGCAGCAGTAGTGTCACGCTTCCTGTCACGTGGATCAAGGCATCTGTGGCTTTCCCTCGAGGCTGTCCCTCGAGGCTTTCCCACGAGGCTTTCCCACAGGGCTGTGCCACGTGCCACCTTGGTGTGAGTCGATCCTCGGCGTGAAAGACGAGTCGGTGAAGGGAAAAGAGGTTCCTCTGGAATGGACTGAGACATCTGGGGGACTCTTGGAATGGTGGCACGACCCTGGAGTTCCTCTCGCCGTTCCTGTTGAGAGGGCCTCCTCTTGAGATGCGACGGGAACGCCGGGAACTCTTTCCCGACGAAGCAGGGAAAGGATCCCTCATCTCGAGCTACGAGGCCGAAACGGGGCTCCTCTGGATGTGGGCGGGACCCTCGTGATTCCTCTCGAGTGGAGACGGGTATGTCGGGGAACTTCTTGATTTGCACCAAGGGTGTGAAGGACCCTTTCGAAGTTCCAGAGGGGAGGTGTGATCAGCCTCGATACGCCTCAGCGGAAATGGGCCTCATCTCGCCTGGAGGGGAGAACCTCCTGGATTTTCTCGAGTTGCGGCAGGTCTTCTCGAGTTACGACGGGGACCTCAGGGACCCGCTCTGGTGGCCTCAGGAAAGGCCAGTCCCCATGCGAGATGCTAGGGGACCTCTCGGGATTCCTCTCCCGTCCATGCCGGGGCCTCAGTCCTTGTGTGGAGTCGGGGCCGGAACCTGAGGATTCCTCTCCAGTGTTGCCATGGATCTTGGGGTGCTTCTGAGTCTCCCCAGGGGAGTCAGGCCTCGTCTCGAGTCGGGGCATGCACGTGCGATTTCCTCCCGAGCTGCAGCAGTAGTGTCACGCTTCCTGTCACGTGGATCAAGGGATCTGTGGCTTTCCCTCGAGGCTGTCCCTCGAGGCTTTCCCACGAGGCTTTCCCACAGGGCTGTGCCACGTGCCACCTTGGTGTGAGTCGATCCTCGGCGTGAAAGACGAGCCGGTGAAGGGAAAAGAGGTTCCTCTGGAATGGACTGAGACATCTGGGGGACTCTTGGAATGGTGCCACGACCCTGGAGTTCCTCTCGCCGTTCCTGTTGAGAGGGCCTCCTCTTGAGATGCGACGGGAACGCCGACAACTCTTTCCCGACGAAGCAGGGAAAGGATCCCTCATCTCGAGCTACGAGGCGGAAACGGGGCTCCTCTGGATGTGGGCGGGACCCTCGTGATTCCTCTCGAGTGGAGACGGCTAGGTCGGGGAACTTCTTGATTTGCACCAAGGGTGTGAAGGACCCTTTCGAAGTTCCAGAGGGGAGGTGTGATCAGCCTCGAGACGCCTCAGCGGAAATGGGCCTCATCTCGCCTGGAGGGGAGAACCTCCTGGATTTTCTCGAGTTGCGGCAGGTCTTCTCGAGTTACGACGGGGACCTCAGGGACCCGCTCTGGTGGCCTCAGGAAAGGCCAGTCCCCATGCGAGTTGCTAGGGGACCTCTCGGGATTCCTCTCCCGTCCATGCCGGGGCCTCAGTCCTTGTGTGGAGTCGGGGCCGGAACCTGAGGATTCCTCTCCAGTGTTGCCATGGATCTTGGGGTGCTTCTGAGTCTCCCCAGGGGAGTCAGGCCTCGTCTCGAGTGGGGGCATGCACGTGCGCTTTCCTCCCGAGCTGCAGCAGGAGTGTCACGCTTCCTGTCACGTGGATCAAGGGATCTGTGGCTTTCCCTCGAGGCTGTCCCTCGAGGCTTTCCCACGAGGCTTTCCCACAGGGCTGTGCCAGGTGCCACCTTGGTGTGAGTCGATCCTCGGCGTGAAAGACGAGCCAGTGAAGGGAAAAGAGGTTCCTCTGGAATGGACTGAGACATCTGGGGGACTCTTGGAATGGTGGCACGACCCTGGAGTTCCTCTCGCCGTTCCTGTTGACAGGGCCTCCTCTTGAGATGCGACGGGAACGCCGGGAACTCTTTCCCGACGAAGCAGGGAAAGGATCCCTCATCTCGAGCTACGAGGCGGAAACGGGGCTCCTCTGGATGTAGGCGGGACCCTCGTGATTCCTCTCGAGAGGAGACGGGTATGTCGGGGAACTTCTTGATTTGCACCAAGGGTGTGAATGACCCTATCGAAGTTCCAGAGGGGAGGTTTGATCAGCCTCGAGACGCCTCAGCAGAAATGGGCCTCATCTCGCCTGGAGAGGAGAACCTCCTGGATTGTCTCGAGTTGCGGCAGGTCTTCTTGAGTTACGACGGGGACCTCAGGGACCCGCTCTGGTGGCCTCAGGAAAGGCCAGTCCCCATGCGAGTTGCTAGGGGACCTCTCGGGATTCCTCTCCCGTCCATGCCGGGGCCTCAGTCCTTGTGTGGAGTCGGGGCCGGAACCTGAGGATTCCTCTCCAGTGTTGCCATGGATCTTGGGGTGCTTCTGAGTCTCCCCAGGGGAGTCAGGCCTCGTCTCGAGTGGGGGCATGCACGTGCGCTTTCCTCCCGAGCTGCAGCAGTAGTGTCACGCTTCCTGTCACGTGGATCAAGGGATCTGTGGCTTTCCCTCGAGGCTGTCCCTCGAGGCTTTCCCACGAGGCTTTCCCACAGGGCTGTGCCACGTGCCACCTTGGTGTGAGTCGATCCTCGGCGTGAAAGACGATCCGGTGAAGGGAAAAGAGGTTCCTCTGGAATGGACTGAGACATCTGGGAGACCCTTGGAATGGTGGCACGACCCTGGAGTTCCTCTCGCCGTTCCTGTTGAGAGGGCCTCCTCTTGAGATGCGACGGGAACGCCGGGAACTCTTTCCCGACGAAGCAGGGAAAGGATCCCTCATCTCGAGCTACGAGGCGGAAACGGGGCTCCTCTGGATGTGGGCGGGACCCTCGTGATTCCTCTCGAGTGGAGACGGGTATGTCGGGGAACTTCTTGATTTGCACCAAGGGTGTGAAGGACCCTTTCGAAGTTCCAGAGGTGAGGTGTGATCAGCCTCGAGACGCCTCAGCGGAAATGGGCCTCATCTAGCCTGGAGGGGAGAATCTCCTGGATTTTCTCGAGTTGCGGCAGGTCTTCTCGAGTAACGACGGGGACCACAGGGACCCGCTCTGGTGGCCACAGGAAAGGCCAGTCCCCATGCGAGTTGCTAGGGAACCTCTCCGGATTCCTCTCCCGTCCATGCCGGGGCCTCAGTCCTTGTGTGGAGTCGGGGCCGGAACCTGAGGATTCCTCTCCAGTGTTGCCATGGATCTTGGGGTGCTTCTGAGTCTCCCCAGGGGAGTCAGGCCTCGTTTCGAGTGGGGGCATGCACGTGCGCTTTCCTCCCGAGCTGCAGCAATAGTGTCACGCTTCCTGTCACGTGGATCAAGGGATCTGTGGCTTTCCCTCGATCCTGTCCCTCGAGGATTTCCCACGAGGCTTTCCCACAAGGCTGTGCCACGTGCCACCTTGGTGTGAGTCGATCCTCGGCGTGAAAGACGAGCCGGTGAAGGGAAAAGAGGTTCCTCTGGAATGGACTGAGACATCTGGGGGACTCTTGGAATGGTGGCACGACCCTGGAGTTCCTCTCGCCGTTCCTGTTGAGAGGGCCTCCTCTTGAGATGCGACGGGAACGCCGGGAACTCTTTCCCGACGAAGCAGGGAAAGGATCCCTCATCTCGAGCTACGAGGCGGAAACGGGGCTCCTCTGGATGTGGGCGGGACCCTCGTGATTCCTCTCGAGTGGAGACGGGTATGTCGGGGAACTTCTTGATTTGCACCAAGGGTGTGAAGGAGCCTTTCGAAGTTCCAGAGGTGAGGTGTGATCATCCTCGAGACGCCTCAGCGGAAATGGGCCTCATCTCGCCTGGAGGGGAGAACCTCCTGGATTTTCTCGAGTTGCGGCAGGTCTTCTCCAGTTACGACGGGGACCTCAGGGACCCGCTCTGGTGGCCTCAGGAAAGGCCAGTCCCCATGCGAGTTTCTAGGGGACCTCTCAGGATTCCGCTCCCGTCCATGCCGGGGCCTCAGTCCTTGTGTGGAGTCGGGGCCGGAACCTGAGTATTCCTCTCCAGTGTTGCCATGGATCTTGGGGTGCTTCTGAGTCTCCCCAGGGGAGTCAGGCCTCGTCTCGAGTGGGGGCTTTCACGTGCGCTTTCCTCCCGAGCTGCAGCAGTAGTGTCACGCTTCCTGTCACGTGGATCAAGTGATCTGTGGCTTTCCCTCGAGCCTGTCCCTCGAGGCTTTCCCACGAGGCTTTCCCACAGGGCTGTGCCACGTGCCACCTTGGTGTGAGTCGATCCTCGGCGTGAAAGACGAGCCGGTGAAGGGAAAAGAGGTTCCTCTGGAATGGACTGAGACATCTGGGGGACTCTTTGAATGGTGGCACGACCCTGGAGTTCCTCTCGCCGTTCCTGTTGACAGGGCCTCCTCTTGAGATGCGACGGGAACGCCGGGAACTCTTTCCCGACGAAGCAGGGAAGGATCCCTCATCTCGAGCTACGAGGCGGAAACGGGGCTCCTCTGGATGTGGGCGGGACCCTCGTGATTCCTCTCGAGTGGAGACGGGTATGTCGGGGAACTTCTTGATTTGCACCAAGGGTGTGAAGGACCCTTTCGAAGTTCCAGAGGTGAGGTGTGATCATCCTCGAGACGCCTCAGCGGAAATGGGCCTCATCTCGCCTGGAGGGGAGAACCTCCTGGATTTTCTCGAGTTGCGGCAGGTCTTCTCGAGTTACGACGGGGACCTCAGGGACCCGCTCTGGTGGCCTCAGGAAAGGCCAGTCCCCATGCGAGTTGCTAGGGGACCTCTCGGGATTCCTCTCCCGTCCATGCCGGGGCCTCAGTCCTTGTGTGGAGTCGGGGCCGGAACCTGAGGATTCCTCTCCAGTGTTGCCATGGATGTTGGGGTGCTTCTGAGTCTCCCCAGGGGAGTCAGGCCTCGTCTCGAGTGGGGGCATGCACGTGCGCTTTCCTCCCGAGCTGCAGCAGTAGTGTCACGCTTCCTGTCACGTGGATCAAGGGATCTGTGGCTTTCCCTCGAGGCTGTCCCTCGAGGCTTTCCCACGAGGCTTTCCCACAGGGCTGTGCCACGTGCCACCTTGGTGTGAGTCGATCCTCGGCGTGAAAGACGATCCGGTGAAGGGAAAAGAGGTTCCTCTGGAATGGACTGAGACATCTGGGAGACCCTTGGAATGGTGGCACGACCCTGGAGTTCCTCTCGCCGTTCCTGTTGAGAGGGCCTCCTCTTGAGATGCGACGGGAACGCCGGGAACTCTTTCCCGACGAAGCAGGGAAAGGATCCCTCATCTCGAGCTACGAGGCGGAAACGGGGCTCCTCTGGATGTGGGCGGGACCCTCGTGATTCCTCTCGAGTGGAGACGGGTATGTCGGGGAACTTCTTGATTTGCACCAAGGGTGTGAAGGAGCCTTTCGAAGTTCCAGAGGTGAGGTGTGATCATCCTCGAGACGCCTCAGCGGAAATGGGCCTCATCTCGCCTGGAGGGGAGAACCTCCTGGATTTTCTCGAGTTGCGGCAGGTCTTCTCGAGTTACGACGGGGACCTCAGGGACCCGCTCTGGTGGCCTCAGGAAAGGCCAGTCCCCATGCGAGTTTCTAGGGGACCTCTCGGGATTCCTCTCCCGTCCATGCCGGGGCCTCAGTCCTTGTGTGGAGTCGGGGCCGGAACCTGAGGATTCCTCTCCAGTGTTGCCATGGATCTTGGGGTGCTTCTGAGTCTCCCCAGGGGAGTCAGGCCTCGTCTCGAGTGGGGGCTTGCACGTGCGCTTTCCTCCCGAGCTGCAGCAGTAGTGTCACGCTTCCTGTCACGTGGATCAAGTGATCTGTGGCTTTCCCTCGAGCCTGTCCCTCGAGGCTTTCCCACGAGGCTTTCCCACAGGGCTGTGCCACGTGCCACCTTGGTGTGAGTCGATCCTCGGCGTGAAAGACGAGCCGGTGAAGGGAAAAGAGGTTCCTCTGGAATGGACTGAGACATCTGGGGGACTCTTGGAATGGTGGCACGACCCTGGAGTTCCTCTCGCCGTTCCTGTTGAGAGGGCCTCCTCTTGAGATGCGACGGGAACGCCGGGAACTCTTTCCCGACGAAGCAGGGAAAGGATCCCTCATCTCGAGCTACGAGGCGGAAACGGGGCTCCTCTGGATGTGGGCGGGACCCTCGTGATTCCTCTCGAGTGGAGACGGGTATGTCGGGGAACTTCTTGATTTGCACCAAGGGTGTGAAGGAGCCTTTCGAAGTTCCAGAGGTGAGGTGTGATCATCCTCGAGACGCCTCAGCGGAAATGGGCCTCATCTCGCCTGGAGGGGAGAACCTCCTGGATTTTCTCGAGTTGCGGCAGGTCTTCTCGAGTTACGACGGGGACCTCAGGGACCCGCTCTGGTGGCCTCAGGAAAGGCCAGTCCCCATGCGAGTTTCTAGGGGACCTCTCGGGATTCCTCTCCCGTCCATGCCGGGGCCTCAGTCCTTGTGTGGAGTCGGGGCCGGAACCTGAGGATTCCTCTCCAGTGTTGCCATGGATCTTGGGGTGCTTCTGAGTCTCCCCAGGGGAGTCAGGCCTCGTCTCGAGTGGGGGCTTGCACGTGCGCTTTCCTCCCGAGCTGCAGCAGTAGTGTCACGCTTCCTGTCACGTGGATCAAGTGATCTGTGGCTTTCCCTCGAGCCTGTCCCTCGAGGCTTTCCCACGAGGCTTTCCCACAGGGCTGTGCCACGTGCCACCTTGGTGTGAGTCGATCCTCGGCGTGAAAGACGAGCCGGTGAAGGGAAAAGAGGTTCCTCTGGAATGGACTGAGACATCTGGGGGACTCTTGGAATGGTGGCACGACCCTGGAGTTCCTCTCGCCGTTCCTGTTGAGAGGGCCTCCTCTTGAGATGCGACGGGAACGCCGGGAACTCTTTCCCGACGAAGCAGGGAAAGGATCCCTCATCTCGAGCTACGAGGCGGAAACGGGGCTCCTCTGGATGTGGGCGGGACCCTCGTGATTCCTCTCGAGTGGAGACGGGTATGTCGGGGAACTTCTTGATTTGCACCAAGGGTGTGAAGGACCCTTTCGAAGTTCCAGAGGTGAGGTGTGATCAGCCTCGAGACGCCTCAGCGGAAATGGGCCTCATCTAGCCTGGAGGGGAGAATCTCCTGGATTTTCTCGAGTTGCGGCAGGTCTTCTCGAGTAACGACGGGGACCACAGGGACCCGCTCTGGTGGCCACAGGAAAGGCCAGTCCCCATGCGAGTTGCTAGGGAACCTCTCCGGATTCCTCTCCCGTCCATGCCGGGGCCTCAGTCCTTGTGTGGAGTCGGGGCCGGAACCTGAGGATTCCTCTCCAGTGTTGCCATGGATCTTGGGGTGCTTCTGAGTCTCCCCAGGGGAGTCAGGCCTCGTCTCGAGTGGGGGCATGCACGTGCGCTTTCCTCCCGAGCTGCAGCAATAGTGTCACGCTTCCTGTCACGTGGATCAAGGGATCTGTGGCTTTCCCTCGATCCTGTCCCTCGACGATTTCCCACGAGGCTTTCCCACAAGGCTGTGCCACGTGCCACCTTGGTGTGAGTCGATCCTCGGCGTGAAAGACGAGCCGGTGAAGGGAAAAGAGGTTCCTCTGGAATGGACTGAGACATCTGGGGGACTCTTGGAATGGTGGCACGACCCTGGAGTTCCTCTCGCCGTTCCTGTTGACAGGGCCTCCTCTTGAGATGCGACGGGAACGCCGGGAACTCTTTCCCGACGAAGCAGGGAAAGGATCCCTCATCTCGAGCTACGAGGCGGAAACGGGGCTCCTCTGGATGTAGGCGGGACCCTCGTGATTCCTCTCGAGTGGAGACGGGTATGTTGGGGAACTTCTTGATTTGCACCAAGGGTGTGAATGACCCTATCTAAGTTCCAGAGGGGAGGTGTGATCAGCCTCGAGACGCCTCAGCAGAAATGGGCCTCATCTCGCCTGGAGAGGAGAACCTCCTGGATTTTCTCGAGTTGCGGCAGGTCTTCTTGAGTTACGACGGGGACCTCAGGGACCCGCTCTGGTGGCCTCAGGAAAGGCCAGTCCCCATGCGAGTTGCTAGGGGACCTCTCGGGATTCCTCTCCCGTCCATGCCGGGGCCTCAGTCCTTGTGTGGAGTCGGGGCCGGAACCTGAGGATTCCTCTCCAGTGTTGCCATGGATCTTGGGGTGCTTCTGAGTCTCCCCAGGGGAGTCAGGCCTCGTCTCGAGTGGGGGCATGCACGTGCGCTTTCCTCCCGAGCTGCAGCAGTAGTGTCACGCTTCCTGTCACGTGGATCAAGGGATCTGTGGCTTTCCCTCGAGGCTGTCCCTCGAGGCTTTCCCACGAGGCTTTCCCACAGGGCTGTGCCACGTGCCACCTTGGTGTGAGTCGATCCTCGGCGTGAAAGACGATCCGGTGAAGGGAAAAGAGGTTCCTCTGGAATGGACTGAGACATCTGGGAGACCCTTGGAATGGTGGCACGACCCTGGAGTTCCTCTCGCCGTTCCTGTTGAGAGGGCCTCCTCTTGAGATGCGACGGGAACGCCGGGAACTCTTTCCCGACGAAGCAGGGAAAGGATCCCTCATCTCGAGCTACGAGGCGGAAACGGGGCTCCTCTGGATGTGGGCGGGACCCTCGTGATTCCTCTCGAGTGGAGACGGGTATGTCGGGGAACTTCTTGATTTGCACCAAGGGTGTGAAGGACCCTTTCGAAGTTCCAGAGGTGAGGTGTGATCATCCTCGAGACGCCTCAGCGGAAATGGGCCTCATCTCGCCTGGAGGGGAGAACCTCCTGGATTTTCTCGAGTTGCGGCAGGTCTTCTCGAGTAACGACGGGGACCACAGGGACCCGCTCTGGTGGCCTCAGGAAAGGCCAGTCCCCATGCGAGTTGCTAGGGAACCTCTCCGGATTCCTCTCCCGTCCATGCCGGGGCCTCAGTCCTTGTGTGGAGTCGGGGCCAGAACCTGAGGATTCCTCTCCAGTGTTGCCATGGATCTTGGGGTGCTTCTGAGTCTCCCCAGGGGAGTCAGGCCTCGTCTCGAGTGGGGGCATGCACGTGCGCTTTCCTCCCGAGCTGCAGCAGTAGTGTCACGCTTCCTGTCACGTGGATCAAGGGATCTGTGGCTTTCCCTCGAGGCTGTCCCTCGAGGCTTTCCCACGAGGCTTTCCCACAGGGCTGTGCCACGTGCCACCTTGGTGTGAGTCGATCCTCGGCGTGAAAGACGATCCGGTGAAGGGAAAAGAGGTTCCTCTGGAATGGACTGAGACATCTGGGAGACCCTTGGAATGGTGGCACGACCCTGGAGTTCCTCTCGCCGTTCCTGTTGAGAGGGCCTCCTCTTGAGATGCGACGGGAACGCCGGGAACTCTTTCCCGACGAAGCAGGGAAAGGATCCCTCATCTCGAGCTACGAGGCGGAAACGGGGCTCCTCTGGATGTGGGCGGGACCCTCGTGATTCCTCTCGAGTGGAGACGGGTATGTCGGGGAACTTCTTGATTTGCACCAAGGGTGTGAAAGAGCCTTTCGAAGTTCCAGAGGTGAGGTGTGATCATCCTCGAGACGCCTCAGCGGAAATGGGCCTCATCTCGCCTGGAGGGGAGAACCTCCTGGATTTTCTCGAGTTGCGGCAGGTCTTCTCGAGTTACGACGGGGACCTCAGGGACCCGCTCTGGTGGCCTCAGGAAAGGCCAGTCCCCATGCGAGTTTCTAGGGGACCTCTCGGGATTCCTCTCCCGTCCATGCCGGGGCCTCAGTCCTTGTGTGGAGTCGGGGCCGGAACCTGAGGATTCCTCTCCAGTGTTGCCATGGATCTTGGGGTGCTTCTGAGTCTCCCCAGGGGAGTCAGGCCTCGTCTCGAGTGGGGGCTTGCACGTGCGCTTTCCTCCCGAGCTGCAGCAGTAGTGTCACGCTTCCTGTCACGTGGATCAAGTGATCTGTGGCTTTCCCTCGAGCCTGTCCCTCGAGGCTTTCCCACGAGGCTTTCCCACAGGGCTGTGCCACGTGCCACCTTGGTGTGAGTCGATCCTCGGCGTGAAAGACGAGCCGGTGAAGGGAAAAGAGGTTCCTCTGGAATGGACTGAGACATCTGGGGGACTCTTGGAATGGTGGCACGACCCTGGAGTTCCTCTCGCCGTTCCTGTTGAGAGGGCCTCCTCTTGAGATGCGACGGGAACGCCGGGAACTCTTTCCCGACGAAGCAGGGAAAGGATCCCTCATCTCGAGCTACGAGGCGGAAACGGGGCTCCTCTGGATGTGGGCGGGACCCTCGTGATTCCTCTCGAGTGGAGACGGGTATGTCGGGGAACTTCTTGATTTGCACCAAGGGTGTGAAGGACCCTTTCGAAGTTCCAGAGGTGAGGTGTGATCATCCTCGAGACGCCTCAGCGGAAATGGGCCTCATCTCGCCTGGAGGGGAGAACCTCCTGGATTTTCTCGAGTTGCGGCAGGTCTTCTCGAGTAACGACGGGGACCACAGGGACCCGCTCTGGTGGCCTCAGGAAAGGCCAGTCCCCATGCGAGTTGCTAGGGAACCTCTCCGGATTCCTCTCCCGTCCATGCCGGGGCCTCAGTCCTTGTGTGGAGTCGGGGCCGGAACCTGAGGATTCCTCTCCAGTGTTGCCATGGATCTTGGGGTGCTTCTGAGTCTCCCCAGGGGAGTCAGGCCTCGTCTCGAGTGGGGGCATGCACGTGCGCTTTCCTCCCGAGCTGCAGCAATAGTGTCACGCTTCCTGTCACGTGGATCAAGGGATCTGTGGCTTTCCCTCGATCCTGTCCCTCGACGATTTCCCACGAGGCTTTCCCACAAGGCTGTGCCACGTGCCACCTTGGTGTGAGTCGATCCTCGGCGTGAAAGACGAGCCGGTGAAGGGAAAAGAGGTTCCTCTGGAATGGACTGAGACATCTGGGGGACTCTTGGAATGGTGGCACGACCCTGGAGTTCCTCTCGCCGTTCCTGTTGACAGGGCCTCCTCTTGAGATGCGACGGGAACGCCGGGAACTCTTTCCCGACGAAGCAGGGAAAGGATCCCTCATCTCGAGCTACGAGGCGGAAACGGGGCTCCTCTGGATGTAGGCGGGACCCTCGTGATTCCTCTCGAGTGGAGACGGGTATGTCGGGGAACTTCTTGATTTGCACCAAGGGTGTGAATGACCCTATCTAAGTTCCAGAGGGGAGGTGTGATCAGCCTCGAGACGCCTCAGCAGAAATGGGCCTCATCTCGCCTGGAGAGGAGAACCTCCTGGATTTTCTCGAGTTGCGGCAGGTCTTCTTGAGTTACGACGGGGACCTCAGGGACCCGCTCTGGTGGCCTCAGGAAAGGCCAGTCCCCATGCGAGTTGCTAGGGGACCTCTCGGGATTCCTCTCCCGTCCATGCCGGGGCCTCAGTCCTTGTGTGGAGTCGGGGCCGGAACCTGAGGATTCCTCTCCAGTGTTGCCATGGATCTTGGGGTGCTTCTGAGTCTCCCCAGGGGAGTCAGGCCTCGTCTCGAGTGGGGGCATGCACGTGCGCTTTCCTCCCGAGCTGCAGCAGTAGTGTCACGCTTCCTGTCACGTGGATCAAGGGATCTGTGGCTTTCCCTCGAGGCTGTCCCTCGAGGCTTTCCCACGAGGCTTTCCCACAGGGCTGTGCCACGTGCCACCTTGGTGTGAGTCGATCCTCGGCGTGAAAGACGATCCGGTGAAGGGAAAAGAGGTTCCTCTGGAATGGACTGAGACATCTGGGAGACCCTTGGAATGGTGGCACGACCCTGGAGTTCCTCTCGCCGTTCCTGTTGAGAGGGCCTCCTCTTGAGATGCGACGGGAACGCCGGGAACTCTTTCCCGACGAAGCAGGGAAAGGATCCCTCATCTCGAGCTACGAGGCGGAAACGGGGCTCCTCTGGATGTGGGCGGGACCCTCGTGATTCCTCTCGAGTGGAGACGGGTATGTCGGGGAACTTCTTGATTTGCACCAAGGGTGTGAAGGACCCTTTCGAAGTTCCAGAGGTGAGGTGTGATCATCCTCGAGACGCCTCAGCGGAAATGGGCCTCATCTCGCCTGGAGGGGAGAACCTCCTGGATTTTCTCGAGTTGCGGCAGGTCTTCTCGAGTAACGACGGGGACCACAGGGACCCGCTCTGGTGGCCTCAGGAAAGGCCAGTCCCCATGCGAGTTGCTAGGGAACCTCTCCGGATTCCTCTCCCGTCCATGCCGGGGCCTCAGTCCTTGTGTGGAGTCGGGGCCAGAACCTGAGGATTCCTCTCCAGTGTTGCCATGGATCTTGGGGTGCTTCTGAGTCTCCCCAGGGGAGTCAGGCCTCGTCTCGAGTGGGGGCATGCACGTGCGCTTTCCTCCCGAGCTGCAGCAATAGTGTCACGCTTCCTGTCACGTGGATCAAGGGATCTGTGGCTTTCCCTCGATCCTGTCCCTCGAGGATTTCCCACGAGGCTTTCCCACAAGGCTGTGCCACGTGCCACCTTGGTGTGAGTCGATCCTCGGCGTGAAAGACGAGCCGGTGAAGGGAAAAGAGGTTCCTCTGGAATGGACTGAGACATCTGGGGGACTCTTGGAATGGTGGCACGACCCTGGAGTTCCTCTCGCCGTTCCTGTTGAGAGGGCCTCCTCTTGAGATGCGACGGGAACGCCGGGAACTCTTTCCCGACGAAGCAGGGAAAGGATCCCTCATCTCGAGCTACGAGGCGGAAACGGGGCTCCTCTGGATGTGGGCGGGACCCTCGTGATTCCTCTCGAGTGGAGACGGGTATGTCGGGGAACTTCTTGATTTGCACCAAGGGTGTGAAGGAGCCTTTCGAAGTTCCAGAGGTGAGGTGTGATCATCCTCGAGACGCCTCAGCGGAAATGGGCCTCATCTCGCCTGGAGGGGAGAACCTCCTGGATTTTCTCGAGTTGCGGCAGGTCTTCTCCAGTTACGACGGGGACCTCAGGGACCCGCTCTGGTGGCCTCAGGAAAGGCCAGTCCCCATGCGAGTTTCTAGGGGACCTCTCAGGATTCCGCTCCCGTCCATGCCGGGGCCTCAGTCCTTGTGTGGAGTCGGGGCCGGAACCTGAGGATTCCTCTCCAGTGTTGCCATGGATCTTGGGGTGCTTCTGAGTCTCCCCAGGGGAGTCAGGCCTCGTCTCGAGTGGGGGCTTGCACGTGCGCTTTCCTCCCGAGCTGCAGCAGTAGTGTCACGCTTCCTGTCACGTGGATCAAGTGATCTGTGGCTTTCCCTCGAGCCTGTCCCTCGAGGCTTTCCCACGAGGCTTTCCCACAGGGCTGTGCCACGTGCCACCTTGGTGTGAGTCGATCCTCGGCGTGAAAGACGAGCCGGTGAAGGGCAAAGAGGTTCCTCTGGAATGGACTGAGACATCTGGGGGACTCTTGGAATGGTGGCACGACCCTGGAGTTCCTCTCGCCGTTCCTGTTGAGAGGGCCTCCTCTTGAGATGCGACGGGAACGCCGGGAACTCTTTCCCGACGAAGCAGGGAAAGGATCCCTCATCTCGAGCTACGAGGCGGAAACGGGGCTCCTCTGGATGTAGGCGGGACCCTCGTGATTCCTCTCGAGTGGAGACGGGTATGTCGGGGAACTTCTTGATTTGCACCAAGGGTGTGAATGACCCTATCTAAGTTCCAGAGGGGAGGTGTGATCAGCCTCGAGACGCCTCAGCAGAAATGGGCCTCATCTCGCCTGGAGGGGAGAACCTCCTGGATTTTCTCGAGTTGCGGCAGGTCTTCTCGAGTTACGACGGGGACCTCAGGGACCCGCTCTGGTGGCCTCAGGAAAGGCCAGTCCCCATGCGAGTTGCTAGGGGACCTCTCGGGATTCCTCTCCCGTCCATGCCGGGGCCTCAGTCCTTGTGTGGAGTCGGGGCCGGAACCTGAGGATTCCTCTCCAGTGTTGCCATGGATCTTGGGGTGCTTCTGAGTCTCCCCAGGGGAGTCAGGCCTCGTCTCGAGTGGGGGCATGCACGTGCGCTTTCCTCCCGAGCTGCAGCAGTAGTGTCACGCTTCCTGTCACGTGGATCAAGGGATCTGTGGCTTTCCCTCGAGGCTGTCCCTCGAGGCTTTCCCACGAGGCTTTCCCACAGGGCTGTGCCACGTGCCACCTTGGTGTGAGTCGATCCTCGGCGTGAAAGACGATCCGGTGAAGGGAAAAGAGGTTCCTCTGGAATGGACTGAGACATCTGGGAGACCCTTGGAATGGTGGCACGACCCTGGAGTTCCTCTCGCCGTTCCTGTTGAGAGGGCCTCCTCTTGAGATGCGACGGGAACGCCGGGAACTCTTTCCCGACGAAGCAGGGAAAGGATCCCTCATCTCGAGCTACGAGGCGGAAACGGGGCTCCTCTGGATGTGGGCGGGACCCTCGTGATTCCTCTCGAGTGGAGACGGGTATGTCGGGGAACTTCTTGATTTGCACCAAGGGTGTGAAGGACCCTTTCGAAGTTCCAGAGGTGAGGTGTGATCATCCTCGAGACGCCTCAGCGGAAATGGGCCTCATCTCGCCTGGAGGGGAGAACCTCCTGGATTTTCTCGAGTTGCGGCAGGTCTTCTCGAGTAACGACGGGGACCACAGGGACCCGCTCTGGTGGCCTCAGGAAAGGCCAGTCCCCATGCGAGTTGCTAGGGAACCTCTCCGGATTCCTCTCCCGTCCATGCCGGGGCCTCAGTCCTTGTGTGGAGTCGGGGCCAGAACCTGAGGATTCCTCTCCAGTGTTGCCATGGATCTTGGGGTGCTTCTGAGTCTCCCCAGGGGAGTCAGGCCTCGTCTCGAGTGGGGGCATGCACGTGCGCTTTCCTCCCGAGCTGCAGCAATAGTGTCACGCTTCCTGTCACGTGGATCAAGGGATCTGTGGCTTTCCCTCGATCCTGTCCCTCGAGGATTTCCCACGAGGCTTTCCCACAAGGCTGTGCCACGTGCCACCTTGGTGTGAGTCGATCCTCGGCGTGAAAGACGAGCCGGTGAAGGGAAAAGAGGTTCCTCTGGAATGGACTGAGACATCTGGGGGACTCTTGGAATGGTGGCACGACCCTGGAGTTCCTCTCGCCGTTCCTGTTGAGAGGGCCTCCTCTTGAGATGCGACGGGAACGCCGGGAACTCTTTCCCGACGAAGCAGGGAAAGGATCCCTCATCTCGAGCTACGAGGCGGAAACGGGGCTCCTCTGGATGTGGGCGGGACCCTCGTGATTCCTCTCGAGTGGAGACGGGTATGTCGGGGAACTTCTTGATTTGCACCAAGGGTGTGAAGGAGCCTTTCGAAGTTCCAGAGGTGAGGTGTGATCATCCTCGAGACGCCTCAGCGGAAATGGGCCTCATCTCGCCTGGAGGGGAGAACCTCCTGGATTTTCTCGAGTTGCGGCAGGTCTTCTCCAGTTACGACGGGGACCTCAGGGACCCGCTCTGGTGGCCTCAGGAAAGGCCAGTCCCCATGCGAGTTTCTAGGGGACCTCTCAGGATTCCGCTCCCGTCCATGCCGGGGCCTCAGTCCTTGTGTGGAGTCGGGGCCGGAACCTGAGGATTCCTCTCCAGTGTTGCCATGGATCTTGGGGTGCTTCTGAGTCTCCCCAGGGGAGTCAGGCCTCGTCTCGAGTGGGGGCTTGCACGTGCGCTTTCCTCCCGAGCTGCAGCAGTAGTGTCACGCTTCCTGTCACGTGGATCAAGTGATCTGTGGCTTTCCCTCGAGCCTGTCCCTCGAGGCTTTCCCACGAGGCTTTCCCACAGGGCTGTGCCACGTGCCACCTTGGTGTGAGTCGATCCTCGGCGTGAAAGACGAGCCGGTGAAGGGAAAAGAGGTTCCTCTGGAATGGACTGAGACATCTGGGGGACTCTTGGAATGGTGGCACGACCCTGGAGTTCCTCTCGCCGTTCCTGTTGAGAGGGCCTCCTCTTGAGATGCGACGGGAACGCCGGGAACTCTTTCCCGACGAAGCAGGGAAAGGATCCCTCATCTCGAGCTACGAGGCGGAAACGGGGCTCCTCTGGATGTGGGCGGGACCCTCGTGATTCCTCTCGAGTGGAGACGGGTATGTCGGGGAACTTCTTGATTTGAACCAAGGGTGTGAAGGACCCTTTCGAAGTTCCAGAGGTGAGGTGTGATCATCCTCGAGACGCCTCAGCAGAAATGGGCCTCATCTCGCCTGGAGGGGAGAACCTCCTGGATTTTCTCGAGTTGCGGCAGGTCTTCTTGAGTTACGACGGGGAGTTACGACGGGGACCTCAGGGACCCGCTCTGGTGGCCTCAGGAAAGGCCAGTCCCCATGCGAGTTGCTAGGGGACCTCTCGGGATTCCTCTCCCGTCCATGCCGGGGCCTCAGTCCTTGTGTGGTGTCGGGGCCGGAACCTGAGGATTCCTCTCCAGTGTTGCCATGGATCTTGGGGTGCTTCTGAGTCTCCCCAGGGGAGTCAGGCCTCGTCTCGAGTGGGGGCATGCACGTGCGCTTTCCTCCCGAGCTGCAGCAGTAGTGTCACGCTTCCTGTCACGTGGATCAAGGGATCTGTGGCTTTCCCTCGAGGCTGTCCCTCGAGGCTTTCCCACGAGGCTTTCCCACAGGGCTGTGCCACGTGCCACCTTGGTGTGAGTCGATCCTCGGCGTGAAAGATGAGCCGGTGAAGGGAAAAGAGGTTCCTCTGGAATGGACTGAGACATCTGGGGGACTCTTGGAATGGTGGCACGACCCTGGAGTTCCTCTCGCCGTTCCTGTTGAGAGGGCCTCCTCTTGAGATGCGACGGGAACGCCGGGAATTCTTTCCCGACGAAGCAGGGAAAGGATCCCTCATCTCGAGCTACGAGGCGGAAACGGGGCTCCTCTGGATGTGGGCGGGACCCTCGTGATTCCTCTCGAGTGGAGACGGGTATGTCGGGGAACTTCTTGATTTGCACCAAGGGTGTGAAGGACCCTTTCGAAGTTCCAGAGGTGAGGTGTGATCAGCCTCGAGACGCCTCAGCGGAAATGGGCCTCATCTCGCCTGGAGGGGAGAACCTCCCGGATTTTCTCGAGTTGCGGGAGGTTTTCTCAAGTTACGACGGGGACCTCAGGGACCCGCTCTGGTGGCCTCAGGAAAGGCCAGTCCCCATGCGAGTTGCTAGGGGACCTCTCGGGATTCCTCTCCCGTCCATGCCGGGGCCTCAGTCCTTGTGTGGAGTCGGGGCTGGAACCTGAGGATTCCTCTCCAGTGTTGCCATGGATCTTGGGGTGCTTCTGAGTCTCCCCAGGGGAGTCAGGCCTCGTCTTGAGTGGGGGCATGCACGTGCGCTTTCCTCCCTAGCTGCAGCAAAGTGTCACGCTTCCTGTCACTTGGATCAAGGGATCTGTGGCTTTCCCTCGAGGCTGTCCCTCGAGGCTTTCCCACGAGGCTTTCCCACAGGGCTGTGCCACGTGCCACCTTGGTGTGAGTCGATCCTCGGTGTGAAAGATGAGCCGGTGAAGGGAAAAGAGGTTCCTCTGGAATGGACTGAGACATCTGGGGGACTCTTGGAATGGTGGCACGACCCTGGAGTTCCTCTCGCCGTTCCTGTTGAGAGGGCCTCCTCTTTGAGATGCGACGGGAACGCCGGGAACTCTTTCCCGACAAAGCAGGGAAAGGATCCCTCATCTCGAGCTACGAGGCGGAAACGGGGCTCCTCTGGATGTGGGCGGGACCCTCGTGATTCCTCTCGAGTGGAGACGGGTATGTCGGGGAACTTCTTGATTTGCACCAAGGGTGTGAAGGACCCTATCGAAGTTCCAGAGGGGAGGTGTGATCAGCCTAGAGACGCCTCAGCGGAAATGGGCCTCATCTCGCCTGGAGGGGAGAACCTCCTGGATTTTCCCGAGTTGCGGCAGGTCTTCTCGAGTTACGACGGGGACCTCAGGGACCCGCTCTGGTGGCCTCAGGAAAGGCCAGTCCCCATGCGAGTTGCTAGGGGACCTCTCGGGATTCCTCTCCCGTCCATGCCGGGGCCTCAGTCCTTGTGTGGAGTCGGGGCCGGAAACTGAGTATTCCTCTCCAGTGTTGCCATGGATCTTGGGGTGCTTCTGAGTCTCCCCAGGGGAGTCAGGCCTCGTCTCGAGTGGGGGCATGCACGTGCGCTTTCCTCCCGAGCTGCAGCAGTAGTGTCACGCTTCCTGTCACGTGGATCAAGGGATCTGTGGCTTTCCCTCGAGGCTGTCCCTCGAGGCTTTCCCACGAGGCTTTCCCACAGAGCTGTGCCACGTGCCACCTTGGTGTGAGTCGATCCTCGGCGTGAAAGACGAGCCGGTGAAGGGAAAAGAGGTTCCTCTGGAATGGACTGAGACATCTGGGGGACTCTTGGAATGGTGGCACGACCCTGGAGTTCCTCTCGCCGTTCCTGCTGAGAGGGCCTCCTCTTGAGATGCGACGGGAACGCCGGGAACTCTTTCCCGATGAAGCAGGGAAAGGATCCCTCATCTCGAGCTACGAGGCGGAAACGGGGCTCCTCTGCATGTGGGCGGGACCCTCGTGATTCCTCTCGAGTGGAGACGGGTATGTCGGGGAACTTCTTGATTTGCACCAAGGGTGTGAAGGACCCTTTCGAAGTTCCAGAGGTGAGGTGTGATCATCCTCGAGACGCTTCAGCGGAAATGGGCCTCATCTCGCCCGAAGGGGAGAACCTCCTGGATTTTCTCGAGTTGCGGCAGGTCTTCTCGAGTTACGACGGGGACCTCAGGGACCCACTCTGGTGGCCTCAGGAAAGGCCAGTCCCCATGCGAGTTGCTAGGGGACCTCTCGGGATTCCTCTCCCGTCCATGCCGGGGCCTCAGTCCTTGTGTGGAGTCGGGGCCGGAACCTGAGGATTCCTCTCCAGTGTTGCCATGGATCTTGGGGTGCTTCTGAGTCTCCCCAGGGGAGTCAGGCCTCGTCTCGAGTGGGGGCATGCACGTGCGCTTTCCTCCCGAGCTGCAGCAGTAGTGTCACGCTTCCTGTCACGTGGATCAAGGGATCTGTGGCTTTCCCTCAAGGCTGTCCCTCGAGGCTTTCCCACGAGGCTTTCCTACAGGGCTGTGCCACGTGCCACCTTGGTGTGAGTCGATCCTCGGCGTGAAAGACGAGCCGGTGAAGGGAAAAGAGGTTCCTCTGGAATGGACTGAGACATCTGGGGGACTCTTGGAATGGTGGCACGACCCTGGAGTTCCTCTCGCCGTTCCTGCTGAGAGGGCCTCCTCTTGAGATGCGACGGTAACGCCGGGAACTCTTTCCCGACGAAGCAGGGAAAGGATCCCTCATCTCGAGCTACGAGGCGGAAACGGGGCTCCTCTGGATGTGGGCAGGACCCTCGTGATTCCTCTCGAGTGGAGACGGGTATGTCGGGGAACTTCTTGATTTGCACCAAGGGTGTGAAGGACCCTTTCGAAGTTCCAGAGGTGAGGTGTGATCAGCCTCGCGACGCCTCAGCGGAAATGGGCCTCATCTCGCCTGGAGGGGAGAACCTCCTGGATTTTCTCGAGTTGCGGCAGGTCTTCTCGAGTTACGACGGGGACCTCAGGGACCCGCTCTGGTGGCCTCAGGAAAGGCCAGTCCCCATGCGAGTTGCTAGGGGACCTCTCGGGATTCCTCTCCCGTCCATGCCGGGGCCTCAGTCCTTGTGTGGAGTCGGGGCCGGAACCTGAGGATTCCTCTCCAGTGTTGCCATGGATCTTGGGGTGCTTCTGAGTCTCCCCAGGGGAGTCAGGCCTCGTCTCGAGTGGGGGCATGCACGTGCACTTTCCTCCCGAGCTGCAGCAGTAGTGTCACGCTTCCTGTCACGTGGATCAAGGGATCTGTGGCTTTCCCTCGAGGCTGTCCCTCGAGGCTTTCCCACGAGGCTTTCCCACAGGGCTGTGCCACGTGCCACCTTGGTGTGAGTCGATCCTCGGCGTGAAAGACGAGCCGGTGAAGGGAAAAGAGGTTCCTCTGGAATGGACTGAGACTTCTGGGGGACTCTTGGAATGGTGGCACGACCCTGGAGTTCCTCTCGGCATTGCTGTTGAGAGGGCCTCCTCTTGAGATGCGACGGGAACGCCGGGAACTCTTTCCCGAAGAAGCAGGGAAAGGATCCCTCATCTCGAGCTACGAGGCGGAAACGGGGCTCCTCTGCATGTGGGCGGGACCCTCGTGATTCCTCTCGAGTGGAGACGGGTATGTCGGGGAACTTCTTGATTTGCACCAAGGGTGTGAAGGACCCTTTCGAAGTTCCAGAGGGGAGGTGTGATCATCCTCGAGACGCTTCAGCGGAAATGGGCCTCATCTCGCCCGAAGGGGAGAACCTCCTGGATTTTCTCGAGTTGCGGCAGGTCTTCTCGAGTTACGACGGCGACCTCAGGGACCCGCTCTGGTGGCCTCAGGAAAGGCCAGTCCCCATGCGAGTTGCTAGGGGACCTCTCGGGATTCCTCTCCCGTCCATGCCGGGGCCTCAGTCCTTGTGTGGTGTCGGGGCCGGAACCTGAGGATTCCTCTCCAGTGTTGCCATGGATCTTGGGGTGCTTCTGAGTCTCCCCAGGGGAGTCAGGCCTCGTCTCGAGTGGGGGCATGCACGTGCGCTTTCCTCCCGAGCTGCAGCAGTAGTGTCACGCTTCCTGTCACGTGGATCAAGGGATCTGTGGCTTTCCCTCAAGGCTGTCCCTCGAGGCTTTCCCACGAGGCTTTCCTACAGGGCTGTGCCACGTGCCACCTTGGTGTGAGTCGATCCTCGGCGTGAAAGACGAGCCAGTGAAGGGAAAAGAGGTTCCTCTGGAATGGACTGAGACATCTGGGGGACTCTTGGAATGGTGGCACGACCCTGGAGTTCCTCTCGCCGTTCCTGTTGAGAGGGCCTCCTCTTGAGATGCGACGGGAACGCCGTGAACTCTTTCCCGACGAAGCAGGGAAAGGATCCCTCATCTCGAGCTACGAGGCGGAAACGGGGCTCCTATGGATATGGGCGGGACCCTCGTGATTCCTCTCGAGTGGAGACGGGTATGTCGGGGAACTTCTTGATTTGCACCAAGGGTGTGAAGGAGCCTTTCGAAGTTCCAGAGGTGAGGTGTGATCAGCCTCGAGACGCCTCAGCGGAAATGGGCCTCATCTCGCCTGGAGGGGAGAACCTCCTGGATTTTCTCGAGTTGCGGCAGGTCTTCTCGAGTTACGACGGGGACCTCAGGGACCCGCTCTGGTGGCCTCAGGAAAGGCCAGTCCCCATGCGAGTTGCTAGGGGACCTCTCGGGATTCCTCTCCCGTCCATGCCGGGGCCTCAGTCCTTGTGTGGAGTCGGGGCCGGAACCTGAGGATTCCCCTCCAGTGTTGCCATGGATCTTGGGGTGCTTCTGAGTCTCCCCAAGGGAGTCAGGCCTCGTCTCGAGTGGGGGCATGCACGTGCGCTTTCCTCCCGAGCTGCAGCAGTAGTGTCACGCTTCCTGTCACGTGGATCAAGGGATCTGTGGCTTTCCCTCGAGGCTGTCCCTCGAGGCTTTCCCACGAGGCTTTCCCACAGGGCTGTGCCACGTGCCACCTTGTTGTGAGTCGATCCTCGGCGTGAAAGACGAGCCGGTGAAGGGAAAAGAGTTTCCTCTGGAATGGACTGAGACATCTGGGGGACTCTTGGAATGGTGGCACGACCCTGGAGTTCCTCTCGCCGTTCCTGTTGAGAGGGCCTCCTCTTGAGATGCGACGGGAACGACGGGAACTCTTTCCCGACGAAGCAGGGAGAGGATCCCTCATCTCGAGCTACGAGGCGGAAACGGGGCTCCTCTGGATGTGGGCGGGACCCTCGTGATTCCTCTCGAGTGGAGACGGGTATGTCGGGGAACTTCTTGATTTGCACCAAGGGTGTGAAGGACCCTATCGAAGTTCCAGAGGGGAGGTGTGATCAGCCTAGAGACGCCTCAGCGGAAATGGGCCTCATCTCGCCTGGAGGGGAGAACCTCCTGGATTTTCTCGAGTTGCGGCAGGTCTTCTCGAGTTACGACGGGGACCTCAGGGACCCGCTCTGGTGGCCTCAGGAAAGGCCAGTCCCCATGCGAGTTGCTAGGGGACCTCTCGGGATTCCTCTCCCGTCCATGCCGGGGCCTCAGTCCTTGTGTGGAGTCGGGGCCGGAACCTGAGGATTCCTCTCCAGTGTTGCCATGGATCTTGGGGTGCTTCTGAGTCTCCCCAGGGGAGTCAGGCCTCGTCTCGAGTGGGGGCATGCACGTGCGCTTTCCTCCCGAGCTGCAGCAGTAGTGTCACGCTTCCTGTCACGTGGATCAAGGGATCTGTGGCTTTCCCTCGAGCCTGTCCCTCGAGGCTTTCCCACGAGGCTTTCCCACAGGGCTGTGCCACGTGCCACCTTGTTGTGAGTCAATCCTCGGCGTGAAAGACGAGCCGGTGAAGGGAAAAGAGTTTCCTCTGGAATGGACTGAGACATCTGGGGGACTCTTGGAATGGTGGCACGACCCTGGAGTTCCTCTCGCCGTTCCTGTTGAGAGGGCCTCCTCTTGAGATGCGACGGGAACGACGGGAATTCTTTCCCGACGAAGCAATGAAAGGATCCCTCATCTCGAGCTACGAGGCGGAAACGGGGCTCCTCTGCATGTGGGCGGGACCCTCGTGATTCCTCTCGAGTGGAGACGGGTATGTCGGGGAACTTCTTGATTTGCACCAAGGGTGTGAAGGACCCTTTCGAAGTTCCAGAGGTGAGGTGTGATCAGCCTCGAGACGCCTCAGCGGAAATGGGCCTCATCTCGCCTGGAGGGGAGAACCTCCCGGATATTCTCGAGTTGCGGGAGGTCTTCTCAAGTTACGACGGGGACCTCAGGGACCCGCTCTGGTGGCCTCAGGAAAGGCCAGTCCCCATGCGAGTTGCTAGGGGACCTCTCGGGATTCCTCTCCCGTCCATGCCGGGGCCTCAGTCCTTGTGTGGAGTCGGGGCCAGAACCTGAGGATTCCTCTCCAGTGTTGCCATGGATCTTGGGGTGCTTCTGAGTCTCCCCAGGGGAGTCAGGCCTCGTCTCGAGTGGGGGCATGCACGTGCACTTTCCTCCCGAGCTGCAGCAGTAGTGTCACGCTTCCTGTCACGTGGATCAAGGGATCTGTGGCTTTCCCTCGAGGCTGTCCCTCGAGGCTTTCCCACGAGGCTTTCCCACAGGGCTGTGCCACGTGCCACCTTGGTGTGAGTCGATCCTCGGCGTGAAAGACGAGCCGGTGTAGGGAAAAGAGGTTCCTCTGGAATGGACTGAGACTTCTGGGGGACTCTTGGAATGGTGGCACGACCCTGGAGTTCCTCTCGGCATTGCTGTTGAGAGGGCCTCCTCTTGAGATGCGACGGGAACGCCGGGAACTCTTTCCCGAAGAAGCAGGGAAAGGATCCCTCATCTCGAGCTACGAGGCGGAAACGGGGCTCCTCTGCATGTGGGCGGGACCCTCGTGATTCCTCTCGAGTGGAGACGGGTATGTCGGGGAACTTCTTGATTTGCACCAAGGGTGTGAAGGACCCTTTCGAAGTTCCAGAGGGGAGGTGTGATCATCCTCGAGACGCTTCAGCGGAAATGGGCCTCATCTCGCCCGAAGGGGAGAACCTCCTGGATTTTCTCGAGTTGCGGCAGGTCTTCTCGAGTTACGACGGGGACATCAGGGACCCGCTCTGGTGGCCTCAGGAAAGGCCAGTCCCCATGCGAGTTGCTAGGGGACCTCTCGGGATTCCTCTCCCGTCCATGCCGGGGCCTCAGTCCTTGTGTGGTGTCGGGGCCGGAACCTGAGGATTCCTCTCCAGTGTTGCCATGGATCTTGGGGTGCTTCTGAGTCTCCCCAGGGGAGTCAGGCCTCGTCTCGAGTGGGGGCATGCACGTGCGCTTTCCTCCCGAGCTGCAGCAGTAGTGTCACGCTTCCTGTCACGTGGATCAAGGGATCTGTGGCTTTCCCTCAAGGCTGTCCCTCGAGGCTTTCCCACGAGGCTTTCCTACAGGGCTGTGCCACGTGCCACCTTGGTGTGAGTCGATCCTCGGCGTGAAAGACGAGCCAGTGAAGGGAAAAGAGGTTCCTCTGGAATGGACTGAGACATCTGGGGGACTCTTGGAATGGTGGCACGACCCTGGAGTTCCTCTCGCCGTTCCTGTTGAGAGGGCCTCCTCTTGAGATGCGACGGGAACGCCGGGAACTCTTTCCCGACGAAGCAGGGAAAGGATCCCTCATCTCGAGCTACGAGGCGGAAACGGGGCTCCTATGGATATGGGCGGGACCCTCGTGATTCCTCTCGAGTGGAGACGGGTATGTCGGGGAACTTCTTGATTTGCACCAAGGGTGTGAAGGAGCCTTTCGAAGTTCCAGAGGTGAGGTGTGATCAGCCTCGAGACGCCTCAGCGGAAATGGGCCTCATCTCGCCTGGAGGGGAGAACCTCCTGGATTTTCTCGAGTTGCGGCAGGTCTTCTCGAGTTACGACGGGGACCTCAGGGACCCGCTCTGGTGGCCTCAGGAAAGGCCAGTCCCCATGCGAGTTGCTAGGGGACCTCTCGGGATTCCTCTCCCGTCCATGCCGGGGCCTCAGTCCTTGTGTGGAGTCGGGGCCGGAACCTGAGGATTCCCCTCCAGTGTTGCCATGGATCTTGGGGTGCTTCTGAGTCTCCCCAAGGGAGTCAGGCCTCGTCTCGAGTGGGGGCATGCACGTGCGCTTTCCTCCCGAGCTGCAGCAGTAGTGTCACGCTTCCTGTCACGTGGATCAAGGGATCTGTGGCTTTCCCTCGAGGCTGTCCCTCGAGGCTTTCCCACGAGGCTTTCCCACAGGGCTGTGCCACGTGCCACCTTGTTGTGAGTCGATCCTCGGCGTGAAAGACGAGCCGGTGAAGGGAAAAGAGGTTCCTCTGGAATGGACTGAGACATCTGGGGGACTCTTGGAATGGTGGCACGACCCTGGAGTTCCTCTCGCCGTTCCTGTTGAGAGGGCCTCCTCTTGAGATGCGACGGGAACGACGGGAACTCTTTCCCGACGAAGCAGGGAGAGGATCCCTCATCTCGAGCTACGAGGCGGAAACGGGGCTCCTCTGGATGTGGGCGGGACCCTCGTGATTCCTCTCGAGTGGAGACGGGTATGTCGGGGAACTTCTTGATTTGCACCAAGGGTGTGAAGGACCCTATCGAAGTTCCAGAGGGGAGGTGTGATCAGCCTAGAGACGCCTCAGCGGAAATGGGCCTCATCTCGCCTGGAGGGGAGAACCTCCTGGATTTTCTCGAGTTGCGGCAGGTCTTCTCGAGTTACGACGGGGACCTCAGGGACCCGCTCTGGTGGCCTCAGGAAAGGCCAGTCCCCATGCGAGTTGCTAGGGGACCTCTCGGGATTCCTCTCCCGTCCATGCCGGGGCCTCAGTCCTTGTGTGGAGTCGGGGCCGGAACCTGAGGATTCCTCTCCAGTGTTGCCATGGATCTTGGGGTGCTTCTGAGTCTCCCCAGGGGAGTCAGGCCTCGTCTCGTGTGGGGGCCTGCACGTGCGCTTCCCTCCCGAGCTGCAGCAGTAGTGTCACGCTTCCTGTCACGTGGATCCAGGGATCTGTGGCTTTCCCTCGAGGCTGTCCCTCGAGGCTTTCCCACGAGGCTTTCCCACAGGGTTGTGCCACGTGCCACCTTGGTGTGAGTCGATCCTCGGCGTGAAAGACGAGCCGGTGAAGGGAAAAGAGGTTCCTCTGGAATGGACTGAGACATCTGGGGGACTCTTGGAATGGTGGCACGACCCTGGAGTTCCTCTCGCCGGTCCTGTTGAGAGGGCCTCCTCTTGAGATGCGACGGGAACTCCCGGAACTCTTTCCCGACGAAGCAGGGAAAGGATCCCTCATCTCGAGCTACGAGGCAGAAACGGGGCTCCTCTGGATGTGGGCGGGACCCTCGTGATTCCTCTCGAGTGGAGACGGGTATGTCGGGGAACTTCTTGATTTGCACCAAGGGTGTGAAGGACCCTTTCGAAGTTCCAGAGGTGAGGTGTGATCAGCCTCGAGACGCCTCATCGGAAATGGGCCTCATCTCGCCTGGAGGGGAGAACCTCCTGGATTTTCTCGAGTTGCGGCAGGTCTTCTCGAGTTACGACGGGGACCTCAGGGACCCGCTCTGGTGGCCTCAGGAAAGGCCAGTCCCCATGCGAGTTGCTAGGGGACCTCTCGGGATTCCTCTCCCGTCCATGCCGGGGCCTCAGTCCTTGTGTGGAGTCGGGGCCAGAACCTGAGGATTCCTCTCCAGTGTTGCCATGGATCTTGGGGTGCTTCTGAGTCTCCCCAGGGGAGTCAGGCCTCGTCTCGAGTGGGGGCATGCACGTGCGCTTTCCTCCCGAGCTGCAGCAGTAGTGTCACGCTTCCTGTCACGTGGATCAAGGGATCTGTGGCTTTCCCTCGAGGCTGTCCCTCGAGGCTTTCCCACGTGGCTTTCCCACAGGGCTGTGCCACGTGCCACCTTGGTGTGAGTCGATCCTCGGCGTGAAAGACGAGCCGGTGAAGGGAAAAGAGGTTCCTCTGGAATGGACTGAGACATCTGGGGGACTCTTGGAATGGTGGCACGACCCTGGAGTTCCTCTCGCCGTTCCTGTTGAGAGGGCCTCCTCTTGAGATGCGACGGGGACGCCGGGAACTCTTTCCCGACGAAGCAGGGAAAGGATCCCTCATCTCGAGCTACGAGGCGGAAACGGGGCTCCTCTGGATGTGGGCGGGACCCTCGTGATTCCTCTCGAGTGGAGACGGGTATGTCGGGGAACTTCTTGATTTGCACCAAGGGTGTGAATGACCCATTCGAAGTTCCAGAGGTGAGGTGTGATCAGCCTCGAGACGCCTCAGCGGAAATGGGCCTCATCTCGCCTGGAGGGGAGAACCTCCTGGATTTTCTCGAGTTGCGGCAGGTCTTCTCGAGTTACGACGGGGACCTCAGGGACCCGCTCTGGTGGCCTCAGGAAAGGCCAGTCCCCATGCGAGTTGCTAGGGGACCTCTCGGGATTCCTCTCCCGTCCATGCCGGGGCCTCAGTCCTTGTGTGGAGTCGGGGCCGGAACCTGAGGATTCCTCTCCAGTGTTGCCATGGATCTTGGGGTGCTTCTGAGTCTCCCCAGGGGAGTCAGGCCTCGTCTCGTGTGGGGGCATGCACGTGCGCTTTCCTCCCGAGCTGCAGCAGTAGTGTCACGCTTCCTGTCACGTGGATCCAGGGATCTGTGGCTTTCCCTCAAGGGTGTCCCTCGAGGCTTTCCCACGAGGCTTTCCCACAGGGCTGTGCCACGTGCCACCTTGGTGTGAGTCGATCCTCGGCGTGAAAGACGAGCCGGTGAAGGGAAAAGAGGTTCCTCTGGAATGGACTGAGACATCTGGGGGACTCTTGGAATGGTGGCACGACCCTGGAGTTCCTCTCGCCGTTCCTGTTGAGAGGGCCTCCTCTTGAGATGCGACGGGAACGCCGGGAACTCTTTCCCGATGAAGCAGGGAAAGGATCCCTCATCTCGAGCTACGAGGCGGAAATGGGGCTCCTCTGGATGTGGGCGGGACCCTCGTGATTCCTCTCGAGTGGAGACGGGTATGTCGGGGAACTTCTTGATTTGCACCAAGGGTGTGAAGGACCCTTTCGAAGTTCCAGAGGTGAGGTGTGATCAGCCTCGAGACGCCTCAGCGGAAATGGGCCTCATCTAGCCTGGAGGGGAGAACCTCCTGGATTTTCTCGAGTTGCGGCAGGTCTTCTCGAGTTACGACGGGGACCTCAGGGACCCGCTCTGGTGGCCTCAGGAAAGGCCAGTCCCCATGCGAGTTGCTAGGGGACCTCTCGGGATTCCTCTCCCGTCCATGCCGGGGCCTCAGTCCTTGTGTGGAGTCGGGGCCGGAACCTGAGGATTCCTCTCCAGTGTTGCCATGGATCTTGGGGTGCTTCTGAGTCTCCCCAGGGGAGTCAGGCCTCGTCTCGAGTGGGGGCATGCACGTGCGCTTTCCTCCCGAGCTGCAGCATTAGTGTCACGCTTCCTGTCACGTGGATCAAGGGATCTGTGGCTTTCCCTCGAGCCTGTCCCTCGAGGCTTTCCCACGAGGCTTTCCCACAGGACTGTGCCACGTGCCACCTTGGTGTGAGTCGATCCTCGGCGTGAAAGACGAGCCGGTGAAGGGAAAAGAGGTTCCTCTGGAATGGACTGAGACATCTGGGGGACTCTTGGAATGGTGGCACGACCCTGGAGTTCCTGTCGCCGTTCCTGTTGAGAGGGCCTCCTCTTGAGATGCGACGGGAACGCCGGGAACTCTTTCCCGACGAAGCAGGGAAAGGATCCCTCATCTCGAGCTACGAGGCGGAAACGGGGCTCCTCTGGATGTGGGCGGGACCCTCGTGATTCCTCTCGAGTGGAGACGGGTATGTCGGGGAACTTCTTGATTTGCACCAAGGGTGTGAAGGACCCTTTCGAAGTTCCAGAGGGGAGGTGTGATCAGCCTCGAGACGCCTCAGCGGAAATGGGCCTCATCTCGCCTGGAGGGGAGAACCTCCTGGATTTTCTCGAGTTGCGGCAGGTCTTCTCGAGTTACGACGGGGACCTCAGGGACCCGCTCTGGTGGCCTCAGGAAAGGCCAGTCCCCATGCGAGTTGCTAGGGGACCTCTCGGGATTCCTCTCCCGTCCATGCCGGGGCCTCAGTCCTTGTGTGGAGTCGGGGCCGGAACCTGAGGATTCCTCTCCAGTGTTGCCATGGATCTTGGGGTGCTTCTGAGTCTCCCCAGGGGAGTCAGGCCTCGTCTCGAGTGGGGGCATGCACGTGCGCTTTCCTCCCGAGCTGCAGCAGTAGTGTCACGCTTCCTGTCACGTGGATCAAGGGATCTGTGGCTTTTCCTCGAGCCTGTCCCTCGAGGCTTTCCCACGAGGCTTTCCCACAGGGCTGTGCCACGTGCCACCTTGGTGTGAGTCGATCCTCGGCGTGAAAGACGAGCCGGTGAAGGGAAAAGAGGTTCCTCTGGAATGGACTGACACATCTGGGGGACTCTTGGAATGGTGGCACGACCCTGGAGTTCCTCTAGCCGTTCCTGTTGAGAGGGCCTCCTCTTGAGATGCGACGGGAACGCCGGGAACTCTTTCCCGATGAAGCAGGGAAAGGATCCCTCATCTCGAGCTACGAGGCGAAAATGGGGCTCCTCTGGATGTGGGCGGGACCCTCGTGATTCCTCTCGAGTGGAGACGGGTATGTCGGGGAACTTCTTGATTTGCACCAAGGGTGTGAAGGACCCTTTCGAAGTTCCAGAGGTGAGGTGTGATCAGCCTCGAGACGCCTCAGCGGAAATGGGCCTCATCTAGCCTGGAGGGGAGAACCTCCTGGATTTTCTCGAGTTGCGGCAGGTCTTCTCGAGTTACGACGGGGACCTCAGGGACCCGCTCTGGTGGCCTCAGGAAAGGCCAGTCCCCATGCGAGTTGCTAGGGGACCTCTCGGGATTCCTCTCCCGTCCATGCCGGGGCCTCAGTCCTTGTGTGGAGTCGGGGCCGGAACCTGAGGATTCCTCTCCAGTGTTGCCATGGATCTTGGGGTGCTTCTGAGTCTCCCCAGGGGAGTCACGCCTCGTCTCGAGTGGGGGCATGCACGTGCGCTTTCCTCCCGAGCTGCAGCAGTAGTGTCACGCTTCCTGTCACGTGGATCAAGGGATCTGTGGCTTTCCCTCGAGCCTGTCCCTCGAGGCTTTCCCACGAGGCTTTCCCACAGGGCTGTGCCACGTGCCACCTTGGTGTGAGTCGATCCTCGGCGTGAAAGACGAGCCGGTGAAGGGAAAAGAGGTTCCTCTGGAATGGACTGAGACATCTGGGGGACTCTTGGAATGGTGGCACGACCCTGGAGTTCCTGTCGCCGTTCCTGTTGAGAGGGCCTCCTCTTGAGATGCGACGGGAACGCCGGGAACTCTTTCCCGACGAAGCAGGCAAAGGATCCCTCATCTCGAGCTACGAGGCGGAAACGGGGCTCCTCTGGATGTGGGTGGGACCCTCGTGATTCCTCTCGAGTGGAGACGGGTATGTCGGGGAACTTCTTGATTTGCACCAAGGGTGTGAAGGAGCCTTTCGAAGTTCCAGAGGGGAGGTGTGATCAGCCTCGAGACGCCTCAGCAGAAATGGGCCTCATCTTGCCTGGAGGGGAGAACCTCCTGGATTTTCTCGAGTTGCGGCAGGTCTTCTCGAGTTACGACGGGGACCTCAGGGACCCGCTCTGGTGGCCTCAGGAAAGGCCAGTCCCCATGCGAGTTGCTAGGGGACCTCTCGGGATTCCTCTCCCGTCCATGCCGGGGCCTCAGTCCTTGTGTGGAGTCGGGGCCGGAACCTGAGGATTCCTCTCCAGTGTTGCCATGGATCTTGGGGTGCTTCTGAGTCTCCCCAGTGGAGTCAGGCCTCGTCTCGAGTGGGGGCATGCACGTGCGCTTTCCTCCCGAGCTGCAGCAGTAGTGTCACGCTTCCTGTCACGTGGATCAAGGGATCTGTGGCTTTCCCTCGAGGCTGTCCCTCGAGGCTTTCCCACGAGGCTTTCAAACAGGGCTGTGCCACGTGCCACCTTGGTGTGAGTCGATCCTCGGCGTGAAAGACGAGCCGGTGAAGGGAAAAGAGGTTCCTCTGGAATGGACTGAGACATCTGGGGGACTCTTGGAATGGTGTCACGACCCTGGAGTTCCTCTCGCCGGTCCTGTTGAGAGGGCCTCCTCTTGAGATGCGACGGGAACGCCGGGAACTCTTTCCCGACGAAGCAGGGAAAGGATCCCTCATCTCGAGCTACGAGGCGGAATCGGGCCTCCTCTGGATGTGGGCGGGACCCTCGTGATTCCTCTCGAGTGGAGACGGGTATGTCGGGGAACTTCTTGATTTGCACCAAGGGTGTGAAGGACCCTTTCGAAGTTCCAGAGGTGAGGTGTGATCAGCCTCGAGACGCCTCAGCGGAAATGGGCCTCATCTAGCCTGGAGGGGAGAACCTCCTGGATTTTCTCGAGTTGCGGCAGGTCTTCTCGAGTTACGACGGGGACCTCAGGGACCCGCTCTGGTGGCCTCAGGAAAGGCCAGTCCCCATGCGAGTTGCTAGGGGACCTCTCGGGATTCCTCTCCCGTCCATGCCGGGGCCTCAGTCCTTGTGTGGAGTCGGGGCCGGAACCTGAGGATTCCTCTCCAGTGTTGCCATGGATCTTGGGGTGCTTCTGAGTCTCCCCAGGGGAGTCAGGCCTCGTCTCGAGTGGGGGCATGCACGTGCGCTTTCCTCCCGAGCTGCAGCAGTAGTGTCACGCTTCCTGTCACGTGGATCAAGGGATCTGTGGCTTTCCCTCGAGCCTGTCCCTCGAGGCTTTCCCACGAGGCTTTCCCACAGGGCTGTGCCACGTGCCACCTTGGTGTGAGTCGATCCTCGGCGTGAAAGACGAGCCGGTGAAGGGAAAAGAGGTTCCTCTGGAATGGACTGAGACATCTGGGGGACTCTTGGAATGGTGGCACGACCCTGGAGTTCCTGTCGCCGTTCCTGTTGAGAGGGCCTCCTCTTGAGATGCGACGGGAACGCCGGGAACTCTTTCCCGACGAAGCAGGCAAAGGATCCCTCATCTCGAGCTACGAGGCGGAAACGGGGCTCCTCTGGATGTGGGTGGGACCCTCGTGATTCCTCTCGAGTGGAGACGGGTATGTCGGGGAACTTCTTGATTTGCACCAAGGGTGTGAAGGAGCCTTTCGAAGTTCCAGAGGGGAGGTGTGATCAGCCTCGAGACGCCTCAGCAGAAATGGGCCTCATCTTGCCTGGAGGGGAGAACCTCCTGGATTTTCTCGAGTTGCGGCAGGTCTTCTCGAGTTACGACGGGGACCTCAGGGACCCGCTCTGGTGGCCTCAGGAAAGGCCAGTCCCCATGCGAGTTGCTAGGGGACCTCTCGGGATTCCTCTCCCGTCCATGCCGGGGCCTCAGTCCTTGTGTGGAGTCGGGGCCGGAACCTGAGGATTCCACTCCAGTGTTGCCATGGATCTTGGGGTGCTTCTGAGTCTCCTCAGTGGAGTCAGGCCTCGTCTCGAGTGGGGGCATGCACGTGCGCTTTCCTCCCGAGCTGCAGCAGTAGTGTCACGCTTCCTGTCACGTGGATCAAGGGATCTGTGGCTTTCCCTCGAGGCTGTCCCTCGAGGCTTTCCCACGAGGCTTTCAAACAGGGCTGTGCCACGTGCCACCTTGGTGTGAGTCGATCCTCGGCGTGAAAGACGAGCCGGTGAAGGGAAAAGAGGTTCCTCTGGAATGGACTGAGACATCTGGGGGACTCTTGGAATGGTGGCACGACCCTGGAGTTCCTCTCGCCGGTCCTGTTGAGAGGGCCTCCTCTTGAGATGCGACGGGAACGCCGGGAACTCTTTCCCGACGAAGCAGGGAAAGGATCCCTCATCTCGAGCTACGAGGCGGAATCGGGCCTCCTCTGGATGTGGGCGGGACCCTCGTGATTCCTCTCGAGTGGAGACGGGTATGTCGGGGAACTTCTTGATTTGCACCAAGGGTGTGAAGGACCCTTTCGAAGTTCCAGAGGTGAGGTGTGATCAGCCTCGAGACGCCTCAGCGGAAATGGGCCTCATCTAGCCTGGAGGGGAGAACCTCCTGGATTTTCTCGAGTTGCGGCAGGTCTTCTCGAGTTACGACGGGGACCTCAGGGACCCGCTCTGGTGGCCTCAGGAAAGGCCAGTCCCCATGCGAGTTGCTAGGGGAACTCTCGGGATTCCTCTCCCGTCCATGCCGGGGCCTCAGTCCTTGTGTGGAGTCGGGGCCGGAACCTGAGGATTCCTCTCCAGTGTTGCCATGGATCTTGGGGTGCTTCTGAGTCTCCCCAGGGGAGTCAGGCCTCGTCTCGAGTGGGGGCATGCACGTGCGCTTTCCTCCCGAGCTGCAGCAGTAGTGTCACGCTTCCTGTCACGTGGATCAAGGGATCTGTGGCTTTCCCTCGAGGCTGTCCCTCGAGGCTTTCCCACGAGGCTCTCCCACAGGGCTGTGCCACGTGCCACCTTTGTGTGAGTCGATCCTCGGCGTGAAAGACGAGCCGGTGAAGGGAAAAGAGTTTCCTCTGGAATGGACTGAGACATCTGGGGGACTCTTGGAATGGTGGCAAGACCCTGGAGTTCCTCTCGCCGTTCCTGTTGAGAGGGCCTCCTCTTGAGATGCGACGGGATCGCCGGGAACTCTTTCCCGACGAAGGAGGGAAAGGATCCCTCATCTCGAGCTACGAGGCGGAAACGGGGCTCCTCTGGATGTGGGCGGGACCCTCGTGATTCCTCTCGAGTGGAGACGGGTATGTCGGGGAACTTCTTGATTTGCACCAAGGGTGTGAAGGACCCTTTCGAAGTTCCAGAGGTGAGGTGTGATCAGCCTCGAGACGCCTCAGCGGAAATGGGCCTCATCTCGCCTGGAGTGGAGAACCTCCTGGATTTTCTCGAGTTGCGGCAGGTCTTCTCGAGTTCCGACGGGGACCTCAGGGACCCGCTCTGGTGGCCTCAGGAAAGGCCAGTCCCCATGCGAGTTGCTAGGGGACCTCTCGGGATTCCTCTCCCGTCCATGCCGGGGCCTCAGTCCTTGTGTGGAGTCGGGGCCGGAACCTGAGGATTCCTCTCCAGTGTTGCCATGGATCTTGGGGTGCTTCTGAGTCTCCCCAGGGGAGTCAGGCCTCGTTTCGTGTGGGGGCATGCACGTGCGCTTTCCTCCCGAGCTGCAGCAGTAGTGTCACGCTTCCTGTCACGTGGATCAAGGGATCTGTGGCTTTCCCTCGAGGCTGTCCCTCGAGGCTTTCCCACGAGGCTTTCCCACAGGGCTGTGCCACGTGCCACCTTTGTGTGAGTCGATCCTCGGCGTGAAAGACGAGCCGGTGAAGGGAAAAGAGGTTCCTCTGGAATGGACTGAGACATCTGGGGGACTCTTGGAATGGTGGCACGACCCTGGAGTTCCTCTCGCCGTTCCTGTGGAGAGGGCCTCCTCTTGAGATGCGACGGGAAGGCCGGGAACTCTTTCCCGACGAAGCAGGGAAAGGATCCCTCATCTCGAGCTACGAGGCCGAAACGGGGCTCCTCTGGATGTGGGCGGGACCCTCGTGATTCCTCTCGAGTGGAGACGGGTATGTCGGGGAACTTCTTGATTTGCACCAAGGGTGTGAAGGACCCTATCGAAGTTCCAGAGGGGAGGTGTGATCAGCCTCGAGACGCCTCAGCAGAAATGGGCCTCATCTCGCCTGGAGGGGAGAACCTCCTGGATTTTCTCGAGTTGCGGCAGGTCTTCTCGAGTTACGACGGGGACCTCAGGGACCCGCTCTGGTGGCCTCAGGAAAGGCCAGTCCCCATGCGAGTTGCTAGGGGACCTCTCGGGATTCCTCTCCCGTCCATGCCGGGGCCTCAGTCCTTGTGTGGAGTCGGGGCCGGAACCTGAGGATTCCTCTCCAGTGTTGCCATGGATCTTGGGGTGCTTCTGAGTCTCCCCAGGGGAGTCAGGCCTCGTCTCGAGTGGGGGCATGCACGTGCGCTTTCCTCCCGAGCTGCAGCAGTAGTGTCACGCTTCCTGTCACGTGGATCAAGGGATCTGTGGCTTTCCCTCGAGGCTGTCCCTCGAGGCTTTCCCACGAGGCTTTCCCACAGGGCTGTGCCACGTGCCACCTTGGTGTGAGTCGATCCTCGGCGTGAAAGACGAGCCGGTGAAGGGAAAAGAGGTTCCTCTGGAATGGACTGAGACATCTGGGGGACTCTTGGAATGGTGGCACGACCCTGGAGTTCCTCTCGCCGTTCCTGTGGAGAGGGCCTCCTCTTGAGATGCGACGGGAAGGCCGGGAATTCTTTCCCGACGAAGCAGGGAAAGGATCCCTCATCTCGAGCTACGAGGCGGAAACGGGGCTCCTCTGGATGTGGGCGGGACCCTCGTGATTCCTCTCGAGTGGAGACGGGTATGTCGGGGAACTTCTTGATTTGCACCAAGGGTGTGAAGGACCCTATCGAAGTTCCAGAGGGGAGGTGTGATCAGCCTCGAGACGCCTCAGCAGAAATGGGCCTCATCTCGCCTGGAGGGGAGAACCTCCTGGATTTTCTCGAGTTGCGGCAGGTCTTCTCGAGTTACGACGGGGACCTCAGGGACCCGCTCTGGTGGCCTCAGGAAAGGCCAGTCCCCATGCGAGTTGCTAGGGGACCTCTCGGGATTCCTCTCCCGTCCATGCCGGGGCCTCAGTCCTTGTGTGGAGTCGGGGCCGGAACCTGAGGATTCCTCTCCAGTGTTGCCATGGATCTTGGGGTGCTTCTGAGTCTCCCCAGGGGAGTCAGGCCTCGTCTCGAGTGGGGGCATGCACGTGCGCTTTCCTCCCGAGCTGCAGCAGTAGTGTCACGCTTCCTGTCACGTGGATCAAGGGATCTGTGGCTTTCCCTCGAGGCTGTCCCTCGAGGCTTTCCCACGAGGCTTTCCCACAGGGCTGTGCCACGTGCCACCTTGGTGTGAGTCGATCCTCGGCGTGAAAGACGAGCC
This sequence comes from Budorcas taxicolor, assembly GCF_023091745.1. Classification (NCBI taxonomy): domain Eukaryota; kingdom Metazoa; phylum Chordata; class Mammalia; order Artiodactyla; family Bovidae; genus Budorcas; species Budorcas taxicolor. The sequence continues at coordinate 877,924 of NW_026292750.1, read as the reverse complement.
GGTGAAGGGAAAAGAGGTTCCTCTGGAATGGACTGAGACATATGGGGGACTCTTGGAATGGTGGCACGACCCTGGAGTTCCTCTCGCCGGTCCTGTTGAGAGGGCCTCCTCTTGAGATGAGACGGGAACGCCGGGAACTCTTTCCCGACGAAGCAGGGAAAGGATCCCTCATCTCGAGCTACGAGGCAGAAACGGGGCTCCTCTGGATGTGGGCGGGACCCTCGTGATTCCTCTCAAGTGGAGACGGCTATGTCGGGGAACTTCTTGATTTGCACCAAGGGTGTGAAGGACCCTTTCGAAGTTCCAGAGGTGAGGTGTGATCAGCCTCGAGACGCCTCAGCGGAAATGGGCCTCATCTCGCCTGGAGGGGAGAACCTCCTGGATTTTCTCGAGTTGCGGCAGGTCTTCTCGAGTTACGACGGGGACCTCAGGGACCCGCTCTGGTGGCCTCAGGAAAGGCCAGTCCCCATGCGAGTTGCTAGGGGACCTCTCGGGATTCCTCTCCCGTCCATGCCGGGGCCTCAGTCCTTGTGTGGAGTGGGGGCCGGAACCTGAGGATTCCTCTCCAGTGTTGCCATGGATCTTGGGGTGCTTCTGAGTCTCCCCAGGGGAGTCACGCCTCGTCTCGAGTGGGGGCATGCACGTGCGCTTTCCTCCCGAGCTGCAGCAGTAGTGTCACGCTTCCTGTCACGTGGATCAAGGGATCTGTGGCTTTCCCTCGAGCCTGTCCCTCGAGGCTTTCCCACGAGGCTTTCCCACAGGGCTGTGCCACGTGCCACCTTGGTGTGAGTCGATCCTCGGCGTGAAAGACGAGCCGGTGAAGGGAAAAGAGGTTCCTCTGGAATGGACTGAGACATCTGGGGGACTCTTGGAATGGTGGCACGACCCTGGAGTTCCTGTCGCCGTTCCTGTTGAGAGGGCCTCCTCTTGAGATGCGACGGGAACGCCGGGAACTCTTTCCCGACGAAGCAGGCAAAGGATCCCTCATCTCGAGCTACGAGGCGGAAACGGGGCTCCTCTGGATGTGGGTGGGACCCTCGTGATTCCTCTCGAGTGGAGACGGGTATGTCGGGGAACTTCTTGATTTGCACCAAGGGTGTGAAGGAGCCTTTCGAAGTTCCAGAGGGGAGGTGTGATCAGCCTCGAGACGCCTCAGCAGAAATGGGCCTCATCTTGCCTGGAGGGGAGAACCTCCTGGATTTTCTCGAGTTGCGGCAGGTCTTCTCGAGTTACGACGGGGACCTCAGGGACCCGCTCTGGTGGCCTCAGGAAAGGCCAGTCCCCATGCGAGTTGCTAGGGGACCTCTCGGGATTCCTCTCCCGTCCATGCCGGGGCCTCAGTCCTTGTGTGGAGTCGGGGCCGGAACCTGAGGATTCCTCTCCAGTGTTGCCATGGATCTTGGGGTGCTTCTGAGTCTCCCCAGTGGAGTCAGGCCTCGTCTCGAGTGGGGGCATGCACGTGCGCTTTCCTCCCGAGCTGCAGCAGTAGTGTCACGCTTCCTGTCACGTGGATCAAGGGATCTGTGGCTTTCCCTCGAGGCTGTCCCTCGAGGCTTTCCCACGAGGCTTTCAAACAGGGCTGTGCCACGTGCCACCTTGGTGTGAGTCGATCCTCGGCGTGAAAGACGAGCCGGTGAAGGGAAAAGAGGTTCCTCTGGAATGGACTGAGACATCTGGGGGACTCTTGGAATGGTGTCACGACCCTGGAGTTCCTCTCGCCGGTCCTGTTGAGAGGGCCTCCTCTTGAGATGCGACGGGAACGCCGGGAACTCTTTCCCGACGAAGCAGGGAAAGGATCCCTCATCTCGAGCTACGAGGCGGAATCGGGCCTCCTCTGGATGTGGGCGGGACCCTCGTGATTCCTCTCGAGTGGAGACGGGTATGTCGGGGAACTTCTTGATTTGCACCAAGGGTGTGAAGGACCCTTTCGAAGTTCCAGAGGTGAGGTGTGATCAGCCTCGAGACGCCTCAGCGGAAATGGGCCTCATCTAGCCTGGAGGGGAGAACCTCCTGGATTTTCTCGAGTTGCGGCAGGTCTTCTCGAGTTACGACGGGGACCTCAGGGACCCGCTCTGGTGGCCTCAGGAAAGGCCAGTCCCCATGCGAGTTGCTAGGGGACCTCTCGGGATTCCTCTCCCGTCCATGCCGGGGCCTCAGTCCTTGTGTGGAGTCGGGGCCGGAACCTGAGGATTCCTCTCCAGTGTTGCCATGGATCTTGGGGTGCTTCTGAGTCTCCCCAGGGGAGTCAGGCCTCGTCTCGAGTGGGGGCATGCACGTGCGCTTTCCTCCCGAGCTGCAGCAGTAGTGTCACGCTTCCTGTCACGTGGATCAAGGGATCTGTGGCTTTCCCTCGAGCCTGTCCCTCGAGGCTTTCCCACGAGGCTTTCCCACAGGGCTGTGCCACGTGCCACCTTGGTGTGAGTCGATCCTCGGCGTGAAAGACGAGCCGGTGAAGGGAAAAGAGGTTCCTCTGGAATGGACTGAGACATCTGGGGGACTCTTGGAATGGTGGCACGACCCTGGAGTTCCTGTCGCCGTTCCTGTTGAGAGGGCCTCCTCTTGAGATGCGACGGGAACGCCGGGAACTCTTTCCCGACGAAGCAGGCAAAGGATCCCTCATCTCGAGCTACGAGGCGGAAACGGGGCTCCTCTGGATGTGGGTGGGACCCTCGTGATTCCTCTCGAGTGGAGACGGGTATGTCGGGGAACTTCTTGATTTGCACCAAGGGTGTGAAGGAGCCTTTCGAAGTTCCAGAGGGGAGGTGTGATCAGCCTCGAGACGCCTCAGCAGAAATGGGCCTCATCTTGCCTGGAGGGGAGAACCTCCTGGATTTTCTCGAGTTGCGGCAGGTCTTCTCGAGTTACGACGGGGACCTCAGGGACCCGCTCTGGTGGCCTCAGGAAAGGCCAGTCCCCATGCGAGTTGCTAGGGGACCTCTCGGGATTCCTCTCCCGTCCATGCCGGGGCCTCAGTCCTTGTGTGGAGTCGGGGCCAGAACCTGAGGATTCCTCTCCAGTGTTGCCATGGATCTTGGGGTGCTTCTGAGTCTCCCCAGTGGAGTCAGGCCTCGTCTCGAGTGGGGGCATGCACGTGCGCTTTCCTCCCGAGCTGCAGCAGTAGTGTCACGCTTCCTGTCACGTGGATCAAGGGATCTGTGGCTTTCCCTCGAGGCTGTCCCTCGAGGCTTTCCCACGAGGCTTTCAAACAGGGCTGTGCCACGTGCCACCTTGGTGTGAGTCGATCCTCGGCGTGAAAGACGAGCCGGTGAAGGGAAAAGAGGTTCCTCTGGAATGGACTGAGACATCTGGGGGACTCTTGGAATGGTGGCACGACCCTGGAGTTCCTCTCGCCGGTCCTGTTGAGAGGGCCTCCTCTTGAGATGCGACGGGAACGCCGGGAACTCTTTCCCGACGAAGCAGGGAAAGGATCCCTCATCTCGAGCTACGAGGCGGAATCGGGCCTCCTCTGGATGTGGGCGGGACCCTCGTGATTCCTCTCGAGTGGAGACGGGTATGTCGGGGAACTTCTTGATTTGCACCAAGGGTGTGAAGGACCCTTTCGAAGTTCCAGAGGTGAGGTGTGATCAGCCTCGAGACGCCTCAGCGGAAATGGGCCTCATCTAGCCTGGAGGGGAGAACCTCCTGGATTTTCTCGAGTTGCGGCAGGTCTTCTCGAGTTACGACGGGGACCTCAGGGACCCGCTCTGGTGGCCTCAGGAAAGGCCAGTCCCCATGCGAGTTGCTAGGGGAACTCTCGGGATTCCTCTCCCGTCCATGCCGGGGCCTCAGTCCTTGTGTGGAGTCGGGGCCGGAACCTGAGGATTCCTCTCCAGTGTTGCCATGGATCTTGGGGTGCTTCTGAGTCTCCCCAGGGGAGTCAGGCCTCGTCTCGAGTGGGGGCATGCACGTGCGCTTTCCTCCCGAGCTGCAGCAGTAGTGTCACGCTTCCTGTCACGTGGATCAAGGGATCTGTGGCTTTCCCTCGAGGCTGTCCCTCGAGGCTTTCCCACGAGGCTCTCCCACAGGGCTGTGCCACGTGCCACCTTTGTGTGAGTCGATCCTCGGCGTGAAAGACGAGCCGGTGAAGGGAAAAGAGTTTCCTCTGGAATGGACTGAGACATCTGGGGGACTCTTGGAATGGTGGCAAGACCCTGGAGTTCCTCTCGCCGTTCCTGTTGAGAGGGCCTCCTCTTGAGATGCGACGGGATCGCCGGGAACTCTTTCCCGACGAAGGAGGGAAAGGATCCCTCATCTCGAGCTACGAGGCGGAAACGGGGCTCCTCTGGATGTGGGCGGGACCCTCGTGATTCCTCTCGAGTGGAGACGGGTATGTCGGGGAACTTCTTGATTTGCACCAAGGGTGTGAAGGACCCTTTCGAAGTTCCAGAGGTGAGGTGTGATCAGCCTCGAGACGCCTCAGCGGAAATGGGCCTCATCTCGCCTGGAGGGGAGAACCTCCTGGATTTTCTCGAGTTGCGGCAGGTCTTCTCGAGTTACGACGGGGACCTCAGGGACCCGCTCTGGTGGCCTCAGGAAAGGCCAGTCCCCATGCGAGTTGCTAGGGGACCTCTCGGGATTCCTCTCCCGTCCATGCCGGGGCCTCAGTCCTTGTGTGGAGTCGGGGCCGGAACCTGAGGATTCCTCTCCAGTGTTGCCATGGATCTTGGGGTGCTTCTGAGTCTCCCCAGGGGAGTCAGGCCTCGTCTCGTGTGGGGGCATGCACGTGCGCTTTCCTCCCGACCTGCAGCAGTAGTGTTACGCTTCCTGTCACGTGGATCCAGGGATCTGTGGCTTTCCCTCGAGGCTGTCCCTCGAGGCTTTCCCACGAGGCTTTCCCACAGGGCTGTGCCACGTGCCACCTTGGTGTGAGTCGATCCTCGGCGTGAAAGACGAGCCGGTGAAGGGAAAAGAGGTTCCTCTGGAATGGACTGAGACATCTGGGGGACTCTTGGAATGGTGGCACGACCCTGGAGTTCCTCTCGCCGTTCCTGTGGAGAGGGCCTCCTCTTGAGATGCGACGGGAAGGCCGGGAACTCTTTCCCGACGAAGCAGGGAAAGGATCCCTCATCTCGAGCTACGAGGCCGAAACGGGGCTCCTCTGGATGTGGGCGGGACCCTCGTGATTCCTCTCGAGTGGAGACGGGTATGTCGGGGAACTTCTTGATTTGCACCAAGGGTGTGAAGGACCCTATCGAAGTTCCAGAGGGGAGGTGTGATCAGCCTCGAGACGCCTCAGCAGAAATGGGCCTCATCTCGCCTGGAGGGGAGAACCTCCTGGATTTTCTCGAGTTGCGGCAGGTCTTCTCGAGTTACGACGGGGACCTCAGGGACCCGCTCTGGTGGCCTCAGGAAAGGCCAGTCCCCATGCGAGTTGCTAGGGGACCTCTCGGGATTCCTCTCCCGTCCATGCCGGGGCCTCAGTCCTTGTGTGGAGTCGGGGCCGGAACCTGAGGATTCCTCTCCAGTGTTGCCATGGATCTTGGGGTGCTTCTGAGTCTCCCCAGGGGAGTCAGGCCTCGTCTCGAGTGGGGGCATGCACGTGCGCTTTCCTCCCGAGCTGCAGCAGTAGTGTCACGCTTCCTGTCACGTGGATCAAGGGATCTGTGGCTTTCCCTCGAGGCTGTCCCTCGAGGCTTTCCCACGAGGCTTTCCCACAGGGCTGTGCCACGTGCCACCTTGGTGTGAGTCGATCCTCGGCGTGAAAGACGAGCCGGTGAAGGGAAAAGAGGTTCCTCTGGAATGGACTGAGACATCTGGGGGACTCTTGGAATGGTGGCACGACCCTGCAGTTCCTCTCGCCGTTCCTGTGGAGAGGGCCTCCTCTTGAGATGCGACGGGAAGGCCGGGAATTCTTTCCCGACGAAGCAGGGAAAGGATCCCTCATCTCGAGCTACGAGGCGGAAACGGGGCTCCTCTGGATGTGGGCGGGACACTCGTGATTCCTCTCGAGTGGAGACGGGTATGTCGGGGAACTTCTTGATTTGCACCAAGGGTGTGAAGGACCCTATCGAAGTTCCAGAGGGGAGGTGTGATCAGCCTCGAGACGCCTCAGCAGAAATGGGCCTCATCTCGCCTGGAGGGGAGAACCTCCTGGATTTTCTCGAGTTGCGGCAGGTCTTCTCGAGTTACGACGGGGACCTCAGGGACCCGCTCTGGTGGCCTCAGGAAAGGCCAGTCCCCATGCGAGTTGCTAGGGGCCCTCTCGGGATTCCTCTCCCGTCCATGCCGGGGCCTCAGTCCTTGTGTGGAGTCGGGGCCGGAACCTGAGGATTCCTCTCCAGTGTTGCCATGGATCTTGGGGTGCTTCTGAGTCTCCCCAGGGGAGTCAGGCCTCGTCTCGAGTGGGGGCATGCACGTGCGCTTTCCTCCCGAGCTGCAGCAGTAGTGTCACGCTTCCTGTCACGTGGATCAAGGGATCTGTGGCTTTCCCTCGAGGCTGTCCCTCGAGGCTTTCCCACGAGGCTTTCCCACAGGGCTGTGCCACGTGCCACCTTGGTGTGAGTCGATCCTCGGCGTGAAAGACGAGCCGGTGAAGGGAAAAGAGGTTCCTCTGGAATGGACTGAGACATATGGGGGACTCTTGGAATGGTGGCACGACCCTGGAGTTCCTCTCGCCGGTCCTGTTGAGAGGGCCTCCTCTTGAGATGAGACGGGAACGCCGGGAACTCTTTCCCGACGAAGCAGGGAAAGGATCCCTCATCTCGAGCTACGAGGCGGAAACGGGGCTCCTCTGGATGTGGGCCGGACCCTCGTGATTCCTCTCAAGTGGAGACGGCTATGTCGGGGAACTTCTTGATTTGCACCAAGGGTGTGAAGGACCCTTTCGAAGTTCCAGAGGTGAGGTGTGATCAGCCTCGAGACGCCTCAGCGGAAATGGTCCTCATCTCGCCTGGAGGGGAGAACCTCCTGGATTTTCTCGAGTTGCGGCAGGTCTTCTCGAGTTACGACGGGGACCTCAGGGACCCGCTCTGGTGGCCTCAGGAAAGGCCAGTCCCCATGCGAGTTGCTAGGGGACCTCTCGGGATTCCTCTCCCGTCCATGCCGGGGCCTCAGTCCTTGTGTGGAGTCGGGGCCGGAACCTGAGGATTCCTCTCCAGTGTTGCCATGGATCTTGGGGTGCTTCTGAGTCTCCCCAGGGGAGTCAGGCCTCGTCTCGTGTGGGGGCATGCACGTGCGCTTTCCTCCCGAGCTGCAGCAGTAGTGTTACGCTTCCTGTCACGTGGATCCAGGGATCTGTGGCTTTCCCTCGAGGCTGTCCCTCGAGGCTTTCCCACGAGGCTTTCCCACAGGGCTGTGCCACGTGCCACCTTGGTGTGAGTCGATCCTCGGCGTGAAAGATGAGCCGGTGAAGGGAAAAGAGGTTCCTCTGGAATGGACTGAGACATCTGGGGGACTCTTGGAATGGTGGCACGACCCTGGAGTTCCTCTCGTCGGTCCTCTTGAGAGGGCCTCCTCTTGAGATGCGACGGGAACGCCGGGAACACTTTCCCGACGAAGCAGGGAAAGGATCCCTCATCTCGAGCTACGAGGCGGAAACGGGGCTCCTCTGGATGTGGGCGGGACCCTCGTGATTCCTCTCGAGTGGAGACGGCTAGGTCGGGGAACTTCTTGATTTGCACCAAGGGTGTGAAGGACCCTTTCGAAGTTCCAGAGGTGAGGTGTGATCAGCCTCGAGACGCCTCATCGGAAATAGGCCTCATCTCGCCTGGAGGGGAGAACCTCCTGGATTTTCTCGAGTTGCGGCAGGTCTTCTCGAGTTACGACGGGGACCTCAGGGACCCGCTCTGGTGGCCTCAGGAAAGGCCAGTCCCCATGCGAGTTGCTAGGGGACCTCTCGGGATTCCTCTCCCGTCCATGCCGGTGCCTCAGTCCTTGTGTGGAGTCGGGGACGGAACCTGAGGATTCCTCTCCAGTGTTGCCATGGATCTTGGGGTGCTTCTGAGTCTCCCCAGGGGAGTCAGGCCTCGTCTCGAGTGGGGGCATGCACGTGCGCTTTCCTCCCGAGCTGCAGCAGTAGTGTCACGCTTCCTGTCACGTGGATCAAGGGATCTGTGGCTTTCCCTCGAGGCTGTCCCTCGAGGCTTTCCCACGAGGCTTTCCCACAGGGCTGTGCCACGTGCCACCTTGGTGTGAGTCGATCCTCGGCGTGAAAGACGAGCCGGTGAAGGGAAAAGAGGTTCCTCTGGAATGGACTGAGACATCTGGGGGACTCTTGGAATGGTGGCACGACCCTGGAGTTCCTCTCGCCGGTCCTGTTGAGAGGGCCTCCTCTTGAGATGAGACGGGAACGCCGGGCACTCTTTCCCGACGAAGCAGGGAAAGGATCCCTCATCTCGAGCTACGAGGCGGAAACGGGGCTCCTCTGGATGTGGGCGGGACCCTCGTGATTCCTCTCGAGTGGAGACGGCTATGTCGGGGAACTTCTTGATTTGCACCAAGGGTGTGAAGGACCCTTTCGAAGTTCCATAGGGGAGTTTTGATCACCCTCGAGACGCCTCAGCGGAAATGGGCCTCATCTCGCCTGGAGGGGAGAACCTCCTGGATTTTCTCGACTTGTGGCAGGTTTTCTCGAGTTACGATGGGGACCTTAGGGACCCGCTTTGGTGGCCTCAGGAAAGGCCAGTCCCCATGCGAGTTGCTAGGGGACCTCTCGGGATTCCTCTCCCGTCCATGCCGGGGCCTCAGTCCTTGTGTGGAGTCGGGGCCGGAACCTGAGGATTCCTCTCCAGTGTTGCCATGGATCTTGGGGTGCTTCTGAGTCTCCCCAGGGGAGTCAGGCCTCGTCTCGTGTGGGGGCATGCACGTGCGCTTTCCTCCCGAGCTGCAGCAGTAGTTTCACGCTTCCTGTCACGTGGATCAAGGGATCTGTGGCTTTCCCTCGAGGCTGTCCCTCGAGGCTTTCCCACGAGGCTTTCCCACAGGGCTGTGCCACGTGCCACCTTGGTGTGAGTCGATCCTCGGCGTGAAAGACGAGCCGGTGAAGGGAAAAGAGGTTCCTCTGGAATGGACTGAGACATCTGGGGGACTCTTGGAATGGTGGCACGACCCTGGAGTTCCTCTCGCCGTTCCTGTTGAGAGGGCCTCCTCTTGAGATGCGACGGGAACGCCGGGAATTCTTTCCCGACGAAGCAGGGAAAGGATCCCTCATCTCGAGCTACGAGGCAGAAACGGGGCTCCTCTGGATGTGGGCGGGACCCTCGTGATTCCTCTCGAGTGGAGACGGGTATGTCGGGGAACTTCTTGATTTGAACCAAGGGTGTGAAGGAGCCTTTCGAAGTTCCAGAGGGGAGGTGTGATCAGCCTCGAGACGCCTCAGCGGAAATGGGCCTCATCTCGCCTGGAGGGGAGAACCTCCTGGATTTTCTCGAGTTGCGGCAGGTCTTCTCGAGTTACGACGGGGACCTCAGGGACCCGCTCTGGTGGCCTCAGGAAAGGCCAGTCCCCATGCGAGTTGCTAGGGGACCTCTCGGGATTCCTCTCCCGTCCATGCCGGGGCCTCAGTCCTTGTGTGGAGTCGGGGCCGGAACCTGAGGATTCCTCTCCAGTGTTGCCATGGATCTTGGGGTGCTTCTGAGTCTCCCCAGGGGAGTCAGGCCTCGTCTCGAGTGGGGGCATGCACGTGCGCTTTCCTCCCGAGCTGCAGCAGTAGTGTCACGCTTCCTGTCACGTGGATCAAGGGATCTGTGGCTTTCCCTCGAGGCTGTCCCTCGAGGCTTTCCCACGAGGCTTTCCCACAGGGCTGTGCCACGTGCCACCTTGGTGTGAGTCGATCCTCGGCGTGAAAGACGAGCCAGTGAAGGGAAAAGAGGTTCCTCTGGAATGGACTGAGACATCTGGGGGACTCTTGGAATGGTGGCACGACCCTGGAGTTCCTCTCGCCGTTCCTGTTGAGAGGGCCTCCTCTTGAGATGCGACGGGAACGCCGGGAACTCTTTCCCGACGAAGCAGGGAAAGGATCCCTCATCTCGAGCTACGAGGCGGAAACGGGGCTCCTCTGGATGTGGGCGGGACCCTCGTGATTCCTCTCGAGTGGAGACGGGTATGTCGGGGAACTTCTTGATTTGCACCAAGGGTGTGAAGGAGCCTTTCGAAGTTCCAGAGGGGAGGTGTGATCAGCCTCGAGACGCCTCAGCGGAAATGGGCCTCATCTCGCCTGGAGGGGAGAACCTCCTGGATTTTCTCGAGTTGCGGCAGGTCTTCTCGAGTTACGACGGGGACCTCAGGGACCCGCTCTGGTGGCCTCAGGAAAGGCCAGTCCCCATGCGAGTTGCTAGGGGACCTCTCGGGATTCCTCTCCCGTCCATGCCGGGGCCTCAGTCCTTGTGTGGAGTCGGGGCCGGAACCTGAGGATTCCTCTCCAGTGTTGCCATGGATCTTGGGGTGCTTCTGAGTCTCCCCAGGGGAGTCAGGCCTCGTCTCGAGTGGGGGCATGCACGTGCGCTTTCCTCCCGAGCTGCAGCAGTAGTGTCACGCTTCCTGTCACGTGGATCAAGGGATCTGTGGCTTTCCCTCGAGGCTGTCCCTCGAGGCTTTCCCACGAGGCTTTCCCACAGGGCTGTGCCACGTGCCACCTTGGTGTGAGTCGATCCTCGGCGTGAAAGACGAGCCGGTGAAGGGAAAAGAGGTTCCTCTGGAATGGACTGAGACATCTGGGGGACTCTTGGAATGGTGGCACGACCCTGGAGTTCCTCTCGCCGTTCCTGTGGAGAGGGCCTCCTCTTGAGATGCGACGGGAAGGCCGGGAATTCTTTCCCGACGAAGCAGGGAAAGGATCCCTCATCTCGAGCTACGATGCGGAAACGGGGCTCCTCTGGATGTGGGCGGGACCCTCGTGATTCCTCTCGAGCGGAGACGGGTATGTCGGGGAACTTCTTGATTTGCACCAAGGGTGTGAAGGACCCTATCGAAGTTCCAGAGGGGAGGTGTGATCAGCCTCGAGACGCCTCAGCAGAAATGGGCCTCATCTCGCCTGGAGGGGAGAACCTCCTGGATTTTCTCGAGTTGCGGCAGGTCTTCTCGAGTTAGGACGGGGACCTCAGGGACCCGCTCTGGTGGCCTCAGGAAAGGCCAGTCCCCATGCGAGTTGCTAGGGGACCTCTCGGGATTCCTCTCCCGTCCATGCCGGGGCCTCAGTCCTTGTGTGGAGTCGGGGCCGGAACCTGAGGATTCCTCTCCAGTGTTGCCATGGATCTTGGGGTGCTTCTGAGTCTCCCCAGGGGAGTCAGGCCTCGTCTCGAGTGGGGGCATGCACGTGCGCTTTCCTCCCGAGCTGCAGCAGTAGTGTCACGCTTCCTGTCACGTGGATCAAGGGATCTGTGGCTTTCCCTCGAGGCTGTCCCTCGAGGCTTTCCCACGAGGCTTTCCCACAGGGCTGTGCCACGTGCCACCTTGGTGTGAGTCGATCCTCGGCGTGAAAGACGAGCCGGTGAAGGGAAAAGAGGTTCCTCTGGAATGGACTGAGACATCTGGGGGACTCTTGGAATGGTGGCACGACCCTGGAGTTCCTCTCGCCGTTCCTGTTGAGAGGGCCTCCTCTTGAGATGCGACGGGAACGCCGGGAATTCTTTCCCGACGAAGCAGGGAAAGGATCCCTCATCTCGAGCTACGAGGCAGAAACGGGGCTCCTCTGGATGTGGGCGGGACCCTCGTGATTCCTCTCGAGTGGAGACGGGTATGTCGGGGAACTTCTTGATTTGAACCAAGGGTGTGAAGGAGCCTTTCGAAGTTCCAGAGGGGAGGTGTGATCAGCCTCGAGACGCCTCAGCGGAAATGGGCCTCATCTCGCCTGGAGGGGAGAACCTCCTGGATTTTCTCGAGTTGCGGCAGGTCTTCTCGAGTTACGACGGGGACCTCAGGGACCCGCTCTGGTGGCCTCAGGAAAGGCCAGTCCCCATGCGAGTTGCTAGGGGACCTCTCGGGATTCCTCTCCCGTCCATGCCGGGGCCTCAGTCCTTGTGTGGAGTCGGGGCCGGAACCTGAGGATTCCTCTCCAGTGTTGCCATGGATCTTGGGGTGCTTCTGAGTCTCCCCAGGGGAGTCAGGCCTCGTCTCGAGTGGGGGCATGCACGTGCGCTTTCCTCCCGAGCTGCAGCAGTAGTGTCACGCTTCCTGTCACGTGGATCAAGGGATCTGTGGCTTTCCCTCGAGGCTGTCCCTCGAGGCTTTCCCACGAGGCTTTCCCACAGGGCTGTGCCACGTGCCACCTTGGTGTGAGTCGATCCTCGGCGTGAAAGACGAGCCAGTGAAGGGAAAAGAGGTTCCTCTGGAATGGACTGAGACATCTGGGGGACTCTTGGAATGGTGGCACGACCCTGGAGTTCCTCTCGCCGTTCCTGTTGAGAGGGCCTCCTCTTGAGATGCGACGGGAACGCCGGGAACTCTTTCCCGACGAAGCAGGGAAAGGATCCCTCATCTCGAGCTACGAGGCGGAAACGGGGCTCCTCTGGATGTGGGCGGGACCCTCGTGATTCCTCTCGAGTGGAGACGGGTATGTCGGGGAACTTCTTGATTTGCACCAAGGGTGTGAAGGAGCCTTTCGAAGTTCCAGAGGGGAGGTGTGATCAGCCTCGAGACGCCTCAGCGGAAATGGGCCTCATCTCGCCTGGAGGGGAGAACCTCCTGGATTTTCTCGAGTTGCGGCAGGTCTTCTCGAGTTACGACGGGGACCTCAGGGACCCGCTCTGGTGGCCTCAGGAAAGGCCAGTCCCCATGCGAGTTGCTAGGGGACTTCTCGGGATTCCTCTCCCGTCCATGCCGGGGCCTCAGTCCTTGTGTGGAGTCGGGGCCGGAACCTGAGGATTCCTCTCCAGTGTTGCCATGGATCTTGGGGTGCTTCTGAGTCTCCCCAGGGGAGTCAGGCCTCGTCTCGTGTGGGGGCATGCACGTGCGCTTTCCTCCCGAGCTGCAGCAGTAGTGTTACGCTTCCTGTCACGTGGATCCAGGGATCTGTGGCTTTCCCTCGAGGCTGTCCCTCGAGGCTTTCCCACGAGGCTTTCCCACAGGGCTGTGCCACGTGCCACCTTGGTGTGAGTCGATCCTCGGCGTGAAAGACGAGCCGGTGAAGGGAAAAGAGGTTCCTCTGGAATGGACTGAGACATCTGGGGGACTCTTGGAATGGTGACACGACCCTGGAGTTCCTCTCGCCGTTCCTGTGGAGAGGGCCTCCTCTTGAGATGCGACGGGAAGGCCGGGAACTCTTTCCCGACGAAGCAGGGAAAGGATCCCTCATCTCGAGCTACGAGGCCGAAACGGGGCTCCTCTGGATGTGGGCGGGACCCTCGTGATTCCTCTCGAGTGGAGACGGGTATGTCGGGGAACTTCTTGATTTGCACCAAGGGTGTGAAGGACCCTATCGAAGTTCCAGAGGGGAGGTGTGATCAGCCTCGAGACGCCTCAGCAGAAATAGGCCTCATCTCGCCTGGAGGGGAGAACCTCCTGGATTTTCTCGAGTTGCGGCAGGTCTTCTCGAGTTACGACGGGGACCTCAGGGACCCGCTCTGGTGGCCTCAGGAAAGGCCAGTCCCCATGCGAGTTGCTAGGGGACCTCTCGGGATTCCTCTCCCGTCCATGCCGGGGCCTCAGTCCTTGTGTGGAGTCGGGGCCGGAACCTGAGGATTCCTCTCCAGTGTTGCCATGGATCTTGGGGTGCTTCTGAGTCTCCCCAGGGGAGTCAGGCCTCGTCTCGAGTCGGGGCATGCACGTGCGCTTTCCTCCCGAGCTGCAGCAGTAGTGTCACGCTTCCTGTCACGTGGATCAAGGGATCTGTGGCTTTCCCTCGAGGCTGTCCCTCGAGGCTTTCCCACGAGGCTTTCCCACAGGGCTGTGCCACGTGCCACCTTGGTGTGAGTCGATCCTCGGCGTTAAAGACGAGCCGGTGAAGGGAAAAGAGGTTCCTCTGGAATGGACTGAGACATCTGGGGGACTCTTGGAATGGTGGCACGACCCTGGAGTTCCTCTCGCCGTTCCTGTGGAGAGGGCCTCCTCTTGAGATGCGACGGGAAGGCCGGGAATTCTTTCCCGACGAAGCAGGGAAAGGATCCCTCATCTCGAGCTACGAGGCGGAAACGGGGCTCCTCTGGATGTGGGCGGGACCCTCGTGATTCCTCTCGAGTGGAGACGGGTATGTCGGGGAACTTCTTGATTTGCACCAAGGGTGTGAAGGACCCTATCGAAGTTCCAGAGGGGAGGTGTGATCAGCCTCGAGACGCCTCAGCAGAAATGGGCCTCATCTCGCCTGGAGGGGAGAACCTCCTGGATTTTCTCGAGTTGCGGCAGGTCTTCTCGAGTTACGACGGGGACCTCAGGGACCCGCTCTGGTGGCCTCAGGAAAGGCCAGTCCCCATGCGAGTTGCTAGGGGACCTCTCGGGATTCCTCTCCCGTCCATGCCGGGGCCTCAGTCCTTGTGTGGAGTCGGGGCCGGAACCTGAGGATTCCTCTCCAGTGTTGCCATGGATCTTGGGGTGCTTCTGAGTCTCCCCAGGGGAGTCAGGCCTCGTCTCGAGTGGGGGCATGCACGTGCGCTTTCCTCCCGAGCTGCAGCAGTAGTGTCACGCTTCCTGTCACGTGGATCAAGGGATCTGTGGCTTTCCCTCGAGGCTGTCCCTCGAGGCTTTCCCACGAGGCTTTCCCACAGGGCTGTGCCACGTGCCACCTTGGTGTGAGTCGATCCTCGGCGTGAAAGACGAGCCGGTGAAGGGAAAAGAGGTTCCTCTGGAATGGACTGAGACATATGGGGGACTCTTGGAATGGTGGCACGACCCTGGAGTTCCTCTCGCCGGTCCTGTTGAGAGGGCCTCCTCTTGAGATGAGACGGGAACGCCGGGAACTCTTTCCCGACGAAGCAGGGAAAGGATCCCTCATCTCGAGCTACGAGGCGGAAACGGGGCTCCTCTGGATGTGGGCCGGACCCTCGTGATTCCTCTCAAGTGGAGACGGCTATGTCGGGGAACTTCTTGATTTGCACCAAGGGTGTGAAGGACCCTTTCGAAGTTCCAGAGGTGAGGTGTGATCAGCCTCGAGACGCCTCAGCGGAAATGGGCCTCATCTCGCCTGGAGGGGAGAACCTCCTGGATTTTCTCGAGTTGCGGCAGGTCTTCTCGAGTTACGACGGGGACCTCAGGGACCCGCTCTGGTGGCCTCAGGAAAGGCCAGTCCCCATGCGAGTTGCTAGGGGACCTCTCGGGATTCCTCTCCCGTCCATGCCGGGGCCTCAGTCCTTGTGTGGAGTCGGGGCCGGAACCTGAGGATTCCTCTCCAGTGTTGCCATGGATCTTGGGGTGCTTCTGAGTCTCCCCAGGGGAGTCAGGCCTCGTCTCGTGTGGGGGCATGCACGTGCGCTTTCCTCCCGAGCTGCAGCAGTAGTGTTACGCTTCCTGTCACGTGGATCCAGGGATCTGTGGCTTTCCCTCGAGGCTGTCCCTCGAGGCTTTCCCACGAGGCTTTCCCACAGGGCTGTGCCACGTGCCACCTTGGTGTGAGTCGATCCTCGGCGTGAAAGACGAGCCGGTGAAGGGAAAAGAGGTTCCTCTGGAATGGACTGAGACATCTGGGGGACTCTTGGAATGGTGGCACGACCCTGGAGTTCCTCTCGTCGGTCCTCTTGAGAGGGCCTCCTCTTGAGATGCGACGGGAACGCCGGGAACACTTTCCCGACGAAGCAGGGAAAGGATCCCTCATCTCGAGCTACGAGGCGGAAACGGGGCTCCTCTGGATGTGGGCGGGACCCTCGTGATTCCTCTCGAGTGGAGACGGCTAGGTCGGGGAACTTCTTGATTTGCACCAAGGGTGTGAAGGACCCTTTCGAAGTTCCAGAGGTGAGGTGTGATCAGCCTCGAGACGCCTCATCGGAAATGGGCCTCATCTCGCCTGGAGGGGAGAACCTCCTGGATTTTCTCGAGTTGCGGCAGGTCTTCTCGAGTTACGACGGGGACCTCAGGGACCCGCTCTGGTGGCCTCAGGAAAGGCCAGTCCCCATGCGAGTTGCTAGGGGACCTCTCGGGATTCCTCTCCCGTCCATGCCGGTGCCTCAGTCCTTGTGTGGAGTCGGGGACGGAACCTGAGGATTCCTCTCCAGTGTTGCCATGGATCTTGGGGTGCTTCTGAGTCTCCCCAGGGGAGTCAGGCCTCGTCTCGAGTGGGGGCATGCACGTGCGCTTTCCTCCCGAGCTGCAGCAGTAGTGTCACGCTTCCTGTCACGTGGATCAAGGGATCTGTGGCTTTCCCTCGAGGCTGTCCCTCGAGGCTTTCCCACGAGGCTTTCCCACAGGGCTGTGCCACGTGCCACCTTGGTGTGAGTCGATCCTCGGCGTGAAAGACGAGCCGGTGAAGGGAAAAGAGGTTCCTCTGGAATGGACTGAGACATCTGGGGGACTCTTGGAATGGTGGCACGACCCTGGAGTTCCTCTCGCCGGTCCTGTTGAGAGGGCCTCCTCTTGAGATGAGACGGGAACGCCGGGCACTCTTTCCCGACGAAGCAGGGAAAGGATCCCTCATCTCGAGCTACGAGGCGGAAACGGGGCTCCTCTGGATGTGGGCGGGACCCTCGTGATTCCTCTCGAGTGGAGACGGCTATGTCGGGGAACTTCTTGATTTGCACCAAGGGTGTGAAGGACCCTTTCGAAGTTCCATAGGGGAGTTTTGATCACCCTCGAGACGCCTCAGCGGAAATGGGCCTCATCTCGCCTGGAGGGGAGAACCTCCTGGATTTTCTCGAGTTGCGGCAGGTCTTCTCGAGTTACGATGGGGACATCAGGGACCCGCTCTGGTGGACTCAGGAAAGGCCAGTCCCCATGTGAGTTGCTAGGGGACCTCTCGGGATTCCTCTCCCGTCCATGCCGGGGCCTCAGTCCTTGTGTGGAGTCGGGGCCGGAACCTGAGGATTCCTCTCCAGTGTTGCCATGGATCTTGGGGTGCTTCTGAGTCTCCCCAGGGGAGTCAGGCCTCGTCTCGTGTGGGGGCATGCACGTGCGCTTTCCTCCCGAGCTGCAGCAGTAGTTTCACGCTTCCTGTCACGTGGATCAAGGGATCTGTGGCTTTCCCTCGAGGCTGTCCCTCGAGGCTTTCCCACGAGGCTTTCCCACAGGGCTGTGCCACGTGCCACCTTGGTGTGAGTCGATCCTCGGCGTGAAAGACGAGCTGGTGAAGGGAAAAGAGGTTCCTCTGGAATGGACTGAGACATCTGGGGGACTCTTGGAATGGTGGCACGACCCTGGAGTTCCTCTCGCCGTTCCTGTTGAGAGGGCCTCCTCTTGAGATGCGACGGGAACGCCGGGAACTCTTTCCCGACGAAGCAGGGAAAGGATCCCTCATCTCGAGCTACGAGGCGGAAACGGGGCTCCTCTGGATGTGGGCGGGACCCTCGTGATTCCTCTCGAGTGGAGACGGGTATGTCGGGGAACTTCTTGATTTGCACCAAGGGTGTGAAGGAGCCTTTCGAAGTTCCAGAGGGGAGGTGTGATCAGCCTCGAGACGCCTCAGCGGAAATGGGCCTCATCTCGCCTGGAGGGGAGATCCTCCTGGATTTTCTCGAGTTGTGGCAGGTCTTCTCGAGTTACGACGGGGACCTCAGGGACCCGCTCTGGTGGCCTCAGGAAAGGCCAGTCCCCATGCGAGTTGCTAGGGGACCTCTCGTGATTCCTCTCCCGTCCATGCCGGGGCCTCAGTCCTTGTGTGGAGTCGGGGCCGGAACCTGAGGATTCCTCTCCAGTGTTGCCATGGATCTTGGGGTGCTTCTGAGTCTCCCCAGGGGAGTCAGGCCTCGTCTCGAGTCGGGGCATGCACGTGCGCTTTCCTCCCGAGCTGCAGCAGTAGTGTCACGCTTCCTGTCACGTGGATCAAGGGATCTGTGGCTTTCCCTCGAGGCTGTCCCTCGAGGCTTTCCCACGAGGCTTTCCCACAGGGCTGTGCCACGTGCCACCTTGGTGTGAGTCGATCCTCGGCGTGAAAGACGAGCCGGTGAAGGGAAAAGAGGTTCCTCTGGAATGGACTGAGACATCTGGGGGACTCTTGGAATGGTGGCACGACCCTGGAGTTCCTCTCGCCGTTCCTGTTGAGAGGGCCTCCTCTTGAGATGCGACGGGAACGCCGGGAATTCTTTCCCGACGAAGCAGGGAAAGGATCCCTCATCTCGAGCTACGAGGCAGAAACGGGGCTCCTCTGGATGTGGGCGGGACCCTCGTGATTCCTCTCGAGTGGAGACGGGTATGTCGGGGAACTTCTTGATTTGAACCAAGGGTGTGAAGGAGCCTTTCGAAGTTCCAGAGGGGAGGTGTGATCAGCCTCGAGACGCCTCAGCGGAAATGGGCCTCATCTCGCCTGGAGGGGAGAACCTCCTGGATTTTCTCGAGTTGCGGCAGGTCTTCTCGAGTTACGACGGGGACCTCAGGGACCCGCTCTGGTGGCCTCAGGAAAGGCCAGTCCCCATGCGAGTTGCTAGGGGACCTCTCGGGATTCCTCTCCCGTCCATGCCGGGGCCTCAGTCCTTGTGTGGAGTCGGGGCCGGAAACTGAGGATTCCTCTCCAGTGTTGCCATGGATCTTGGGGTGCTTCTGAGTCTCCCCAGGGGAGTCAGGCCTCGTCTCGAGTGGGGGCATGCACGTGCGCTTTCCTCCCGAGCTGCAGCAGTAGTGTCACGCTTCCTGTCACGTGGATCAAGGGATCTGTGGCTTTCCCTCGAGGCTGTCCCTCGAGGCTTTCCCACGAGGCTTTCCCACAGGGCTGTGCCACGTGCCACCTTGGTGTGAGTCGATCCTCGGCGTGAAAGACGAGCCAGTGAAGGGAAAAGAGGTTCCTCTGGAATGGATTGAGACATCTGGGGGACTCTTGGAATGGTGGCACGACCCTGGAGTTCCTCTCGCCGTTCCTGTTGAGAGGGCCTCCTCTTGAGATGCGACGGGAACGCCGGGAACTCTTTCCCGACGAAGCAGGGAAAGGATCCCTCATCTCGAGCTACGAGGCGGAAACGGGGCTCCTCTGGATGTGGGCGGGACCCTCGTGATTCCTCTCGAGTGGAGACGGGTATGTCGGGGAACTTCTTGATTTGCACCAAGGGTGTGAAGGAGCCTTTCGAAGTTCCAGAGGGGAGGTGTGATCAGCCTCGAGACGCCTCAGCGGAAATGGGCCTCATCTCGCCTGGAGGGGAGAACCTCCTGGATTTTCTCGAGTTGCGGCAGGTCTTCTCGAGTTACGACGGGGACCTCAGGGACCCACTCTGGTGGCCTCAGGAAAGGCCAGTCCCCATGCGAGTTGCTAGGGGACCTCTCGGGATTCCTCTCCCGTCCATGCCGGGGCCTCAGTCATTGTGTGGAGTCGGGCCCGGAACCTGAGGATTCCTCTCCAGTGTTGCCATGGATCTTGGGGTGCTTCTGAGTCTCCCCAGGGGAGTCAGGCCTCGTCTCGAGTGGGGGCATGCACGTGCGCTTTCCTCCCGAGCTGCAGCAGTAGTGTCACGCTTCCTGTCACGTGGATCAAGGGTTCTGTGGCTTTCCCTCGAGGCTGTCCCTCGAGGCTTTCCCACGAGGCTTTCCCACAGGGCTGTGCCACGTGCCACCTTGGTGTGAGTCGATCCTCGGCGTGAAAGACGAGCCAGTGAAGGGAAAAGAGGTTCCTCTGGAATGGACTGAGACATCTGGGGGACTCTTGGAATGGTGGCACGACCCTGGAGTTCCTCTCGCCGTTCCTGTTGAGAGGGCCTCCTCTTGAGATGCGACGGGAACGCCAGGAACTCTTTCCCGACGAAGCAGGGAAAGGATCCCTCATCTCGAGCTACGAGGCGGAAACGGGGCTCCTCTGGATGTGGGCGGGACCCTCGTGATTCCTCTCGAGTGGAGACGGGTATGTCGGGGAACTACTTGATTTGCACCAAGGGTGTGAATGACCCTATCGAAGTTCCAGAGGGGAGGTGTGATCAGCCTCGAGACGCCTCAGCGGAAATGGGCCTCATCTCGCCTGGAGGGGAGAACCTCCTGGATTTTCTCGAGTTGCGGCAGGTCTTCTCGAGTTACGACGGGGACCTCAGGGACCCGCTCTGGTGGCCTCAGGAAAGGCCAGTCCCCATGCGAGTTGCTAGGGGACCTCTCGGGATTCCTCTCCCGTCCATGCCGGGGCCTCAGTCCTTGTGTGGAGTCGGGGCCGGAACCTGAGGATTCCTCTCCAGTGTTGCCATGGATCTTGGGGTGCTTCTGAGTCTCCCCAGGGGAGTCAGGCCTCGTCTCGAGTGGGGGCATGCACGTGCGCTTTCCTCCCGAGCTGCAGCAGTAGTGTCACGCTTCCTGTCACGTGGATCAAGGGATCTGTGGCTTTCCCTCGAGGCTGTCCCTCGAGGCTTTCCCACGAGGCTTTCCCACAGGGCTGTGCCACGTGCCACCTTGGTGTGAGTCGATCCTCGGCGTGAAAGACGAGCCGGTGAAGGGAAAAGAGGTTCCTCTGGAATGGACTGAGACATCTGGGGGACTCTTGGAATGGTGGCACGACCCTGGAGTTCCTCTCGCCGTTCCTGTTGAGAGGGCCTCCTCTTGAGATGCGACGGGAACGCCGGGAATTCTTTCCCGACGAAGCAGGGAAAGGATCCCTCATCTCGAGCTACGAGGCAGAAACGGGGCTCCTCTGGATGTGGGCGGGACCCTCGTGATTCCTCTCGAGTGGAGACGGGTATGTCGGGGAACTTCTTGATTTGCACCAAGGGTGTGAAGGAGCCTTTCGAAGTTCCAGAGGGGAGGTGTGATCAGCCTCGAGACGCCTCAGCGGAAATGGGCCTCATCTCGCCTGGAGGGGAGAACCTCCTGGATTTTCTCGAGTTGAGGCAGGTCTTCTCGAGTTACGACGGGGACCTCAGGGACCCGCTCTGGTGGCCTCAGGAAAGGCCAGTCCCCATGCGAGTTGCTAGGGGACCTCTCGGGATTCCTCTCCCGTCCATGCCGGGGCCTCAGTCCTTGTGTGGAGTCGGGGCCGGAACCTGAGGATTCCTCTCCAGTGTTGCCATGGATCTTGGGGTGCTTCTGAGTCTCCCCAGGGGAGTCAGGCCTCGTCTCGAGTGGGGGCATGCACGTGCACTTTCCTCCCGAGCTGCAGCAGTAGTGTCACGCTTCCTGTCACGTGGATCAAGGGATCTGTGGCTTTCCCTCGAGGCTGTCCCTCGAGGCTTTCCCACGAGGCTTTCCCACAGGGCTGTGCCACGTGCCACCTTGGTGTGAGTCGATCCTCGGCGTGAAAGACGAGCCAGTGAAGGGAAAAGAGGTTCCTCTGGAATGGACTGAGACATCTGGGGGACTCTTGGAATGGTGGCACGACCCTGGAGTTCCTCTCGCCGTTCCTGTTGAGAGGGCCTCCTCTTGAGATGCGACGGGAACGCCGGGAACTCTTTCCCGACGAAGCAGGGAAAGGATCCCTCATCTCGAGCTACGAGGCGGAAACGGGGCTCCTCTGGATGTGGGCGGGACCCTCGTGATTCCTCTCGAGTGGAGACGGGTATGTCGGGGAACTTCTTGATTTGCACCAAGGGTGTGAAGGAGCCTTTCGAAGTTCCAGAGGGGAGGTGTGATCAGCCTCGAGACGCCTCAGCGGAAATGGGCCTCATCTCGCCTGGAGGGGAGAACCTCCTGGATTTTCTCGAGTTGCGGCAGGTCTTCTCGAGTTACGACGGGGACCTCAGGGACCCACTCTGGTGGCCTCAGGAAAGGCCGGTCCCCATGCGAGTTGCTAGGGGACCTCTCGGGATTCCTCTCCCGTCCATGCTGGGGCCTCAGTCATTGTGTGGAGTCGGGCCCGGAACCTGAGGATTCCTCTCCAGTGTTGCCATGGATCTTGGGGTGCTTCTGAGTCTCCCCAGGGGAGTCAGGCCTCGTCTCGAGTGGGGGCATGCACGTGCGCTTTCCTCCCGAGCTGCAGCAGTAGTGTCACGCTTCCTGTCACGTGGATCAAGGGTTCTGTGGCTTTCCCTCGAGGCTGTCCCTCGAGGCTTTCCCACGAGGCTTTCCCACAGGGCTGTGCCACGTGCCACCTTGGTGTGAGTCGATCCTCGGCGTGAAAGACGAGCCAGTGAAGGGAAAAGAGGTTCCTCTGGAATGGACTGAGACATCTGGGGGACTCTTGGAATGGTGGCACGACCCTGGAGTTCCTCTCGCCGTTCCTGTTGAGAGGGCCTCCTCTTGAGATGCGACGGGAACGCCGGGAACTCTTTCCCGACGAAGCAGGGAAAGGATCCCTCATCTCGAGCTACGAGGCGGAAACGGGGCTCCTCTGGATGTGGGCGGGACCCTCGTGATTCCTCTCGAGTGGAGACGGGTATGTCGGGGAACTACTTGATTTGCACCAAGGGTGTGAATGACCCTATCGAAGTTCCAGAGGGGAGGTGTGATCAGCCTCGAGACGCCTCAGCAGAAATGGGCCTCATCTCGCCTGGAGGGGAGAACCTCCTGGATTTTCTCGAGTTGCGGCAGGTCTTCTCGAGTTACGACGGGGACCTCAGGGACCCGCTCTGGTGGCCTCAGGAAAGGCCAGTCCCCATGCGAGTTGCTAGGGGACCTCTCGGGATTCCTCTCCCGTCCATGCCGGGGCCTCAGTCCTTGTGTGGAGTCGGGGCCGGAACCTGAGGATTCCTCTCCAGTGTTGCCATGGATCTTGGGGTGCTTCTGAGTCTCCCCAGGGGAGTCAGGCCTCGTCTCGAGTGGGGGCATGCACGTGCGCTTTCCTCCCGAGCTGCAGCAGTAGTGTCACGCTTCCTGTCACGAGGATCAAGGGATCTGTGGCTTTCCCTCGAGGCTGTCCCTCGAGGCTTTCCCACGAGGCTTTCCCACAGGGCTGTGCCACGTGCCACCTTGGTGTGAGTCGATCCTCGGCGTGAAAGACGAGCCGGTGAAGGGAAAAGAGGTTCCTCTGGAATGGACTGACACATCTGGGGGACTCTTGGAATGGTGGCACGACCCTGGAGTTCCTCTCCCCATTCCTGTTGAGAGGGCCTCCTCTTGAGATGCGACGGGAACGCCGGGAACTCTTTCCCGACGAAGCAGGGAAAGGATCCCTCATCTCGAGCTACGAGGCGGAAACGGGGCTCCTCTGGATGTGGGCGGGACCCACGTGATTCCTCTCGAGTGGAGACGGGTATGTCGGGGAACTTCTTGATTTGCACCAAGGGTGTGAAGGAGCCTTTCGAAGTTCCAGAGGGGAGGTGTGATCAGCCTCGAGACGCCTCAGCGGAAATGGGCCTCATCTCGCCTGGAGGGGAGAACCTCCTGGATTTTCTCGAGTTGCGGCAGGTCTTCTCGAGTTACGACGGGGACCTCAGGGACCCGCTCTGGTGGCCTCAGGAAAGGCCAGTCCCCATGCGAGTTGCTAGGGGACCTCTCGGGATTCCTCTCCCGTCCATGCCGGGGCCTAAGTCCTTGTGTGGAGTCGGGGCCTGAAAATGAGGATTCCTTTCCAGTGTTGCCATGGATCTTGGGATGCTTCTGAGTCTCCCCAGGGGAGTCAGGCCTCGTCTCGAGTGGGGGCATGCACGTGCGCTTTCCTCCCGAGCTGCAGCAGTAGTGTCACGCTTCCTGTCACGTGGATCAAGGGTTCTGTGGCTTTCCCTCGAGGCTGTCCCTCGAGGCTTTCCCACGAGGCTTTCGCACAGGGCTGTGCCACGTGCCACCTTGGTGTGAGTCGATCCTCGGCGTGAAAGACGAGCCAGTGAAGGGAAAAGAGGTTCCTCTGGAATGGACTGAGACATCTGGGGGACTCTTGGAATGGTGGCACGACCCTGGAGTTCCTCTCGCCGTTCCTGTTGAGAGGGCCTCCTCTTGAGATGCGACGGGAACGCCGGGAACTCTTTCCCGACGAAGCAGGGAAAGGATCCCTCATCTCGAGCTACGAGGCGGAAACGGGGCTCCTCTGGATGTGGGCGGGACCCTCGTGATTCCTCTCGAGTGGAGACGGGTATGTCGGGGAACTACTTGATTTGCACCAAGGGTGTGAATGACCCTATCGAAGTTCCAGAGGGGAGGTGTGATCAGCCTCGAGACGCCTCAGCAGAAATGGGCCTCATCTCGCCTGGAGGGGAGAACCTCCTGGATTTTCTCGAGTTGCGGCAGGTCTTCTCGAGTTACGACGGGGACCTCAGGGACCCGCTCTGGTGGCCTCAGGAAAGGCCAGTCCCCATGCGAGTTGCTAGGGGACCTCTCGGGATTCCTCTCCCGTCCATGCCGGGGCCTCAGTCCTTGTGTGGAGTCGGGGCCGGAACCTGAGGATTCCTCTCCAGTGTTGCCATGGATCTTGGGGTGCTTCTGAGTCTCCCCAGGGGAGTCAGGCCTCGTCTCGAGTGGGGGCATGCACGTGCGCTTTCCTCCCGAGCTGCAGCAGTAGTGTCACGCTTCCTGTCACGTGGATCAAGGGATCTGTGGCTTTCCCTCGAGGCTGTCCCTCGAGGCTTTCCCACGAGGCTTTCCCACAGGGCTGTGCCACGTGCCACCTTGGTGTGAGTCGATCCTCGGCGTGAAAGACGAGCCGGTGAAGGGAAAAGAGGTTCCTCTGGAATGGACTGACACATCTGGGGGACTCTTGGAATGGTGGCACGACCCTGGAGTTCCTCTCCCCATTCCTGTTGAGAGGGCGTCCTCTTGAGATGCGACGGGAACGCCGGGAACTCTTTCCCGACGAAGCAGGGAAAGGATCCCTCATCTCGAGCTACGAGGCGGAAACGGGGCTCCTCTGGATGTGGGCGGGACCCACGTGATTCCTCTCGAGTGGAGACGGGTATGTCGGGGAACTTCTTGATTTGCACCAAGGGTGTGAAGGAGCCTTTCGAAGTTCCAGAGGGGAGGTGTGATCAGCCTCGAGACGCCTCAGCGGAAATTGGCCTCATCTCGCCTGGAGGGGAGAACCTCCTGGATTTTCTCGAGTTGCGGCAGGTCTTCTCGAGTTACGACGGGGACCTCAGGGACCCGCTCTGGTGGCCTCAGGAAAGGCCAGTCCCCATGCGAGTTGCTAGGGGACCTCTCGGGATTCCTCTCCCGTCCATGCCGGGGCCTCAGTCCTTGTGTGGAGTCGGGGCCGGAACCTGAGGATTCCTCTCCAGTGTTGCCATGGATCTTGGGGTGCTTCTGAGTCTCCCCAGGGGAGTCAGGCCTCGTCTCGAGTGGGGGCATGCACGTGCACTTTCCTCCCGAGCTGCAGCAGTAGTGTCACGCTTCCTGTCACGTGGATCAAGGGTTCTGTGGCTTTCCCTCGAGGCTGTCCCTCGAGGCTTTCCCACGAGGCTTTCGCACAGGGCTGTGCCACGTGCCACCTTGGTGTGAGTCGATCCTCGGCGTGAAAGACGAGCCAGTGAAGGGAAAAGAGGTTCCTCTGGAATGGACTGAGACATCTGGGGGACTCTTGGAATGGTGGCACGACCCTGGAGTTCCTCTCGCCGTTCCTGTTGAGAGGGCCTCCTCTTGAGATGCGACGGGAACGCCGGGAACTCTTTCCCGACGAAGCAGGGAAAGGATCCCTCATCTCGAGCTACGAGGCGGAAACGGGGCTCCTCTGGATGTGGGCGGGACCCTCGTGATTCCTCTCGAGTGGAGACGGGTATGTCGGGGAACTACTTGATTTGCACCAAGGGTGTGAATGACCCTATCGAAGTTCCAGAGGGGAGGTGTGATCAGCCTCGAGACGCCTCAGCAGAAATGGGCCTCATCTCGCCTGGAGGGGAGAACCTCCTGGATTTTCTCGAGTTGCGGCAGGTCTTCTCGAGTTACGACGGGGACCTCAGGGACCCGCTCTGGTGGCCTCAGGAAAGGCCAGTCCCCATGCGAGTTGCTAGGGGACCTCTCGGGATTCCTCTCCCGTCCATGCCGGGGCCTCAGTCCTTGTGTGGAGTCGGGGCCGGAACCTGAGGATTCCTCTCCAGTGTTGCCATGGATCTTGGGGTGCTTCTGAGTCTCCCCAGGGGAGTCAGGCCTCGTCTCGAGTGGGGGCATGCACGTGCGCTTTCCTCCCGAGCTGCAGCAGTAGTGTCACGCTTCCTGTCACGTGGATCAAGGGATCTGTGGCTTTCCCTCGAGGCTGTCCCTCGAGGCTTTCCCACGAGGCTTTCCCACAGGGCTGTGCCACGTGCCACCTTGGTGTGAGTCGATCCTCGGCGTGAAAGACGAGCCGGTGAAGGGAAAAGAGGTTCCTCTGGAATGGACTGACACATCTGGGGGACTCTTGGAATGGTGGCACGACCCTGGAGTTCCTCTCCCCATTCCTGTTGAGAGGGCGTCCTCTTGAGATGCGACGGGAACGCCGGGAACTCTTTCCCGACGAAGCAGGGAAAGGATCCCTCATCTCGAGCTACGAGGCGGAAACGGGGCTCCTCTGGATGTGGGCGGGACCCACGTGATTCCTCTCGAGTGGAGACGGGTATGTCGGGGAACTTCTTGATTTGCACCAAGGGTGTGAAGGAGCCTTTCGAAGTTCCAGAGGGGAGGTGTGATCAGCCTCGAGACGCCTCAGCGGAAATTGGCCTCATCTCGCCTGGAGGGGAGAACCTCCTGGATTTTCTCGAGTTGCGGCAGGTCTTCTCGAGTTACGACGGGGACCTCAGGGACCCGCTCTGGTGGCCTCAGGAAAGGCCAGTCCCCATGCGAGTTGCTAGGGGACCTCTCGGGATTCCTCTCCCGTCCATGCCGGGGCCTCAGTCCTTGTGTGGAGTCGGGGCCGGAACCTGAGGATTCCTCTCCAGTGTTGCCATGGATCTTGGGGTGCTTCTGAGTCTCCCCAGGGGAGTCAGGCCTCGTCTCGAGTGGGGGCATGCACGTGCGCTTTCCTCCCGAGCTGCAGCAGTAGTGTCACGCTTCCTGTCACGTGGATCAAGGGTTCTGTGGCTTTCCCTCGAGGCTGTCCCTCGAGGCTTTCCCACGAGGCTTTCGCACAGGGCTGTGCCACGTGCCACCTTGGTGTGAGTCGATCCTCGGCGTGAAAGACGAGCCAGTGAAGGGAAAAGAGGTTCCTCTGGAATGGACTGAGACATCTGGGGGACTCTTGGAATGGTGGCACGACCCTGGAGTTCCTCTCGCCGTTCCTGTTGAGAGGGCCTCCTCTTGAGATGCGACGGGAACGCCGGGAACTCTTTCCCGACGAAGCAGGGAAAGGATCCCTCATCTCGAGCTACGAGGCGGAAACGGGGCTCCTCTGGATGTGGGCGGGACCCTCGTGATTCCTCTCGAGTGGAGACGGGTATGTCGGGAAACTACTTGATTTGCACCAAGGGTGTGAATGACCCTATCGAAGTTCCAGAGGGGAGGTGTGATCAGCCTCGAGACGCCTCAGCAGAAATGGGCCTCATCTCGCCTGGAGGGGAGAACCTCCTGGATTTTCTCGAGTTGCGGCAGGTCTTCTCGAGTTACGACGGGGACCTCAGGGACCCGCTCTGGTGGCCTCAGGGAAGGCCAGTCCCCATGCGAGTTGCTAGGGGACCTCTCGGGATTCCTCTCCCGTCCATGCCGGGGCCTCAGTCCTTGTGTGGAGTCGGGCCCGGAACCTGAGGATTCCTCTCCAGTGTTGCCATGGATCTTGGGGTGCTTCTGAGTCTCCCCAGGGGAGTCAGGCCTCGTCTCGAGTGGGGGCATGCACGTGCGCTTTCCTCCCGAGCTGCAGCAGTAGTGTCACGCTTCCTGTCACGTGGATCAAGGGTTCTGTGGCTTTCCCTCGAGGCTGTCCCTCGAGGCTTTCCCACGAGGCTTTCCCACAGGGCTGTGCCACGTGCCACCTTTGTGTGAGTCGATCCTCGGCGTGAAAGACGAGCCAGTGAAGGGAAAAGAGGTTCCTCTGGAATGGACTGAGACATCTGGGGGACTCTTGGAATGGTGGCACGACCCTGGAGTTACTCTCGCCGTTCCTGTTGAGAGGGCCTCCTCTTGAGATGCGACGGGAACGCCGGGAACTCTTTCCCGACGAAGCAGGGAAAGGATCCCTCATCTCGAGCTACGAGGCGGAAACGGGGCTCCTCTGGATGTGGGCGGGACCCTCGTGATTCCTCTCGAGTGGAGACGGGTATGTCGGGGAACTTCTTGATTTGCACCAAGGGTGTGAAGGAGCCTTTCGAAGTTCCAGAGGGGAGGTGTGATCAGCCTCGAGACGCCTCAGCGGAAATGGGCCTCATCTCGCCTGGAGGGGAGAACCTCCTGGATTTTCTCGAGTTGCGGCAGGTCTTCTCGAGTTACGACGGGGACCTCAGGGACCCGCTCTGGTGGCCTCAGGAAAGGCCAGTCCCCATGCGAGTTGCTAGGGGACCTCTCGGGATTCCTCTCCCGTCCATGCCGGGGCCTCAGTCCTTGTGTGGAGTCGGGGCCGGAACCTGAGGATTCCTCTCCAGTGTTGCCATGGATCTTGGGGTGCTTCTGAGTCTCCCCAGGGGAGTCAGGCCTCGTCTCGAGTGGGGGCATGCACGTGCGCTTTCCTCCCGAGCTGCAGCAGTAGTGTCACGCTTCCTGTCACGTGGATCAAGGGATCTGTGGCTTTCCCTCGAGGCTGTCCCTCGAGGCTTTCCCACGAGGCTTTCCCACAGGGCTGTGCCACGTGCCACCTTGGTGTGAGTCGATCCTCGGCGTGAAAGACGAGCCGGTGAAGGGAAAAGAGGTTCCTCTGGAATGGACTGAGACATCTGGGGGACTCTTGGAATGGTGGCACGACCCTGGAGTTCCTCTCGCCGTTCCTGTTGAGAGGGCCTCCTCTTGAGTTGCGACGGGAACGCCGGGAACTCTTTCCCGACGAAGCAGGGAAAGGATCCCTCATCTCGAGCTACGAGGCGGAAACGGGGCTCCTCTGGATGTGGGCGGGACCCTCGTGATTCCTCTCGAGTGGAGACGGGTATGTCGGGGAACTTCTTGATTTGCACCAAGGGTGTGAAGGAGCCTTTCGAAGTTCCAGAGGGGAGGTGTGATCAGCCTCGAGACGCCTCAGCGGAAATGGGCCTCATCTCGCCTGGAGGGGAGAACCTCCTGGATTTTCTCGAGTTGCGGCAGGTCTTCTCGAGTTACGACGGGGACCTCAGGGACCCCCTCTGGTGGCCTCAAGAAAGGCCAGTCCCCATGCGAGTTGCTAGGGGACCTCTCGGGATTCCTCTCCCGTCCATGCCGGGGCCTCAGTCCTTGTGTGGAGTCGGGCCTGGAACCTGAGGATTCCTCTCCAGTGTTGCCATGGAACTTGGGGTGCTTCTGAGTCTCCCCAGGGGAGTCAGGCCTCGTCTCGAGTGGGGGCATGCACGTGCGCTTTCCTCCCGAGCTGCAGCAGTAGTGTCACGCTTCCTGTCACGTGGATCAAGGGTTCTGTGGCTTTCCCTCGAGGCTGTCCCTCGAGGCTTTCCCACTAGGCTTTCCCACAGGGCTGTGCCACGTGCCACCTTGGTGTGAGTCGATCCTCGGCGTGAAAGACGAGCCAGTGAAGGGAAAAGAGGTTCCTCTGGAATGGACTGAGACATCTGGGGGACTCTTGGAATGGTGGCACGACCCTGGAGTTCCTCTCGCCGTTCCTGTTGAGAGGGCCTCCTCTTGAGATGCGACGGGAACGCCGGGAAATCTTTCCCGACGAAGCAGGGAAAGGATCCCTCATCTCGAGCTACGAGCCGGAAACGGGGCTCCTCTGGATGTGGGCGGGACCCTCGTGATTCCTCTCGAGTGGAGACGGGTATGTCGGGGAACTACTTGATTTGCACCAAGGGTGTGAATGACCCTATCGAAGTTCCAGAGGGGAGGTGTGATCAGCCTCGAGACGCCTCAGCAGAAATGGGCCTCATCTCGCCTGGAGGGGAGAACCTCCTGGATTTTCTCGAGTTGCGGCAGGTCTTCTCGAGTTACGACGGGGACCTCAGGGACCCGCTCTGGTGGCCTCAGGAAAGGCCAGTCCCCATGCGAGTTGCTAGGGGACCTCTCGGGATTCCTCTCCCGTCCATGCCGGGGCCTCAGTCCTTGTGTGGAGTCGGGGCCGGAACCTGAGGATTCCTCTCCAGTGTTGCCATGGATCTTGGGGTGCTTCTGAGTCTCCCCAGGGGAGTCAGGCCTCGTCTCGAGTGGGGGCATGCACGTGCGCTTTCCTCCCGAGCTGCAGCAGTAGTGTCACGCTTCCTGTCACGTGGATCAAGGGATCTGTGGCTTTCCCTCGAGGCTGTCCCTCGAGGCTTTCCCACGAGGCTTTCCCACAGGGCTGTGCCACGTGCCACCTTGGTGTGAGTCGATCCTCGGCGTGAAAGACGAGCCGGTGAAGGGAAAAGAGGTTCCTCTGGAATGGACTGACACATCTGGGGGACTCTTGGAATGGTGGCACGACCCTGGAGTTCCTCTCCCCATTCCTGTTGAGAGGGCCTCCTCTTGAGATGCGACGGGAACGCCGGGAACTCTTTCCCGCCGAAGCAGGGAAAGGATCCCTCATCTCGAGCTACGAGGCGGAAACGGGGCTCCTCTGGATGTGGGCGGGACCCTCGTGATTCCTCTCGAGTGGAGACGGCTAGGTCGGGGAACTTCTTGATTTGCACCAAGGGTGTGAAGGACCCTTTCGAAGTGCCAGAGGGGAGGTGTGATCAGCCTCGAGACGCCTCAGCGGAAATGGGCCTCATCTCGCCTGGAGGGGAGAACCTCCTGGATTTTCTCGAGTTGCGGCAGGTCTTCTCGAGTTACGACGGGGACCTCAGGGACCCGCTCTGGTGGCCTCAGGAAAGGCCAGTCCCCATGCGAGTTGCTAGGGGACCTCTCGGGATTCCTCTCCCGTCCATGCCGGGGCCTCAGTCCTTGTGTGGAGTCGGGGCCGGAACCTGAGGATTCCTCTCCAGTGTTGCCATGGATCTTGGGGTGCTTCTGAGTCTCCCCAGGGGAGTCAGGCCTCGTCTCGAGTGGGGGCATGCACGTGCGCTTTCCTCCCGAGCTGCAGCAGTAGTGTCACGCTTCCTGTCACGTGGATCAAGGGTTCTGTGGCTTTCCCTCGAGGCTGTCCCTCGAGGCTTTCCCACGAGGCTTTCGCACAGGGCTGTGCCACGTGCCACCTTGGTGTGAGTCGATCCTCGGCGTGAAAGACGAGCCAGTGAAGGGAAAAGAGGTTCCTCTGGAATGGACTGAGACATCTGGGGGACTCTTGGAATGGTGGCACGACCCTGGAGTTCCTCTCGCCGTTCCTGTTGAGAGGGCCTCCTCTTGAGATGCGACGGGAACGCCGGGAACTCTTTCCCGCCGAAGCAGGGAAAGGATCCCTCATCTCGAGCTACGAGGCGGAAACGGGGCTCCTCTGGATGTGGGCGGGACCCTCGTGATTCCTCTCGAGTGGAGACGGCTAGGTCGGGGAACTTCTTGATTTGCACCAAGGGTGTGAAGGACCCTTTCGAAGTGCCAGAGGGGAGGTGTGATCAGCCTCGAGACGCCTCAGCGGAAATGGGCCTCATCTCGCCTGGAGGGGAGAACCTCCTGGATTTTCTCGAGTTGCGGCAGGTCTTCTCGAGTTACGACGGGGACCTCAGGGACCCGCTCTGGTGGCCTCAGGAAAGGCCAGTCCCCATGCGAGTTGCTAGGGGACCTCTCGGGATTCCTCTCCCGTCCATGCCGGGGCCTCAGTCCTTGTGTGGAGTCGGGGCCGGAACCTGAGGATTCCTCTCCAGTGTTGCCATGGATCTTGGGGTGCTTCTGAGTCTCCCCAGGGGAGTCAGGCCTCGTCTCGAGTGGGGGCATGCACGTGCGCTTTCCTCCCGAGCTGCAGCAGTAGTGTCACGCTTCCTGTCACGTGGATCAAGGGTTCTGTGGCTTTCCCTCGAGGCTGTCCCTCGAGGCTTTCCCACGAGGCTTTCGCACAGGGCTGTGCCACGTGCCACCTTGGTGTGAGTCGATCCTCGGCGTGAAAGACGAGCCAGTGAAGGGAAAAGAGGTTCCTCTGGAATGGACTGAGACATCTGGGGGACTCTTGGAATGGTGGCACGACCCTGGAGTTCCTCTCGCCGTTCCTGTTGAGAGGGCCTCCTCTTGAGATGCGACGGGAACGCCGGGAACTCTTTCCCGACGAAGCAGGGAAAGGATCCCTCATCTCGAGCTACGAGGCGGAAACGGGGCTCCTCTGGATGTGGGCGGGACCCTCGTGATTCCTCTCGAGTGGAGACGGGTATGTCGGGGAACTTCTTGATTTGCACCAAGGGTGTGAAGGAGCCTTTCGAAGTTCCAGAGGGGAGGTGTGATCAGCCTCGAGACGCCTCAGCGGAAATGGGCCTCATCTCGCCTGGAGGGGAGAACCTCCTGGATTTTCTCGAGTTGCGGCAGGTCTTCTCGAGTTACGACGGGGACCTCAGGGACCCGCTCTGGTGGCCTCAGGAAAGGCCAGTCCCCATGCGAGTTGCTAGGGGACCTCTCGGGATTCCTCTCCCGTCCATGCCGGGGCCTCAGTCCTTGTGTGGAGTCGGGGCCGGAACCTGAGGATTCCTCTCCAGTGTTGCCATGGATCTTGGGGTGCTTCTGAGTCTCCCCAGGGGAGTCAGGCCTCGTCTCGAGTGGGGGCATGCACGTGCGCTTTCCTCCCGAGCTGCAGCAGTAGTGTCACGCTTCCTGTCACGTGGATCAAGGGATCTGTGGCTTTCCCTCGAGGCTGTCCCTCGAGGCTTTCCCACGAGGCTTTCCCACAGGGCTGTGCCACGTGCCACCTTGGTGTGAGTCGATCCTCGGCGTGAAAGACGAGCCGGTGAAGGGAAAAGAGGTTCCTCTGGAATGGACTGAGACATCTGGGGGACTCTTGGAATGGTGGCACGACCCTGGAGTTCCTCTCGCCGTTCCTGTTGAGAGGGCCTCCTCTTGAGTTGCGACGGGAACGCCGGGAACTCTTTCCCGACGAAGCAGGGAAAGGATCCCTCATCTCGAGCTACGAGGCGGAAACGGGGCTCCTCTGGATGTGGGCGGGACCCTCGTGATTCCTCTCGAGTGGAGACGGGTATGTCGGGGAACTTCTTGATTTGCACCAAGGGTGTGAAGGAGCCTTTCGAAGTTCCAGAGGGGAGGTGTGATCAGCCTCGAGACGCCTCAGCGGAAATGGGCCTCATCTCGCCTGGAGGGGAGAACCTCCTGGATTTTCTCGAGTTGCGGCAGGTCTTCTCGAGTTACGACGGGGACCTCAGGGACCCCCTCTGGTGGCCTCAAGAAAGGCCAGTCCCCATGCGAGTTGCTAGGGGACCTCTCGGGATTCCTCTCCCGTCCATGCCGGGGCCTCAGTCCTTGTGTGGAGTCGGGCCTGGAACCTGAGGATTCCTCTCCAGTGTTGCCATGGAACTTGGGGTGCTTCTGAGTCTCCCCAGGGGAGTCAGGCCTCGTCTCGAGTGGGGGCATGCACGTGCGCTTTCCTCCCGAGCTGCAGCAGTAGTGTCACGCTTCCTGTCACGTGGATCAAGGGTTCTGTGGCTTTCCCTCGAGGCTGTCCCTCGAGGCTTTCCCACGAGGCTTTCCCACAGGGCTGTGCCACGTGCCACCTTGGTGTGAGTCGATCCTCGGCGTGAAAGACGAGCCAGTGAAGGGAAAAGAGGTTCCTCTGGAATGGACTGAGACATCTGGGGGACTCTTGGAATGGTGGCACGACCCTGGAGTTCCTCTCGCCGTTCCTGTTGAGAGGGCCTCCTCTTGAGATGCGACGGGAACGCCGGGAAATCTTTCCCGACGAAGCAGGGAAAGGATCCCTCATCTCGAGCTACGAGGCGGAAACGGGGCTCCTCTGGATGTGGGCGGGACCCTCGTGATTCCTCTCGAGTGGAGACGGGTATGTCGGGGAACTACTTGATTTGCACCAAGGGTGTGAATGACCCTATCGAAGTTCCAGAGGGGAGGTGTGATCAGCCTCGAGACGCCTCAGCAGAAATGGGCCTCATCTCGCCTGGAGGGGAGAACCTCCTGGATTTTCTCGAGTTGCGGCAGGTCTTCTCGAGTTACGACGGGGACCTCAGGGACCCGCTCTGGTGGCCTCAGGAAAGGCCAGTCCCCATGCGAGTTGCTAGGGGACCTCTCGGGATTCCTCTCCCGTCCATGCCGGGGCCTCAGTCCTTGTGTGGAGTCGGGGCCGGAACCTGAGGATTCCTCTCCAGTGTTGCCATGGATCTTGGGGTGCTTCTGAGTCTCCCCAGGGGAGTCAGGCCTCGTCTCGAGTGGGGGCATGCACGTGCGCTTTCCTCCCGAGCTGCAGCAGTAGTGTCACGCTTCCTGTCACGTGGATCAAGGGATCTGTGGCTTTCCCTCGAGGCTGTCCCTCGAGGCTTTCCCACGAGGCTTTCCCACAGGGCTGTGCCACGTGCCACCTTGGTGTGAGTCGATCCTCGGCGTGAAAGACGAGCCGGTGAAGGGAAAAGAGGTTCCTCTGGAATGGACTGACACATCTGGGGGACTCTTGGAATGGTGGCACGACCCTGGAGTTCCTCTCCCCATTCCTGTTGAGAGGGCCTCCTCTTGAGATGCGACGGGAACGCCGGGAACTCTTTCCCGCCGAAGCAGGGAAAGGATCCCTCATCTCGAGCTACGAGGCGGAAACGGGGCTCCTCTGGATGTGGGCGGGACCCTCGTGATTCCTCTCGAGTGGAGACGGCTAGGTCGGGGAACTTCTTGATTTGCACCAAGGGTGTGAAGGACCCTTTCGAAGTGCCAGAGGGGAGGTGTGATCAGCCTCGAGACGGCTCAGCGGAAATGGGCCTCATCTCGCCTGGAGGGGAGAACCTCCTGGATTTTCTCGAGTTGCGGCAGGTCTTCTCGAGTTACGACGGGGACCTCAGGGACCCGCTCTGGTGGCCTCAGGAAAGGTCAGTCCCCATGCGAGTTGCTAGGGGACCTCTCGGGATTCCTCTCCCGTCCATGCCGGGGCCTCAGTCCTTGTGTGGAGTCGGGCCCGGAACCTGAGGATTCCTCTCCAGTGTTGCCATGGATCTTGGGGTGCTTCTGAGTCTCCCCAGGGGAGTCAGGCCTCGTCTCGAGTGGGGGCATGCACGTGCGCTTTCCTCCCGAGCTGCAGCAGTAGTGTCACGCTTCCTGTCACGTGGATCAAGGGTTCTGTGGCTTTCCCTCGAGGCTGTCCCTCGAGGCTTTCCCACGAGGCTTTCCCACAGGGCTGTGCCACGTGCCACCTTGGTGTGAGTCGATCCTCGGCGTGAAAGACGAGCCAGTGAAGGGAAAAGAGGTTCCTCTGGAATGGACTGAGACATCTGGGGGACTCTTGGAATGGTGGCACGACCCTGGAGATCCTCTCGCCGTTCCTGTTGAGAGGGCCTCCTCTTGAGATGCGACGGGAACGCCGGGAACTCTTTCCCGACGAAGCAGGGAAAGGATCCCTCATCTCGAGCTACGAGGCGGAAACGGGGCTCCTCTGGATGTGGGCGGGACCCTCGTGATTCCTCTCGAGTGGAGACGGGTATGTCGGGGAACTACTTGATTTGCACCAAGGGTGTGAATGACCCTATCGAAGTTCCAGAGGGGAGGTGTGATCAGCCTCGAGACGCCTCAGCGGAAATGGGCCTCATCTCGCCTGGAGGGGAGAACCTCCTGGATTTTCTCGAGTTGAGGCAGGTCTTCTCGAGTTACGACGGGGACCTCAGGGACCCGCTCTGGTGGCCTCAGGAAAGGCCAGTCCCCATGCGAGTTGCTAGGGGACCTCTCGGGATTCCTCTCCCGTCCATGCCGGGGCCTCAGTCCTTGTGTGGAGTCGGGGCCGGAACCTGAGGATTCCTCTCCAGTGTTGCCATGGATCTTGGGGTGCTTCTGAGTCTCCCCAGGGGAGTCAGGCCTCGTCTCGAGTGGGGGCATGCACGTGCGCTTTCCTCCCGAGCTGCAGCAGTAGTGTCACGCTTCCTGTCACGTGGATCAAGGGATCTGTGGCTTTCCCTCGAGGCTGTCCCTCGAGGCTTTCCCACGAGGCTTTCCCACAGGGCTGTGCCACGTGCCACCTTGGTGTGAGTCGATCCTCGGCGTGAAAGACGAGCCGGTGAAGGGAAAAGAGGTTCCTCTGGAATGGACTGACACATCTGGGGGACTCTTGGAATGGTGGCACGACCCTGGAGTTACTCTCCCCATTCCTGTTGAGAGGGCCTCCTCTTGAGATGCGACGGGAACGCCGGGAACTCTTTCCCGACGAAGCAGGGAAAGGATCCCTCATCTCGAGCTACGAGGCGGAAACGGGGCTCCTCTGGATGTGGGCGGGACCCACGTGATTCCTCTCGAGTGGAGACGGCTAGGTCGGGGAACTTCTTGATTTGCACCAAGGGTGTGAAGGAGCCTTTCGAAGTTCCAGAGGGGAGGTGTGATCAGCCTCGAGACAGCTCAGCGGAAATGGGCCTCATCTCGCCTGGAGGGGAGAACCTCCTGGATTTTCTCGAGTTGCGGCAGGTCTTCTCGAGTTACGACGGGGACCTCAGGGACCCGCTCTGGTGGCCTCAGGAAAGGCCAGTCCCCATGCGAGTTGCTAGGGGACCTCTCGGGATTCCTCTCCCGTCCATGCCGGAGGCTCAGTCCTTGTGTGGAGTCGGGCCCGGAACCTGTGGATTCCTCTCCAGTGTTGCCATGGATCTTGGGGTGCTTCTGAGTCTCCCCAGGGGAGTCAGGCCACGTCTCGAGTGGGGGCATGCACGTGCGCTTTCCTCCCGAGCTGCAGCAGTAGTGTCACGCTTCCTGTCACGTGGATCAAGGGTTCTGTGGCTTTCCCTCGAGGCTGTCCCTCGAGGCTTTCCCACGAGGCTTTCCCACAGGGCTGTGCCACGTGCCACCTTGGTGTGAGTCGATCCTCGGCGTGAAAGACGAGCCAGTGAAGGGAAAAGAGGTTCCTCTGGAATGGACTGAGACATCTGGGGGACTCTTGGAATGGTGGCACGACCCTGGAGTTCCTCTCGCCGTTCCTGTTGAGAGGGCCTCCTCTTGAGATGCGACGGGAACGCCGGGAACTCTTTCCCGACGAAGCAGGGAAAGGATCCCTCATCTCGAGCTACGAGGCGGAAACGGGGCTCCTCTGGATGTGGGCGGGACCCTCGTGATTCCTCTCGAGTGGAGACGGGTATGTCGGGGAACTTCTTGATTTGCACCAAGGGTGTGAAGGAGCCTTTCGAAGTTCCAGAGGGGAGGTGTGATCAGCCTCGAGACGCCTCAGCGGAAATGGGCCTCATCTCGCCTGGAGGGGAGAACCTCCTGGATTTTCTCGAGTTGCGGCAGGTCTTCTCGAGTTACGACGGGGACCTCAGGGACCCGCTCTGGTGGTCTCAGGAAAGGCCAGTCCCATGCGAGTTGCTAGGGGACCTCTCGGGATTCCTCTCCCGTCCATGCCGGGGCCTCAGTCCTTGTGTGGATTCGGGGCCGGAACCTGAGGATTCCTCTCCAGTGTTGCCATGGATCTTGGGGTGCTTCTGAGTCTCCCCAGGGGAGTCAGGCCTCGTCTCGAGTGGGGGCATGTACGTGCGCTTTCCTCCCGAGCTGCAGCAGTAGTGTCACGCTTCCTGTCACGTGGATCAAGGGATCTGTGGCTTTCCCTCGAGGCTGTCCCTCGAGGCTTTCCCACGAGGCTTTCCCACAGGGCTGTGCCACGTGCCACCTTGGTGTGAGTCGATCCTCGGCGTGAAAGACGAGCCGGTGAAGGGAAAAGAGGTTCCTCTGGAATGGACTGACACATCTGGGGGACTCTTGGAATGGTGGCACGACCCTGGAGTTCCTCTCCCCATTCCTGTTGAGAGGGCCTCCTCTTGAGATGCGACGGGAACGCCGGGAACTCTTTCCCGCCGAAGCAGGGAAAGGATCCCTCATCTCGAGCTACGAGGCGGAAACGGGGCTCCTCTGGATGTGGGCGGGACCCTCGTGATTCCTCTCGAGTGGAGACGGCTAGGTCGGGGAACTTCTTGATTTGCACCAAGGGTGTGAAGGACCCTTTCGAAGTGCCAGAGGGGAGGTGTGATCAGCCTCGAGACGGCTCAGCGGAAATGGGCCTCATCTCGCCTGGAGGGGAGAACCTCCTGGATTTTCTCGAGTTGCGGCAGGTCTTCTCGAGTTACGACGGGGACCTCAGGGACCCGCTCTGGTGGCCTCAGGAAAGGTCAGTCCCCATGCGAGTTGCTAGGGGACCTCTCGGGATTCCTCTCCCGTCCATGCCGGGGCCTCAGTCCTTGTGTGGAGTCGGGCCCGGAACCTGAGGATTCCTCTCCAGTGTTGCCATGGATCTTGGGGTGCTTCTGAGTCTCCCCAGGGGAGTCAGGCCTCGTCTCGAGTGGGGGCATGCACGTGCGCTTTCCTCCCGAGCTGCAGCAGTAGTGTCACGCTTCCTGTCACGTGGATCAAGGGTTCTGTGGCTTTCCCTCGAGGCTGTCCCTCGAGGCTTTCCCACGAGGCTTTCCCACAGGGCTGTGCCACGTGCCACCTTGGTGTGAGTCGATCCTCGGCGTGAAAGACGAGCCAGTGAAGGGAAAAGAGGTTCCTCTGGAATGGACTGAGACATCTGGGGGACTCTTGGAATGGTGGCACGACCCTGGAGATCCTCTCGCCGTTCCTGTTGAGAGGGCCTCCTCTTGAGATGCGACGGGAACGCCGGGAACTCTTTCCCGACGAAGCAGGGAAAGGATCCCTCATCTCGAGCTACGAGGCGGAAACGGGGCTCCTCTGGATGTGGGCGGGACCCTCGTGATTCCTCTCGAGTGGAGACGGGTATGTCGGGGAACTACTTGATTTGCACCAAGGGTGTGAATGACCCTATCGAAGTTCCAGAGGGGAGGTGTGATCAGCCTCGAGACGCCTCAGCGGAAATGGGCCTCATCTCGCCTGGAGGGGAGAACCTCCTGGATTTTCTCGAGTTGAGGCAGGTCTTCTCGAGTTACGACGGGGACCTCAGGGACCCGCTCTGGTGGCCTCAGGAAAGGCCAGTCCCCATGCGAGTTGCTAGGGGACCTCTCGGGATTCCTCTCCCGTCCATGCCGGGGCCTCAGTCCTTGTGTGGAGTCGGGGCCGGAACCTGAGGATTCCTCTCCAGTGTTGCCATGGATCTTGGGGTGCTTCTGAGTCTCCCCAGGGGAGTCAGGCCTCGTCTCGAGTGGGGGCATGCACGTGCGCTTTCCTCCCGAGCTGCAGCAGTAGTGTCACGCTTCCTGTCACGTGGATCAAGGGATCTGTGGCTTTCCCTCGAGGCTGTCCCTCGAGGCTTTCCCACGAGGCTTTCCCACAGGGCTGTGCCACGTGCCACCTTGGTGTGAGTCGATCCTCGGCGTGAAAGACGAGCCGGTGAAGGGAAAAGAGGTTCCTCTGGAATGGACTGACACATCTGGGGGACTCTTGGAATGGTGGCACGACCCTGGAGTTACTCTCCCCATTCCTGTTGAGAGGGCCTCCTCTTGAGATGCGACGGGAACGCCGGGAACTCTTTCCCGACGAAGCAGGGAAAGGATCCCTCATCTCGAGCTACGAGGCGGAAACGGGGCTCCTCTGGATGTGGGCGGGACCCACGTGATTCCTCTCGAGTGGAGACGGCTAGGTCGGGGAACTTCTTGATTTGCACCAAGGGTGTGAAGGAGCCTTTCGAAGTTCCAGAGGGGAGGTGTGATCAGCCTCGAGACGGCTCAGCGGAAATGGGCCTCATCTCGCCTGGAGGGGAGAACCTCCTGGATTTTCTCGAGTTGCGGCAGGTCTTCTCGAGTTACGACGGGGACCTCAGGGACCCGCTCTGGTGGCCTCAGGAAAGGCCAGTCCCCATGCGAGTTGCTAGGGGACCTCTCGGGATTCCTCTCCCGTCCATGCCGGAGGCTCAGTCCTTGTGTGGAGTCGGGCCCGGAACCTGTGGATTCCTCTCCAGTGTTGCCATGGATCTTGGGGTGCTTCTGAGTCTCCCCAGGGGAG
This sequence comes from Budorcas taxicolor, assembly GCF_023091745.1. Classification (NCBI taxonomy): domain Eukaryota; kingdom Metazoa; phylum Chordata; class Mammalia; order Artiodactyla; family Bovidae; genus Budorcas; species Budorcas taxicolor. Next base: position 838,144 of record NW_026292750.1, on the reverse strand, counting down.
TCAGGCCACGTCTCGAGTGGGGGCATGCACGTGCGCTTTCCTCCCGAGCTGCAGCAGTAGTGTCACGCTTCCTGTCACGTGGATCAAGGGTTCTGTGGCTTTCCCTCGAGGCTGTCCCTCGAGGCTTTCCCACGAGGCTTTCCCACAGGGCTGTGCCACGTGCCACCTTGGTGTGAGTCGATCCTCGGCGTGAAAGACGAGCCAGTGAAGGGAAAAGAGGTTCCTCTGGAATGGACTGAGACATCTGGGGGACTCTTGGAATGGTGGCACGACCCTGGAGTTCCTCTCGCCGTTCCTGTTGAGAGGGCCTCCTCTTGAGATGCGACGGGAACGCCGGGAACTCTTTCCCGACGAAGCAGGGAAAGGATCCCTCATCTCGAGCTACGAGGCGGAAACGGGGCTCCTCTGGATGTGGGCGGGACCCTCGTGATTCCTCTCGAGTGGAGACGGGTATGTCGGGGAACTTCTTGATTTGCACCAAGGGTGTGAAGGAGCCTTTCGAAGTTCCAGAGGGGAGGTGTGATCAGCCTCGAGACGCCTCAGCGGAAATGGGCCTCATCTCGCCTGGAGGGGAGAACCTCCTGGATTTTCTCGAGTTGCGGCAGGTCTTCTCGAGTTACGACGGGGACCTCAGGGACCCGCTCTGGTGGTCTCAGGAAAGGCCAGTCCCATGCGAGTTGCTAGGGGACCTCTCGGGATTCCTCTCCCGTCCATGCCGGGGCCTCAGTCCTTGTGTGGATTCGGGGCCGGAACCTGAGGATTCCTCTCCAGTGTTGCCATGGATCTTGGGGTGCTTCTGAGTCTCCCCAGGGGAGTCAGGCCTCGTCTCGAGTGGGGGCATGTACGTGCGCTTTCCTCCCGAGCTGCAGCAGTAGTGTCACGCTTCCTGTCACGTGGATCAAGGGATCTGTGGCTTTCCCTCGAGGCTGTCCCTCGAGGCTTTCCCACGAGGCTTTCCCACAGGGCTGTGCCACGTGCCACCTTGGTGTGAGTCGATCCTCGGCGTGAAAGACGAGCCGGTGAAGGGAAAAGAGGTTCCTCTGGAATGGACTGACACATCTGGGGGACTCTTGGAATGGTGGCACGACCCTGGAGTTCCTCTCCCCATTCCTGTTGAGAGGGCCTCCTCTTGAGATGCGACGGGAACGCCGGGAACTCTTTCCCGACGAAGCAGGGAAAGGATCCCTCATCTCGAGCTACGAGGCGGAAACGGGGCTCCTCTGGATGTGGGCGGGACCCACGTGATTCCTCTCGAGTGGAGACGGCTAGGTCGGGGAACTTCTTGATTTGCACCAAGGGTGTGAAGGAGCCTTTCGAAGTTCCAGAGGGGAGGTGTGATCAGCCTCGAGACGCCTCAGCGGAAATGGGCCTCATCTCGCCTGGAGGGGAGAACCTCCTGGATTTTCTCGAGTTGCGGCAGGTCTTCTCGAGTTACGACGGGGACCTCAGGGACCCGCTCTGGTGGCCTCAGGAAAGGCCAGTCCCCATGCGAGTTGCTAGGGGACCTCTCGGGATTCCTCTCCCGTCCATGCCGGAGGCTCAGTCCTTGTGTGGAGTCGGGCCCGGAACCTGTGGATTCCTCTCCAGTGTTGCCATGGATCTTGGGGTGCTTCTGAGTCTCCCCAGGGGAGTCAGGCCACGTCTCGAGTGGGGGCATGCACGTGCGCTTTCCTCCCGAGCTGCAGCAGTAGTGTCACGCTTCCTGTCACGTGGATCAAGGGTTCTGTGGCTTTCCCTCGAGGCTGTCCCTCGAGGCTTTCCCACGAGACTTTCCCACAGGGCTGTGCCACGTGCCACCTTGGTGTGAGTCGATCCTCGGCGTGAAAGACGAGCCAGTGAAGGGAAAAGAGGTTCCTCTGGAATGGACTGAGACATCTGGGGGACTCTTGGAATGGTGGCACGACCCTGGAGTTCCTCTCGCCGTTCCTGTTGAGAGGGCCTCCTCTTGAGATGCGACGGGAACGCCGGGAACTCTTTCCCGACGAAGCAGGGAAAGGATCCCTCATCTCGAGCTACGAGGCGGAAACGGGGCTCCTCTGGATGTGGGAGGGACTCTCGTGATTCCTCTCGAGTGGAGACGGGTATGTCGGGGAACTACTTGATTTGCACCAAGGGTGTGAATGACCCTATCGAAGTTCCAGAGGGGAGGTGTGATCAGCCTCGAGACGCCTCAGCAGAAATGGGCCTCATCTCGCCTGGAGGGGAGAACCTCCTGGATTTTCTCGAGTTGCGGCAGGTCTTCTCGAGTTACGACGGGGACCTCAGGGACCCGCTCTGGTGGCCTCAGGAAAGGCCAGTCCCCATGCGAGTTGCTAGGGGACCTCTCGGGATTCCTCTCCCGTCCATGCCGGGGCCTCAGTCCTTGTGTGGAGTCGGGGCCGGAACCTGAGGATTCCTCTCCAGTGTTGCCATGGATCTTGGGGTGCTTCTGAGTCTCCCCAGGGGAGTCAGGCCTCGTCTCGAGTGGGGGCATGCACGTGCGCTTTCCTCCCGAGCTGCAGCAGTAGTGTCACGCTTCCTGTCACGTGGATCAAGGGATCTGTGGCTTTCCCTCGAGGCTGTCCCTCGAGGCTTTCCCACGAGGCTTTCCCACAGGGCTGTGCCACGTGCCACCTTGGTGTGAGTCGATCCTCGGCGTGAAAGACGAGCCGGTGAAGGGAAAAGAGGTTCCTCTGGAATGGACTGACACATCTGGGGGACTCTTGGAATGGTGGCACGACCCTGGAGTTACTCTCCCCATTCCTGTTGAGAGGGCCTCCTCTTGAGATGCGACGGGAACGCCGGGAACTCTTTCCCGACGAAGCAGGGAAAGGATCCCTCATCTCGAGCTACGAGGCGGAAACGGGGCTCCTCTGGATGTGGGCGGGACCCACGTGATTCCTCTCGAGTGGAGACGGCTAGGTCGGGGAACTTCTTGATTTGCACCAAGGGTGTGAAGGAGCCTTTCGAAGTTCCAGAGGGGAGGTGTGATCAGCCTCGAGACGGCTCAGCGGAAATGGGCCTCATCTCGCCTGGAGGGGAGAACCTCCTGGATTTTCTCGAGTTGCGGCAGGTCTTCTCGAGTTACGACGGGGACCTCAGGGACCCGCTCTGGTGGCCTCAGGAAAGGCCAGTCCCCATGCGAGTTGCTAGGGGACCTCTCGGGATTCCTCTCCCGTCCATGCCGGAGGCTCAGTCCTTGTGTGGAGTCGGGCCCGGAACCTGTGGATTCCTCTCCAGTGTTGCCATGGATCTTGGGGTGCTTCTGAGTCTCCCCAGGGGAGTCAGGCCACGTCTCGAGTGGGGGCATGCACGTGCGCTTTCCTCCCGAGCTGCAGCAGTAGTGTCACGCTTCCTGTCACGTGGATCAAGGGTTCTGTGGCTTTCCCTCGAGGCTGTCCCTCGAGGCTTTCCCACGAGGCTTTCCCACAGGGCTGTGCCACGTGCCACCTTGGTGTGAGTCGATCCTCGGCGTGAAAGACGAGCCAGTGAAGGGAAAAGAGGTTCCTCTGGAATGGACTGAGACATCTGGGGGACTCTTGGAATGGTGGCACGACCCTGGAGTTCCTCTCGCCGTTCCTGTTGAGAGGGCCTCCTCTTGAGATGCGACGGGAACGCCGGGAACTCTTTCCCGACGAAGCAGGGAAAGGATCCCTCATCTCGAGCTACGAGGCGGAAACGGGGCTCCTCTGGATGTGGGCGGGACCCTCGTGATTCCTCTCGAGTGGAGACGGGTATGTCGGGGAACTTCTTGATTTGCACCAAGGGTGTGAAGGAGCCTTTCGAAGTTCCAGAGGGGAGGTGTGATCAGCCTCGAGACGCCTCAGCGGAAATGGGCCTCATCTCGCCTGGAGGGGAGAACCTCCTGGATTTTCTCGAGTTGCGGCAGGTCTTCTCGAGTTACGACGGGGACCTCAGGGACCCGCTCTGGTGGTCTCAGGAAAGGCCAGTCCCATGCGAGTTGCTAGGGGACCTCTCGGGATTCCTCTCCCGTCCATGCCGGGGCCTCAGTCCTTGTGTGGATTCGGGGCCGGAACCTGAGGATTCCTCTCCAGTGTTGCCATGGATCTTGGGGTGCTTCTGAGTCTCCCCAGGGGAGTCAGGCCTCGTCTCGAGTGGGGGCATGTACGTGCGCTTTCCTCCCGAGCTGCAGCAGTAGTGTCACGCTTCCTGTCACGTGGATCAAGGGATCTGTGGCTTTCCCTCGAGGCTGTCCCTCGAGGCTTTCCCACGAGGCTTTCCCACAGGGCTGTGCCACGTGCCACCTTGGTGTGAGTCGATCCTCGGCGTGAAAGACGAGCCGGTGAAGGGAAAAGAGGTTCCTCTGGAATGGACTGACACATCTGGGGGACTCTTGGAATGGTGGCACGACCCTGGAGTTCCTCTCCCCATTCCTGTTGAGAGGGCCTCCTCTTGAGATGCGACGGGAACGCCGGGAACTCTTTCCCGACGAAGCAGGGAAAGGATCCCTCATCTCGAGCTACGAGGCGGAAACGGGGCTCCTCTGGATGTGGGCGGGACCCTCGTGATTCCTCTCGAGTGGAGACGGCTAGGTCGGGGAACTTCTTGATTTGCACCAAGGGTGTGAAGGAGCCTTTCGAAGTTCCAGAGGGGAGGTGTGATCAGCCTCGAGACGCCTCAGCGGAAATGGGCCTCATCTCGCCTGGAGGGGAGAACCTCCTGGATTTTCTCGAGTTGCGGCAGGTCTTCTCGAGTTACGACGGGGACCTCAGGGACCCGCTCTGGTGGCCTCAGGAAAGGCCAGTCCCCATGCGAGTTGCTAGGGGACCTCTCGGGATTCCTCTCCCGTCCATGCCGGAGGCTCAGTCCTTGTGTGGAGTCGGGCCCGGAACCTGTGGATTCCTCTCCAGTGTTGCCATGGATCTTGGGGTGCTTCTGAGTCTCCCCAGGGGAGTCAGGCCACGTCTCGAGTGGGGGCATGCACGTGCGCTTTCCTCCCGAGCTGCAGCAGTAGTGTCACGCTTCCTGTCACGTGGATCAAGGGTTCTGTGGCTTTCCCTCGAGGCTGTCCCTCGAGGCTTTCCCACGAGACTTTCCCACAGGGCTGTGCCACGTGCCACCTTGGTGTGAGTCGATCCTCGGCGTGAAAGACGAGCCAGTGAAGGGAAAAGAGGTTCCTCTGGAATGGACTGAGACATCTGGGGGACTCTTGGAATGGTGGCACGACCCTGGAGTTCCTCTCGCCGTTCCTGTTGAGAGGGCCTCCTCTTGAGATGCGACGGGAACGCCGGGAACTCTTTCCCGACGAAGCAGGGAAAGGATCCCTCATCTCGAGCTACGAGGCGGAAACGGGGCTCCTCTGGATGTGGGAGGGACTCTCGTGATTCCTCTCGAGTGGAGACGGGTATGTCGGGGAACTACTTGATTTGCACCAAGGGTGTGAATGACCCTATCGAAGTTCCAGAGGGGAGGTGTGATCAGCCTCGAGACGCCTCAGCAGAAATGGGCCTCATCTCGCCTGGAGGGGAGAACCTCCTGGATTTTCTCGAGTTGCGGCAGGTCTTCTCGAGTGACAACGGGGACATCAGGGACCCGCTCTGGTGGCCTCAGGAAAGGCCAGTCCCCATGCGAGTTGCTAGAGGACCTCTCGGGATTCCTCTCCCGTCCATGCCGGGGCCTCAGTCCTTGTGTGGAGTCGGGCCCGGAACCTGAGGATTCCTCTACAGTGTTGCCATGGATCTTGGGGTGCTTCTGAGTCTCCCCAGGGGAGTCAGGCCTCGTCTCGAGTGGGGGCATGCACGTGCGCTTTCCTCCCGAGCTGCAGCAGTAGTGTCACGCTTCCTGTCACGTGGATCAAGGGTTCTGTGGCTTTCCCTCGAGGCTGTCCCTCGAGGCTTTCCCACGAGGCTTTCCCACAGGGCTGTGCCACTTGCCACCTTGGTGTGAGTCGATCCTCGGCGTGAAAGACGAGCCAGTGAAGGGAAAAGAGGTTCCTCTGGAATGGACTGAGATATCTGGGGGACTCTTGGAATGGTGGCACGACCCTGGAGTTCCTCTCGCCGTTCCTGTTGAGAGGGCCTCCTCTTGAGATGCGACGGGAACGCCGGGAACTCTTTCCCGATGAAGCAGGTAAAGGATCCCTCATCTCGAGCTACGAGGCGGAAACGGGGCTCCTCTGGATGTGGGCGGGACCCTCGTGATTCCTCTCGAGTGGAGACGGGTATGTCGGGGAACTTCTTGATTTGCACCAAGGTTGTGAAGGACCCTTTCGAAGTTCCAGAGGGGAGGTGTGATCAGCCTCGAGACGCCTCAGCAGAAATGGGCCTCATCTCGCCTGGAGGGGAGAACCTCCTGGATTTTCTCGAGTTGCGGCAGGTCTTCTCGAGTTACGACGGGGACCTCAGGGACCCGCTCTGGTGGCCTCAGGAAAGGCCAGTCCCCACGCGAGTTGCTAGGGGACCTCTCGGGATTCCTCTCCCGTCCATGCCGGGGCCTCAGTCCTTGTGTGGAGTCGGGGCCGGAACCTGAGGATTCCTCTCCAGTGTTGCCATGGATCTTGGGGTGCTTCTGAGTCTCCCCAGGGGAGTCAGGCCTCGTCTCGAGTGGGGGCATGCACGTGCGCTTTCCTCCCGAGCTGCAGCAGTAGTGTCACGCTTCCTGTCACGTGGATCAAGGGATCTGTGGCTTTCCCTCGAGGCTGTCCCTCGAGGCTTTCCCACGAGGCTTTCCCACAGGGCTGTGCCACGTGCCACCTTGGTGTGAGTCGATCCTCGGCGAGAAAGACGAGCCGGTGAAGGGAAAAGAGGTTCCTCTGGAATGGACTGACACATCTGGGGGACTCTTGGAATGGTGGCACGACCCTGGAGTTCCTCTCGCCGTTCCTGTTGAGAGGGCCTCCTCTTGAGATGCGACGGGAACGCCGGGAACTCTTTCCCGACGAAGCAGGGAAAGGATCCCTCATCTCGAGCTACGAGGCGGAAACGGGGCTCCTCTGGATGTGGGCGGGACCCACGTGATTCCTCTCGAGTGGAGACGGCTAGGTCGGGGAACTTCTTGATTTGCACCAAGGGTGTGAAGGACCCTTTCGAAGTTCCAGAGGGGAGGTGTGATCAGCCTCGAGACGCCTCAGCGGAAGTGGGCCTCATCTCGCCTGGAGGGGAGAACCTCCTGGATTTTCTCGAGTTGCGGCAGGTCTTCTCGAGTTACGACGGGGACCTCAAGGACCCGCTCTGGTGGCCTCAGGAAAGGCCAGTCCCCATGTGAGTTGCTAGGGGACCTCTCGGGATTCCTCTCCCGTCCATGCCGGGGCCTCAGTCCTTGTGTGGAGTCGGGCCCGGAACCTGTGGATTCCTCTCCAGTGTTGCCATGGATCTTGGGGTGCTTCTGAGTCTCCCCAGGGGAGTCAGGCCACGTCTAGAGTGGGGGCATGCACGTGCGCTTTCCTCCCGAGCTGCAGCAGTAGTGTCACGCTTCCTGTCACGTGGATCAAGGGATCTGTTGCTTTCCCTCGAGGCTGTCCCTCGAGGCTTTCCCACGAGGCTTTCCCACAGGGCTGTGCCACGTGCCACCTTGGTGTGAGTCGATCCTCGGCGTGAAAGACGAGCCGGTGAAGGGAAAAGAGGTTCCTCTGGAATGGACTGACACATCTGGGGGACTCTTGGAATGGTGGCACGACCCTGGAGTTACTCTCCCCATTCCTGTTGAGAGGGCCTCCTCTTGAGATGCGACGGGAACGCCGGGAACTCTTTCCCGACGAAGCAGGGAAAGGATCCCTCATCTCGAGCTACGAGGCGGAAACGGAGCTCCTCTGGATGTGGGCGGGACCCACGTGATTCCTCTCGAGTGGAGACGGGTATGTCGGGGAACTTCTTGATTTGCACCAAGGGTGTGAAGGAGCCTTTCGAAGTTCCAGAGGGGAGGTGTGATCAGCCTCGAGACTCCTCAGCGGAAATGGGCCTCATCTCGCCTGGAGGGGAGAACCTCCTGGATTTTCTCGAGTTGCGGCAGGTCTTCTCGAGTTACGACGGGGACCTCAGGGACCCGCTCTGGTGGCCTCAGGAAAGGCCAGTCCCCATGCGAGTTGCTAGGGGACCTCTCGGGATTCCTCTCCCGTCCATGCCGGGGCCTCAGTCCTTGTGTGGAGTCGGGGCCGGAACCTGAGGATTCCTCTCCAGTGTTGCCATGGATCTTGGGGTGCTTCTGAGTCTCCCCAGGGTAGTCAGGCCTCGTCTCGAGTGGGGGCATGCACGTGCGCTTTCCTCCCGAGCTGCAGCAGTAGTGTCACGCTTCCTGTCACGTGGATCAAGGGATCTGTGGCTTTCCCTCGAGGCTGTCCCTCGAGGCTTTCCCACGAGGCTTTCCCACAGGGCTGTGCCACGTGCCACCTTGGTGTGAGTCGATCCTCGGCGTGAAAGACGAGCCGGTGAAGGGAAAAGAGGTTCCTCTGGAATGGACTGAGACATCTGGGGGACTCTTGGAATGGTGGCACGACCATGGAGTTCCTCTCCCCATTCCTGTTGAGAGGGCCTCCTCTTGAGATGCGACGGGAACGCCGGGAACTCTTTCCCGACGAAGCAGGGAAAGGATCCCTCATCTCGAGCTACGAGGCGGAAACGGGGCTCCTCTGGATGTGGGCGGGACCCTCGTGATTCCTCTCGAGTGGAGACGGCTAGGTCGGGGAACTTCTTGATTTGCACCAAGGGTGTGAAGGACCCTTTCGAAGTTCCAGAGGGGAGGTGTGATCATCGTCGAGACGCCTCAGCGGAAATGGGCCTCATCTCGCCTGGAGGGGAGAACCTCCTGGATTTTCTCGAGTTGCGGCAGGTCTTCTCGAGTTACGACGGGGACCTCAGGGACCCGCTCTGGTGGCCTCAGGAAAGGCCAGTCCCCATGCGAGTTGCTAGGGGACCTCTCGGGATTCCTCTCCCGTCCATGCCGGGGCCTCAGTCCTTGTGTGGAGTCGGGGCCGGAACCTGAGGATTCCTCTCCAGTGTTGCCATGGATCTTGGGGTGCTTCTGAGTCTCCCAAGGGAAGTCAGGCCTCGTCTCGAGTGGGGGCATGCACGTGCGCTTTCCTCCCGAGCTGCAGCAGTAGTGTCACGCTTCCTGTCACGTGGATCAAGGGATCTGTGGCTTTCCCTCGAGGCTGTCCATCGAGGCTTTCCCACGAGGCTTTCCCACAGGGCTGTGCCACGTGCCACCTTGGTGTGAGTCGATCCTCGGCGTGAAAGACGAGCCGGTGAAGGGAAAAGAGGTTCCTCTGGAATGGACTGAGACATCTGGGGGACTCTTGGAATGGTGGCACGACCCTGGAGTTCCTCTCGCCGTTCCTGTTGAGAGGGCCTCCTCTTGAGATGCGACGGGAACGCCGGGAACTCTTTCCCGACGAAGCAGGGAAAGGATCCCTCATCTCGAGCTACGAGGCGGAAACGGGGCTCCTCTGGATGTGGGCGGGACCCTCGTGATTCCTCTCGAGTGGAGACGGGTATGTCGGGGAACTTCTTGATTTGCACCAAGGGTGTGAAGGAGCCTTTCGAAGTTCCAGAGGGGAGGTGTGATCAGCCTCGAGACGCCTCAGCGGAAATGGGCCTCATCTCGCCTGGAGGGGAGAACCTCCTGGATTTTCTCGAGTTGCGCAGGTCTTCTCGAGTTACGACGGGGACCTCAGGGACCCGCTCTGGTGGCCTCAGGAAAGGCCAGTCCCCATGCGAGTTGCTAGGGGACCTCTCGGGATTCCTCTCCCGTCCATGCCGGGGCCTCAGTCCTTGTGTGGAGTCGGGGCCGGAACCTGAGGATTCCTCTCCAGTGTTGCCATGGATCTTGGGGTGCTTCTGAGTCTCCCCAGGGGAGTCAGGCCTCGTCTCGAGTCGGGGCATGCACGTGCGCTTTCCTCCCGAGCTGCAGCAGTAGTGTCACGCTTCCTGTCACGTGGATCAAGGGATCTGTGGCTTTCCCTCGAGGCTGTCCCTCGAGGCTTTTCCACGAGGCTTTCCCACAAGGCTGTGCCACGTGCCACCTTGGTGTGAGTCGATCCTCGGCGTGAAAGACGAGCCAGTGAAGGGAAAAGAGGTTCCTCTGGAATGGACTGAGACATCTGGGGGACTCTTGGAATGGTGGCACGACCCTGGAGTTCCTCTCGCCGTTCCTGTTGAGAGGGCCTCCTCTTGAGATGCGACGGGAACGCCGGGAACTCTTTCCCGACGAAGCAGGGAAAGGATCCCTCATCTCGAGCTACGAGGCGGAAACGGGGCTCCTCTGGATGTGGGCGGGACCCTCGTGATTCCTCTCGAGTGGAGACGGGTATGTCGGGGAACTTCTTGATTTGCACCAAGGGTGTGAAGGAGCCTTTCGAAGTGCCAGAGGGGAGGTGTGATCAGCCTCGAGACGCCTCAGCGGAAATGGGCCTCATCTCGCCTGGAGGGGAGAACCTCCTGGATTTTCTCGAGTTGCGGCAGGTCTTCTCGAGTTACGACGGGGACCTCAGGGACCCGCTCTGGTGGCCTCAGGAAAGGCCAGTCCCCATGCGAGTTGCTAGGGGACCTCTCGGGATTCCTCTCCCGTCCATGCCGGGGCCTCAGTCCTTGTGTGGAGTCGGGGCCGGAACCTGAGGATTCCTCTCCAGTGTTGCCATGGATCTTGGGGTGCTTCTGAGTCTCCCCAGGGGAGTCAGGCCTCGTCTCGAGTCGGGGCATGCACGTGCGCTTTCCTCCCGAGCTGCAGCAGTAGTGTCACGCTTCCTGTCACGTGGATCAAGGGATCTGTGGCTTTCCCTCGAAGCTGTCCCTCGAGGCTTTTCCACGAGGCTTTCCCACAAGGCTGTGCCACGTGCCACCTTGGTGTGAGTCGATCCTCGGCGTGAAAGACGAGCCAGTGAAGGGAAAAGAGGTTCCTCTGGAATGGACTGAGACATCTGGGGGACTCTTGGAATGGTGGCACGACCCTGGAGTTCCTCTCGCCGTTCCTGTTGAGAGGGCCTCCTTTTGAGATGCGACGGGAACGCCGGGAACTCTTTTCCGACGAAGCAGGGAAAGGATCCCTCATCTCGAGCTACGAGGCGGAAACGGGGCTCCTCTGGATGTGGGCGGGACCCTCGTGATTCCTCTCGAGTGGAGACGGGTATGTCGGGGAACTTCTTGATTTGCACCAAGGGTGTGAAGGAGCCCTTCGAAGTTCCAGAGGGGAGGTGTGATCAGCCTCGAGGCGCCTCAGCGGAAATGGGCCTCATCTCGCCTGGAGGGGAGAACCTCCTGGATTTTCTCGAGTTGCGGCAGGTCTTCTCGAGTTACGACGGGGACCTCAGGGATCCGCTCTGGTGGCCTCAGGAAAGGCCAGTCCCCATGCGAGTTGCTAGGGGACCTCTCGGGATTCCTCTCCCGTCCATGCCGGGGCCTCAGTCCTTGAGTGGAGTCGAGGACGGAACCTCAGGATTCCTCTCCAGGGTTGCCATGGATCTTGGGGTGCTTCTGAGTCTCCCCAGGGGAGTCAGGCGTCGTCTCGTGTGGGGGCATGCACGTGCGCTTTCCTCCCGAGCTGCAGCAGTAGTGTCACGCTTCCTGTCACGTGGATCAAGGGATCTGTGGCTTTCCCTCGAGGCTGTCCCTCGAGGCTTTCCCACGAGGCTTTCCCACAGGGCTGTGCCACGTGCCACCTTGGTGTGAGTCGATCCTCGGCGTGAAAGACGAGCCGGTGAAGGGAAAAGAGGTTCCTCTGGAAAGGACTGAGACATCTGGGGGACTCTTGGAATGGTGGCACGACCCTGGAGTTCCTCTCCCCATTCCTGCTGAGAGGGCCTCCTCTTGAGATGCGACGGGAACGCCGGGAACTCTTTCCCGACGAAGCAGGGAAAGGATCCCTCATCTCGAGGTACGAGGCGGAAACGGGGCTCCTCTGGATGTGGGCGGGACCCTCGTGATTCCTCTCGAGTGGAGACGGGTATGTCGGGGAAATTCTTGATTTGCACCAAGGGTGTGAAGGACCCTTTCGAAGTTCCAGAGGGGAGGTGTGATCATCCTCGAGACGCCTCAGCGGAAATGGGCCTCATCTCGCCTGGAGGGGAGAACCTCCTGGATTTTCTAGAGTTGCGGCAGGTCTTCTCGAGTTACGACGGGGACCTCAGGGACCCGCTCTGGTGGCCTCAGGAAAGGCCAGTCCCCATGCGAGTTGCTAGGGGACCTCTCGGGATTCCTCTCCCGTCCATGCCGGGGCCTCAGTCCTTGTGTGGAGTCGGGGCCGGAACCTGAGGATTCCTCTCCAGTGTTGCCATGGATCTTGGGGTGCTTCTGAGTCTCCCCAGGGGAGTCAGGCCTCGTCTCGAGTGGGGGCATGCACGTGCGCTTTCCTCCCGAGCTGCAGCAGTAGTGTCACGCTTCCTGTCACGTGGATCAAGGGATCTGTGGCTTTCCCTCGAGGCTGTCCCTCGAGGCTTTCCCACGAGGCTTTCCCACAGGGCTGTGCCACGTGCCACCTTGGTGTGAGTCGATCCTCGGCGTGAAAGACGAGCCGGTGAAGGGAAAAGAGGTTCCTCTGGAATGGACTGAGACATCTGGGGGACTCTTGGAATGGTGGCACGACCCTGGAGTTCCTCTCGCCGTTCCTGTTGAGAGGGCCTCCTCTTGAGATGCGACGGGGACGCCGGGAACTCTTTCCCGACGAAGCAGGGAAAGGATCCCTCATCTCGAGCTACGAGGCGGAAACGGGGCTCCTCTGGATGTGGGCGGGACCCTCGTGATTCCTCTCGAGTGGAGACGGGTATGTCGGGGAACTTCTTGATTTGCAACAAGGGTGTGAAGGAGCCTTTCGAAGTTCCAGAGGGGAGGTGTGATCAGCCTCGAGACGCCTCAGCGGAAATGGGCCTCATCTCGCCTGGAGGGGAGAACCTCCTGGATTTTCTCGAGTTGCGGCAGGTCTTCTCGAGTTACGACGGGGACCTCAGGGACCCGCTCTGGTGGCCTCAGGAAAGGCCAGTCCCCATGCGAGTTGCTAGGGGACCTCTCGGGATTACTCTCCCGTCCATGCCGGGGCCTCAGTCCTTGTGTGGAGTCGGGCCCGGAACCTGTGGATTCCTCTCAAGTGTTGCCATGGATCTTGGGGTGCTTCTGAGTCTCCCCAGGGGAGTCAGGCCACGTCTCGAGTGGGGGCATGCACGTGCGCTTTCCTCCCGAGCTGCAGCAGTAGTGTCACGCTTCCTGTCACGTGGATCAAGGGTTCTGTGGCTTTCCCTCGAGGCTGTCCCTCGAGGCTTTCCCACGAGGCTTTCCCACAGGGCTGTGCCACGTGCCACCTTGGTGTGAGTCGATCCTCGGCGTGAAAGACGAGCCGGTGAAGGGAAAAGAGGTTCCTCTGGAATGGACTGAGACATCTGGGGGACTCTTGGAATGGTGGCACGACCCTGGAGTTCCTCTCGCCGTTCCTGTTGAGAGGGCCTCCTCTTGAGATGCGACGGGAACGCCGGGAACTCTTTCCCGACGAAGCAGGGAAAGGATCCCTCATCTCGAGCTACGAGGCGGAAACGGGGCTCCTCTGGATGTGGGCGGGACCCTCGTGATTCCTCTCGAGTGGAGACGGGTATGTCGGGGAACTTCTTGATTTGCACCAAGGGTGTGAAGGAGCCTTTCGAAGTTCCAGAGGGCAGGTGTGATCAGCCTCGAGACGCCTCAGCGGAAATGGGCCTCATCTCGCCTGGAGGGGAGAACCTCCTGGATTTTCTCGAGTTGCGGCAGGTCTTCTCGAGTTACGACGGGGACCTCAGGGACCCGCTCTGGTGGCCTCAGGAAAGGCCAGTCCCCATGCGAGTTGCTAGGGGACCTCTCGGGATTCCTCTCCCGTCCATGCCGGGGCCTCAGTCCTTGTGTGGAGTCGGGGCCGGAACCTGAGGATTCCTCTCCAGTGTTGCCATGGATCTTGGGGTGCTTCTGAGTCTCCCCAGGGGAGTCAGGCCTCGTCTCGAGTCGGGGCATGCACGTGCGCTTTCCTCCCGAGCTGCAGCAGTAGTGTCACGCTTCCTGTCTCGTGGATCAAGGGATCTGTGGCTTTCCCTCGAGGCTGTCCCTCGAGGCTTTTCCACAAGGCTTTCCCACAAGGCTGTGCCACGTGCCACCTTGGTGTGAGTCGATCCTCGGCGTGAAAGACGAGCCAGTGAAGGGAAAAGAGGTTCCTCTGGAATGGACTGAGACATCTGGGGGACTCTTGGAATGGTGGCACGACCCTGGAGTTCCTCTCGCCGTTCCTGTTGAGAGGGCCTCCTTTTGAGATGCGACGGGAACGCCGGGAACTCTTTCCCGACGAAGCAGGGAAAGGATCCCTCATCTCGAGCTACGAGGCGGAAACGGGGCTCCTCTGGATGTGGGCGGGACCCTCGTGATTCCTCTCGAGTGGAGACGGGTATGTCGGGGAACTTCTTGATTTGCACCAAGGGTGTGAAGGAGCCCTTCGAAGTTCCAGAGGGGAGGTGTGATCAGCCTCGAGGCGCCTCAGCGGAAATGGGCCTCATCTCGCCTGGAGGGGAGAACCTCCTGGATTTTCTCGAGTTGCGGCAGGTCTTCTCGAGTTACGACGGGGACCTCAGGGATCCGCTCTGGTGGCCTCAGGAAAGGCCAGTCCCCATGCGAGTTGCTAGGGGACCTCTCGGGATTCCTCTCCCGTCCATGCCGGGGCCTCAGTCCTTGAGTGGAGTCGAGGACGGAACCTCAGGATTCCTCTCCAGGGTTGCCATGGATCTTGGGGTGCTTCTGAGTCTCCCCAGGGGAGTCAGGCCTCGTCTCGAGTGGGGGCATGCACGTGCGCTTTCCTCCCGAGCTGCAGCAGTAGTGTCACGCTTCCTGTCACGTGGATCAAGGGATCTGTGGCTTTCCCTCGAGGCTGTCCCTCGAGGCTTTCCCACGAGGCTTTCCCACAGGGCTGTGCAACGTGCCACCTTGGTGTGAGTCGATCCTCGGCGTGAAAGACGAGCCGGTGAAGGGAAAAGAGGTTCCTCTGGAATGGACTGAGACATCTGGGGGACTCTTGGAATGGTGGCACGACCCTGGAGTTCCTCTCGCCGTTCCTGTTGAGAGGGCCTCCTCTTGAGATGCGACGGGAACGCCGGGAACTCTTTCCCGACGAAGCAGGGAAAGGATCCCTCATCTCGAGCTACGAGGCGGAAACGGGGCTCCTCTGGATGTGGGCGGGACCCTCGTGATTCCTCTCGAGTGGAGACGGGTATGTCGGGGAACTTCTTGATTTGCACCAAGGGTGTGAAGGAGCCTTTCGAAGTGCCAGAGGGGAGGTGTGATCAGCCTCGAGACGCCTCAGCGGAAATGGGCCTCATCTCGCCTGGAGGGGAGAACCTCCTGGATTTTCTCGAGTTGCGGCAGGTCTTCTCGAGTTACGACGGGGACCTCAGGGACCCGCTCTGGTGGCCTCAGGAAAGGCCAGTCCCCATGCGAGTTGCTAGGGGACCTCTCGGGATTCCTCTCCCGTCCATGCCGGGGCCTCAGTCCTTGTGTGGAGTCGGGGCCGGAACCTGAGGATTCCTCTCCAGTGTTGCCATGGATCTTGGGGTGCTTCTGAGTCTCCCCAGGGGAGTCAGGCCTCGTCTCGAGTCGGGGCATGCACGTGCGCTTTCCTCCCGAGCTGCAGCAGTAGTGTCACGCTTCCTGTCACGTGGATCAAGGGATCTGTGGCTTTCCCTCGAAGCTGTCCCTCGAGGCTTTTCCACGAGGCTTTCCCACAAGGCTGTGCCACGTGCCACCTTGGTGTGAGTCGATCCTCGGCGTGAAAGACGAGCCAGTGAAGGGAAAAGAGGTTCCTCTGGAATGGACTGAGACATCTGGGGGACTCTTGGAATGGTGGCACGACCCTGGAGTTCCTCTCGCCGTTCCTGTTGAGAGGGCCTCCTTTTGAGATGCGACGGGAACGCCGGGAACTCTTTTCCGACGAAGCAGGGAAAGGATCCCTCATCTCGAGCTACGAGGCGGAAACGGGGCTCCTCTGGATGTGGGCGGGACCCTCGTGATTCCTCTCGAGTGGAGACGGGTATGTCGGGGAACTTCTTGATTTGCACCAAGGGTGTGAAGGAGCCCTTCGAAGTTCCAGAGGGGAGGTGTGATCAGCCTCGAGGCGCCTCAGCGGAAATGGGCCTCATCTCGCCTGGAGGGGAGAACCTCCTGGATTTTCTCGAGTTGCGGCAGGTCTTCTCGAGTTACGACGGGGACCTCAGGGATCCGCTCTGGTGGCCTCAGGAAAGGCCAGTCCCCATGCGAGTTGCTAGGGGACCTCTCGGGATTCCTCTCCCGTCCATGCCGGGGCCTCAGTCCTTGAGTGGAGTCGAGGACGGAACCTCAGGATTCCTCTCCAGGGTTGCCATGGATCTTGGGGTGCTTCTGAGTCTCCCCAGGGGAGTCAGGCCTCGTCTCGAGTGGGGGCATGCACGTGCGCTTTCCTCCCGAGCTGCAGCAGTAGTGTCACGCTTCCTGTCACGTGGATCAAGGGATCTGTGGCTTTCCCTCGAGGCTGTCCCTCGAGGCTTTCCCACGAGGCTTTCCCACAGGGCTGTGCCACGTGCCACCTTGGTGTGAGTCGATCCTCGGCGTGAAAGACGAGCCGGTGAAGGGAAAAGAGGTTCCTCTGGAATGGACTGAGACATCTGGGGGACTCTTGGAATGGTGGCACGACCCTGGAGTTCCTCTCCCCATTCCTGCTGAGAGGGCCTCCTCTTGAGATGCGACGGGAACGCCGGGAACTCTTTCCCGACGAAGCAGGGAAAGGATCCCTCATCTCGAGGTACGAGGCGGAAACGGGGCTCCTCTGGATGTGGGCGGGACCCTCGTGATTCCTCTCGAGTGGAGACGGGTATGTCGGGGAAATTCTTGATTTGCACCAAGGGTGTGAAGGACCCTTTCGAAGTTCCAGAGGGGAGGTGTGATCATCCTCGAGACGCCTCAGCGGAAATGGGCCTCATCTCGCCTGGAGGGGAGAACCTCCTGGATTTTCTCGAGTTGCGGCAGGTCTTCTCGAGTTACGACGGGGACCTCAGGGACCCGCTCTGGTGGCCTCAGGAAAGGCCAGTCCCCATGCGAGTTGCTAGGGGACCTCTCGGGATTCCTCTCCCGTCCATGCCGGGGCCTCAGTCCTTGTGTGGAGTCGGGGCCGGAACCTGAGGATTCCTCTCCAGTGTTGCCATGGATCTTGGGGTGCTTCTGAGTCTCCCCAGGGGAGTCAGGCCTCGTCTCGAGTCGGGGCATGCACGTGCGCTTTCCTCCCGAGCTGCAGTAGTGTCACGCTTCCTGTCACGTGGATCAAGGGATCTGTGGCTTTCCCTCGAGGCTGTCCCTCGAGGCTTTCCCACGAGGCTTTCCCACAGGGCTGTGCCACGTGCCACCTTGGTGTGAGTCGATCCTCGGCGTGAAAGACGAGCCGGTGAAGGGAAAAGAGGTTCCTCTGGAATGGACTGAGACATCTGGGGGACTCTTGGAATGGTGGCACGACCCTGGAGTTCCTCTCGCCGTTCCTGTTGAGAGGGCCTCCTCTTGAGATGCGACGGGGACGCCGGGAACTCTTTCCCGACGAAGCAGGGAAAGGATCCCTCATCTCGAGCTACGAGGCGGAAACGGGGCTCCTCTGGATGTGGGCGGGACCCTCGTGATTCCTCTCGAGTGGAGACGGGTATGTCGGGGAACTTCTTGATTTGCAACAAGGGTGTGAAGGAGCCTTTCGAAGTTCCAGAGGGGAGGTGTGATCAGCCTCGAGACGCCTCAGCGGAAATGGGCCTCATCTCGCCTGGAGGGGAGAACCTCCTGGATTTTCTCGAGTTGCGGCAGGTCTTCTCGAGTTACGACGGGGACCTCAGGGACCCGCTCTGGTGGCCTCAGGAAAGGCCAGTCCCCATGCGAGTTGCTAGGGGACCTCTCGGGATTACTCTCCCGTCCATGCCGGGGCCTCAGTCCTTGTGTGGAGTCGGGCCCGGAACCTGTGGATTCCTCTCAAGTGTTGCCATGGATCTTGGGGTGCTTCTGAGTCTCCCCAGGGGAGTCAGGCCACGTCTCGAGTGGGGGCATGCACGTGCGCTTTCCTCCCGAGCTGCAGCAGTAGTGTCACGCTTCCTGTCACGTGGATCAAGGGTTCTGTGGCTTTCCCTCGAGGCTGTCCCTCGAGGCTTTCCCACGAGGCTTTCCCACAGGGCTGTGCCACGTGCCACCTTGGTGTGAGTCGATCCTCGGCGTGAAAGACGAGCCGGTGAAGGGAAAAGAGGTTCCTCTGGAATGGACTGAGACATCTGGGGGACTCTTGGAATGGTGGCACGACCCTGGAGTTCCTCTCGCCGTTCCTGTTGAGAGGGCCTCCTCTTGAGATGCGACGGGAACGCCGGGAACTCTTTCCCGACGAAGCAGGGAAAGGATCCCTCATCTCGAGCTACGAGGCGGAAACGGGGCTCCTCTGGATGTGGGCGGGACCCTCGTGATTCCTCTCGAGTGGAGACGGGTATGTCGGGGAACTTCTTGATTTGCACCAAGGGTGTGAAGGAGCCTTTCGAAGTTCCAGAGGGCAGGTGTGATCAGCCTCGAGACGCCTCAGCGGAAATGGGCCTCATCTCGCCTGGAGGGGAGAACCTCCTGGATTTTCTCGAGTTGCGGCAGGTCTTCTCGAGTTACGACGGGGACCTCAGGGACCCGCTCTGGTGGCCTCAGGAAAGGCCAGTCCCCATGCGAGTTGCTAGGGGACCTCTCGGGATTCCTCTCCCGTCCATGCCGGGGCCTCAGTCCTTGTGTGGAGTCGGGGCCGGAACCTGAGGATTCCTCTCCAGTGTTGCCATGGATCTTGGGGTGCTTCTGAGTCTCCCCAGGGGAGTCAGGCCTCGTCTCGAGTCGGGGCATGCACGTGCGCTTTCCTCCCGAGCTGCAGCAGTAGTGTCACGCTTCCTGTCTCGTGGATCAAGGGATCTGTGGCTTTCCCTCGAGGCTGTCCCTCGAGGCTTTTCCACAAGGCTTTCCCACAAGGCTGTGCCACGTGCCACCTTGGTGTGAGTCGATCCTCGGCGTGAAAGACGAGCCAGTGAAGGGAAAAGAGGTTCCTCTGGAATGGACTGAGACATCTGGGGGACTCTTGGAATGGTGGCACGACCCTGGAGTTCCTCTCGCCGTTCCTGTTGAGAGGGCCTCCTTTTGAGATGCGACGGGAACGCCGGGAACTCTTTCCCGACGAAGCAGGGAAAGGATCCCTCATCTCGAGCTACGAGGCGGAAACGGGGCTCCTCTGGATGTGGGCGGGACCCTCGTGATTCCTCTCGAGTGGAGACGGGTATGTCGGGGAACTTCTTGATTTGCACCAAGGGTGTGAAGGAGCCCTTCGAAGTTCCAGATGGGAGGTGTGATCAGCCTCGAGGCGCCTCAGCGGAAATGGGCCTCATCTCGCCTGGAGGGGAGAACCTCCTGGATTTTCTCGAGTTGCGGCAGGTCTTCTCGAGTTACGACGGGGACCTCAGGGATCCGCTCTGGTGGCCTCAGGAAAGGCCAGTCCCCATGCGAGTTGCTAGGGGACCTCTCGGGATTCCTCTCCCGTCCATGCTGGGGCCTCAGTCCTTGTGTGGAGTCGGGGACGGAACCTCAGGATTCCTCTCCAGGGTTGCCATGGATCTTGGGGTGCTTCTGAGTCTCCCCAGGGGAGTCAGGCCTCGTCTCGAGTGGGGGCATGCACGTGCGCTTTCCTCCCGAGCTGCAGCAGTAGTGTCACGCTTCCTGTCACGTGGATCAAGGGATCTGTGGCTTTCCCTCGAGGCTGTCCCTCGAGGCTTTCCCACGAGGCTTTCCCACAGGGCTGTGCCACGTGCCACCTTGGTGTGAGTCGATCCTCGGCGTGAAAGACGAGCCGGTGAAGGGAAAAGAGGTTCCTCTGGAATGGACTGAGACATCTGGGGGACTCTTGGAATGGTGGCACGACCCTGGAGTTCCTCTCCCCATTCCTGTTGAGAGGGCCTCCTCTTGAGATGCGACGGGAACGCCGGGAACTCTTTCCCGACGAAGCAGGGAAAGGATCCCTCATCTCGAGCTACGAGGCGGAAACGGGGCTCCTCTGGATGTGGGCGGGACCCTCGTGATTCCTCTCGAGTGGAGACGGGTATGTCGGGGAACTTCTTGATTTGCACCAAGGGTGTGAAGGACCCTTTCGAAGTTCCAGAGGGGAGGTGTGATCATCCTCGAGACGCCTCAGCGGAAATGGGCCTCATTTCGCCTGGAGGGGAGAACCTCCTGGATTTTCTCGAGTTGCGGCAGGTCTTCTCGAGTTACGACGGGGACCTCAGGGACCCGCTCTGGTGGCCTCAGGAAAGGCCAGTCCCCATGCGAGTTGCTAGGGGACCTCTCGGGATTCCTCTCCCGTCCATGCCGGGGCCTCAGTCCTTGTGTGGAGTCGGGGCCGGAACCTGAGGATTCCTCTCCAGTGTTGCCATGGATCTTGGGGTGCTTCTGAGTCTCCCCAGGGGAGTCAGGCCTCGTCTCGAGTGGGGGCATGCACGTGCGCTTTCCTCCCGAGCTGCAGCAGTAGTGTCACGCTTCCTGTCACGTGGATCAAGGGATCTGTGGCTTTCCCTCGAGGTTGTCCCTCCAGGCTTTCCCACGAGGCTTTCCCACAGGGCTGTGCCACGTGCCACCTTGGTGTGAGTCGATCCTCGGCGTGAAAGATGAGCCAGTGAAGGGAAAAGAGGTTCCTCTGGAATGGACTGAGACATCTGGGGGACTCTTGGAATGGTGGCACGACCCTGGAGTTCCTCTCGCCGTTCCTGTTGAGAGGGCCTCCTCTTGAGATGCGACGGGAACGCCGGGAACTCTTTCCCGACGAAGCAGGGAAAGGATCCCTCATCTCGAGCTACGAGGCGGAAACGGGGCTCCTCTGGATGTGGGCGGGACCCTCGTGATTCCTCTCGAGTGGAGACGGGTATGTCGGGGAACTTCTTGATTTGCACCAAGGGTGTGAAGGAGCCCTTCGAAGTTCCAGAGGGGAGGTGTGATCAGCCTCGAGACGCCTCAGCGGAAATGGGCCTCATCTCGCCTGGAGGGGAGAACCTCCTGGATTTTCTCGAGTTGCGGCAGGTCTTCTCGAGTTACGACGGGGACCTCAGGGATCCGCTCTGATGGCCTCAGGAAAGGCCAGTCCCCATGCGAGTTGCTAGGGGACCTCTCGGGATTCCTCTCCCGTCCATGCCGGGGCCTCAGTCTTTGTGTGTAGTCGGGCCCGGAACCTGAGGATTCCTCTCCAGTGTTGCCATGCAGCTTGGGGTGCTTCTGAGTCTCCCCAGGGGAGTCAGGCCTCGTCTCGAGTCGGGGCATGCACGTGCGCTTTCCTCCCGAGCTGCAGCAGTAGTGTCACGCTTCCTGTCACGTGGATCAAGGGATCTGTGGCTTTCCCTCGAGCCTGTCCCTCGAGGCTTTTCCACGAGGCTTTCCCACAAGGCTGTGCCACGTGCCACCTTGGTGTGAGTCGATCCTCGGCGTGAAAGACGAGCCAGTGAAGGGAAAAGAGGTTCCTCTGGAATGGACTGAGACATCTGGGGGACTCTTGGAATGGTGGCACGACCCTGGAGTTCCTCTCGCCGTTCCTGTTGAGAGGGCCTCCTTTTGAGATGCGACGGGAACGCCGGGAACTCTTTCCCGACGAAGCAGGGAAAGGATCCCTCATCTCGAGCTACGAGGCGGAAACGGGGCTCCTCTGGATGTGGGCGGGACCCTCGTGATTCCTCTCGAGTGGAGACGGGTATGTCGGGGAACTTCTTGATTTGCACCAAGGGTGTGAAGGAGCCCTTCGAAGTTCCAGAGGGGAGGTGTGATCAGCCTCGAGGCGCCTCAGCGGAAATGGGCCTCATCTCGCCTGGAGGGGAGAACCTCCTGGATTTTCTCGAGTTGCGGCAGGTCTTCTCGAGTTACGACGGGGACCTCAGGGATCCGCTCTGGTGGCCTCAGGAAAGGCCAGTCCCCATGCGAGTTGCTAGGGGACCTCTCGGGATTCCTCTCCCGTCCATGCCGGGGCCTCAGTCCTTGTGTGGAGTCGGGGACGGAACCTCAGGATTCCTCTCCAGGGTTGCCATGGATCTTGGGGTGCTTCTGAGTCTCCCCAGGGGAGTCAGGCCTCGTCTCGAGTGGGGGCATGCACGTGCGCTTTCCTCCCGAGCTGCAGCAGTAGTGTCACGCTTCCTGTCACGTGGATCAAGGGCTCTGTGGCTTTCCCTCGAGGCTGTCCCTCGAGGCTTTCCCACGAGGCTTTCCCACAGGGCTGTGCCACGTGCCACCTTGGTGTGAGTCGATCCTCGGCGTGAAAGACGAGCCGGTGAAGGGAAAAGAGGTTCCTCTGGAATGGACTGAGACATCTGGGGGACTCTTGGAATGGTGGCACGACCCTTGAGTTCCTCTCCCCATTCCTGTTGAGAGGGCCTCCTCTTGAGATGCGACGGGAACGCCGGGAACTCTTTCCCGACGAAGCAGGGAAAGGATCCCTCATCTCGAGCTACGAGGCAGAAACGGGGCTCCTCTGGATGTGGGCGGGACCCTCGTGATTCCTCTCGAGTGGAGACGGGTATGTCGGGGAACTTCTTGATTTGCACCAAGGGTGTGAAGGAGCCTTTCGAAGTTCCAGAGGGGAGGTGTGATCATCCTCGAGACGCCTCAGCGGAAATGGGCCTCATTTCGCCTGGAGGGGAGAACCTCCTGGATTTTCTCGAGTTGCGGCAGGTCTTCTCGAGTTACGACGGGGACCTCAGGGACCCGCTCTGGTGGCCTCAGGAAAGGCCAGTCCCCATGCGAGTTGCTAGGGGACCTCTCGGGATTCCTCTCCCGTCCATGCCGGGGCCTCAGTCCTTGTGTGGAGTCGGGGCCGGAACCTGAGGATTCCTCTCCAGGGTTGCCATGGATCTTGGGGTGCTTCTGAGTCTCCCCAGGGGAGTCAGGCCTCGTCTCGAGTGGGGGCATGCACGTGCGCTTTCCTCCCGAGCTGCAGCAGTAGTGTCACGCTTCCTGTCACGTGGATCAAGGGATCTGTGGCTTTCCCTCGAGGCTGTCCCTCCAGGCTTTCCCACGAGGCTTTCCCACAGGGCTGTGCCACGTGCCACCTTGGTGTGAGTCGATCCTCGGCGTGAAAGATGAGCCAGTGAAGGGAAAAGAGGTTCCTCTGGAATGGACTGAGACATCTGGGGGACTCTTGGAATGGTGGCACGACCCTGGAGTTCCTCTCGCCGTTCCTGTTGAGAGGGCCTCCTCTTGAGATGCGACGGGAACGCCGGGAACTCTTTCCCGACGAAGCAGGGAAAGGATCCCTCATCTCGAGCTACGAGGCGGAAACGGGGCTCCTCTGGATGTGGGCGGGACCCTCGTGATTCCTCTCGAGTGGAGACGGGTATGTCGGGGAACTTCTTGATTTGCACCAAGGGTGTGAAGGAGCCCTTCGAAGTTCCAGAGGGGAGGTGTGATCAGCCTCGAGACGCCTCAGCGGAAATGGGCCTCATCTCGCCTGGAGGGGAGAACCTCCTGGATTTTCTCGAGTTGCGGCAGGTCTTCTCGAGTTACGACGGGGACCTCAGGGACCCGCTCTGGTGGCCTCAGGAAAGGCCAGTCCCCATGCGAGTTGCTAGGGGACCTCTCGGGATTCCTCTCCCGTCCATGCCGGGGCCTCAGTCCTTGTGTGGAGTCGGGCCCGGAACCTGAGGATTCCTCTCCAGTGTTGCCATGGATCTTGGGGTGCTTCTGAGTCTCCCAAGGGAAGTCAGGCCTCGTCTCGAGTGGGGGCATGCACGTGCGCTTTCCTCCCGAGCTTCAGCAGTAGTGTCACGCTTCCTGTCACGTGGATCAAGGGATCTGTGGCTTTCCCTCGAGGCTGTCCCTCGAGGCTTTCCCACGAGGCTTTCCCACAGGGCTGTGCCACGTGCCACCTTGGTGTGAGTCGATCCTCGGCGTGAAAGACGAGCCGGTGAAGGGAAAAGAGGTTCCTCTGGAATGGACTGAGACATCTGGGGGACTCTTGGAATGGTGGCACGACCCTGGAGTTCCTCTCGCCGTTCCTGTTGAGAGGGCCTCCTCTTGAGATGCGACGGGAACGCCGGGAACTCTTTCCCGACGAAGCAGGGAAAGGATCCCTCATCTCGAGCTACGAGGCGGAAACGGGGCTCCTCTGGATGTGGGCGGGACCCTCGTGATTCCTCTCGAGTGGAGACGGGTATGTCGGGGAACTTCTTGATTTGCACCAAGGGTGTGAAGGAGCCTTTCGAAGTTCCAGAGGGGAGGTGTGATCAGCCTTGAGACGCCTCAGCGGAAATGGGCCTCATCTCGCCTGGAGGGGAGAACCTCCTGGATTTTCTCGAGTTGCGGCAGGTCTTCTCGAGTTACGACGGGGACCTCAGGGACCCGCTCTGGTGGCCTCAGGAAAGGCCAGTCCCCATGCGAGTTGCTAGGGGACCTCTCGGGATTCCTCTCCCGTCCATGCTGGGGCCTCAGTCCTTGTGTGGAGTCGGGGCCGGAACCTGAGGATTCCTCTCCAGTGTTGCCATGGATCTTGGGGTGCTTCTGAGTCTCCCCAGGGGAGTCAGGCCTCGTCTCGAGTCGGGGCATGCACGTGCGCTTTCCTCCCGAGCTGCAGCAGTAGTGTCACGCTTCCTGTCACGTGGATCAAGGGATCTGTGGCTTTCCCTCGAGGCTGTCCCTCGAGGCTTTTCCACGAGGCTTTCCCACAAGGCTGTGCCACGTGCCACCTTGGTGTGAGTCGATCCTCGGCGTGAAAGACGAGCCGGTGAAGGGAAAAGAGGTTCCTCTGGAATGGACTGAGACATCTGGGGGACTCTTGGAATGGTGGCACGACCCTGGAGTTCCTCTCGCCGTTCCTGTTGAGAGGGCCTCCTTTTGAGATGCGACGGGAACGCCGGGAACTCTTTCCCGACGAAGCAGGGAAAGGATCCCTCATCTCGAGCTACGAGGCGGAAACGGGGCTCCTCTGGATGTGGGCGGGACCCTCGTGATTCCTCTCGAGTGGAGACGGGTATGTCGGGGAACTTCTTGATTTGCACCAAGGGTGTGAAGGAGCCCTTCGAAGTTCCAGAGGGGAGGTGTGATCAGCCTCGAGACGCCTCAGCGGAAATGGGCCTCATCTCGCCTGGAGGGGAGAACCTCCTGGATTTTCTCGAGTTGCGGCAGGTCTTCTCGAGTTACGACGGGGACCTCAGGGATCCGCTCTGGTGGCCTCAGGAAAGGCCAGTCCCCATGCGAGTTGCTAGGGGACCTCTCGGGATTCCTCTCCCGTCCATGCCGGGGCCTCAGTCCTTGTGTGGAGTCGGGCCCGGAACCTGAGGATTCCTCTCCAGTGTTGCCATGGATCTTGGGGTGCTTCTGAGTCTCCCAAGGGAAGTCAGGCCTCGTCTCGAGTGGGGGCATGCACGTGCGCTTTCCTCCCGAGCTGCAGCAGTAGTGTCACGCTTCCTGTCACGTGGATCAAGGGATCTGTGGCTTTCCCTCGAGGCTGTCCCTCCAGGCTTTCCCACGAGGCTTTCCCACAGGGCTGTGCCACGTGCCACCTTGGTGTGAGTCGATCCTCGGCGTGAAAGATGAGCCAGTGAAGGGAAAAGAGGTTCCTCTGGAATGGACTGAGACATCTGGGGGACTCTTGGAATGGTGGCACGACCCTGGAGTTCCTCTCGCCGTTCCTGTTGAGAGGGCCTCCTCTT
The DNA here is from genome assembly GCF_023091745.1 of Budorcas taxicolor. NCBI lineage: Eukaryota > Metazoa > Chordata > Mammalia > Artiodactyla > Bovidae > Budorcas > Budorcas taxicolor. The sequence continues at coordinate 812,538 of NW_026292750.1, read as the reverse complement.
GAGATGCGACGGGAACGCCGGGAACTCTTTCCCGACGAAGCAGGGAAAGGATCCCTCATCTCGAGCTACGAGGCGGAAACGGGGCTCCTCTGGATGTGGGCGGGACCCTCGTGATTCCTCTCGAGTGGAGACGGGTATGTCGGGGAACTTCTTGATTTGCACCAAGGGTGTGAAGGAGCCCTTCGAAGTTCCAGAGGGGAGGTGTGATCAGCCTCGAGACGCCTCAGCGGAAATGGGCCTCATCTCGCCTGGAGGGGAGAACCTCCTGGATTTTCTCGAGTTGCGGCAGGTCTTCTCGAGTTACGACGGGGACCTCAGGGATCCGCTCTGATGGCCTCAGGAAAGGCCAGTCCCCATGCGAGTTGCTAGGGGACCTCTCGGGATTCCTCTCCCGTCCATGCCGGGGCCTCAGTCTTTGTGTGTAGTCGGGCCCGGAACCTGAGGATTCCTCTCCAGTGTTGCCATGCATCTTGGGGTGCTTCTGAGTCTCCCCAGGGGAGTCAGGCCTCGTCTCGAGTCGGGGCATGCACGTGCGCTTTCCTCCCGAGCTGCAGCAGTAGTGTCACGCTTCCTGTCACGTGGATCAAGGGATCTGTGGCTTTCCCTCGAGCCTGTCCCTCGAGGCTTTTCCACGAGGCTTTCCCACAAGGCTGTGCCACGTGCCACCTTGGTGTGAGTCGATCCTCGGCGTGAAAGACGAGCCAGTGAAGGGAAAAGAGGTTCCTCTGGAATGGACTGAGACATCTGGGGGACTCTTGGAATGGTGGCACGACCCTGGAGTTCCTCTCGCCGTTCCTGTTGAGAGGGCCTCCTTTTGAGATGCGACGGGAACGCCGGGAACTCTTTCCCGACGAAGCAGGGAAAGGATCCCTCATCTCGAGCTACGAGGCGGAAACGGGGCTCCTCTGGATGTGGGCGGGACCCTCGTGATTCCTCTCGAGTGGAGACGGGTATGTCGGGGAACTTCTTGATTTGCACCAAGGGTGTGAAGGAGCCCTTCGAAGTTCCAGAGGGGAGGTGTGATCAGCCTCGAGGCGCCTCAGCGGAAATGGGCCTCATCTCGCCTGGAGGGGAGAACCTCCTGGATTTTCTCGAGTTGCGGCAGGTCTTCTCGAGTTAGGACGGGGACCTCAGGGATCCGCTCTGGTGGCCTCAGGAAAGGCCAGTCCCCATGCGAGTTGCTAGGGGACCTCTCGGGATTCCTCTCCCGTCCATGCCGGGGCCTCAGTCCTTGTGTGGAGTCGGGGACGGAACCTCAGGATTCCTCTCCAGGGTTGCCATGGATCTTGGGGTGCTTCTGAGTCTCCCCAGGGGAGTCAGGCCTCGTCTCGAGTGGGGGCATGCACGTGCGCTTTCCTCCCGAGCTGCAGCAGTAGTGTCACGCTTCCTGTCACGTGGATCAAGGGCTCTGTGGCTTTCCCTCGAGGCTGTCCCTCGAGGCTTTCCCACGAGGCTTTCCCACAGGGCTGTGCCACGTGCCACCTTGGTGTGAGTCGATCCTCGGCGTGAAAGACGAGCCGGTGAAGGGAAAAGAGGTTCCTCTGGAATGGACTGAGACATCTGGGGGACTCTTGGAATGGTGGCACGACCCTTGAGTTCCTCTCCCCATTGCTGTTGAGAGGGCCTCCTCTTGAGATGCGACGGGAACGCCGGGAACTCTTTCCCGACGAAGCAGGGAAAGGATCCCTCATCTCGAGCTACGAGGCGGAAACGGGGCTCCTCTGGATGTGGGCGGGACCCTCGTGATTCCTCTCGAGTGGAGACGGGTATGTCGGGGAACTTCTTGATTTGCACCAAGGGTGTGAAGGAGCCTTTCGAAGTTCCAGAGGGGAGGTGTGATCATCCTCGAGACGCCTCAGCGGAAATGGGCCTCATTTCGCCTGGAGGGGAGAACCTCCTGGATTTTCTCGAGTTGCGGCAGGTCTTCTCGAGTTACGACGGGGACCTCAGGGACCCGCTCTGGTGGCCTCAGGAAAGGCCAGTCCCCATGCGAGTTGCTAGGGGACCTCTCGGGATTCCTCTCCCGTCCATGCCGGGGCCTCAGTCCTTGTGTGGAGTCGGGGCCGGAACCTGAGGATTCCTCTCCAGGGTTGCCATGGATCTTGGGGTGCTTCTGAGTCTCCCCAGGGGAGTCAGGCCTCGTCTCGAGTGGGGGCATGCACGTGCGCTTTCCTCCCGAGCTGCAGCAGTAGTGTCACGCTTCCTGTCACGTGGATCAAGGGATCTGTGGCTTTCCCTCGAGGCTGTCCCTCCAGGCTTTCCCACGAGGCTTTCCCACAGGGCTGTGCCACGTGCCACCTTGGTGTGAGTCGATCCTCGGCGTGAAAGATGAGCCAGTGAAGGGAAAAGAGGTTCCTCTGGAATGGACTGAGATATCTGGGGGACTCTTGGAATGGTGGCACGACCCTGGAGTTCCTCTCGCCGTTCCTGTTGAGAGGGCCTCCTCTTGAGATGCGACGGGAACGCCGGGAACTCTTTCCCGACGAAGCAGGGAAAGGATCCCTCATCTCGAGCTACGAGGCGGAAACGGGGCTCCTCTGGATGTGGGCGGGACCCTCGTGATTCCTCTCGAGTGGAGACGGGTATGTCGGGGAACTTCTTGATTTGCACCAAGGGTGTGAAGGAGCCCTTCGAAGTTCCAGAGGGGAGGTGTGATCAGCCTCGAGACGCCTCAGCGGAAATGGGCCTCATCTCGCCTGGAGGGGAGAACCTCCTGGATTTTCTCGAGTTGCGGCAGGTCTTCTCGAGTTACGACGGGGACCTCAGGGATCCGCTCTGGTGGCCTCAGGAAAGGCCAGTCCCCATGCGAGTTGCTAGGGGACCTCTCGGGATTCCTCTCCCGTCCATGCCGGGGCCTCAGTCCTTGTGTGGAGTCGGGCCCGGAACCTGAGGATTCCTCTCCAGTGTTGCCATGGATCTTGGGGTGCTTCTGAGTCTCCCAAGGGAAGTCAGGCCTCGTCTCGAGTGGGGGCATGCACGTGCGCTTTCCTCCCGAGCTTCAGCAGTAGTGTCACGCTTCCTGTCACGTGGATCAAGGGATCTGTGGCTTTCCCTCGAGGCTGTCCCTCGAGGCTTTCCCACGAGGCTTTCCCACAGGGCTGTGCCACGTGCCACCTTGGTGTGAGTCGATCCTCGGCGTGAAAGACGAGCCGGTGAAGGGAAAAGAGGTTCCTCTGGAATGGACTGAGACATCTGGGGGACTCTTGGAATGGTGGCACGACCCTGGAGTTCCTCTCGCCGTTCCTGTTGAGAGGGCCTCCTCTTGAGATGCGACGGGAACGCCGGGAACTCTTTCCCGACGAAGCAGGGAAAGGATCCCTCATCTCGAGCTACGAGGCGGAAACGGGGCTCCTCTGGATGTGGGCGGGACCCTCGTGATTCCTCTCGAGTGGAGACGGGTATGTCGGGGAACTTCTTGATTTGCACCAAGGGTGTGAAGGAGCCTTTCGAAGTTCCAGAGGGGAGGTGTGATCAGCCTTGAGACGCCTCAGCGGAAATGGGCCTCATCTCGCCTGGAGGGGAGAACCTCCTGGATTTTCTCGAGTTGCGGCAGGTCTTCTCGAGTTACGACGGGGACCTCAGGGACCCGCTCTGGTGGCCTCAGGAAAGGCCAGTCCCCATGCGAGTTGCTAGGGGACCTCTCGGGATTCCTCTCCCGTCCATGCCGGGGCCTCAGTCCTTGTGTGGATTCGGGGCCGGAACCTGAGGATTCCTCTCCAGTGTTGCCATGGATCTTGGGGTGCTTCTGAGTCTCCCCAGGGGAGTCAGGCCTCGTCTCGAGTCGGGGCATGCACGTGCGCTTTCCTCCCGAGCTGCAGCAGTAGTGTCACGCTTCCTGTCACGTGGATCAAGGGATCTGTGGCTTTCCCTCGAGGCTGTCCCTCGAGGCTTTTCCACGAGGATTTCCCACAAGGCTGTGCCACGTGCCACCTTGGTGTGAGTCGATCCTCGGCGTGAAAGACGAGCCGGTGAAGGGAAAAGAGGTTCCTCTGGAATGGACTGAGACATCTGGGGGACTCTTGGAATGGTGGCACGACCCTGGAGTTCCTCTCGCCGTTCCTGTTGAGAGGGCCTCCTTTTGAGATGCGACGGGAACGCCGGGAACTCTTTCCCAACGAAGCAGGGAAAGGATCCCTCATCTCGAGCTACGAGGTGGAAACGGGGCTCCTCTGGATGTGGGCGGGACCCTCGTGATTCCTCTCGAGTGGAGACGGGTATGTCGGGGAACTTCTTGATTTGCACCAAGGGTGTGAAGGAGCCCTTCGAAGTTCCAGGGGGAGGTGTGATCAGCCTCGAGGCGCCTCAGCGGAAATGGGCCTCATCTCGCCTGGAGGGGAGAACCTCCTGGATTTTCTCGAGTTGCGGCAGGTCTTCTCGAGTTACGACGGGGACCTCAGGGATCCGCTCTGGTGGCCTCAGGAAAGGCCAGTCCCCATGCGAGTTGCTAGGGGACCTCTCGGGATTCCTCTCCCGTCCATGCCGGGGCCTCAGTCCTTGTGTGGAGTCGGGGCCGGAACCTGAGGATTCCTCTCCAGTGTTGCCATGGATCTTGGGGTGCTTCTGAGTCTCCCCAGGGGAGTCAGGCCTCGTCTCGAGTGGGGGCATGCACGTGCGCTTTCCTCCCGAGCTGCAGCAGTAGTGTCACGCTTCCTGTCACGTGGATCAAGGGATCTGTGGCTTTCCCTCGAGGCTGTCCCTCGAGGCTTTCCCACGAGGCTTTCCCACAGGGCTGTGCCACGTGCCACCTTGGTGTGAGTCGATCCTCGGCGTGAAAGACGAGCCGGTGAAGGGAAAAGAGGTTCCTCTGGAATGGACTGAGACATCTGGGGGACTCTTGGAATGGTGGCACGACCCTGGAGTTCCTCTCGCCGTTCCTGTTGAGAGGGCCTCCTCTTGAGATGCGACGGGGACGCCGGGAACTCTTTCCCGACGAAGCAGGGAAAGGATCCCTCATCTCGAGCTACGAGGCGGAAACGGGGCTCCTCTGGATGTGGGCGGGACCCTCGTGATTCCTCTCGAGTGGAGACGGGTATGTCGGGGAACTTCTTGATTTGCACCAAGGGTGTGAAGGACCCTTTCGAAGTGCCAGAGGGGAGGTGTGATCAGCCTCGAGACGCCTCAGCGGAAATGGGCCTCATCTCGCCTGGAGGGGAGAACCTCCTGGATTTTCTCGAGTTGCGGCAGGTCTTCTCGAGTTACGACGGGGACCTCAGGGACCCGCTCTGGTGGCCTCAGGAAAGGCCAGTCCCCATGCGAGTTGCTAGGGGACCTCTCGGGATTCCTCTCCCGTCCTTGCCGGGGCCTCAGTCCTTGTGTGGAGTCGGGGCCGGAACCTGAGGATTCCTCTCCAGTGTTGCCATGGATCTTGGGGTGCTTCTGAGTCTCCCCAGGGGAGTCAGGCCTCGTCTCGAGTGGGGGCATGCAAGTGCGCTTTCCTCCCGAGCTGCAGCAGTAGTGTCACGCTTCCTGTCACGTGGATCAAGGGATCTGTGGCTTTCCCTCGAGGCTGTCCCTCGAGGCTTTCCCACAGGCCTGTGCCACGTGCCACCTTGGTGTGAGTCGATCCTCGGCGTGAAAGACGAGCCGGTGAAGGGAAAAGAGGTTCCTCTGGAATGGACTGAGACATCTGGGGGACTCTTGGAATGGTGGCACGACCCTGGAGTTCCTCTCGCCGTTCCTGTTGAGAGGGCCTCCTCTTGAGATGGGACGGGAACGCCGGGAAATCTTTCCCGACGAAGCAGGGAAAGGATCCCTCATCTCGAGCTACGAGGCGGAAACGGGGCTCCTCTGGATGTGGGCGGGACCCTCGTGATTCCTCTCGAGTGGAGACGGGTATGTCGGGGAACTTCTTGATTTGCACCAAGGGTGTGAAGGAGCCTTTCGAAGTTCCAGAGGGGAGGTGTGATCAGCCTCGAGACGCCTCAGCGGAAATGGGCCTCATCTCGCCTGGAGGGGAGAACCTCCTGGATTTTCTCGAGTTGCGGCAGGTCTTCTCGAGTTACGACGGGGACCTCAGGGACCCGCTCTGGTGGCCTCAGGAAAGGCCAGTCCCCATGCGAGTTGCTAGGGGACCTCTCGGGATTCCTCTCCCGTCCATGCCGGGGCCTCAGTCCTTGTGTGGAGTCGGGCCCGGAACCTGAGGATTCCTCTCCAGTGTTGCCATGGATCTTGGGGTGCTTCTGAGTCTCCCCAGGGGAGTCAGGCCTCGTCTCGAGTGGGGGCATGCACGTGCGCTTTCCTCCCGAGCTGCAGCAGTAGTGTCACGCTTCCTGTCACGTGGATCAAGGGTTCTGTGGCTTTCCCTCGAGGCTGTCCCTCGAGGCTTTCCCACGAGGCTTTCCCACAGGGCTGTGCCACGTGCCACCTTGGTGTGAGTCGATCCTCGGCGTGAAAGACGAGCCAGTGAAGGGAAAAGAGGTTCCTCTGGAATGGACTGAGACATCTGGGGGACTCTTGGAATGGTGGCACGACCCTGGAGTTCCTCTCGCCGTTCCTGTTGAGAGGGCCTCCTCTTGAGATGCGACGGGAACGCCGGGAACTCTTTCCCGACGAAGCAGGGAAAGGATCCCTCATCTCGAGGTACGAGGCGGAAACGGGGCTCCTCTGGATGTGGGCGGGACCCTCGTGATTCCTCTCGAGTGGAGACGGGTATGTCGGGGAACTACTTGATTTGCACCAAGGGTGTGAATGACCCTATCGAAGTTCCAGAGGGGAGGTGTGATCAGCCTCGAGACACCTCAGCAGAAATGGGCCTCATCTCGCCTGGAGGGGAGAACCTCCTGGATTTTCTCGAGTTGCGGCAGGTCTTCTCGAGTTACGACGGGGACCTCAGGGATCCGCTCTGGTGGCCTCAGGAAAGGCCAGTCCCCATGCGAGTTGCTAGGGGACCTCTCGGGATTCCTCTCCCGTCCATGCCGGGGCCTCAGTCCTTGTGTGGATTCGGGGACGGAACCTCAGGATTCCTCTCCAGGGTTGCCATGGATCTTGGGGTGCTTCTGAGTCTCCCCAGGGGAGTCAGGCCTCGTCTCGAGTGGGGGCATGCACGTGCGCTTTCCTCCCGAGCTGCAGCAGTAGTGTCACGCTTCCTGTCACGTGGATCAAGGGATCTGTGGCTTTCCCTCGAGGCTGTCCCTCAAGGCTTTCCCACGAGGCTTTCCCACAGGGCTGTGCCACGTGCCACCTTGGTGTGAGTCGATCCTCGGCGTGAAAGACGAGCCGGTGAAGGGAAAAGAGGTTCCTCTGGAATGGACTGAGACATCTGGGGGACTCTTGGAATGGTGGCACGACCCTGGAGTTCCTCTCCCCATTCCTGTTGAGAGGGCCTCCTCTTGAGATGCGACGGGAACGCCGGGAACTCTTTCCCGACGAAGCAGGGAAAGGATCCCTCATCTCGAGCTACGAGGCGGAAACGGGGCTCCTCTGGATGTGGGCGGGACCCTCGTGATTCCTCTCGAGTGGAGACGGCTAGGTCGGGGAACTTCTTGATTTGCACCAAGGGTGTGAAGGACCCTTTCGAAGTTCCAGAGGGGAGGTGTGATCATCCTCGAGACGCCTCAGCGGAAATGGGCCTCATCTCGCCTGGAGGGGAGAACCTCCTGGATTTTCTCGAGTTGAGGCAGGTCTTCTCGAGTTACGACGGGGACCTCAGGGACCCGCTCTGGTGGCCTCAGGAAAGGCCAGTCCCCATGCGAGATGCTAGGGGACCTCTCGGGATTCCTCTCCCGTCCATGCCGGGGCCTCAGTCCTTGTGTGGAGTCGGGGCCGGAACCTGAGGATTCCTCTCCAGTGTTGCCATGGATCTTGGGGTGCTTCTGAGTCTCCCCAGGGGAGTCAGGCCTCGTCTCGATTCGGGGCATGCACGTGCGCTTTCCTCCCGAGCTGCAGCAGTAGTGTCACGCTTCCTGTCACGTGGATCAAGGGTTCAGTGGCTTTCCCTCGAGGCTGTCCCTCGAGGCTTTTCCACGAGGCTTTCCCACAAGGCTGTGCCACGTGCCACCTTGGTGTGAGTCGATCCTCGGCGTGAAAGACGAGCCGGTGAAGGGAAAAGAGGTTCCTCTGGAATGGACTGAGACATCTGGGGGACTCTTGGAATGGTGGCACGACCCTGGAGTTCCTCTCGCCGTTCCTGTTGAGAGGGCCTCCTCTTGAGATGCGACGGGAACGCCGGGAACTCTTTCCCGACGAAGCAGGGAAAGGATCCCTCATCTCGAGCTACGAGGCGGAAACGGGGCTCCTCTGGATGTGGGCGGGACCCTCGTGATTCCTCTCGAGTGGAGACGGGTATGTCGGGGAACTTCTTGATTTGCACCAAGGGTGTGAAGGAGCCTTTCGAAGTGCCAGAGGGGAGGTGTGATCAGCCTCGAGACGCCTCAGCGGAAATGGGCCTCATCTCGCCTGGAGGGGAGAACCTCCTGGATTTTCTCGAGTTGCGGCAGGTCTTCTCGAGTTACGACGGGGACCTCAGGGACCCGCTCTGGTGGCCTCAGGAAAGGCCAGTCCCCATGCGAGTTGCTAGGGGACCTCTCGGGATTCCTCTCCCGTCCATGCCGGGGCCTCAGTCCTTGTGTGGAGTCAGGGCCGGAACCTGAGGATTCCTCTCCAGTGTTGCCATGGATCTTGGGGTGCTTCTGAGTCTCCCCAGGGGAGTAAGGCCTCGTCTCGAGTGGGGGCATGCACGTGCGCTTTCCTCCCGAGCTGCAGCAGTAGTGTCACGCTTCCTGTCACGTGGATCAAGGGATCTGTGGCTTTCCCTCGAGGCTGTCCCTCGAGGCTTTCCCACGAGGCTTTCCCACAGGGCTGTGCCACGTGCCACCTTGGTGTGAGTCGATCCTCGGCGTGAAAGACGAGCCAGTGAAGGGAAAAGAGGTTCCTCTGGAATGGACTGAGACATCTGGGGGACTCTTGGAATGGTGGCACGACCCTGGAGTTCCTCTCGCCGTTCCTGTTGAGAGGGCCTCCTCTTGAGATGCGACGGGAACGCCGGGAACTCTTTCCCGACGAAGCAGGGAAAGGATCCCTCATCTCGAGCTACGAGGCGGAAACGGGGCTCCTCTGGATGTGGGCGGGACTCTCGTGATTCCTCTCGAGTGGAGACGGGTATGTCGGGGAACTTCTTGATTTGCACCAAGGGTGTGAAGGAGCCTTTCGAAGTTCCAGAGGGGAGGTGTGATCAGCCTCGAGACGCCTCAGCGGAAATGGGCCTCATCTCGCCTGGAGGGGAGAACCTCCTGGATTTTCTCGAGTTGCGGCAGGTCTTCTCGAGTTACGACGGGGACCTCAGGGACCCGCTCTGGTGTCCTCAGGAAAGGCCAGTCCCCATGCGAGTTGCTAGGGGACCTCTCGGGATTCCTCTCCCGTCCATGCCGGGGCCTCAGTCCTTGTGTGGAGTCGGGCCCGGAACCTGAGGATTCCTCTCCAGTGTTGCCATGGATCTTGGGGTGCTTCTGAGTCTCCCCAGGGGAGTCAGGCCTCGTCTCGAGTGGGGGCATGCACGTGCGCTTTCCTCCCGAGCTGCAGCAGTAGTGTCACGCTTCCTGTCACGTGGATTAAGGGTTCTGTGGCTTTCCCTCGAGGCTGTCCCACAGGGCTGTGCCACGTGCCACCTTGGTGTGAGTCGATCCTCGGCGTGAAAGACGAGCCGGTGAAGGGAAAAGAGGTTCCTCTGGAATGGACTGAGACATCTGGGGGACTCTTGGAATGGTGGCACGACCCTGGAGTTCCTCTCGCCGTTCCTGTTGAGAGGGCCTCCTCTTGAGATGCGACGGGAACGCCGGGAACTCTTTCCCGACGAAGCAGGGTAAGGATCCCTCATCTCGAGCTACGAGGCGGAAACGGGGCTCCTCTGGATGTGGGCGGGACCCTCGTGATTCCTCTCGAGTGGAGACGGGTATGTCGGGGAACTTCTTGATTTGCACCAAGGGTGTGAAGGACCCTTTCGAAGTGCCAGAGGGGAGGTGTGATCAGCCTCGAGACTCCTCAGCGGAAATGGGCCTCATCTCGCCTGGAGGGGAGAACCTCCTGGATTTTCTCGAGTTGCGGCAGGTCTTCTCGAGTTACGACGGGGACCTCAGGGACCCGCTCTGGTGGCCTCAGGAAAGGCCAGTCCCCATGCGAGTTGCTAGGGGACCTCTCGGGATTCCTCTCCCGTCCATGCCGGGGCCTCAGTCCTTGTGTGGAGTCGGGCCCGGAACCTGAGGATTCCTCTCCAGTGTTGCCATGGATCTTGGGGTGCTTCTGAGTCTCCCCAGGGGAGTCAGGCCTCGTCTCGAGTGGGGGCATGCACGTGCGCTTTCCTCCCGAGCTGCAGCAGTAGTGTCACGCTTCCTGTCACGTGGATCAAGGGTTCTGTGGCTTTCCCTCGAGGCTGTCCCTCGAGGCTTTCCCACGAGGCTTTCCCACAGGGCTGTGCCACGTGCCACCTTGGTGTGAGTCGATCCTCGGCGTGAAAGACGAGCCAGTGAAGGGAAAAGAGGTTCCTCTGGAATGGACTGAGACATCTGGGGGACTCTTGGAATGGTGGCACGACCCTGGAGTTCCTCTCGCCGTTCCTGTTGAGAGGGCCTCCTCTTGAGATGCGACGGGAACGCCGGGAACTCTTTCCCGACGAAGCAGGGAAAGGATCCCTCATCTCGAGCTACGAGGCGGAAACGGGGCTCCTCTGGATGTGGGCGGGACCCTCGTGATTCCTCTCGAGTGGAGACGGGTATGTCGGGGAACTACTTGATTTGCACCAAGGGTGTGAATGACCCTATCGAAGTTCCAGAGGGGAGGTGTGATCAGCCTCGAGACGCCTCAGCAGAAATGGGCCTCATCTCGCCTGGAGGGGAGAACCTCCTGGATTTTCTCGAGTTGCGGCAGGTCTTCTCGAGTTACGACGGGGACCTCAGGGATCCGCTCTGGTGGCCTCAGGAAAGGCCAGTCCCCATGCGAGTTGCTAGGGGACCTCTCGGGATTCCTCTCCCGTCCATGCCGGGGCCTCAGTCCTTGTGTGGATTCGGGGACGGAACCTCAGGATTCCTCTCCAGGGTTGCCATGGATCTTGGGGTGCTTCTGAGTCTCCCCAGGGGAGTCAGGCCTCGTCTCGAGTGGGGGCATGCACGTGCGCTTTCCTCCCGAGCTGCAGCAGTAGTGTCACGCTTCCTGTCACGTGGATCAAGGGATCTGTGGCTTTCCCTCGAGGCTGTCCCTCAAGGCTTTCCCACGAGGCTTTCCCACAGGGCTGTGCCACGTGCCACCTTGGTGTGAGTCGATCCTCGGCGTGAAAGACGAGCCGGTGAAGGGAAAAGAGGTTCCTCTGGAATGGACTGAGACATCTGGGGGACTCTTGGAATGGTGGCACGACCCTGGAGTTCCTCTCCCCATTCCTGTTGAGAGGGCCTCCTCTTGAGATGCGACGGGAACGCCGGGAACTCTTTCCCGACGAAGCAGGGAAAGGATCCCTCATCTCGAGCTACGAGGCGGAAACGGGGCTCCTCTGGATGTGGGCGGGACCCTCGTGATTCCTCTCGAGTGGAGACGGCTAGGTCGGGGAACTTCTTGATTTGCACCAAGGGTGTGAAGGACCCTTTCGAAGTTCCAGAGGGGAGGTGTGATCATCCTCGAGACGCCTCAGCGGAAATGGGCCTCATCTCGCCTGGAGGGGAGAACCTCCTGGATTTTCTCGAGTTGAGGCAGGTCTTCTCGAGTTACGACGGGGACCTCAGGGACCCGCTCTGGTGGCCTCAGGAAAGGCCAGTCCCCATGCGAGATGCTAGGGGACCTCTCGGGATTCCTCTCCCGTCCATGCCGGGGCCTCAGTCCTTGTGTGGAGTCGGGGCCGGAACCTGAGGATTCCTCTCCAGTGTTGCCATGGATCTTGGGGTGCTTCTGAGTCTCCCCAGGGGAGTCAGGCCTCGTCTCGAGTCGGGGCATGCACGTGCGCTTTCCTCCCGAGCTGCAGCAGTAGTGTCACGCTTCCTGTCACGTGGATCAAGGGTTCAGTGGCTTTCCCTCGAGGCTGTCCCTCGAGGCTTTTCCACGAGGCTTTCCCACAAGGCTGTGCCACGTGCCACCTTGGTGTGAGTCGATCCTCGGCGTGAAAGACGAGCCAGTGAAGGGAAAAGAGGTTCCTCTGGAATGGACTGAGACATCTGGGGGACTCTTGGAATGGTGGCACGACCCTGGAGTTCCTCTCGCCGTTCCTGTTGAGAGGGCCTCCTCTTGAGATGCGACGGGAACGCCGGGAACTCTTTCCCGACGAAGCAGGGAAAGGATCCCTCATCTCGAGCTACGAGGCGGAAACGGGGCTCCTCTGGATGTGGGCGGGACCCTCGTGATTCCTCTCGAGTGGAGACGGGTATGTCGGGGAACTTCTTGATTTGCACCAAGGGTGTGAAGGAGCCCTTCGAAGTTCCAGAGGGGAGGTGTGATCAGCCTCGAGGCGCCTCAGCGGAAATGGGCCTCATCTCGCCTGGAGGGGAGAACCTCCTGGATTTTCTCGAGTTGCGGCAGGTCTTCTCGAGTTACGACGGGGACCTCAGGGATCCGCTCTGGTGGCCTCAGGAAAGGCCAGTCCCCATGCGAGTTGCTAGGGGACCTCTCGGGATTCCTCTCCCGTCCATGCCGGGGCCTCAGTCCTTGTGTGGAGTCGGGGACGGAATCTCAGGATTCCTCTCCAGGGTTGCCATGGATCTTGGGGTGCTTCTGAGTCTCCCCAGGGGAGTCAGGCCTCGTCTCGAGTGGGGGCATGCACGTGCGCTTTCCTCCCGAGCTGCAGCAGTAGTGTCACGCTTCCTGTCACGTGGATCAAGGGATCTGTGGCTTTCCCTCAAGGCTGTCCCTCGAGGCTTTCCCACGAGGCTTTCCCACAGGGCTGTGCCACGTGCCACCTTGGTGTGAGTCGATCCTCGGCGTGAAAGACGAGCCGGTGAAGGGAAAAGAGGTTCCTCTGGAATGGACTGAGACATCTGGGGGACTCTTGGAATGGTGGCACGACCCTGGAGTTCCTCTCCCCATTCCTGTTGAGAGGGCCTCCTCTTGAGATGCGACGGGAACGCCGGGAACTCTTTCCCGACGAAGCAGGGAAAGGATCCCTCATCTCGAGCTACGAGGCGGAAACGGGGCTCCTCTGGATGTGGGCGGGACCCTCGTGATTCCTCTCGAGTGGAGACGGGTATGTCGGGGAACTTCTTGATTTGCACCAAGGGTGTGAAGGACCCTTTCGAAGTTCCAGAGGGGAGGTGTGATCATCCTCGAGACGCCTCAGCGGAAATGGGCCTCATCTCGCCTGGAGGGGAGAACCTCCTGGATTTTCTCGAGTTGCGGCAGGTCTTCTCGAGTTACGACGGGGACCTCAGGGACCCGCTCTGGTGGCCTCAGGAAAGGCCAGTCCCCATGCGAGTTGCTAGGGGACCTCTCGGGATTCCTCTCCCGTCCATGCCGGGGCCTCAGTCCTTGTGTGGAGTCGGGGACGGAACCTGAGGATTCCTCTCCAGTGTTGCCATGGATCTTGGGGTGCTTCTGAGTCTCCCCAGGGGAGTCAGGCCTCGTCTCGAGTGGGGGCATGCACGTGCGCTTTCCTCCCGAGCTGCAGCAGTAGTGTCACGCTTCCTGTCACGTGGATCAAGGGATCTGTGGCTTTCCCTCGAGGCTGTCCCTCGAGGCTTTCCCACGAGGCTTTCCCACAGGGCTGTGCCACGTGCCACCTTGGTGTGAGTCGATCCTCGGCGTGAAAGACGAGCCGGTGAAGGGAAAAGAGGTTCCTCTGGAATGGACTGAGACATCTGGGGGACTCTTGGAATGGTGGCACGACCCTGGAGTTCCTCTCGCCGTTCCTGTTGAGAGGGCCTCCTCTTGAGATGCGACGGGAACGCCGGGAACTCTTTCCCGACGAAGCAGGGAAAGGATCCCTCATCTCGAGCTACGAGGCGGAAACGGGGCTCCTCTGGATGTGGGCGGGACCCTCGTGATTCCTCTCGAGTGGAGACGGGTATGTCGGGGAACTTCTTGATTTGCACCAAGGGTGTGAAGGAGCCTTTCGAAGTTCCAGAGGGGAGGTGTGATCAGCCTCGAGACGCCTCAGCGGAAATGGGCCTCATCTCGCCTGGAGGGGAGAACCTCCTGGATTTTCTCGAGTTGCGGCAGGTCTTCTCGAGTTACGACGGGGACATCAGGGACCCGCTCTGGTGGCCTCAGGAAAGGCCAGTCCCCATGCGAGTTGCTAGGGGACCTCTCGGGATTCCTCTCCCGTCCATGCCGGGGCCTCAGTCCTTGTGTGGAGTCGGGCCCGGAACCTGAGGATTCCTCTCCAGTGTTGCCATGGATCTTGGGGTGCTTCTGAGTCTCCCCAGGGGAGTAAGGCCTCGTCTCGAGTGGGGGCATGCACGTGCGCTTTCCTCCCGAGCTGCAGCAGTAGTGTCACGCTTCCTGTCACGTGGATCAAGGGTTCTGTGGCTTTCCCTCGAGGCTGTCCCTCGAGGCTTTCCCACGAGGCTTTCCCACAGGGCTGTGCCACGTGCCACCTTGGTGTGAGTCGATCCTCGGCGTGAAAGACGAGCCAGTGAAGGGAAAAGAGGTTCCTCTGGAATGGACTGAGATATCTGGGGGACTCTTGGAATGGTGGCACGACCCTGGAGTTCCTCTCGCCGTTCCTGTTGAGAGGGCCTCCTCTTGAGATGCGACGGGAACGCCGGGAACTCTTTCCCGACGAAGCAGGGAAAGGATCCCTCATCTCGAGCTACGAGGCGGAAACGGGGCTCCTCTGGATGTGGGCGGGACCCTCGTGATTCCTCTCGAGTGGAGACGGGTATGTCGGGGAACTTCTTGATTTGCACCAAGGGTGTGAAGGAGCCTTTCGAAGTTCCAGAGGGGAGGTGTGATCAGCCTCGAGACGCCTCAGCGGAAATGGGCCTCATCTCGCCTGGAGGGGAGAACCTCCTGGATTTTCTCGAGTTGCGGCAGGTCTTCTCGAGTTACGACGGGGACCTCAGGGACCCGCTCTGGTGGCCTCAGGAAAGGCCAGTCCCCATGCGAGTTGCTAGGGGACCTCTCGGGATTCCTCTCCCGTCCATGCCGGGGCCTCAGTCCTTGTGTGGAGTCGGGGACGGAACCTGAGGATTCCTCTCCAGTGTTGCCATGGATCTTGGGGTGCTTCTGAGTCTCCCCAGGGGAGTCAGGCCTCGTCTCGAGTGGGGGCATGCACGTGCGCTTTCCTCCCGAGCTGCAGCAGTAGTGTCACGCTTCCTGTCACGTGGATCAAGGGATCTGTGGCTTTCCCTCGAGGCTGTCCCTCGAGGCTTTCCCACGAGGCTTTCCCACAGGGCTGTGCCACGTGCCACCTTGGTGTGAGTCGATCCTCGGCGTGAAAGACGAGCCGGTGAAGGGAAAAGAGGTTCCTCTGGAATGGACTGAGACATCTGGGGGACTCTTGGAATGGTGGCACGACCCTGGAGTTCCTCTCGCCGTTCCTGTTGAGAGGGCCTCCTCTTGAGATGCGACGGGAACGCCGGGAACTCTTTCCCGACGAAGCAGGGAAAGGATCCCTCATCTCGAGCTACGAGGCGGAAACGGGGCTCCTCTGGATGTGGGCGGGACCCTCGTGATTCCTCTCGAGTGGAGACGGGTATGTCGGGGAACTTCTTGATTTGCACCAAGGGTGTGAAGGAGCCTTTCGAAGTTCCAGAGGGGAGGTGTGATCAGCCTCGAGACGCCTCAGCGGAAATGGGCCTCATCTCGCCTGGAGGGGAGAACCTCCTGGATTTTCTCGAGTTGCGGCAGGTCTTCTCGAGTTACGACGGGGACATCAGGGACCCGCTCTGGTGGCCTCAGGAAAGGCCAGTCCCCATGCGAGTTGCTAGGGGACCTCTCGGGATTCCTCTCCCGTCCATGCCGGGGCCTCAGTCCTTGTGTGGAGTCGGGCCCGGAACCTGAGGATTCCTCTCCAGTGTTGCCATGGATCTTGGGGTGCTTCTGAGTCTCCCCAGGGGAGTAAGGCCTCGTCTCGAGTGGGGGCATGCACGTGCGCTTTCCTCCCGAGCTGCAGCAGTAGTGTCACGCTTCCTGTCACGTGGATCAAGGGTTCTGTGGCTTTCCCTCGAGGCTGTCCCTCGAGGCTTTCCCACGAGGCTTTCCCACAGGGCTGTGCCACGTGCCACCTTGGTGTGAGTCGATCCTCGGCGTGAAAGACGAGCCAGTGAAGGGAAAAGAGGTTCCTCTGGAATGGACTGAGATATCTGGGGGACTCTTGGAATGGTGGCACGACCCTGGAGTTCCTCTCGCCGTTCCTGTTGAGAGGGCCTCCTCTTGAGATGCGACGGGAACGCCGGGAACTCTTTCCCGACGAAGCAGGGAAAGGATCCCTCATCTCGAGCTACGAGGCGGAAACGGGGCTCCTCTGGATGTGGGCGGGACCCTCGTGATTCCTCTCGAGTGGAGACGGGTATGTCGGGGAACTTCTTGATTTGCACCAAGGGTGTGAAGGAGCCTTTCGAAGTTCCAGAGGGGAGGTGTGATCAGCCTCGAGACGCCTCAGCGGAAATGGGCCTCATCTCGCCTGGAGGGGAGAACCTCCTGGATTTTCTCGAGTTGCGGCAGGTCTTCTCGAGTTACGACGGGGACCTCAGGGACCCGCTCTGGTGGCCTCAGGAAAGGCCAGTCCCCATGCGAGTTGCTAGGGGACCTCTCGGGATTCCTCTCCCGTCCATGCCGGGGCCTCAGTCCTTGTGTGGAGTCGGGCCCGGAACCTGAGGATTCCTCTCCAGTGTTGCCATGGATCTTGGGGTGCTTCTGAGTCTCCCAAGGGAAGTCAGGCCTCGTCTCGAGTGGGGGCATGCACGTGCGCTTTCCTCCCGAGCTGCAGCAGTAGTGTCACGCTTCCTGTCACGTGGATCAAGGGATCTGTGGCTTTCCCTCGAGGCTGTCCCTCGAGGCTTTCCCACGAGGCTTTCCCACAGGGCTGTGCCACGTGCCACCTTGGTGTGAGTCGATCCTCGGCGTGAAAGACGAGCCAGTGAAGGGAAAAGAGGTTCCTCTGGAATGGACTGAGACATCTGGGGGACTCTTGGAATGGTGGCACGACCCTGGAGTTCCTCTCGCCGTTCCTGTTGAGAGGGCCTCCTCTTGAGATGCGACGGGAACGCCGGGAACTCTTTCCCGACGAAGCAGGGAAAGGATCCCTCATCTCGAGCTACGAGGCGGAAACGGGGCTCCTCTGGATGTGGGCGGGACCCTCGTGATTCCTCTCGAGTGGAGACGGGTATGTCGGGGAACTTCTTGATTTGCACCAAGGGTGTGAAGGAGCCTCTCGAAGTTCCAGAGGGGAGGTGTGATCAGCCTCGAGAGGCCTCAGTGGAAATGGGCCTCATCTCGCCTGGAGGGGAGAACCTCCTGGATTTTTTCGAGTTGTGGCAGGTCTTCTCGAGTTACGACGGGGACCTCAGGGACCCGCTCTTGTGGCCTCAGGAAAGGCCAGTCCCCATGCGAGTTGCTAGGGGACCTCTCGGGATTCCTCTCCCGTCCATGCCGGGGCCTCAGTCCTTGTGTGGAGTCGGGCCCGGAACCTGAGGATTCCTCTCCAGTGTTGCCATGGATCTTGGGGTGCTTCTGAGTCTCCCCAGGGGAGTCAGGCCTCGTCTCGAGTGGGGGCATGCACGTGCGCTTTCCTCCCGTGCTGCAGCAGTAGTGTCACGCTTCCTGTCACGTGGATCAAGGGTTCTGTGGCTTTCCCTCGAGGCTGTCCCTCGAGGCTTTCCCACGAGTCTTTCCCACAGGGCTGTGCCACGTGCCACCTTGGTGTGAGTCGATCCTCGGCGTGAAAGACGAGCCAGTGAAGGGAAAAGAGGTTCCTCTGGAATGGACTGAGACATCTGGGGGACTCTTGGAATGGTGGCACGACCCTGGAGTTCCTCTCGCCGTTCCTGTTGAGAGGGCCTCCTCTTGAGATGCGACGGGAACGCCGGGAACTCTTTCCCGACGAAGCAGGGAAAGGATCCCTCATCTCGAGCTACGAGGCGGAAACGGGGCTCCTCTGGATGTGGGCGGGACCCTCGTGATTCCTCTCGAGTGGAGACGGGTATGTCGGGGAACTACTTGATTTGCACCAAGGGTGTGAATGACCCTATCGAAGTTCCAGAGGGGCGGTGTGATTAGCCTCGAGACGCCTCAGCAGAAATGGGCCTCATCTCGCCTGGAGGGGAGAACCTCCTGGATTTTCTCGAGTTGCGGCAGGTCTTCTCGAGTTACGACGGGGACCTCAGGGACCCGCTCTGGTGGCCTCAGGAAAGGCCAGTCCCCATGCGAGTTGCTAGGGGACCTCTCGGGATTCCTCTCCCGTCCATGCCGGGGCCTCAGTCCTTGTGTGGAGTCGGGGACGGAACCTCAGGATTCCTCTCCAGGGTTGCCATGGATCTTGGGGTGCTTCTGAGTCTCCCCAGGGGAGTCAGGCCTCGTCTCGAGTGGGGGCATGCACGTGCGCTTTCCTCCCGAGCTGCAGCAGTAGTGTCACGCTTCCTGTCACGTGGATCAAGGGATCTGTGGCTTTCCCTCGAGGCTGTCCCTCGAGGCTTTCCCACGGGGCTTTCCCACAGGGCTGTGCCACGTGCCACCTTGGTGTGAGTCGATCCTCGGCGTGAAAGACGAGCCAGTGAAGGGAAAAGAGGTTCCTCTGGAATGGACTGAGACATCTGGGGGACTCTTGGAATGGTGGCACGACCCTGGAGTTCTTCTCGCCGTTCCTGTTGAGAGGGCCTCCTTTTGAGATGCGACGGGAACGCCGGGAACTCTTTCCCGACGAAGCAGGGAAAGGATCCCTCATCTCGAGCTACGAGGCGGAAACGGGGCTCCTCTGGATGTGGGCGGGACCCTCGTGATTCCTCTCGAGTGGAGACGGGTATGTCGGGGAACTTCTTGATTTGCACCAAGGGTGTGAAGGAGCCCTTCGAAGTTCCAGAGGGGAGGTGTGATCAGCCTCGAGGCGCCTCAGCGGAAATGGGCCTCATCTCGCCTGGAGGGGAGAACCTCCTGGATTTTCTCGAGTTGCGGCAGGTCTTCTCGAGTTACGACGGGGACCTCAGGGATCCGCTCTGGTGGCCTCAGGAAAGGCCAGTCCCCATGCGAGTTGCTAGGGGACCTCTCGGGATTCCTCTCCCGTCCATGCCGGGGCCTCAGTCCTTGTGTGGAGTCGGGGACGGAACCTCAGGATTCCTCTCCAGGGTTGCCATGGATCTTGGGGTGCTTCTGAGTCTCCCCAGGGGAGTCAGGCCTCGTCTCGAGTGGGGGCATGCACGTGCGCTTTCCTCCCGAGCTGCAGCAGTAGTGTCACGCTTCCTGTCACGTGGATCAAGGGATCTGTGGCTTTCCCTCGAGGCTGTCCCTCGAGGCTTTCCCACGAGGCTTTCCCACAGGGCTGTGCCACGTGCCACCTTGGTGTGAGTCGATCCTCGGCGTGAAAGACGAGCCGGTGAAGGGAAAAGAGGTTCCTCTGGAATGGACTGAGACATCTGGGGGACTCTTGGAATGGTGGCACGACCCTGCAGTTCCTCTCCCCATTCCTGTTGAGAGGGCCTCCTCTTGAGATGCGACGGGAACGCCGGGAACTCTTTCCCGACGAAGCAGGGAAAGGATCCCTCATCTCGAGCTACGAGGCGGAAACGGGGCTCCTCTGGATGTGGGCGGGACCCTCGTGATTCCTCTCGAGTGGAGACGGCTAGGTCGGGGAACTTCTTGATTTGCACCAAGGGTGTGAAGGACCCTTTCGAAGTTCGAGAGGGGAGGTGTGATCATCCTCGAGACGCCTCAGCGGAAATGGGCCTCATCTCGCCTGGAGGGGAGAACCTCCTGGATTTTCTCGAGTTGCGGCAGGTCTTCTCGAGTTACGACGGGGACCTCAGGGACCCGCTCTGGTGGCCTCAGGAAAGGCCAGTCCCCATGCGAGTTGCTAGGGGACCTCTCGGGATTCCTCTCCCGTCCATGCCGGGGCCTCAGTCCTTGTGTGGAGTCGGGGCCGGAACCTGAGGATTCCTCTCCAGTGTTGCCATGGATCTTGGGGTGCTTCTGAGTCTCCCCAGGGGAGTCAGGCCTCGTCTCGAGTGGGGGCATGCACGTGCGCTTTCCTCCCGAGCTGCAGCAGTAGTGTCACGCTTCCTGTCACGTGGATCAAGGGATCTGTGGCTTTCCCTCGAGGCTGTCCCTCGAGGCTTTCCCACGAGGCTTTCCCACAGGGCTGTGCCACGTGCCACCTTGGTGTGAGTCGATCCTCGGCGTGAAAGACGAGCCGGTGAAGGGAAAAGAGGTTCCTCTGGAATGGACTGAGACATCTGGGGGACTCTTGGAATGGTGGCACGACCCTGGAGTTCCTCTCGCCGTTCCTGTTGAGAGGGCCTCCTCTTGAGATGCGACGGGAACGCCGGGAACTCTTTCCCGACGAAGCAGGGAAAGGATCCCTCATCTCGAGCTACGAGGCGGAAACGGGGCTCCTCTGGATGTGGGCGGGACCCTCGTGATTCCTCTCGAGTGGAGACGGGTATGTCGGGGAACTTCTTGATTTGCACCAAGGGTGTGAAGGAGCCTTTCGAAGTTCCAGAGGGGAGGTGTGATCAGCCTCGAGACGCCTCAGCGGAAATGGGCCTCATCTCGCCTGGAGGGGAGAACCTCCTGGATTTTCTCGAGTTGCGGCAGGTCTTCTCGAGTTACGACGGGGACCTCAGGGACCCGCTCTGGTGGCCTCAGGAAAGGCCAGTCCCCATGCGAGTTGCTAGGGAACCTCTCGGGATTCCTCTCCCGTCCATGCCGGGGCCTCAGTCCTTGTGTGGAGTCGGGCCCGGAACCTGAGGATTCCTCTCCAGTGTTGCCATGGATCTTGGGGTGCTTCTGAGTCTCCCAAGGGAAGTCAGGCCTCGTCTCGAGTGGGGGCATGCACGTGCGCTTTCCTCCCGAGCTTCAGCAGTAGTGTCACGCTTCCTGTCACGTGGATCAAGGGATCTGTGGCTTTCCCTCGAGGCTGTCCCTCGAGGCTTTCCCACGAGGCTTTCCCACAGGGCTGTGCCACGTGCCACCTTGGTGTGAGTCGATCCTCGGCGTGAAAGACGAGCCGGTGAAGGGAAAAGAGGTTCCTCTCGAATGGACTGACACATCTGGGGGACTCTTGGAATGGTGGCACGACCCTGGAGTTCCTCTCCCCGTTCCTGTTGAGAGGGCCTCCTCTTGAGATGCGACGGGAACGCCGGGAACTCTTTCCCGACGAAGCAGGGAAAGGATCCCTCATCTCGAGCTACGAGGCGGAAACGGGGCTCCTCTGGATGTGGGCGGGACCCTCGTGATTCCTCTCGAGTGGAGACGGGTATGTCGGGGAACTTCTTGATTTGCACCAAGGGTGTGAAGGAGCCTTTCGAAGTTCCAGAGGGGAGGTGTGATCAGCCTCGAGACGCCTCAGCGGAAATGGGCCTCATCTCGCCTGGAGGGGAGAACCTCCTGGATTTTCTCGAGTTGCGGCAGGTCTTCTCGAGTTACGACGGGGACCTCAGGGACCCGCTCTGGTGGCCTCAGGAAAGGCCAGTCCCCATGCGAGTTGCTAGGGGACCTCTCGGGATTCCTCTCCCGTCCATGACGGGGCCTCAGTCCTTGTGTGGAGTCGGGGCCGGAACCTGAGGATTCCTCTCCAGTGTTGCCATGGATCTTGGGGTGCTTCTGAGTCTCCCCAGGGGAGTCAGGCCTCGTCTCGAGTGGGGGCATGCACGTGCGCTTTCCTCCCGAGCTGCAGCAGTAGTGTCACGCTTCCTGTCACGTGGATCAAGGGATCTGTGGCTTTCCCTCGAGGCTGTCCCTCGAGGCTTTCCCACGAGGCTTTCCCACAAGGCTGTGCCACGTGCCACCTTGGTGTGAGTCGATCCTCGGCGTGAAAGACGAGCCAGTGAAGGGAAAAGAGGTTCCTCTGGAATGGACTGAGACATCTGGGGGACTCTTGGAATGGTGGCACGACCCTGGAGTTCCTCTCGCCGTTCCTGTTGAGAGGGCCTCCTTTTGAGATGCGACGGGAACGCCGGGAACTCTTTCCCGACGAAGCAGGGAAAGGATCCCTCATCTCGAGCTACGAGGCGGAAACGGGGCTCCTCTGGATGTGGGCGGGACCCTCGTGATTCCTCTCGAGTGGAGACGGGTATGTCGGGGAACTTCTTGATTAGCACCAAGGGTGTGAAGGAGCCCTTCGAAGTTCCAGAGGGGAGGTGTGATCAGCCTCGAGGCGCCTCAGCGGAAATGGGCCTCATCTCGCCTGGAGGGGAGAACCTCCTGGATTTTCTCGAGTTGCGGCAGGTCTTCTCGAGTTACGACGGGGACCTCAGGGATCCGCTCTGGTGGCCTCAGGAAAGGCCAGTCCCCATGCGAGTTGCTAGGGGACCTCTCGGGATTCCTCTCCCGTCCATGCCGGGGCCTCAGTCCTTGTGTGGAGTCGGGGACGGAACCTCAGGATTCCTCTCCAGGGTTGCCATTGATCTTGGGGTGCTTCTGAGTCTCCCCAGGGGAGTCAGGCCTCGTCTCGAGTGGGGGCATGCACGTGCGCTTTCCTCCCGAGCTGCAGCAGTAGTGTCACGCTTCCTGTCACGTGGATCAAGGGATCTGTGGCTTTCCCTCGAGGCTGTCCCTCGAGGCTTTCCCACGAGGCTTTCCCACAGGGCTGTGCCACGTGCCACCTTGGTGTGAGTCGATCCTCGGCGTGAAAGACGAGCCGGTGAAGGGAAAAGAGGTTCCTCTGGAATGGACTGAGACATCTGGGGGACTCTTGGAATGGTGGCACGACCCTGGAGTTCCTCTCGCCGTTCCTGTTGAGAGGGCCTCCTCTTGAGATGCGACGGGAACGCCGGGAACTCTTTCCCGACGAAGCAGGGAAAGGATCCCTCATCTCGAGCTACGAGGCGGAAACGGGGCTCCTCTGGATGTGGGCGGGACCCTCGTGATTCCTCTCGAGTGGAGACGGGTATGTCGGGGAACTTCTTGATTTGCACCAAGGGTGTGAAGGAGCCTTTCGAAGTTCCAGAGGGGAGGCGTGATCAGCCTCAAGACGCCTCAGCGGAAATGGGCCTCATCTCGCCTGGAGGGGAGAACCTCCTGGATTTTCTCGAGTTGCGGCAGGTCTTCTCGAGTTACGACGGGGACCTCAGGGACCCGCTCTGGTGGCCTCAGGAAAGGCCAGTCCCCATGCGAGTTGCTAGGGGACCTCTCGGGATTCCTCTCCCATCCATGCCGGGGCCTCAGTCCTTGTGTGGAGTCAGGGCCGGAACCTGAGGATTCCTCTCCAGTGTTGCCATGGATCTTGGGGTGCTTCTGAGTCTCCCCAGGGGAGTCAGGCCTCGTCTCGAGTCGGGGCATGCACGTGCGCTTTCCTCCCGAGCTGCAGCAGTAGTGTCACGCTTCCTGTCACGTGGATCAAGGGATCTGTGGCTTTCCCTCGAGGCTGTCCCTCGAGGCTTTTCCACGTGGCTTTCCCACAAGGCTGTGCCACGTGCCACCTTGGTGTGAGTCGATCCTCGGCGTGAAAGACGAGCCAGTGAAGAGAAAAGAGGTTCCTCTGGAATGGACTGAGACATCTGGGGGACTCTTGGAATGGTGGCACGACCCTGGAGTTCTTCTCGCCGTTCCAGTTGAGAGGGCCTCCTTTTGAGATGCGCAGGGAACGCCGGGAACTCTTTCCCGACGAAGCAGGGAAAGGATCCCTCATCTCGAGCTACGAGGCGGAAACGGGGCTCCTCTGGATGTGGGCGGGACCCTCGTGATTCCTCTCGAGTGGAGACGGGTATGTCGGGGAACTTCTTGATTTGCACCAAGGGTGTGAAGGAGCCCTTCGAAGTTCCAGAGGGGAGGTGTGATCAGCCTCGAGGCGCCTCAGCGGAAATGGGCCTCATCTCGCCTGGAGGGGAGAACCTCCTGGATTTTCTCGAGTTGCGGCAGGTCTTCTCGAGTTACGACGGGGACCTCAGGGATCCGCTCTGGTGGCCTCAGGAAAGGCCAGTCCCCATGCGAGTTGCTAGGGGACCTCTCGGGATTCCTCTCCCGTCCATGCCGGGGCCTCAGTCCTTGTGTGGAGTCGGGGACGGAACCTCAGGATTCCTCTCCAGGGTTGCCATGGATCTTGGGGTGCTTCTGAGTCTCCCCAGGGGAGTCAGGCCTCGTCTCGAGTGGGGGCATGCACGTGCGCTTTCCTCCCGAGCTGCAGCAGTAGTGTCACGCTTCCTGTCACGTGGATCAAGGGATCTGTGGCTTTCCCTCGAGGCTGTCCCTCGAGGCTTTCCCACGAGGCTTTCCCACAGGGCTGTGCCACGTGCCACCTTGGTGTGAGTCGATCCTCGGCGTGAAAGACGAGCCGGTGAAGGGAAAAGAGGTTCCTCTGGAATGGACTGAGACATCTGGGGGACTCTTGGAATGGTGGCACGACCCTGCAGTTCCTCTCCCCATTCCTGTTGAGAGGGCCTCCTCTTGAGATGCGACGGGAACGCCGGGAACTCTTTCCCGACGAAGCAGGGAAAGGATCCCTCATCTCGAGCTACGAGGCGGAAACGGGGCTCCTCTGGATGTGGGCGGGACCCTCGTGATTCCTCTCGAGTGGAGACGGCTAGGTCGGGGAACTTCTTGATTTGCACCAAGGGTGTGAAGGACCCTTTCGAAGTTCGAGAGGGGAGGTGTGATCATCCTCGAGACGCCTCAGCGGAAATGGGCCTCATCTCGCCTGGAGGGGAGAACCTCCTGGATTTTCTCGAGTTGCGGCAGGTCTTCTCGAGTTACGACGGGGACCTCAGGGACCCGCTCTGGTGGCCTCAGGAAAGGCCAGTCCCCATGCGAGTTGCTAGGGGACCTCTCGGGATTCCTCTCCCGTCCATGCCGGGGCCTCAGTCCTTGTGTGGAGTCGGGCCCGGAACCTGAGGATTCCTCTCCAGTGTTGCCATGGATCTTGGGGTGCTTCTGAGTCTCCCAAGGGAAGTCAGGCCTCGTCTCGAGTGGGGGCATGCACGTGCGCTTTCCTCCCGAGCTTCAGCAGTAGTGTCACGCTTCCTGTCACGTGGATCAAGGGATCTGTGGCTTTCCCTCGAGGCTGTCCCTCGAGGCTTTCCCACGAGGCTTTCCCACAGGGCTGTGCCACGTGCCACCTTGGTGTGAGTCGATCCTCGGCGTGAAAGACGAGCCGGTGAAGGGAAAAGAGGTTCCTCTCGAATGGACTGACACATCTGGGGGACTCTTGGAATGGTGGCACGACCCTGGAGTTCCTCTCCCCATTCCTGTTGAGAGGGCCTCCTCTTGAGATGCGACGGGAACGCCGGGAACTCTTTCCCGACGAAGCAGGGAAAGGATCCCTCATCTCGAGCTACGAGGCGGAAACGGGGCTCCTCTGGATGTGGGCGGGACCCTCGTGATTCCTCTCGAGTGGAGACGGGTATGTCGGGGAACTTCTTGATTTGCACCAAGGGTGTGAAGGAGCCTTTCGAAGTTCCAGAGGGGAGGTGTGATCAGCCTCGAGACGCCTCAGCGGAAATGGGCCTCATCTCGCCTGGAGGGGAGAACCTCCTGGATTTTCTCGAGTTGCGGCAGGTCTTCTCGAGTTACGACGGGGACCTCAGGGACCCGCTCTGGTGGCCTCAGGAAAGGCCAGTCCCCATGCGAGTTGCTAGGGGACCTCTCGGGATTCCTCTCCCGTCCATGCCGGGGCCTCAGTCCTTGTGTGGAGTCGGGGCCGGAACCTGAGGATTCCTCTCCAGTGTTGCCATGGATCTTGGGGTGCTTCTGAGTCTCCCCAGGGGAGTCAGGCCTCGTCTCGAGTGGGGGCATGCACGTGCGCTTTCCTCCCGAGCTGCAGCAGTAGTGTCACGCTTCCTGTCACGTGGATCAAGGGATCTGTGGCTTTCCCTCGAGGCTGTCCCTCGAGGCTTTCCCACGAGGCTTTCCCACAGGGCTGTGCCACGTGCCACCTTGGTGTGAGTCGATCCTCGGCGTGAAAGACGAGCCGGTGAAGGGAAAAGAGGTTCCTCTGGAATGGACTGAGACATCTGGGGGACTCTTGGAATGGTGGCACGACCCTGGAGTTCCTCTCGCCGTTCCTGTTGAGAGGGCCTCCTCTTGAGATGCGACGGGAACGCCGGGAACTCTTTCCCGACGAAGCAGGGAAAGGATCCCTCATCTCGAGCTACGAGGCGGAAACGGGGCTCCTCTGGATGTGGGCGGGACCCTCGTGATTCCTCTCGAGTGGAGACGGGTATGTCGGGGAACTTCTTGATTTGCACCAAGGGTGTGAAGGAGCCTTTCGAAGTTCCAGAGGGGAGGTGTGATCAGCCTCGAGACGCCTCAGCGGAAATGGGCCTCATCTCGCCTGGAGGGGAGAACCTCCTGGATTTTCTCGAGTTGCGGCAGGTCTTCTCGAGTTACGACGGGGACCTCAGGGACCCGCTCTGGTGGCCTCAGGAAAGGCCAGTCCCCATGCGAGTTGCTAGGGGACCTCTCGGGATTCCTCTCCCGTCCATGCCGGGGCCTCAGTCCTTGTGTGGAGTCGGGGCCGGAACCTGAGGATTCCTCTCCAGTGTTGCCATGGATCTTGGGGTGCTTCTGAGTCTCCCCAGGGGAGTCAGGCCTCGTCTCGAGTGGGGGCATGCACGTGCGCTTTCCTCCCGAGCTGCAGCAGTAGTGTCACGCTTCCTGTCACGTGGATCAAGGGATCTGTGGCTTTCCCTCGAGGCTGTCCCTCGAGGCTTTCCCACGAGGCTTTCCCACAGGGCTGTGCCACGTGCCACCTTGGTGTGAGTCGATCCTCGGCGTGAAAGACGAGCCGGTGAAGGGAAAAGAGGTTCCTCTGGAATGGACTGAGACATCTGGGGGACTCTTGGAATGGTGGCACGACCCTGGAGTTCCTCTCGCCGTTCCTGTTGAGAGGGCCTCCTCTTGAGATGCGACGGGAACGCCGGGAACTCTTTCCCGACGAAGCAGGGAAAGGATCCCTCATCTCGAGCTACGAGGCGGAAACGGGGCTCCTCTGGATGTGGGCGGGACCCTCGTGATTCCTCTCGAGTGGAGACGGGTATGTCGGGGAACTTCTTGATTTGCACCAAGGGTGTGAAGGAGCCTTTCGAAGTTCCAGAGGGGAGGTGTGATCAGCCTCGAGACGCCTCAGCGGAAATGGGCCTCATCTCGCCTGGAGGGGAGAACCTCCTGGATTTTCTCGAGTTGCGGCAGGTCTTCTCGAGTTACGACGGGGACCTCAGGGACCCGCTCTGGTGGCCTCAGGAAAGGCCAGTCCCCATGCGAGTTGCTAGGGGACCTCTCGGGATTCCTCTCCCGTCCATGCCGGGGCCTCAGTCCTTGTGTGGAGTCGGGGCCGGAAACTGAGGATTCCTCTCCAGTGTTGCCATGGATCTTGGGGTGCTTCTGAGTCTCCCCAGGGGAGTCAGGCCTCGTCTCGAGTGGGGGCATGCACGTGCGCTTTCCTCCCGAGCTGCAGCAGTAGTGTCACGCTTCCTGTCACGTGGATCAAGGGATCTGTGGCTTTCCCTCGAGGCTGTCCCTCGAGGCTTTCCCACGAGGCTTTCCCACAGGGCTGTGCCACGTGCCACCTTGGTGTGAGTCGATCCTCGGCGTGAAAGACGAGCCGGTGAAGGGAAAAGAGGTTCCTCTGGAATGGACTGAGACATCTGGGGGACTCTTGGAATGGTGGCACGACCCTGGAGTTCCTCTCGCCGTTCCTGTTGAGAGGGCCTCCTCTTGAGATGCGACGGGAACGCCGGGAACTCTTTCCCGACGAAGCAGGGAAAGGATCCCTCATCTCGAGCTACGAGGCGGAAACGGGGCTCCTCTGGATGTGGGCGGGACCCTCGTGATTCCTCTCGAGTGGAGACGGGTATGTCGGGGAACTTCTTGATTTGCACCAAGGGTGTGAAGGAGCCTTTCGAAGTTCCAGAGGGGAGGCGTGATCAGCCTCAAGACGCCTCAGCGGAAATGGGCCTCATCTCGCCTGGAGGGGAGAACCTCCTGGATTTTCTCGAGTTGCGGCAGGTCTTCTCGAGTTACGACGGGGACCTCAGGGACCCGCTCTGGTGGCCTCAGGAAAGGCCAGTCCCCATGCGAGTTGCTAGGGGACCTCTCGGGATTCCTCTCCCATCCATGCCGGGGCCTCAGTCCTTGTGTGGAGTCAGGGCCGGAACCTGAGGATTCCTCTCCAGTGTTGCCATGGATCTTGGGGTGCTTCTGAGTCTCCCCAGGGGAGTCAGGCCTCGTCTCGAGTCGGGGCATGCACGTGCGCTTTCCTCCCGAGCTGCAGCAGTAGTGTCACGCTTCCTGTCACGTGGATCAAGGGATCTGTGGCTTTCCCTCGAGGCTGTCCCTCGAGGCTTTCCCACGAGGCTTTCCCACAGGGCTGTGCCACGTGCCACCTTGGTGTGAGTCGATCCTCGGCGTGAAAGACGAGCCGGTGAAGGGAAAAGAGGTTCCTCTGGAATGGACTGAGACATCTGGGGGACTCTTGGAATGGTGGCACGACCCTGGAGTTCCTCTCGCCGTTCCTGTTGAGAGGGCCTCCTCTTGAGATGCGACGGGAACGCCGGGAACTCTTTCCCGACGAAGCAGGGAAAGGATCCCTCATCTCGAGCTACGAGGCGGAAACGGGGCTCCTCTGGATGTGGGCGGGACCCTCGTGATTCCTCTCGAGTGGAGACGGGTATGTCGGGGAACTTCTTGATTTGCACCAAGTGTGTGAAGGAGCCTTTCGAAGTTCCAGAGGGGAGGCGTGATCAGCCTCGAGACGCCTCAGCGGAAATGGGCCTCATCTCGCCTGGAGGGGAGAACCTCCTGGATTTTCTCGAGTTGCGGCAGGTCTTCTCGAGTTACGACGGGGACCTCAGGGACCTGCTCTGGTGGCCTCAGGAAAGGCCAGTCCCCATGCGAGTTGCTAGGGGACCTCTCGGGATTCCTCTCCCATCCATGCCGGGGCCTCAGTCCTTGTGTGGAGTCAGGGCCGGAACCTGAGGATTCCTCTCCAGTGTTGCCATGGATCTTGGGGTGCTTCTGAGTCTCCCCAGGGGAGTCAGGCCTCGTCTCGAGTCGGGGCATGCACGTGCGCTTTCCTCCCGAGCTGCAGCAGTAGTGTCACGCTTCCTGTCACGTGGATCAAGGGATCTGTGGCTTTCCCTCGAGGCTATCCCTCGAGGCTTTTCCACGTGGCTTTCCCACAAGGCTGTGCCACGTGCCACCTTGGTGTGAGTCGATCCTCGGCGTGAAAGACGAGCCAGTGAAGGGAAAAGAGGTTCCTCTGGAATGGACTGAGACATCTGGGGGACTCTTGGAATGGTGGCACGACCCTGGAGTTCTTCTCGCCGTTCCTGTTGAGAGGGCCTCCTTTTGAGATGCGACGGGAACGCCGGGAACTCTTTCCCGACGAAGCAGGGAAAGGATCCCT
Source organism: Budorcas taxicolor (assembly GCF_023091745.1). Lineage (NCBI taxonomy): Eukaryota > Metazoa > Chordata > Mammalia > Artiodactyla > Bovidae > Budorcas > Budorcas taxicolor. Next base: position 783,146 of record NW_026292750.1, on the reverse strand, counting down.
CATCTCGAGCTACGAGGCGGAAACGGGGCTCCTCTGGATGTGGGCGGGACCCTCGTGATTCCTCTCGAGTGGAGACGGGTATGTCGGGGAACTTCTTGATTTGCACCAAGGGTGTGAAGGAGCCCTTCGAAGTTCCAGAGGGGAGGTGTGATCAGCCTCGAGGCGCCTCAGCGGAAATGGGCCTCATCTCGCCTGGAGGGGAGAACCTCCTGGATTTTCTCGAGTTGCGGCAGGTCTTCTCGAGTTACGACGGGGACCTCAGGGATCCGCTCTGGTGGCCTCAGGAAAGGCCAGTCCCCATGCGAGTTGCTAGGGGACCTCTCGGGATTCCTCTCCCGTCCATGCCGGGGCCTCAGTCCTTGTGTGGAGTCGGGGACGGAACCTCAGGATTCCTCTCCAGGGTTGCCATGGATCTTGGGGTGCTTCTGAGTCTCCCCAGGGGAGTCAGGCCTCGTCTCGAGTGGGGGCATGCACGTGCGCTTTCCTCCCGAGCTGCAGCAGTAGTGTCACTCTTCCTGTCACGTGGATCAAGGGATCTGTGGCTTTCCCTCGAGGCTGTCCCTCGAGGCTTTCCCACGAGGCTTTCCCACAGGGCTGTGCCACGTGCCACCTTGGTGTGAGTCGATCCTCGGCGTGAAAGACGAGCCGGTGAAGGGAAAAGAGGTTCCTCTGGAATGGACTGAGACATCTGGGGGACTCTTGGAATGGTGGCACGACCCTGCAGTTCCTCTCCCCATTCCTGTTGAGAGGGCCTCCTCTTGAGATGCGACGGGAACGCCGGGAACTCTTTCCCGACGAAGCAGGGAAAGGATCCCTCATCTCGAGCTACGAGGCGGAAACGGGGCTCCTCTGGATGTGGGCGGGACCCTCGTGATTCCTCTCGAGTGGAGACGGCTAGGTCGGGGAACTTCTTGATTTGCACCAAGGGTGTGAAAGAGCCTTTCGAAGTTCCAGAGGGGAGGTGTGATCATCCTCGAGACGCCTCAGCGGAAATGGGCCTCATCTCGCCTGGAGGGGAGAACCTCCTGGATTTTCTCGAGTTGCGGCAGGTCTTCTCGAGTTACGACGGGGACCTCAGGGACCCGCTCTGGTGGCCTCAGGAAAGGCCAGTCCCCATGCGAGTTGCTAGGGGACCTCTCGGGATTCCTCTCCCGTCCATGCCGGGGCCTCAGTCCTTGTGTGGAGTCGGGGCCGGAACCTGAGGATTCCTCTCCAGTGTTGCCATGGATCTTGGGGTGCTTCTGAGTCTCCCCAGGGGAGTCAGGCCTCGTCTCGAGTGGGGGCATGCACGTGCGCTTTCCTCCCGAGCTGCAGCAGTAGTGTCACGCTTCCTGTCACGTGGATCAAGGGATCTGTGGCTTTCCCTCGAGGCTGTCCCTCGAGGCTTTCCCACGAGGCTTTCCCACAGGGCTGTGCCACGTGCCACCTTGGTGTGAGTCGATCCTCGGCGTGAAAGACGAGCCGGTGAAGGGAAAAGAGGTTCCTCTGGAATGGACTGAGACATCTGGGGGACTCTTGGAATGGTGGCACGACCCTGGAGTTCCTCTCGCCGTTCCTGTTGAGAGGGCCTCCTCTTGAGATGCGACGGGAACGCCGGGAACTCTTTCCCGACGAAGCAGGGAAAGGATCCCTCATCTCGAGCTACGAGGCGGAAACGGGGCTCCTCTGGATGTGGGCGGGACCCTCGTGATTCCTCTCGAGTGGAGACGGGTATGTCGGGGAACTTCTTGATTTGCACCAAGGGTGTGAAGGAGCCTTTCGAAGTTCCAGAGGGGAGGTGTGATCAGCCTCGAGACGCCTCAGCGGAAATGGGCCTCATCTCGCCTGGAGGGGAGAACCTCCTGGATTTTCTCGAGTTGCGGCAGGTCTTCTCGAGTTACGACGGGGACCTCAGGGATCCGCTCTGGTGGCCTCAGGAAAGGCCAGTCCCCATGCGAGTTGCTAGGGGACCTCTCGGGATTCCTCTCCCGTCCATGCCGGGGCCTCAGTCCTTGTGTGGAGTCGGGGACGGAACCTCAGGATTCCTCTCCAGGGTTGCCATGGATCTTGGGGTGCTTCTGAGTCTCCCCAGGGGAGTCAGGCCTCGTCTCGAGTGGGGGCATGCACGTGCGCTTTCCTCCCGAGCTGCAGCAGTAGTGTCACGCTTCCTGTCACGTGGATCAAGGGATCTGTGGCTTTCCCTCGAGGCTGTCCCTCGAGGCTTTCCCACGAGGCTTTCCCACAGGGCTGTGCCACGTGCCACCTTGGTGTGAGTCGATCCTCGGCGTGAAAGACGAGCCGGTGAAGGGAAAAGAGGTTCCTCTGGAATGGACTGAGACATCTGGGGGACTCTTGGAATGGTGGCACGACCCTGCAGTTCCTCTCCCCAATCCTGTTGAGAGGGCCTCCTCTTGAGATGCGACGGGAACGCCGGGAACTCTTTCCCGACGAAGCAGGGAAAGGATCCCTCATCTCGAGCTACGATGCGGAAACGGGGCTCCTCTGGATGTGGGCGGGACCCTCGTGATTCCTCTCGAGTGGAGACGGCTAGGTCGGGGAACTTCTTGATTTGCACCAAGGGTGTGAAGGACCCTTTCGAAGTTCGAGAGGGGAGGTGTGATCATCCTCGAGACGCCTCAGCGGAAATGGGCCTCATCTCGCCTGGAGGGGAGAACCTCCTGGATTTTCTCGAGTTGCGGCAGGTCTTCTCGAGTTACGACGGGGACCTCAGGGACCCGCTCTGGTGGCCTCAGGAAAGGCCAGTCCCCATGCGAGTTGCTAGGGGACCTCTCGGGATTCCTCTCCCGTCCATGCCGGGGCCTCAGTCCTTGTGTGGAGTCGGGGCCGGAACCTGAGGATTCCTCTCCAGTGTTGCCATGGATCTTGGGGTGCTTCTGAGTCTCCCCAGGGGAGTCAGGCCTCGTCTCGAGTGGGGGCATGCACGTGCGCTTTCCTCCCGAGCTGCAGCAGTAGTGTCACGCTTCCTGTCACGTGGATCAAGGGATCTGTGGCTTTCCCTCGAGGCTGTCCCTCGAGGCTTTCCCACGAGGCTTTCCCACAGGGCTGTGCCACGTGCCACCTTGGTGTGAGTCGATCCTCGGCGTGAAAGACGAGCCGGTGAAGGGAAAAGAGGTTCCTGTGGAATGGACTGACACATCTGGGGGACTCTTGGAATGGTGGCACGACCCTGGAGTTCCTCTCGCCGTTCCTGTTGAGAGGGCCTCCTCTTGAGATGCGACGGGAACGCCGGGAACTCTTTCCCGACGAAGCAGGGAAAGGATCCCTCATCTCGAGCTACGAGGCGGAAACGGGGCTCCTCTGGATGTGGGCGGGACCCTCGTGATTCCTCTCGAGTGGAGACGGGTATGTCGGGGAACTTCTTGATTTGCACCAAGTGTGTGAAGGAGCCTTTCGAAGTTCCAGAGGGGAGGCGTGATCAGCCTCGAGACGCCTCAGCGGAAATGGGCCTCATCTCGCCTGGAGGGGAGAACCTCCTGGATTTTCTCGAGTTGCGGCAGGTCTTCTCGAGTTACGACGGGGACCTCAGGGACCTGCTCTGGTGGCCTCAGGAAAGGCCAGTCCCCATGCGAGTTGCTAGGGGACCTCTCGGGATTCCTCTCCCATCCATGCCGGGGCCTCAGTCCTTGTGTGGAGTCAGGGCCGGAACCTGAGGATTCCTCTCCAGTGTTGCCATGGATCTTGGGGTGCTTCTGAGTCTCCCCAGGGGAGTCAGGCCTCGTCTCGAGTCGGGGCATGCACGTGCGCTTTCCTCCCGAGCTGCAGCAGTAGTGTCACGCTTCCTGTCACGTGGATCAAGGGATCTGTGGCTTTCCCTCGAGGCTATCCCTCGAGGCTTTTCCACGTGGCTTTCCCACAAGGCTGTGCCACGTGCCACCTTGGTGTGAGTCGATCCTCGGCGTGAAAGACGAGCCAGTGAAGGGAAAAGAGGTTCCTCTGGAATGGACTGAGACATCTGGGGGACTCTTGGAATGGTGGCACGACCCTGGAGTTCTTCTCGCCGTTCCTGTTGAGAGGGCCTCCTTTTGAGATGCGACGGGAACGCCGGGAACTCTTTCCCGACGAAGCAGGGAAAGGATCCCTCATCTCGAGCTACGAGGCGGAAACGGGGCTCCTCTGGATGTGGGCGGGACCCTCGTGATTCCTCTCGAGTGGAGACGGGTATGTCGGGGAACTTCTTGATTTGCACCAAGGGTGTGAAGGAGCCCTTCGAAGTTCCAGAGGGGAGGTGTGATCAGCCTCGAGGCGCCTCAGCGGAAATGGGCCTCATCTCGCCTGGAGGGGAGAACCTCCTGGATTTTCTCGAGTTGCGGCAGGTCTTCTCGAGTTACGACGGGGACCTCAGGGATCCGCTCTGGTGGCCTCAGGAAAGGCCAGTCCCCATGCGAGTTGCTAGGGGACCTCTCGGGATTCCTCTCCCGTCCATGCCGGGGCCTCAGTCCTTGTGTGGAGTCGGGGACGGAACCTCAGGATTCCTCTCCAGGGTTGCCATGGATCTTGGGGTGCTTCTGAGTCTCCCCAGGGGAGTCAGGCCTCGTCTCGAGTGGGGGCATGCACGTGCGCTTTCCTCCCGAGCTGCAGCAGTAGTGTCACGCTTCCTGTCACGTGGATCAAGGGATCTGTGGCTTTCCCTCGAGGCTGTCCCTCGAGGCTTTCCCACGAGGCTTTCCCACAGGGCTGTGCCACGTGCCACCTTGGTGTGAGTCGATCCTCGGCGTGAAAGACGAGCCGGTGAAGGGAAAAGAGGTTCCTCTGGAATGGACTGAGACATCTGGGGGACTCTTGGAATGGTGGCACGACCCTGCAGTTCCTCTCCCCATTCCTGTTGAGAGGGCCTCCTCTTGAGATGCGACGGGAACGCCGGGAACTCTTTCCCGACGAAGCAGGGAAAGGATCCCTCATCTCGAGCTACGAGGCGGAAACGGGGCTCCTCTGGATGTGGGCGGGACCCTCGTGATTCCTCTCGAGTGGAGACGGCTAGGTCGGGGAACTTCTTGATTTGCACCAAGGGTGTGAAAGAGCCTTTCGAAGTTCCAGAGGGGAGGTGTGATCATCCTCGAGACGCCTCAGCGGAAATGGGCCTCATCTCGCCTGGAGGGGAGAACCTCCTGGATTTTCTCGAGTTGCGGCAGGTCTTCTCGAGTTACGACGGGGACCTCAGGGACCCGCTCTGGTGGCCTCAGGAAAGGCCAGTCCCCATGCGAGTTGCTAGGGGACCTCTCGGGATTCCTCTCCCGTCCATGCCGGGGCCTCAGTCCTTGTGTGGAGTCGGGGCCGGAACCTGAGGATTCCTCTCCAGTGTTGCCATGGATCTTGGGGTGCTTCTGAGTCTCCCCAGGGGAGTCAGGCCTCGTCTCGAGTGGGGGCATGCACGTGCGCTTTCCTCCCGAGCTGCAGCAGTAGTGTCACGCTTCCTGTCACGTGGATCAAGGGATCTGTGGCTTTCCCTCGAGGCTGTCCCTCGAGGCTTTCCCACGAGGCTTTCCCACAGGGCTGTGCCACGTGCCACCTTGGTGTGAGTCGATCCTCGGCGTGAAAGACGAGCCGGTGAAGGGAAAAGAGGTTCCTCTGGAATGGACTGACACATCTGGGGGACTCTTGGAATGGTGGCACGACCCTGGAGTTCCTCTCGCCGTTCCTGTTGAGAGGGCCTCCTCTTGAGATGCGACGGGAACGCCGGGAACTCTTTCCCGACGAAGCAGGGAAAGGATCCCTCATCTCGAGCTACGAGGCGGAAACGGGGCTCCTCTGGATGTGGGCGGGACCCTCGTGATTCCTCTCGAGTGGAGACGGGTATGTCGGGGAACTTCTTGATTTGCACCAAGGGTGTGAAGGAGCCTTTCGAAGTTCCAGAGGGGAGGTGTGATCAGCCTCGAGACGCCTCAGCGGAAATGGGCCTCATCTCGCCTGGAGGGGAGAACCTCCTGGATTTTCTCGAGTTGCGGCAGGTCTTCTCGAGTTACGACGGGGACCTCAGGGATCCGCTCTGGTGGCCTCAGGAAAGGCCAGTCCCCATGCGAGTTGCTAGGGGACCTCTCGGGATTCCTCTCCCGTCCATGCCGGGGCCTCAGTCCTTGTGTGGAGTCGGGGACGGAACCTCAGGATTCCTCTCCAGGGTTGCCATGGATCTTGGGGTGCTTCTGAGTCTCCCCAGGGGAGTCAGGCCTCGTCTCGAGTGGGGGCATGCACGTGCGCTTTCCTCCCGAGCTGCAGCAGTAGTGTCACGCTTCCTGTCACGTGGATCAAGGGATCTGTGGCTTTCCCTCGAGGCTGTCCCTCGAGGCTTTCCCACGAGGCTTTCCCACAGGGCTGTGCCACGTGCCACCTTGGTGTGAGTCGATCCTCGGCGTGAAAGACGAGCCGGTGAAGGGAAAAGAGGTTCCTCTGGAATGGACTGAGACATCTGGGGGACTCTTGGAATGGTGGCACGACCCTGCAGTTCCTCTCCCCAATCCTGTTGAGAGGGCCTCCTCTTGAGATGCGACGGGAACGCCGGGAACTCTTTCCCGACGAAGCAGGGAAAGGATCCCTCATCTCGAGCTACGAGGCGGAAACGGGGCTCCTCTGGATGTGGGCGGGACCCTCGTGATTCCTCTCGAGTGGAGACGGCTAGGTCGGGGAACTTCTTGATTTGCACCAAGGGTGTGAAGGACCCTTTCGAAGTTCCAGAGGGGAGGTGTGATCATCCTCGAGACGCCTCAGCGGAAATGGGCCTCATCTCGCCTGGAGGGGAGAACCTCCTGGATTTTCTCGAGTTGCGGCAGGTCTTCTCGAGTTACGACGGGGACCTCAGGGACCCGCTCTGGTGGCCTCAGGAAAGGCCAGTCCCCATGCGAGTTGCTAGGGGACCTCTCGGGATTCCTCTCCCGTCCAGGCCGGGGCCTCAGTCCTTGTGTGGAGTCGGGGCCGGAACCTGAGGATTCCTCTCCAGTGTTGCCATGGATCTTGGGGTGCTTCTGAGTCTCCCCAGGGGAGTCAGGCCTCGTCTCGAGTGGGGGCATGCACGTGCGCTTTCCTCCCGAGCTGCAGCAGTAGTGTCACGCTTCCTGTCACGTGGATCAAGGGATCTGTGGCTTTCCCTCGAGGCTGTCCCTCGAGGCTTTCCCACGAGGCTTTCCCACAGGGCTGTGCCACGTGCCACCTTGGTGTGAGTCGATCCTCGGCGTGAAAGACGAGCCGGTGAAGGGAAAAGAGGTTCCTGTGGAATGGACTGACACATCTGGGGGACTCTTGGAATGGTGGCACGACCCTGGAGTTCCTCTCGCCGTTCCTGTTGAGAGGGCCTCCTCTTGAGATGCGACGGGAACGCCGGGAACTCTTTCCCGACGAAGCAGGGAAAGGATCCCTCATCTCGAGCTACGAGGCGGAAACGGGGCTCCTCTGGATGTGGGCGGGACCCTCGTGATTCCTCTCGAGTGGAGACGGGTATGTCGGGGAACTTCTTGATTTGCACCAAGGGTGTGAAGGAGCCTTTCGAAGTTCCAGAGGGGAGGCGTGATCAGCCTCGAGACGCCTCAGCGGAAATGGGCCTCATCTCGCCTGGAGGGGAGAACCTCCTGGATTTTCTCGAGTTGCGGCAGGTCTTCTCGAGTTACGACGGGGACCTCAGGGACCTGCTCTGGTGGCCTCAGGAAAGGCCAGTCCCCATGCGAGTTGCTAGGGGACCTCTCGGGATTCCTCTCCCGTCCATGCCGGGGCCTCAGTCCTTGTGTGGAGTCGGGGACGGAACCTCAGGATTCCTCTCCAGGGTTGCCATGGATCTTGGGGTGCTTCTGAGTCTCCCCAGGGGAGTCAGGCCTCGTCTCGAGTGGGGGCATGCACGTGCGCTTTCCTCCCGAGCTGCAGCAGTAGTGTCACGCTTCCTGTCACGTGGATCAAGGGATCTGTGGCTTTCCCTCGAGGCTGTCCCTCGAGGCTTTCCCACGAGGCTTTCCCACAGGGCTGTGCCACGTGCCACCTTGGTGTGAGTCGATCCTCGGCGTGAAAGACGAGCCGGTGAAGGGAAAAGAGGTTCCTCTGGAATGGACTGAGACATCTGGGGGACTCTTGGAATGGTGGCACGACCCTGCAGTTCCTCTCCCCATTCCTGTTGAGAGGGCCTCCTCTTGAGATGCGACGGGAACGCCGGGAACTCTTTCCCGACGAAGCAGGGAATGGATCCCTCATCTCGAGCTACGAGGCGGAAACGGGGCTCCTCTGGATGTGGGCGGGACCCTCGTGATTCCTCTCGAGTGGAGACGGCTAGGTCGGGGAACTTCTTGATTTGCACCAAGGGTGTGAAGGAGCCTTTCGAAGTTCCAGAGGGGAGGTGTGATCATCCTCGAGACGCCTCAGCGGAAATGGGCCTCATCTCGCCTGGAGGGGAGAACCTCCTGGATTTTCTCGAGTTGCGGCAGGTCTTCTCGAGTTACGACGGGGACCTCAGGGACCCGCTCTGGTGGCCTCAGGAAAGGCCAGTCCCCATGCGAGTTGCTAGGGGACCTCTCGGGATTCCTCTCCCGTCCATGCCGGGGCCTCAGTCCTTGTGTGGAGTCGGGGCCGGAACCTGAGGATTCCTCTCCAGTGTTGCCATGGATCTTGGGGTGCTTCTGAGTCTCCCCAGGGGAGTCAGGCCTCGTCTCGAGTGGGGGCATGCACGTGCGCTTTCCTCCCGAGCTGCAGCAGTAGTGTCACGCTTCCTGTCACGTGGATCAAGGGATCTGTGGCTTTCCCTCGAGGCTGTCCCTCGAGGCTTTCCCACGAGGCTTTCCCACAGGGCTGTGCCACGTGCCACCTTGGTGTGAGTCGATCCTCGGCGTGAAAGACGAGCCGGTGAAGGGAAAAGAGGTTCCTCTGGAATGGACTGACACATCTGGGGGACTCTTGGAATGGTGGCACGACCCTGGAGTTCCTCTCGCCGTTCCTGTTGAGAGGGCCTCCTCTTGAGATGCGACGGGAACGCCGGGAACTCTTTCCCGACGAAGCAGGGAAAGGATCCCTCATCTCGAGCTACGGGGCGGAAACGGGGCTCCTCTGGATGTGGGCGGGACCCTCGTGATTCCTCTCGAGTGGAGACGGGTATGTCGGGGAACTTCTTGATTTGCACCAAGGGTGTGAAGGAGCCTTTCGAAGTTCCAGAGGGGAGGTGTGATCAGCCTCGAGACGCCTCAGCGGAAATGGGCCTCATCTCGCCTGGAGGGGAGAACCTCCTGGATTTTCTCGAGTTGCGGCAGGTCTTCTCGAGTTACGACGGGGACCTCAGGGACCCGCTCTGGTGGCCTCAGGAAAGGCCAGTCCCCATGCGAGTTGCTAGGGAACCTCTCGGGATTCCTCTCCCGTCCATGCCGGGGCCTCAGTCCTTGTGTGGAGTCGGGGCCGGAACCTGAGGATTCCTCTCCAGTGTTGCCATGGATCTTGGGGTGCTTCTGAGTCTCCCCAGGGGAGTCAGGCCTCGTCTCGAGTCGGGGCATGCACGTGCGCTTTCCTCCCGAGCTGCAGCAGTAGTGTCACGCTTCCTGTCACGTGGATCAAGGGATCTGTGGCTTTCCCTCGAGGCTGTCCCTCGAGGCTTTCCCACGAGGCTTTCCCACAGGGCTGTGCCACGTTCCACCTTGGTGTGAGTCGATCCTCGGCGTGAAAGATGAGCCAGTGAAGGGAAAAGAGCTTCCTCTGGAATGGACTGAGACATCTGGGGGACTCTTGGAATGGTGGCACGACCCTGGAGTTCCTCTCGCCGTTCCTGTTGAGAGGGCCTCCTCTTGAGATGCGACGGGAACGCCGGGAACTCTTTCCCGACGAAGCAGGGAAAGGATCCCTCATCTCGAGCTACGAGGCGGAAACGGGGCTCCTCTGGATGTGGGCGGGACCCTCGTGATTCCTCTCGAGTGGAGACGGCTAGGTCGGGGAACTTCTTGATTTGCACCAAGGGTGTGAAGGACCCTTTCGAAGTTCCAGAGGGGAGGTGTGATCATCCTCGAGACGCCTCAGCGGAAATGGGCCTCATCTCGCCTGGAGGGGAGAACCTCCTGGATTTTCTCGAGTTGCGGCAGGTCTTCTCGAGTTACGACGGGGACCTCAGGGACCCGCTCTGGTGGCCTCAGGAAAGGCCAGTCCCCATGCGAGTTGCTAGGGGACCTCTCGGGATTCCTCTCCCGTCCATGCCGGGGCCTCAGTCCTTGTGTGGAGTCGGGCCCGGAACCTGAGGATTCCTCTCCAGTGTTGCCATGGATCTTGGGGTGCTTCTGAGTCTCCCAAGGGAAGTCAGGCCTCGTCTCGAGTGGGGTCATGCACGTGCGCTTTCCTCCCGAGCTTCAGCAGTAGTGTCACGCTTCCTGTCACGTGGATCAAGGGATCTGTGGCTTTCCCTCGAGGCTGTCCCTCGAGGCTTTCCCACGAGGCTTTCCCACAGGGCTGTGCCACGTGCCACCTTGGTGTGAGTCGATCCTCGGCGTGAAAGACGAGCCGGTGAAGGGAAAAGAGGTTCCTCTGGAATGGACTGAGACATCTGGGGGACTCTTGGAATGGTGGCATGACCCTGGAGTTCCTCTCGCCGTTCCTGTTGAGAGGGCCTCCTCTTGAGATGCGACGGGAACGCCGGGAACTCTTTCCCGACGAAGCAGGGAAAGGATCCCTCATCTCGAGCTACGAGGCGGAAACGGGGCTCCTCTGGATGTGGGCGGGACCCTCGTGATTCCTCTCGAGTGGAGACGGGTATGTCGGGGAACTTCTTGATTTGCACCAAGGGTGTGAAGGACCCTTTCGAAGTTCCAGAGGGGAGGTGTGATCAGCCTCGAGACGCCTCAGCGGAAATGGGCCTCATCTCGCCTGGAGGGGAGAACCTCCTGGATTTTCTCGAGTTGCGGCAGGTCTTCTCGAGTTACGACGGGGACCTCAGGGACCCGCTCTGGTGGCCTCAGGAAAGTCCAGTCCCCATGCGAGTTGCTAGGGGACCTCTCGGGATTCCTCTCCCGTCCATGCCGGGGCCTCAGTCCTTGTGTGGAGTCGGGGCCGGAACCTGAGGATTCCTCTCCAGTGTTGCCATGGATCTTGGGGTGCTTCTGAGTCTCCCCAGGGGAGTCAGGCCTCGTCTCGAGTGGGGGCATGCACGTGCGCTTTCCTCCCGAGCTGCAGCAGTAGTGTCACGCTTCCTGTCACGTGGATCAAGGGATCTGTGGCTTTCCCTCGAGGCTGTCCCTCGAGGCTCTCCCACGAGGCTTTCCCACAGGGCTGTGCCACGTGCCACCTTGGTGTGAGTCGATCCTCGGCGTGAAAGACGAGCCGGTGAAGGGAAAAGAGGTTCCTCTGGAATGGACTGAGACATCTGGGGGACTCTTGGAATGGTGGCACGACCCTGGAGTTCCTCTCCCCATTCCTGTTGAGAGGGCCTCCTCTTGAGATGCGACGGGAACGCCGGGAACTCTTTCCCGACGAAGCAGGGAAAGGATCCCTCATCTCGAGCTACGAGGCGGAAACGGGGCTCCTCTGGATGTGGGCGGGACCCTCGTGATTCCTCTCGAGTGGAGACGGCTAGGTCGGGGAACTTCTTGATTTGCACCAAGGGTGTGAAGGAGCCTTTCGAAGTTCCAGAGGGGAGGTGTGATCAGCCTCGAGACGCCTCAGCGGAAATGGGCCTCATCTCGCCTGGAGGGGAGAACCTCCTGGATTTTCTCGAGTTGCGGCAGGTCTTCTCGAGTTACGACGGGGACCTCAGGGACCCGCTCTGGTGGCCTCAGGAAAGGCCAGTCCCCATGCGAGTTGCTAGGGGACCTCTCGGGATTCCTCTCCCGTCCATGCCGGGGCCTCAGTCCTTGTGTGGAGTCGGGGCCGGAACCTGAGGATTCCTCTCCAGTGTTGCCATGGATCTTGGGGTGCTTCTGAGTCTCCCCAGGGGAGTCAGGCCTCGTCTCGAGTGGGGGCATGCACGTGCGCTTTCCTCCCGAGCTGCAGCAGTAGTGTCACGCTTCCTGTCACGTGGATCAAGGGATCTGTGGCTTTCCCTCGAGGCTGTCCCTCGAGGCTTTCCCACGAGGCTTTCCCACAGGGCTGTGCCACGTGCCACCTTGGTGTGAGTCGATCCTCGGCGTGAAAGACGAGCCGGTGAAGGGAAAAGAGGTTCCTCTGGAATGGACTGAGACATCTGGGGGACTCTTGGAATGGTGGCACGACCCTGGAGTTCCTCTCGCCGTTCCTGTTGAGAGGGCCTCCTCTTGAGATGCGACGGGAACGCCGGGAACTCTTTCCCGACGAAGCAGGGAAAGGATCCCTCATCTCGAGCTACGAGGCGGAAACGGGGCTCCTCTGGATGTGGGCGGGACCCTCGTGATTCCTCTCGAGTGGAGACGGGTATGTCGGGGAACTTCTTGATTTGCACCAAGGGTGTGAAGGAGCCTTTCGAAGTTCCAGAGGGGATGTGTGATCAGCCTCGAGACGCCTCAGCGGAAATGGGCCTCATCTCGCCTGGAGGGGAGAACCTCCTGGATTTTCTCGAGTTGCGGCAGGTCTTCTCGAGTTACGACGGGGACCTCAGGGACCCGCTCTGGTGGCCTCAGGAAAGGCCAGTCCCCATGCGAGTTGCTAGGGAACCTCTCGGGATTCCTCTCCCGTCCATGCCAGGGCCTCAGTCCTTGTGTGGAGTCGGGGCCGGAACCTGAGGATTCCTCTCCAGTGTTGCCATGGATCTTGGGGTGCTTCTGAGTCTCCCCAGGGGAGTCAGGCCTCGTCTCGAGTCGGGGCATGCACGTGCGCTTTCCTCCCGAGCTGCAGCAGTAGTGTCACGCTTCCTGTCACGTGGATCAAGGGATCTGTGGCTTTCCCTCGAGGCTGTCCCTCGAGGCTTTCCCACGAGGCTTTCCCACAGGGCTGTGCCACGTGCCACCTTGGTGTGAGTCGATCCTCGGCGTGAAAGATGAGCCAGTGAAGGGAAAAGAGCTTCCTCTGGAATGGACTGAGACATCTGGGGGACTCTTGGAATGGTGGCACGACCCTGGAGTTCCTCTCGCCGTTCCTGTTGAGAGGGCCTCCTCTTGAGATGCGACGGGAACGCCGGGAACTCTTTCCCGACGAAGCAGGGAAAGGATCCCTCATCTCGAGCTACGAGGCGGAAACGGGGCTCCTCTGGATGTGGGCGGGACCCTCGTGATTCCTCTCGAGTGGAGACGGGTATGTCGGGGAACTTCTTGATTTGCACCAAGGGTGTGAAGGAGCCCTTCGAAGTTCCAGAGGGGACGTGTGATCAGCCTCGAGACGCCTCAGCGGAAATGGGCCTCATCTCGCCTGGAGGGGAGAACCTCCTGGATTTTCTCGAGTTGCGGCAGGTCTTCTCGAGTTACGACGGGGACCTCAGGGATCCGCTCTGGTGGCCTCAGGAAAGGCCAGTCCCCATGCGAGTTGCTAGGGGACCTCTCGGGATTCCTCTCCCGTCCATGCCAGGGCCTCAGTCCTTGTGTGGAGTCGGGGACGGAACCTCAGGATTCCTCTCCAGGGTTGCCATGGATCTTGGGGTGCTTCTGAGTCTCCCCAGGGGAGTCAGGCCTCGTCTCGAGTGGGGGCATGTACGTGCACTTTCCTCCCGAGCTGCAGCAGTAGTGTCACGCTTCCTGTCATGTGGATCAAGGGATCTGTGGCTTTCCCTCGAGGCTGTCCCTCGAGGCTTTCCCACGAGGCTTTCCCACAGGGCTGTGCCACGTGCCACCTTGGTGTGAGTCGATCCTCGGCGTGAAAGACGAGCCGGTGAAGGGAAAAGAGGTTCCTCTGGAATGGACTGAGACATCTGGGGGACTCTTGGAATGGTGGCATGACCCTGGAGTTCCTCTCGCCGTTCCTGTTGAGAGGGCCTCCTCTTGAGATGCGACGGGAACGCCGGGAACTCTTTCCCGACGAAGCAGGGAAAGGATCCCTCATCTCGAGCTACGAGGCGGAAACGGGGCTCCTCTGGATGTGGGCGGGACCCTCGTGATTCCTCTCGAGTGGAGACGGGTATGTCGGGGAACTTCTTGATTTGCACCAAGGGTGTGAAGGGGCCTTTCGAAGTTCCAGAGGGGAGGTATGATCAGCCTCGAGACGCCTCAGCGGAAATGGGCCTCATCTCGCCTGGAGGGGAGAACCTCCTGGATTTTCTCGAGTTGCGGCAGGTCTTCTCGAGTTACGACGGGGACCTCAGGGACCCGCTCTGGTGGCCTCAGGAAAGGCCAGTCCCCATGCGAGTTGCTAGGGGACCTCTCGGGATTCCTCTCCCGTCCATGCCGGGGCCTCAGTCCTTGTGTGGAGTCGGGGCCGGAACCTGAGGATTCCTCTCCAGTGTTGCCATGGATCTTGGGGTGCTTCTGAGTCTCCCCAGGGGAGTCAGGCCTCGTCTCGAGTGGGGGCATGCACGTGCGCTTTCCTCCCGAGCTGCAGCAGTAGTGTCACGCTTCCTGTCACGTGGATCAAGGGATCTGTGGCTTTCCCTCGAGGCTGTCCCTCGAGGCTTTCCCACGAGGCTTTCCCACAGGGCTGTGCCACGTGCCACCTTGGTGTGAGTCGATCCTCGGCGTGAAAGACGAGCCGGTGAAGGGAAAAGAGGTTCCTCTGGAATGGACTGAGACATCTGGGGGACTCTTGGAATGGTGGCACGACCCTGGAGTTCCTCTCCCCATTCCTGTTGAGAGGGCCTCCTCTTGAGATGCGACGGGAACGCCGGGAACTCTTTCCCGACGAAGCAGGGAAAGGATCCCTCATCTCGAGCTACGAGGCGGAAACGGGGCTCCTCTGGATGTGGGCGGGACCCTCGTGATTCCTCTCGAGTGGAGACGGGTATGTCGGGGAACTTCTTGATTTGCACCAAGGGTGTGAAGGACCCTTTCGAAGTTCCAGAGGGGAGGTGTGATCATCCTCGAGACGCCTCAGCGGAAATGGGCCTCATCTCGCCTGGAGGGGAGAACCTCCTGGATTTTCTCGAGTTGCGGCAGGTCTTCTCGAGTTACGACGGGGACCTCAGGGACCCGCTCTGGTGGCCTCAGGAAAGGCCAGTCCCCATGCGAGTTGCTAGGGGACCTCTCGGGATTCCTCTCCCGTCCATGCCGGGGCCTCAGTCCTTGTGTGGAGTCGGGGCCGGAACCTGAGGATTCCTCTCCAGTGTTGCCATGGATCTTGGGGTGCTTCTGAGTCTCCCCAGGGGAGTCAGGCCTCGTCTCGAGTGGGGGCATGCACGTGCGCTTTCCTCCCGAGCTGCAGCAGTAGTGTCACGCTTCCTGTCACGTGGATCAAGGGATCTGTGGCTTTCCCTCAAGGCTGTCCCTCGAGGCTTTCCCACGAGGCTTTCCCACAGGGCTGTGCCACGTGCCACCTTGGTGTGAGTCGATCCTCGGCGTGAAAGACGAGCCGGTGAAGGGAAAAGAGGTTCCTCTGGAATGGACTGAGACATCTGGGGGACTCTTGGAATGGTGGCACGACCCTGGAGTTCCTCTCGCCGTTCCTGTTGAGAGGGCCTCCTCTTGAGATGCGACGGGAACGCCGGGAACTCTTTCCCGACGAAGCAGGGAAAGGATCCCTCATCTCGAGCTACGAGGCGGAAACGGGGCTCCTCTGGATGTGGGCGGGACCCTCGTGATTCCTCTCGAGTGGAGACGGGTATGTCGGGGAACTTCTTGATTTGCACCAAGGGTGTGAAGGACCCTTTCGAAGTTCCAGAGGGGAGGTGTGATCATCCTCGAGACGCCTCAGCGGAAATGGGCCTCATCTCGCCTGGAGGGGAGAACCTCCTGGATTTTCTCGAGTTGCGGCAGGTCTTCTCGAGTTACGACGGGGACCTCAGGGACCCGCTCTGGTGGCCTCAGGAAAGGCCAGTCCCCATGCGAGTTGCTAGGGGACCTCTCGGGATTCCTCTCCCGTCCATGCCGGGGCCTCAGTCCTTGTGTGGAGTCGGGGCCGGAACCTGAGGATTCCTCTCCAGTGTTGCCATGGATCTTGGGGTGCTTCTGAGTCTCCCCAGGGGAGTCAGGCCTCGTCTCGAGTGGGGGCATGCACGTGCGCTTTCCTCCCGAGCTGCAGCAGTAGTGTCACGCTTCCTGTCACGTGGATCAAGGGATCTGTGGCTTTCCCTCGAGGCTGTCCCTCGAGGCTTTCCCACGAGGCTTTCCCACAGGGCTGTGCCACGTGCCACCTTGGTGTGAGTCGATCCTCGGCGTGAAAGACGAGCCGGTGAAGGGAAAAGAGGTTCCTCTGGAATGGACTGAGACATCTGGGGGACTCTTGGAATGGTGGCACGACCCTGGAGTTCCTCTCCCCATTCCTGTTGAGAGGGCCTCCTCTTGAGATGCGACGGGAACGCCGGGAACTCTTTCCCGACGAAGCAGGGAAAGGATCCCTCATCTCGAGCTACGAGGCGGAAACGGGGCTCCTCTGGATGTGGGCGGGACCCTCGTGATTCCTCTCGAGTGGAGACGGGTATGTCGGGGAACTTCTTGATTTGCACCAAGGGTGTGAAGGAGCCCTTCGAAGTTCCAGAGGGGAGGTGTGATCAGCCTCGAGACGCCTCAGCGGAAATGGGCCTCATCTCGCCTGGAGGGGAGAACCTCCTGGATTTTCTCGAGTTGCGGCAGGTATTCTCGAGTTACGACGGGGACCTCAGGGATCCGCTCTGGTGGCCTCAGGAAAGGCCAGTCCCCATGCGAGTTGCTAGGGGACCTCTCGGGATTCCTCTCCCGTCCATGCCGGGGCCTCAGTCCTTGTGTGGAGTCGGGCCCGGAACCTCAGGATTCCTCTCCAGGGTTGCCATGGATCTTGGGGTGCTTCTGAGTCTCCCCAGGGGAGTCAGGCCTCGTCTCGAGTGGGGGCATGCACGTGCGCTTTCCTCCCGAGCTGCAGCAGTAGTGTCACGCTTCCTGTCACGTGGATCAAGGGATCTGTGGCTTTCCCTCGAGGCTGTCCCTCGAGGCTTTCCCACGAGGCTTTCCCACAGGGCTGTGCCACGTGCCACCTTGGTGTGAGTCGATCCTCGGCGTGAAAGACGAGCCGGTGAAGGGAAAAGAGGTTCCTCTGGAATGGACTGACACATCTGGGGGACTCTTGGAATGGTGGCACGACCCTGGAGTTCCTCTCGCCGTTCCTGTTGAGAGGGCCTCCTCTTGAGATGCGACGGGAACGCCGGGAACTCTTTCCCGACGAAGCAGGGAAAGGATCCCTCATCTCGAGCTACGAGGCGGAAACGGGGCTCCTCTGGATGTGGGCGGGACCCTCGTGATTCCTCTCGAGTGGAGACGGGTATGTCGGGGAACTTCTTGATTTGCACCAAGGGTGTGAAGGAGCCTTTCGAAGTTCCAGAGGGGAGGTGTGATCAGCCTCGAGATGCCTCAGCGGAAATGGGCCTCATCTCGCCTGGAGGGGAGAACCTCCTGGATTTTCTCGAGTTGCGGCAGGTCTTCTCGAGTTACGACTGGGACCTCAGGGACCGCTCTGGTGGCCTCAGGAAAGGCCAGTCCCCATGCGAGTTGCTAGGGGACCTCTCGGGATTCCTCTCCCGTCCATGCCGGGGCCTCAGTCCTTGTGTGGAGTCGGGGACGGAACCTCAGGATTCCTCTCCAGGGTTGCCATGGATCTTGGGGTGCTTCTGAGTCTCCCCAGGGGAGTCAGGCCTCGTCTCGAGTGGGGGCATGCACGTGCGCTTTCCTCCCGAGCTGCAGCAGTAGTGTCACGCTTCCTGTCACGTGGATCAAGGGATCTGTGGCTTTCCCTCGAGGCTGTCCCTCGAGGCTTTCCCACGAGGCTTTCCCACAGGGCTGTGCCACGTGCCACCTTGGTGTGAGTCGATCCTCGGCGTGAAAGACGAGCCGGTGAAGGGAAAAGAGGTTCCTCTGGAATGGACTGAGACATCTGGGGGACTCTTGGAATGGTGGCACGACCCTGCAGTTCCTCTCCCCATTCCTGTTGAGAGGGCCTCCTCTTGAGATGCGACGGGAACGCCGGGAACTCTTTCCCGACGAAGCAGGGAAAGGATCCCTCATCTCGAGCTACGAGGCGGAAACGGGGCTCCTCTGGATGTGGGCGGGACCCTCGTGATTCCTCTCGAGTGGAGACGGGTATGTCGGGGAACTTCTTGATTTGCACCAAGGGTGTGAAGGAGCCTTTCGAAGTTCCAGAGGGGAGGTGTGATCAGCCTCGAGACGCCTCAGCGGAAATGGGCCTCATCTCGCCTGGAGGGGAGAACCTCCTGGATTTTCTCGAGTTGCGGCAGGTCTTCTCGAGTTACGACGTGGACATCAGGGACCCGCTCTGGTGGCCTCAGGAAAGGCCAGTCCCCATGCGAGTTGCTAGGGGACCTCTCGGGATTCCTCTCCCGTCCATGCCGGGGCCTCAGTCCTTGTGTGGAGTCGGGCCCGGAACCTGAGGATTCCTCTCCAGTGTTGCCATGGATCTTGGGGTGCTTCTGAGTCTCCCCAGGGGAGTAAGGCCTCGTCTCGAGTGGGGGCATGCACGTGCGCTTTCCTCCCGAGCTGCAGCAGTAGTGTCACGCTTCCTGTCACGTGGATCAAGGGTTCTGTGGCTTTCCCTCGAGGCTGTCCCTCGAGGCTTTCCCACGAGGCTTTCCCACAGGGCTGTGCCACGTGCCACCTTGGTGTGAGTCGATCCTCGGCGTGAAAGACGAGCCAGTGAAGGGAAAAGAGGTTCCTCTGGAATGGACTGAGATATCTGGGGGACTCTTGGAATGGTGGCACGACCCTGGAGTTCCTCTCGCCGTTCCTGTTGAGAGGGCCTCCTCTTGAGATGCGACGGGAACGCCGGGAACTCTTTCCCGACGAAGCAGGGAAAGGATCCCTCATCTCGAGCTACGAGGCGGAAACGGGGCTCCTCTGGATGTGGGCGGGACCCTCGTGATTCCTCTCGAGTGGAGACGGGTATGTCGGGGAACTTCTTGATTTGCACCAAGGGTGTGAAGGAGCCTTTCGAAGTTCCAGAGGGGAGGTGTGATCAGCCTCGAGACGCCTCAGCGGAAATGGGCCTCATCTCGCCTGGATGGGAGAACCTCCTGGATTTTCTCGAGTTGCGGCAGGTCTTCTCGAGTTACGACGGGGACCTCAGGGACCCGCTCTGGTGGCCTCAGGAAAGGCCAGTCCCCATGCGAGTTGCTAGGGGACCTCTCTGGATTCCTCTCCCGTCCATGCCGGGGCCTCAGTCCTTGTGTGGAGTCGGGCCCGGAACCTCAGGATTCCTCTCCAGTGTTGCCATGGATCTTGGGGTGCTTCTGAGTCTCCCCAGGGGAGTCAGGCCTCGTCTCGAGTGGGGGCATGCACGTGCGCTTTCCTCCCGAGCTGCAGCAGTAGTGTCACGCTTCCTGTCACGTGGATCAAGGGTTCTGTGGCTTTCCCTCGAGGCTGTCCCTCGAGGCTTTCCCACAAGTCTTTCCCACAGGGCTGTGCCACGTGCCACCTTGGTGTGAGTCGATCCTCGGCGTGAAAGATGAGCCAGTGAAGGGAAAAGAGGTTCCTCTGGAATGGACTGAGACATCTGGGGGACTCTTGGAATGGTGGCACGACCCTGGAGTTCCTCTCGCCGTTCCTGTTGAGAGGGCCTCCTCTTGAGATGCGACGGGAACGCCGGGAACTCTTTCCCGACGAAGCAGGGAAAGGATCCCTCATCTCGAGCTACGAGGCGGAAACGGGGCTCCTCTGGATGTGGGCGGGACCCTCGTGATTCCTCTCGAGTGGAGACGGGTATGTCGGGGAACTACTTGATTTGCACCAAGGGTGTGAATGACCCTATCGAAGTTCCAGAGGGGCGGTGTGATTAGCCTCGAGACGCCTCAGCAGAAATGGGCCTCATCTCGCCTGGAGGGGAGAACCTCCTGGATTTTCTCGAGTTCCGGCAGGTCTTCTCGAGTTACGACGGGGACCTCAGGGACCCGCTCTGGTGGCCTCAGGAAAGGCCAGTCCCCATGCGAGTTGCTAGGGGACCTCTCGGGATTCCTCTCCCGTCCATGCCGGGACCTCAGTCCTTGTGTGGAGTCGGGGCCGGAACCTGAGGATTCCTCTCCAGTGTTGCCATGGATCTTGGGTGCTTCTGAGTCTCCCCAGGGGAGTCAGGCCTCGTCTCGAGTGGGGGCATCCACGTGCGCTTTCCTCCCGAGCTGCAGCAGTAGTGTCACGCTTCCTGTCACGTGGATCAAGGGATCTGTGGCTTTCCCTCGAGGCTGTCCCTCGAGGCTTTCCCACGAGGCTTTCCCACAGGGCTGTGCCACGTGCCACCTTGGTGTGAGTCGATCCTCGGCGTGAAAGACGAGCCGGTGAAGGGAAAAGAGGTTCCTCTGGAATGGACTGACACATCTGGGGGACTCTTGGAATGGTGGCACGACCCTGGAGTTCCTCTCCCCATTCCTGTTGAGAGGGCCTCCTCTTGAGATGCGACGGGAACGCCGGGAACTCTTTCCCGACGAAGCAGGGAAAGGATCCCTCATCTCGAGCTACGAGGCGGAAACGGGGCTCCTCTGGATGTGGGCGGGACCCTCGTGATTCCTCTCGAGTGGAGACGGGTATGTCGGGGAACTTCTTGATTTGCACCAAGGGTGTGAAGGAGCCTTTCGAAGTTCCAGAGGGGAGGTGTGATCAGCCTCGAGACGCCTCAGCGGAAATGGGCCTCATCTCGCCTGGAGGGGAGAACCTCCTGGATTTTCTCGAGTTGCGGCAGGTCTTCTCGAGTTACGACGGGGACCTCAGGGACCCGCTCTGGTGGCCTCAGGAAAGGCCAGTCCCCATGCGAGTTGCTAGGGGACCTCTCGGGATTCCTCTCCCGTCCATGCCGGGGCCTCAGTCCTTGTGTGGAGTCGGGGCCGGAACCTGAGGATTCCTCTCCAGTGTTGCCATGGATCTTGGGGTGCTTCTGAGTCTCCCCAGGGGAGTCAGGCCTCGTCTCGAGTGGGGGCATGCACGTGCGCTTTCTTCCCGAGCTGCAGCAGTAGTGTCACGCTTCCTGTCACGTGGATCAAGGGATCTGTGGCTTTCCCTCGAGGCTGTCCCTCGAGGCTTTCCCACGAGGCTTTCCCACAAGGCTGTGCCACGTGCCACCTTGGTGTGAGTCGATCCTCGGCGTGAAAGACGAGCCAGTGAAGGGAAAAGAGGTTCCTCTGGAATGGACTGAGACATCTGGGGGACTCTTGGAATGGTGGCACGACCCTGGAGTTCCTCTCGCCGTTCCTGTTGAGAGGGCCTCCTTTTGAGATGCGACGGGAACGCCGGGAACTCTTTCCCGACGAAGCAGGGAAAGGATCCCTCATCTCGAGCTACGAGGCGGAAACGGGGCTCCTCTGGATGTGGGCGGGACCCTCGTGATTCCTCTCGAGTGGAGACGGGTATGTCGGGGAACTTCTTGATTTGCACCAAGGGTGTGAAGGAGCCCTTCGAAGTTCCAGAGGGGAGGTGTGATCAGCCTCGAGGCGCCTCAGCGGAAATGGGCCTCATCTCGCCTGGAGGGGAGAACCTCCTGGATTTTCTCGAGTTGCGGCAGGTCTTCTCGAGTTACGACGGGGACCTCAGGGATCCGCTCTGGTGGCCTCAGGAAAGGTCAGTCCCCATGCGAGTTGCTAGGGGACCTCTCGGGATTCCTCTCCCGTCCATGCCGGGGCCTCAGTCCTTGTGTGGAGTCGGGGACGGAACCTCAGGATTCCTCTCCAGGGTTGCCATGGATCTTGGGGTGCTTCTGAGTCTCCCCAGGGGAGTCAGGCCTCGTCTCGAGTGGGGGCATGCACGTGCGCTTTCCTCCCGAGCTGCAGCAGTAGTGTCACGCTTCCTGTCACGTGGATCAAGGGATCTGTGGCTTTCCCTCGAGGCTGTCCCTCGAGGCTTTCCCACGGGGCTTTCCCACAGGGCTGTGCCACGTGCCACCTTGGTGTGAGTCGATCCTCGGCGTGAAAGACGAGCCGGTGAAGGGAAAAGAGGTTCCTCTGGAATGGACTGAGACATCTGGGGGACTCTTGGAATGGTGGCACGACCCTGGAGTTCCTCTCCCCATTCCTGTTGAGAGGGCCTCCTCTTGAGATGCGACGGGAACGCCGGGAACTCTTTCCCGACGAAGCAGGGAAAGGATCCCTCATCTCGAGCTACGAGGCGGAAACGGGGCTCCTCTGGATGTGGGCGGGACCCTCGTGATTCCTCTCGAGTGGAGACGGCTAGGTCGGGGAACTTCTTGATTTGCACCAAGGGTGTGAAGGACCCTTTCGAAGTTCCAGAGGGGAGGTGTGATCAGCCTCGAGACGCCTCAGCGGAAATGGGCCTCATCTCGCCTGGAGGGGAGAACCTCCTGGATTTTCTCGAGTTGCGGCAGGTCTTCTCGAGTTACGACGGGGACCTCAGGGACCCGCTCTGGTGGCCTCAGGAAAGGCCAGTCCCCATGCGAGTTGCTAGGGGACCTCTCGGGATTCCTCTCCCGTCCATGCCGGGGCCTCAGTCCTTGTGTGGAGTCGGGCCCGGAACCTGAGGATTCCTCTCCAGTGTTGCCATGGATCTTGGGGTGCTTCTGAGTCTCCCAAGGGAAGTCAGGCCTCGTCTCGAGTGGGGGCATGCACGTGCGCTTTCCTCCCGAGCTTCAGCAGTAGTGTCACGCTTCCTGTCACGTGGATCAAGGGATCTGTGGCTTTCCCTCGAGGCTGTCCCTCGAGGCTTTCCCACGAGGCTTTCCCACAGGGCTGTGCCACGTGCCACCTTGGTGTGAGTCGATCCTCGGCGTGAAAGACGAGCCGGTGAAGGGAAAAGAGGTTCCTCTGGAATGGACTGAGACATCTGGGGGACTCTTGGAATGGTGGCACGACCCTGGAGTTCCTCTCGCCGTTCCTGTTGAGAGGGC
Source organism: Budorcas taxicolor (assembly GCF_023091745.1). Lineage (NCBI taxonomy): Eukaryota > Metazoa > Chordata > Mammalia > Artiodactyla > Bovidae > Budorcas > Budorcas taxicolor. The sequence goes on along the minus strand of NW_026292750.1, from coordinate 760,364 downwards.
CTCCTCTTGAGATGCGACGGGAACGCCGGGAACTCTTTCCCGACGAAGCAGGGAAAAGATCCCTCATCTCGAGCTACGAGGCGGAAACGGGGCTCCTCTGGATGTGGGCGGGACCCTCGTGATTCCTCTCGAGTGGAGACGGGTATGTCGGGGAACTTCTTGATTTGCACCAAGGGTGTGAAGGAGCCTTTCGAAGTTCCAGAGGGGAGGCGTGATCAGCCTCAAGACGCCTCAGCGGAAATGGGCCTCATCTCGCCTGGAGGGGAGAACCTCCTGGATTTTCTCGAGTTGCGGCAGGTCTTCTCGAGTTACGACGGGGACCTCAGGGACCCGCTCTGGTGGCCTCAGGAAAGGCCAGTCCCCATGCGAGTTGCTAGGGAACCTCTCGGGATTCCTCTCCCGTCCATGCCGGGGCCTCAGTCCTTGTGTGGAGTCGGGGCCGGAACCTGAGGATTCCTCTCCAGTGTTGCCATGGATCTTGGGGTGCTTCTGAGTCTCCCCAGGGGAGTCAGGCCTCGTCTCGAGTGGGGGCATGCACGTGCGCTTTCCTCCCGAGCTGCAGCAGTAGTGTCACGCTTCCTGTCACGTGGATCAAGGGATCTGTGGCTTTCCCTCGAGGCTGTCCCTCGAGGCTTTCCCACGAGGCTTTCCCACAGGGCTGTGCCACGTGCCACCTTGGTGTGAGTCGATCCTCGGCGTGAAAGACGAGCCAGTGAAGGGAAAAGAGGTTCCTCTGGAATGGACTGAGACATCTGGGGGACTCTTGGAATGGTGGCACGACCCTGGAGTTCCTCTCCCCATTCCTGTTGAGAGGGCCTCCTCTTGAGATGCGACGGGAACGCCGGGAACTCTTTCCCGACGAAGCAGGGAAAGGATCCCTCATCTCGAGCTACGAGGCGGAAACGGGGCTCCTCTGGATGTGGGCGGGACCCTCGTGATTCCTCTCGAGTGGAGACGGCTAGGTCGGGGAACTTCTTGATTTGCACCAAGGGTGTGAAGGACCCTTTCGAAGTTCCAGAGGGGAGGTGTGATCATCCTCGAGACGCCTCAGCGGAAATGGGCCTCATCTCGCCTGGAGGGGAGAACCTCCTGGATTTTCTCGAGTTGCGGCAGGTCTTCTCGAGTTACGACGGGGACCTCAGGGACCCGCTCTGGTGGCCTCAGGAAAGGCCAGTCCCCATGTGAGTTGCTAGGGGACCTCTCGGGATTCCTCTCCCGTCCATGCCGGGGCCTCAGTCCTTGTGTGGAGTCGGGCCCGGAACCTGAGGATTCCTCTCCAGTGTTGCCATGGATCTTGGGGTGCTTCTGAGTCTCCCAAGGGAAGTCAGGCCTCGTCTCGAGTGGGGTCATGCACGTGCGCTTTCCTCCCGAGCTTCAGCAGTAGTGTCACGCTTCCTGTCACGTGGATCAAGGGATCTGTGGCTTTCCCTCGAGGCTGTCCCTCGAGGCTTTCCCACGAGGCTTTCCCACAGGGCTGTGCCACGTGCCACCTTGGTGTGAGTCGATCCTCGGCGTGAAAGACGAGCCGGTGAAGGGAAAAGAGGTTCCTCTGGAATGGACTGAGACATCTGGGGGACTCTTGGAATGGTGGCATGACACTGGAGTTCCTCTCGCCGTTCCTGTTGAGAGGGCCTCCTCTTGAGATGCGACGGGAACGCCGGGAACTCTTTCCCGACGAAGCAGGGAAAGGATCCCTCATCTCGAGCTACGAGGCGGAAACGGGGCTCCTCTGGATGTGGGCGGGACCCTCGTGATTCCTCTCGAGTGGAGACGGGTATGTCGGGGAACTTCTTGATTTGCACCAAGGGTGTGAAGGAGCCTTTCGAAGTTCCAGAGGGGAGGTGTGATCAGCCTCGAGACGCCTCAGCGGAAATGGGCCTCATCTCGCCTGGAGGGGAGAACCTCCTGGATTTTCTCGAGTTGCGGCAGGTCTTCTCGAGTTACGACGGGGACCTCAGGGACCCGCTCTGGTGGCCTCTGGAAAGGCCAGTCCCCATGCGAGTTGCTAGGGGACCTCTCGGGATTCCTCTCCCGTCCATGCCGGGGCCTCAGTCCTTGTGTGGAGTCGGGGCCGGAACCTGAGGATTCCTCTCCAGTGTTGCCATGGATCTTGGGGTGCTTCTGAGTCTCCCCAGGGGAGTCAGGCCTCGTCTCGAGTGGGGGCATGCACGTGCGCTTTCCTCCCGAGCTGCAGCAGTAGTGTCACGCTTCCTGTCACGTGGATCAAGGGATCTGTGGCTTTCCCTCGAGGCTGTCCCTCGAGGCTTTCCCACGAGGCTTTCCCACAGGGCTGTGCCACGTGCCACCTTGGTGTGAGTCGATCCTCGGCGTGAAAGACGAGCCGGTGAAGGGAAAAGAGGTTCCTCTGGAATGGACTGAGACATCTGGGGGACTCTTGGAATGGTGGCACGACCCTGGAGTTCCTCTCCCCATTCCTGTTGAGAGGGCCTCCTCTTGAGATGCGACGGGAACGCCGGGAACTCTTTCCCGACGAAGCAGGGAAAGGATCCCTCATCTCGAGCTACGAGGCGGAAACGGGGCTCCTCTGGATGTGGGCGGGACCCTCGTGATTCCTCTCGAGTGGAGACGGGTATGTCGGGGAACTTCTTGATTTGCACCAAGGGTGTGAAGGACCCTTTCGAAGTTCCAGAGGGGAGGTGTGATCATCCTCGAGACGCCTCAGCGGAAATGGGCCTCATCTCGCCTGGAGGGGAGAACCTCCTGGATTTTCTCGAGTTGCGGCAGGTCTTCTCGAGTTACGACGGGGACCTCAGGGACCCGCTCTGGTGGCCTCAGGAAAGGCCAGTCCCCATGCGAGTTGCTAGGGGACCTCTCGGGATTCCTCTCCCGTCCATGCCGGGGCCTCAGTCCTTGTGTGGAGTCGGGGCCGGAACCTGAGGATTCCTCTCCAGTGTTGCCATGGATCTTGGGGTGCTTCTGAGTCTCCCCAGGGGAGTCAGGCCTCGTCTCGAGTGGGGGCATGCACGTGCGCTTTCCTCCCGAGCTTCAGCAGTAGTGTCACGCTTCCTGTCACGTGGATCAAGGGATCTGTGGCTTTCCCTCGAGGCTGTCCCTCGAGGCTTTCCCACGAGGCTTTCCCACAGGGCTGTGCCACGTGCCACCTTGGTGTGAGTCGATCCTCGGCGTGAAAGACGAGCCGGTGAAGGGAAAAGAGGTTCCTCTGGAATGGACTGAGACATCTGGGGGACTCTTGGAATGGTGGCACGACCCTGGAGTTCCTCTCGCCGTTCCTGTTGAGAGGGCCTCCTCTTGAGATGCGACGGGAACGCCGGGAACTCTTTCCCGACGAAGCAGGGAAAGGATCCCTCATCTCGAGCTACGAGGCGGAAACGGGGCTCCTCTGGATGTGGGCGGGACCCTCGTGATTCCTCTCGAGTGGAGACGGGTATGTCGGGGAACTTCTTGATTTGCACCAAGGGTGTGAAGGAGCCCTTCGAAGTTCCAGAGGGGAGGTGTGATCAGCCTCGAGACGCCTCAGCGGAAATGGGCCTCATCTCGCCTGGAGGGGAGAACCTCCTGGATTTTCTCGAGTTGCGGCAGGTCTTCTCGAGTTACGACGGGGACCTCAGGGATCCGCTCTGTTGGCCTCAGGAAAGGCCAGTCCCCATGCGAGTTGCTAGGGGACCTCTCGGGATTCCTCTCCCGTCCATGCCGGGGCCTCAGTCCTTGTGTGGAGTCGGGGACGGAACCTCAGGATTCCTCTCCAGGGTTGCCATGGATCTTGGGGTGCTTCTGAGTCTCCCCAGGGGAGTCAGGCCTCGTCTCGAGTGGGGGCATGCACGTGCGCTTTCCTCCCGAGCTGCAGCAGTAGTGTCACGCTTCCTGTCACGTGGATCAAGGGATCTGTGGCTTTCCCTCGAGGCTGTCCCTCGAGGCTTTCCCACGAGGCTTTCCCACAGGGCTGTGCCACGTGCCACCTTGGTGTGAGTCGATCCTCGGCGTGAAAGACGAGCCGGTGAAGGGAAAAGAGGTTCCTCTGGAATGGACTGAGACATCTGGGGGACTCTTGGAATGGTGGCACGACCCTGGAGTTCCTCTCGCCGTTCCTGTTGAGAGGGCCTCCTCTTGAGATGCGACGGGAACGCCGGGAACTCTTTCCCGACGAAGCAGGGAAAGGATCCCTCATCTCGAGCTACGAGGCGGAAACGGGGCTCCTCTGGATGTGGGCGGGACCCTCGTGATTCCTCTCGAGTGGAGACGGGTATGTCGGGGAACTTCTTGATTTGCACCAAGGGTGTGAAGGACCCTTTCGAAGTTCCAGAGGGGAGGTGTGATCAGCCTCGAGACGCCTCAGCGGAAATGGGCCTCATCTCGCCTGGAGGGGAGAACCTCCTGGATTTTCTCGAGTTGCGGCAGGTCTTCTCGAGTTACGACGGGGACCTCAGCGACCCGCTCTGGTGGCCTCAGGAAAGGCCAGTCCCCATGCGAGTTGCTAGGGAACCTCTCGGGATTCCTCTCCCGTCCATGCCGGGGCCTCAGTCCTTGTGTGGAGTCGGGGCCGGAACCTGAGGATTCCTCTCCAGTGTTGCCATGGATCTTGGGGTGCTTCTGAGTCTCCCCAGGGGAGTCAGGCCTCGTCTCGAGTCGGGGCATGCACGTGCGCTTTCCTCCCGAGGTGCAGCAGTAGTGTCACGCTTCCTGTCACGTGGATCAAGGGATCTGTGGCTTTCCCTCGAGGCTGTCCCTCGAGGCTTTCCCACGAGGCTTTCCCACAGGGCTGTGCCACGTGCCACCTTGGTGTGAGTCGATCCTCGGCGTGAAAGATGAGCCAATGAAGGGAAAAGAGGTTCCTCTGGAATGGACTGAGACATCTGGGGGACTCTTGGAATGGTGGCACGACCCTGGAGTTCCTCTCGCCGTTCCTGTTGAGAGGGCCTCCTCTTGAGATGCGACGGGAACGCCGGGAACTCTTTCCCGACGAAGCAGGGAAAGGATCCCTCATCTCGAGCTACGAGGCGGAAACGGGGCTCCTCTGGATGTGGGCGGGACCCTCGTGATTCCTCTCGAGTGGAGACGGGTATGTCGGGGAACTTCTTGATTTGCACCAAGGGTGTGAAGGAGCCCTTCGAAGTTCCAGAGGGGAGGTGTGATCAGCCTCGAGACGCCTCAGCGGAAATGGGCCTCATCTCGCCTGGAGGGGAGAACCTCCTGGATTTTCTCGAGTTGCGGCAGGTATTCTCGAGTTACGACGGGGACCTCAGGGATTCCGCTCTGGTGGCCTCAGGAAAGGCCAGTCCCCATGCGAGTTGCTAGGGGACCTCTCGGGATTCCTCTCCCGTCCATGCCGGGGCCTCAGTCCTTGTGTGGAGTCGGGGACGGAACCTCAGGATTCCTCTCCAGGGTTGCCATGGATCTTGGGGTGCTTCTGAGTCTCCCCAGGGGAGTCAGGCCTCGTCTCGAGTGGGGGCATGCACGTGCGCTTTCCTCCCGAGCTGCAGCAGTAGTGTCACGCTTCCTGTCACGTGGATCAAGGGATCTGTGGCTTTCCCTCGAGGCTGTCCCTCGAGGCTTTCCCACGAGGCTTTCCCACAGGGCTGTGCCACGTGCCACCTTGGTGTGAGTCGATCCTCGGCGTGAAAGACGAGCCGGTGAAGGGAAAAGAGGTTCCTCTGGAATGGACTGAGACATCTGGGGGACTCTTGGAATGGTGGCACGACCCTGGAGTTCCTCTCGCCGTTCCTGTTGAGAGGGCCTCCTCTTGAGATGCGACGGGAACGCCGGGAACTCTTTCCCGACGAAGCAGGGAAAGGATCCCTCATCTCGAGCTACGAGGCGGAAACGGGGCTCCTCTGGATGTGGGCGGGACCCTCGTGATTCCTCTCGAGTGGAGACGGCTAGGTCGGGGAACTTCTTGATTTGCACCAAGGGTGTGAAGGACCCTTTCGAAGTTCCAGAGGGGAGGTGTGATCATCCTCGAGACGCCTCAGCGGAAATGGGCCTCATCTCGCCTGGAGGGGAGAACCTCCTGGATTTTCTCGAGTTGCGGCAGGTCTTCTCGAGTTACGACGGGGACCTCAGGGACCCGCTCTGGTGGCCTCAGGAAAGGCCAGTCCCCATGCGAGTTGCTAGGGAACCTCTCGGGATTCCTCTCCCGTCCATGCCGGGGCCTCAGTCCTTGTGTGGAGTCGGGCCCGGAACCTGAGGATTCCTCTCCAGTGTTGCCATGGATCTTGGGGTGCTTCTGAGTCTCCCAAGGGAAGTCAGGCCTCGTCTCGAGTGGGGGCATGCACGTGCGCTTTCCTCCCGAGCTTCAGCAGTAGTGTCACGCTTCCTGTCACGTGGATCAAGGGATCTGTGGCTTTCCCTCGAGGCTGTCCCTCGAGGCTTTCCCACGAGGCTTTCCCACAGGGCTGTGCCACGTGCCACCTTGGTGTGAGTCGATCCTCGACGTGAAAGACGAGCCGGTGAAGGGAAAAGAGGTTCCTCTGGAATGGACTGAGACATCTGGGGGACTCTTGGAATGGTGGCACGACCCTGGAGTTCCTCTCGCCGTTCCTGTTGAGAGGGCCTCCTCTTGAGATGCGACGGGAACGCCGGGAACTCTTTCCCGACGAAGCAGGGAAAGGATCCCTCATCTCGAGCTACGAGGCGGAAACGGGGCTCCTCTGGATGTGGGCGGGACCCTCGTGATTCCTCTCGAGTGGAGACGGCTAGGTCGGGGAACTTCTTGATTTGCACCAAGGGTGTGAAGGACCCTTTCGAAGTTCCAGAGGGGAGGTGTGATCATCCTCGAGACGCCTCAGCGGAAATGGGCCTCATCTCGCCTGGAGGGGAGAACCTCCTGGATTTTCTCGAGTTGCGGCAAGTCTTCTCGAGTTACGACGGGGACCTCAGGGACCCGCTCTGGTGGCCTCAGGAAAGGCCAGTCCCCATGCGAGTTGCTAGGGGACCTCTCGGGATTCCTCTCCCGTCCATGCCGGGGCCTCAGTCCTTGTGTGGAGTCGGGGATGGAACCTCAGGATTCCTCTCCAGGGTTGCCATGGATCTTGGGGTGCTTCTGAGTCTCCCCAGGGGAGTCAGGCCTCGTCTCGAGTGGGGGCATGCACGTGCGCTTTCCTCCCGAGCTGCAGCAGTAGTGTCACGCTTCCTGTCACGTGGATCAAGGGATCTGTGGCTTTCCCTCGAGGCTGTCCCCCGAGGCTTTCCCACGAGGCTTTCCCACAGGGCTGTGCCACGTGCCACCTTGGTGTGAGTCGATCCTCGGCGTGAAAGACGAGCCGGTGAAGGGAAAAGAGGTTCCTCTGGAATGGACTGAGACATCTGGGGGACTCTTGGAATGGTGGCACGACCCTGGAGTTCCTCTCCCCATTCCTGTTGAGAGGGCCTCCTCTTGAGATGCGACGGGAACGCCGGGAACTCTTTCCCGACGAAGCAGGGAAAGGATCCCTCATCTCGAGCTACGAGGCGTAAACGGGGCTCCTCTGGATGTGGGCGGGACCCTCGTGATTCCTCTCGAGTGGAGACGGGTATGTCGGGGAACTTCTTGATTTGCACCAAGGGTGTGAAGGAGCCCTTCGAAGTTCCAGAGGGGAGGTGTGATCAGCCTCGAGACGCCTCAGCGGAAATGGGCCTCATCTCGCCTGGAGGGGAGAACCTCCTGGATTTTCTCGAGTTGCGGCAGGTATTCTCGAGTTACGACGGGGACCTCTGGGATCCGCTCTGGTGGCCTCAGGAAAGGCCAGTCCCCATGCGAGTTGCTAGGGGACCTCTCGGGATTCCTCTCCCGTCCATGCCGGGGCCTCAGTCCTTGTGTGGAGTCGGGGACGGAACCTCAGGATTCCTCTCCAGGGTTGCCATGGATCTTGGGGTGCTTCTGAGTCTCCCCAGGGGAGTCAGGCCTCGTCTCGAGTGGGGGCATGCACGTGCGCTTTCCTCCCGAGCTGCAGCAGTAGTGTCACTCTTCCTGTCACGTGGATCAAGGGATCTGTGGCTTTCCCTCGAGGCTGTCCCTCGAGGCTTTCCCACGAGGCTTTCCCACAGGGCTGTGCCACGTGCCACCTTGGTGTGAGTCGATCCTCGGCGTGAAAGACGAGCCGGTGAAGGGAAAAGAGATTCCTCTGGAATGGACTGAGACATCTGGGGGACTCTTGGAATGGTGGCACGACCCTGGAGTTCCTCTCGCCGTTCCTGTTGAGAGGGCCTCCTCTTGAGATGCGACGGGAACGCCGGGAACTCTTTCCCGACGAAGCAGGGAAAGGATCCCTCATCTCGAGCTACGAGGCGGAAACGGGGCTCCTCTGGATGTGGGCGGGACCCTCGTGATTCCTCTCGAGTGGAGACGGCTAGGTCGGGGAACTTCTTGATTTGCACCAAGGGTGTGAAGGACCCTTTCGAAGTTCCAGAGGGGAGGTGTGATCATCCTCGAGACGCCTCAGCGGAAATGGGCCTCATCTCGCCTGGAGGGGAGAACCTCCTGGATTTTCTCGAGTTGCGGCAGGTCTTCTCGAGTTACGACGGGGACCTCAGGGACCCGCTCTGGTGGCCTCAGGAAAGGCCAGTCCCCATGCGAGTTGCTAGGGGACCTCTCGGGATTCCTCTCCCGTCCATGCCGGGGCCTCAGTCCTTGTGTGGAGTCGGGGCCGGAACCTGAGGATTCCTCTCCAGTGTTGCCATGGATCTTGGGGTGCTTCTGAGTCTCCCCAGGGGAGTCAGGCCTCGTCTCGAGTGGGGGCATGCACGTGCGCTTTCCTCCCGAGCTGCAGCAGTAGTGTCACGCTTCCTGTCACGTGGATCAAGGGATCTGTGGCTTTCCCTCGAGGCTGTCCCTCGAGGCTTTCCCACGAGGCTTTCCCACAGGGCTGTGCCACGTGCCACCTTGGTGTGAGTCGATCCTCGGCGTGAAAGACGAGCCGGTGAAGGGAAAAGAGGTTCCTCTGGAATGGACTGAGACATCTGGGGGACTCTTGGAATGGTGGCACGACCCTGGAGTTCCTCTCGCCGTTCCTGTTGAGAGGGCCTCCTCTTGAGATGCGACGGGAACGCCGGGAACTCTTTCCCGACGAAGCAGGGAAAGGATCCCTCATCTCGAGCTACGAGGCGGAAACGGGGCTCCTCTGGATGTGGGCGGGACCCTCGTGATTCCTCTCGAGTGGAGACGGGTATGTCGGGGAACTTCTTGATTTGCACCAAGGGTGTGAAGGACCCTTTCGAAGTTCCAGAGGGGAGGTGTGATCAGCCTCGAGACGCCTCAGCGGAAATGGGCCTCATCTCGCCTGGAGGGGAGAACCTCCTGGATTTTCTCGAGTTGCGGCAGGTCTTCTCGAGTTACGACGGGGACCTCAGCGACCCGCTCTGGTGGCCTCAGGAAAGGCCAGTCCCCATGCGAGTTGCTAGGGAACCTCTCGGGATTCCTCTCCCGTCCATGCCGGGGCCTCAGTCCTTGTGTGGAGTCGGGGCCGGAACCTGAGGATTCCTCTCCAGTGTTGCCATGGATCTTGGGGTGCTTCTGAGTCTCCCCAGGGGAGTCAGGCCTCGTCTCGAGTCGGGGCATGCACGTGCGCTTTCCTCCCGAGGTGCAGCAGTAGTGTCACGCTTCCTGTCACGTGGATCAAGGGATCTGTGGCTTTCCCTCGAGGCTGTCCCTCGAGGCTTTCCCACGAGGCTTTCCCACAGGGCTGTGCCACGTGCCACCTTGGTGTGAGTCGATCCTCGGCGTGAAAGATGAGCCAATGAAGGGAAAAGAGGTTCCTCTGGAATGGACTGAGACATCTGGGGGACTCTTGGAATGGTGGCACGACCCTGGAGTTCCTCTCGCCGTTCCTGTTGAGAGGGCCTCCTCTTGAGATGCGACGGGAACGCCGGGAACTCTTTCCCGACGAAGCAGGGAAAGGATCCCTCATCTCGAGCTACGAGGCGGAAACGGGGCTCCTCTGGATGTGGGCGGGACCCTCGTGATTCCTCTCGAGTGGAGACGGGTATGTCGGGGAACTTCTTGATTTGCACCAAGGGTGTGAAGGAGCCCTTCGAAGTTCCAGAGTGGAGGTGTGATCAGCCTCGAGACGCCTCAGCGGAAATGGGCCTCATCTCGCCTGGAGGGGAGAACCTCCTGGATTTTCTCGAGTTGCGGCAGGTCTTCTCGAGTTACGACGGGGACCTCAGGGATTCCGCTCTGGTGGCCTCAGGAAAGGCCAGTCCCCATGCGAGTTGCTAGGGGACCTCTCGGGATTCCTCTCCCGTCCATGCCGGGGCCTCAGTCCTTGTGTGGAGTCGGGGACGGAACCTCAGGATTCCTCTCCAGGGTTGCCATGGATCTTGGGGTGCTTCTGAGTCTCCCCAGGGGAGTCAGGCCTCGTCTCGAGTGGGGGCATGCACGTGCGCTTTCCTCCCGAGCTGCAGCAGTAGTGTCACGCTTCCTGTCACGTGGATCAAGGGATCTGTGGCTTTCCCTCGAGGCTGTCCCTCGAGGCTTTCCCACGAGGCTTTCCCACAGGGCTGTGCCACGTGCCACCTTGGTGTGAGTCGATCCTCGGCGTGAAAGACGAGCCGGTGAAGGGAAAAGAGGTTCCTCTGGAATGGACTGAGACATCTGGGGGACTCTTGGAATGGTGGCACGACCCTGGAGTTCCTCTCGCCGTTCCTGTTGAGAGGGCCTCCTCTTGAGATGCGACGGGAACGCCGGGAACTCTTTCCCGACGAAGCAGGGAAAGGATCCCTCATCTCGAGCTACGAGGCGGAAACGGGGCTCCTCTGGATGTGGGCGGGACCCTCGTGATTCCTCTCGAGTGGAGACGGCTAGGTCGGGGAACTTCTTGATTTGCACCAAGGGTGTGAAGGACCCTTTCGAAGTTCCAGAGGGGAGGTGTGATCATCCTCGAGACGCCTCAGCGGAAATGGGCCTCATCTCGCCTGGAGGGGAGAACCTCCTGGATTTTCTCGAGTTGCGGCAGGTCTTCTCGAGTTACGACGGGGACCTCAGGTACCCGCTCTGGTGGCCTCAGGAAAGGCCAGTCCCCATGCGAGTTGCTAGGGAACCTCTCGGGATTCCTCTCCCGTCCATGCCGGGGCCTCAGTCCTTGTGTGGAGTCGGGCCCGGAACCTGAGGATTCCTCTCCAGTGTTGCCATGGATCTTGGGGTGCTTCTGAGTCTCCCAAGGGAAGTCAGGCCTCGTCTCGAGTGGGGGCATGCACGTGCGCTTTCCTCCCGAGCTTCAGCAGTAGTGTCACGCTTCCTGTCACGTGGATCAAGGGATCTGTGGCTTTCCCTCGAGGCTGTCCCTCGAGGCTTTCCCACGAGGCTTTCCCACAGGGCTGTGCCACGTGCCACCTTGGTGTGAGTCGATCCTCGGCGTGAAAGACGAGCCGGTGAAGGGAAAAGAGGTTCCTCTGGAATGGACTGAGACATCTGGGGGACTCTTGGAATGGTGGCACGACCCTGGAGTTCCTCTCGCCGTTCCTGTTGAGAGGGCCTCCTCTTGAGATGCGACGGGAACGCCGGGAACTCTTTCCCGACGAAGCAGGGAAAGGATCCCTCATCTCGAGCTACGAGGCGGAAACGGGGCTCCTCTGGATGTGGGCGGGACCCTCGTGATTCCTCTCGAGTGGAGACGGCTAGGTCGGGGAACTTCTTGATTTGCACCAAGGGTGTGAAGGACCCTTTCGAAGTTCCAGAGGGGAGGTGTGATCATCCTCGAGACGCCTCAGCGGAAATGGGCCTCATCTCGCCTGGAGGGGAGAACCTCCTGGATTTTCTCGAGTTGCGGCAAGTCTTCTCGAGTTACGACGGGGACCTCAGGGACCCGCTCTGGTGGCCTCAGGAAAGGCCAGTCCCCATGCGAGTTGCTAGGGGACCTCTCGGGATTCCTCTCCCGTCCATGCCGGGGCCTCAGTCCTTGTGTGGAGTCGGGGACGGAACCTCAGGATTCCTCTCCAGGGTTGCCATGGATCTTGGGGTGCTTCTGAGTCTCCCCAGGGGAGTCAGGCCTCGTCTCGAGTGGGGGCATGCACGTGCGCTTTCCTCCCGAGCTGCAGCAGTAGTGTCACGCTTCCTGTCACGTGGATCAAGGGATCTGTGGCTTTCCCTCGAGGCTGTCCCTCGAGGCTTTCCCACGAGGCTTTCCCACAGGGCTGTGCCACGTGCCACCTTGGTGTGAGTCGATCCTCGGCGTGAAAGACGAGCCGGTGAAGGGAAAAGAGGTTCCTCTGGAATGGACTGAGACATCTGGGGGACTCTTGGAATGGTGGCACGACCCTGGAGTTCCTCTCCCCATTCCTGTTGAGAGGGCCTCCTCTTGAGATGCGACGGGAACGCCGGGAACTCTTTCCCGACGAAGCAGGGAAAGGATCCCTCATCTCGAGCTACGAGGCGGAAACGGGGCTCCTCTGGATGTGGGCGGGACGCTCGTGATTCCTCTCGAGTGGAGACGGGTATGTCGGGGAACTTCTTGATTTGCACCAAGGGTGTGAAGGACCCTTTCGAAGTTCCAGAGGGGAGGTGTGATCATCCTCGAGACGCCTCAGCGGAAATGGGCCTCATCTCGCCTGGAGGGGAGAACCTCCTGGATTTTCTCGAGTTGCGGCAGGTCTTCTCGAGTTACGACGGGGACCTCAGGGACCCGCTCTGGTGGCCTCAGGAAAGGCCAGTCCCCATGCGAGTTGCTAGGGGACCTCTCGGGATTCCTCTCCCGTCCATGCCGGGGCCTCAGTCCTTGTGTGGAGTCGGGGCCGGAACCTGAGGATTCCTCTCCAGTGTTGCCATGGATCTTGGGGTGCTTCTGAGTCTCCCCAGGGGAGTCAGGCCTCGTCTCGAGTGGGGGCATGCACGTGCGCTTTCCTCCCGAGCTGCAGCAGTAGTGTCACGCTTCCTGTCACGTGGATCAAGGGATCTGTGGCTTTCCCTCGAGGCTGTCCCTCGAGGCTTTCCCACGAGGCTTTCCCACAGGGCTGTGCCACGTGCCACCTTGGTGTGAGTCGATCCTCGGCGTGAAAGACGAGCCGGTGAAGGGAAAAGAGGTTCCTCTGGAATGGACTGAGACATCTGGGGGACTCTTGGAATGGTGGCACGACCCTGGAGTTCCTCTCGCCGTTCCTGTTGAGAGGGCCTCCTCTTGAGATGCGACGGGAACGCCGGGAACTCTTTCCCGACGAAGCAGGGAAAGGATCCCTCATCTCGAGCTACGAGGCGGAAACGGGGCTCCTCTGGATGTGGGTGGGACCCTCGTGATTCCTCTCGAGTGGAGACGGGTATGTCGGGGAACTTCTTGATTTGCACCAAGGGTGTGAAGGAGCCTTTCGAAGTTCCAGAGGGGAGGTGTGATCAGCCTCGAGACGCCTCAGCGGAAATGGGCCTCATCTCGCCTGGAGGGGAGAACCTCCTGGATTTTCTCGAGTTGCGGCAGGTCTTCTCGAGTTACGACGGGGACCTCAGGGACCCGCTCTGGTGGCCTCAGGAAAGGCCAGTCCCCATGCGAGTTGCTAGGGAACCTCTCGGGATTCCTCTCCCGTCCATGCCGGGGCCTCAGTCCTTGTGTGGAGTCGGGGCCGGAACCTGAGGATTCCTCTCCAGTGTTGCCATGGATCTTGGGGTGCTTCTGAGTCTCCCCAGGGGAGTCAGGCCTCGTCTCGAGTCGGGGCATGCACGTGCGCTTTCCTCCCGAGCTGCAGCAGTAGTGTCACGCTTCCTGTCACGTGGATCAAGGGATCTGTGGCTTTCCCTCGAGGCTGTCCCTCGAGGCTTTCCCACGAGGCTTTCCCACAGGGCTGTGCCACGTGCCACCTTGGTGTGAGTCGATCCTCGGCGTGAAAGATGAGCCAGTGAAGGGAAAAGAGGTTCCTCTGGAATGGACTGAGACTTCTGGGGGACTCTTGGAATGGTGGCACGACCCTGGAGTTCCTCTCGCCGTTCCTGTTGAGAGGGCCTCCTCTTGAGATGCGACGGGAACGCCGGGAACTCTTTCCCGACGAAGCAGGGAAAGGATCCCTCATCTCGAGCTACGAGGCGGAAACGGGGCTCCTCTGGATGTGGGCGGGACCCTCGTGATTCCTCTCGAGTGGAGACGGGTATGTCGGGGAACTTCTTGATTTGCACCAAGGGTGTGAAGGAGCCCTTCGAAGTTCCAGAGGGGAGGTGTGATCAGCCTCGAGACGCCTCAGCGGAAATGGGCCTCATCTCGCCTGGAGGGGAGAACCTCCTGGATTTTCTCGAGTTGCGGCAGGTCTTCTCGAGTTACGACGGGGACCTCAGGGATCCGCTCTGGTGGCCTCAGGAAAGGCCAGTCCCCATGCGAGTTGCTAGGGGACCTCTCGGGATTCCTCTCCCGTCCATGCCGGGGCCTCAGTCCTTGTGTGGAGTCGGGGACGGAACCTCAGGATTCCTCTCCAGGGTTGCCATGGATCTTGGGGTGCTTCTGAGTCTCCCCAGGGGAGTCAGGCCTCGTCTCGAGTGGGGGCATGCACGTGCGCTTTCCTCCCGAGCTGCAGCAGTAGTGTCACGCTTCCTGTCACGTGGATCAAGGGATCTGTGGCTTTCCCTCGAGGCTGTCCCTCGAGGCTTTCCCACGAGGCTTTCCCACAGGGCTGTGCCACGTGCCACCTTGGTGTGAGTCGATCCTCGGCGTGAAAGACGAGCCGGTGAAGGGAAAAGAGATTCCTCTGGAATGGACTGAGACATCTGGGGGACTCTTGGAATGGTGGCACGACCCTGGAGTTCCTCTCGCCGTTCCTGTTGAGAGGGCCTCCTCTTGAGATGCGACGGGAACGCCGGGAACTCTTTCCCGACGAAGCAGGGAAAGGATCCCTCATCTCGAGCTACGAGGCGGAAACGGGGCTCCTCTGGATGTGGGCGGGACCCTCGTGATTCCTCTCGAGTGGAGACGGCTAGGTCGGGGAACTTCTTGATTTGCACCAAGGGTGTGAAGTACCCTTTCGAAGTTCCAGAGCGGAGGTGTGATCATCCTCGAGACGCCTCAGCGGAAATGGGCCTCATCTCGCCTGGAGGGGAGAACCTCCTGGATTTTCTCGAGTTGCGGCAGGTCTTCTCGAGTTACGACAGGGACCTCAGGGACCCGCTCTGGTGGCCTCAGGAAAGGCCAGTCCCCATGCGAGTTGCTAGGGGACCTCTCGGGATTCCTCTCCCGTCCATGCCGGGGCCTCAGTCCTTGTGTGGAGTCGGGCCCGGAACCTGAGAATTCCTCTCCAGTGTTGCCATGGATCTTGGGGTGCTTCTGAGTCTCCCAAGGGAAGTCAGGCCTCGTCTCGAGTGGGGGCATGCACGTGCGCTTTCCTCCCGAGCTTCAGCAGTAGTGTCACGCTTCCTGTCACGTGGATCAAGGGATCTGTGGCTTTCCCTCGAGGCTGTCCCTCGAGGCTTTCCCACGAGGCTTTCCCACAGGGCTGTGCCACGTGCCACCTTAGTGTGTGTCGATCCTCGGCGTGAAAGACGAGCCGGTGAAGGGAAAAGAGGTTCCTCTGGAATGGACTGAGACATCTGGGGGACTCTTGGAATGGTGGCACGACCCTGGAGTTCCTCTCGCCGTTCCTGTTGAGAGGGCCTCCTCTTGAGATGCGACGGGAACGCCGGGAACTCTTTCCCGAAGAAGCAGGGAAAGGATCCCTCATCTCGAGCTACGAGGCGGAAACGGGGCTCCTCTGGATGTGGGCGGGACCCTCGTGATTCCTCTCGAGTGGAGACGGGTATGTTGGGGAACTTCTTGATTTGCACCAAGGGTGTGAAGGAGCCCTTCGAAGTTCCAGAGGGGAGGTGTGATCAGCCTCGAGACGCCTCAGCGGAAATGGGCCTCATCTCGCCTGGAGGGGAGAACCTCCTGGATTTTCTCGAGTTGCGGCAGGTCTTCTCGAGTTACGACGGGGACCTCAGGGATCCGCTCTGGTGGCCTCAGGAAAGGCCAGTCCCCATGCGAGTTGCTAGGGGACCTCTCGGGATTCCTCTCCCGTCCATGCCGGGGCCTCAGTCCTTGTGTGGAGTCGGGGCCGGAACCTGAGGATTCCTCTCCAGTGTTGCCATGGAACTTGGGGTGCTTCTGAGTCTCCCCACGGGAGTCAGGCCTCGTCTCGAGTGGGGGCATGCACGTGCGCTTTCCTCCCGAGCTGCAGCAGTAGTGTCACGCTTCCTGTCACGTGGATCAAGGGATCTGTGGCTTTCCCTCGAGCCTGTCCCTCGAGGCTTTCCCACGAGGCTTTCCCACAGGGCTGTGCCACGTGCCACCTTGTTGTGAGTCGATCCTCGGCGTGAAAGACGAGCCGGTGAAGGGAAAATAGGTTCCTCTGGAATGGACTGACACATCTGGGGGACTCTTGGAATGGTGGCACGACCCTGGAGTTCCTCTCGCCGTTCCTGTTGAGAGGGCCTCCTCTTGAGATGCGACGGGAACGCCGGGAACTCTTTCCCGACGAAGCAGGGAAAGGATCCCTCATCTCGAGCTACGAGGCGGAAACGGGGCTCCTCTGGATGTGGGCGGGACCCTCGTGATTCCTCTCGAGTGGAGACGGGTATGTCGGGGAACTTCTTGATTTGCACCAAGGGTGTGAAGGAGCCTTTCGAAGTTCCAGAGGGGAGGTGTGATCAGCCTCGAGACGCCTCAGCGGAAATGGGCCTCATCTCGCCTGGAGGGGAGAACCTCCTGGATTTTCTCGAGTTGCGGCAGGTCTTCTCGAGTTACGACGGGGACCTCAGGGACCCGCTCTGGTGGCCTCAGGAAAGGCCAGTCCCCATGCGAGTTGCTAGGGGACCTCTCGGGATTCCTCTCCCGTCCATGCCGGGGCCTCAGTCCTTGTGTGGAGTCGGGGCCGGAACCTGAGGATTCCTCTCCAGTGTTGCCATGGATCTTGGGGTGCTTCTGAGTCTCCCCAGGGGAGTCAGGCCTCGTCTCGAGTCGGGGCATGCACGTGCGCTTTCCTCCCGAGCTGCAGCAGTAGTGTCACGCTTCCTGTCACGTGGATCAAGGGATCTGTGGCTTTCCCTCGAGGCTGTCCCTCGAGGCTTTCCCACGAGGCTTTCCCACAGGGCTGTGCCACGTGCCACCTTGGTGTGAGTCGATCCTCGGCGTGAAAGACGAGCCAGTGAAGGGAAAAGAGGTTCCTCTGGAATGGACTGAGACATCTGGGGGACTCTTGGAATGGTGGCACGACCCTGGAGTTCCTCTCGCCGTTCCTGTTGAGAGGGCCTCCTCTTGAGATGCGACGGGAACGCCGGGAACTCTTTCCCGACGAAGCAGGGAAAGGATCCCTCATCTCGAGCTACGAGGCGGAAACGGGGCTCCTCTGGATGTGGGCGGGACTCTCGTGATTCCTCTCGAGTGGAGACGGGTATGTCGGGGAACTTCTTGATTTGCACCAAGGGTGTGAAGGAGCCTTTCGAAGTTCCAGAGGGGAGGTGTGATCAGCCTCGAGACGCCTCAGCGGAAATGGGCCTCATCTCGCCTGGAGGGGAGAACCTCCTGGATTTTCTCGAGTTGCGGCATGTCTTCTCGAGTTACGACGGGGACCTCAGGGACCCGCTCTGGTGGCCTCAGGAAAGGCCAGTCCCCATGCGAGTTGCTAGGGGACCTCTCGGGATTCCTCTCCCGTCCATGCCGGGGCCTCAGTCCTTGTGTGGAGTCGGGCCCGGAACCTGAGGATTCCTCTCCAGTGTTGCCATGGATCTTGGGGTGCTTCTGAGTCTCCCCAGGGGAGTCAGGCCTCGTCTCGAGTGGGGGCATGCACGTGCGCTTTCCTCCCGAGCTGCAGCAGTAGTGTCACGCTTCCTGTCACGTGGATTAAGGGTTCTGTGGCTTTCCCTCGAGGCTGTCCCACAGGGCTGTGCCACGTGCCACCTTGGTGTGAGTCGATCCTCGGCGTGAAAGACGAGCCGGTGAAGGGAAAAGAGGTTCCTCTGGAATGGACTGAGACATCTGGGGGACTCTTGGAATGGTGGCACGACCCTGGAGTTCCTCTCGCCGTTCCTGTTGAGAGGGCCTCCTCTTGAGATGCGACGGGAACGCCGGGAAATCTTTCCCGACGAAGCAGGGAAAGGATCCCTCATCTCGAGCTACGAGGCGGAAACGGGGCTCCTCTGGATGTGGGCGGGACCCTCGTGATTCCTCTCGAGTGGAGACGGGTATGTCGGGGAACTACTTGATTTGCACCAAGGGTGTGAATGACCCTATCGAAGTTCCAGAGGGGAGGTGTGATCAGCCTCGAGACGCCTCAGCAGAAATGGGCCTCATCTCGCCTGGAGGGGAGAACCTCCTGGATTTTCTCGAGTTGCGGCAGGTCTTCTCGAGTTACGACGGGGACCTCAGGGATCCGCTCTGGTGGCCTCAGGAAAGGCCAGTCCCCATGCGAGTTGCTAGGGGACCTCTCGGGATTCCTCTCCCGTCCATGCCGGGGCCTCAGTCCTTGTGTGGATTCGGGGACGGAACCTCAGGATTCCTCTCCAGGGTTGCCATGGATCTTGGGGTGCTTCTGAGTCTCCCCAGGGGAGTCAGGCCTCGTCTCGAGTGGGGGCATGCACGTGCGCTTTCCTCCCGAGCTGCAGCAGTAGTGTCACGCTTCCTGTCACGTGGATCAAGGGATCTGTGGCTTTCCCTCGAGGCTGTCCCTCAAGGCTTTCCCACGAGTCTTTCCCACAGGGCTGTGCCACGTGCCACCTTGGTGTGAGTCGATCCTCGGCGTGAAAGACGAGCCGGTGAAGGGAAAAGAGGTTCCTCTGGAATGGACTGAGACATCTGGGGGACTCTTGGAATGGTGGCACGACCCTGGAGTTCCTCTCCCCATTCCTGTTGAGAGGGCCTCCTCTTGAGATGCGACGGGAACGCCGGGAACTCTTTCCCGACGAAGCAGGGAAAGGATCCCTCATCTCGAGCTACGAGGCGGAAACGGGGCTCCTCTGGATGTGGGCGGGACCCTCGTGATTCCTCTCGAGTGGAGACGGCTAGGTCGGGGAACTTCTTGATTTGCACCAAGGGTGTGAAGGACCCTTTCGAAGTTCCAGAGGGGAGGTGTGATCATCCTCGAGACGCCTCAGCGGAAATGGGCCTCATCTCGCCTGGAGGGGAGAACCTCCTGGATTTTCTCGAGTTGAGGCAGGTCTTCTCGAGTTACGACGGGGACCTCAGGGACCCGCTCTGGTGGCCTCAGGAAAGGCCAGTCCCCATGCGAGATGCTAGGGGACCTCTCGGGATTCCTCTCCCGTCCATGCCGGGGCCTCAGTCCTTGTGTGGAGTCGGGGCCGGAACCTGAGGATTCCTCTCCAGTGTTGCCATGGATCTTGGGGTGCTTCTGAGTCTCCCCAGGGGAGTCAGGCCTCGTCTCGAGTCGGGGCATGCACGTGCGCTTTCCTCCCGAGCTGCAGCAGTAGTGTCACGCTTCCTGTCACGTGGATCAAGGGTTCAGTGGCTTTCCCTCGAGGCTGTCCCTCGAGGCTTTTCCACGAGGCTTTCCCACAAGGCTGTGCCACGTGCCACCTTGGTGTGAGTCGATCCTCGGCGTGAAAGACGAGCCAGTGAAGGGAAAAGAGGTTCCTCTGGAATGGACTGAGACATCTGGGGGACTCTTGGAATGGTGGCACGACCCTGGAGTTCCTCTCGCCGTTCCTGTTGAGAGGGCCTCCTCTTGAGATGCGACGGGAACGCCGGGAACTCTTTCCCGACGAAGCAGGGAAAGGATCCCTCATCTCGAGCTACGAGGCGGAAACGGGGCTCCTCTGGATGTGGGCGGGACCCTCGTGATTCCTCTCGAGTGGAGACGGGTATGTCGGGGAACTTCTTGATTTGCACCAAGGGTGTGAAGGAGCCCTTCGAAGTTCCAGAGGGGAGGTGTGATCAGCCTCGAGGCGCCTCAGCGGAAATGGGCCTCATCTCGCCTGGAGGGGAGAACCTCCTGGATTTTCTCGAGTTGCGGCAGGTCTTCTCGAGTTACGACGGGGACCTCAGGGATCCGCTCTGGTGGCCTCAGGAAAGGCCAGTCCCCATGCGAGTTGCTAGGGGACCTCTCGGGATTCCTCTCCCGTCCATGCCGGGGCCTCAGTCCTTGTGTGGAGTCGGGGACGGAATCTCAGGATTCCTCTCCAGGGTTGCCATGGATCTTGGGGTGCTTCTGAGTCTCCCCAGGGGAGTCAGGCCTCGTCTCGAGTGGGGGCATGCACGTGCGCTTTCCTCCCGAGCTGCAGCAGTAGTGTCACGCTTCCTGTCACGTGGATCAAGGGATCTGTGGCTTTCCCTCAAGGCTGTCCCTCGAGGCTTTCCCACGAGGCTTTCCCACAGGGCTGTGCCACGTGCCACCTTGGTGTGAGTCGATCCTCGGCGTGAAAGACGAGCCGGTGAAGGGAAAAGAGGTTCCTCTGGAATGGACTGAGACATCTGGGGGACTCTTGGAATGGTGGCACGACCCTGGAGTTCCTCTCCCCATTCCTGTTGAGAGGGCCTCCTCTTGAGATGCGACGGGAACGCCGGGAACTCTTTCCCGACGAAGCAGGGAAAGGATCCCTCATCTCGAGCTACGAGGCGGAAACGGGGCTCCTCTGGATGTGGGCGGGACCCTCGTGATTCCTCTCGAGTGGAGACGGGTATGTCGGGGAACTTCTTGATTTGCACCAAGGGTGTGAAGGACCCTTTCGAAGTTCCAGAGGGGAGGTGTGATCATCCTCGAGACGCCTCAGCGGAAATGGGCCTCATCTCGCCTGGAGGGGAGAACCTCCTGGATTTTCTCGAGTTGTGGCAGGTCTTCTCGAGTTACGACGGGGACCTCAGGGACCCGCTCTGGTGGCCTCAGGAAAGGCCAGTCCCCATGCGAGTTGCTAGGGGACCTCTCGGGATTCCTCTCCCGTCCATGCCGGGGCCTCAGTCCTTGTGTGGAGTCGGGGACGGAACCTGAGGATTCCTCTCCAGTGTTGCCATGGATCTTGGGGTGCTTCTGAGTCTCCCCAGGGGAGTCAGGCCTCGTCTCGAGTGGGGGCATGCACGTGCGCTTTCCTCCCGAGCTGCAGCAGTAGTGTCACGCTTCCTGTCACGTGGATCAAGGGATCTGTGGCTTTCCCTCGAGGCTGTCCCTCGAGGCTTTCCCACGAGGCTTTCCCACAGGGCTGTGCCACGTGCCACCTTGGTGTGAGTCGATCCTCGGCGTGAAAGACGAGCCGGTGAAGGGAAAAGAGGTTCCTCTGGAATGGACTGAGACATCTGGGGGACTCTTGGAATGGTGGCACGACCCTGGAGTTCCTCTCGCCGTTCCTGTTGAGAGGGCCTCCTCTTGAGATGCGACGGGAACGCCGGGAACTCTTTCCCGACGAAGCAGGGAAAGGATCCCTCATCTCGAGCTACGAGGCGGAAACGGGGCTCCTCTGGATGTGGGCGGGACCCTCGTGATTCCTCTCGAGTGGAGACGGGTATGTCGGGGAACTTCTTGATTTGCACCAAGGGTGTGAAGGAGCCTTTCGAAGTTCCAGAGGGGAGGTGTGATCAGCCTCGAGACGCCTCAGCGGAAATGGGCCTCATCTCGCCTGGAGGGGAGAACCTCCTGGATTTTCTCGAGTTGCGGCAGGTCTTCTCGAGTTACGACGGGGACATCAGGGACCCGCTCTGGTGGCCTCAGGAAAGGCCAGTCCCCATGCGAGTTGCTAGGGGACCTCTCGGGATTCCTCTCCCGTCCATGCCGGGGCCTCAGTCCTTGTGTGGAGTCGGGCCCGGAACCTGAGGATTCCTCTCCAGTGTTGCCATGGATCTTGGGGTGCTTCTGAGTCTCCCCAGGGGAGTAAGGCCTCGTCTCGAGTGGGGGCATGCACGTGCGCTTTCCTCCCGAGCTGCAGCAGTAGTGTCACGCTTCCTGTCACGTGGATCAAGGGTTCTGTGGCTTTCCCTCGAGGCTGTCCCTCGAGGCTTTCCCACGAGGCTTTCCCACAGGGCTGTGCCACGTGCCACCTTGGTGTGAGTCGATCCTCGGCGTGAAAGACGAGCCAGTGAAGGGAAAAGAGGTTCCTCTGGAATGGACTGAGATATCTGGGGGACTCTTGGAATGGTGGCACGACCCTGGAGTTCCTCTCGCCGTTCCTGTTGAGAGGGCCTCCTCTTGAGATGCGACGGGAACGCCGGGAACTCTTTCCCGACGAAGCAGGGAAAGGATCCCTCATCTCGAGCTACGAGGCGGAAACGGGGCTCCTCTGGATGTGGGCGGGACCCTCGTGATTCCTCTCGAGTGGAGACGGGTATGTCGGGGAACTTCTTGATTTGCACCAAGGGTGTGAAGGAGCCTTTCGAAGTTCCAGAGGGGAGGTGTGATCAGCCTCGAGACGCCTCAGCGGAAATGGGCCTCATCTCGCCTGGAGGGGAGAACCTCCTGGATTTTCTCGAGTTGCGGCAGGTCTTCTCGAGTTACGACGGGGACCTCAGGGACCCGCTCTGGTGGCCTCAGGAAAGGCCAGTCCCCATGCGAGTTGCTAGGGGACCTCTCGGGATTCCTCTCCCGTCCATGCCGGGGCCTCAGTCCTTGTGTGGAGTCGGGGACGGAACCTGAGGATTCCTCTCCAGTGTTGCCATGGATCTTGGGGTGCTTCTGAGTCTCCCCAGGGGAGTCAGGCCTCGTCTCGAGTGGGGGCATGCACGTGCGCTTTCCTCCCGAGCTGCAGCAGTAGTGTCACGCTTCCTGTCACGTGGATCAAGGGATCTGTGGCTTTCCCTCGAGGCTGTCCCTCGAGGCTTTCCCACGAGGCTTTCCCACAGGGCTGTGCCACGTGCCACCTTGGTGTGAGTCGATCCTCGGCGTGAAAGACGAGCCGGTGAAGGGAAAAGAGGTTCCTCTGGAATGGACTGAGACATCTGGGGGACTCTTGGAATGGTGGCACGACCCTGGAGTTCCTCTCGCCGTTCCTGTTGAGAGGGCCTCCTCTTGAGATGCGACGGGAACGCC
Source organism: Budorcas taxicolor (assembly GCF_023091745.1). NCBI lineage: Eukaryota > Metazoa > Chordata > Mammalia > Artiodactyla > Bovidae > Budorcas > Budorcas taxicolor. The sequence continues at coordinate 737,513 of NW_026292750.1, read as the reverse complement.
GGGAACTCTTTCCCGACGAAGCAGGGAAAGGATCCCTCATCTCGAGCTACGAGGCGGAAACGGGGCTCCTCTGGATGTGGGCGGGACCCTCGTGATTCCTCTCGAGTGGAGACGGGTATGTCGGGGAACTTCTTGATTTGCACCAAGGGTGTGAAGGAGCCTTTCGAAGTTCCAGAGGGGAGGTGTGATCAGCCTCGAGACGCCTCAGCGGAAATGGGCCTCATCTCGCCTGGAGGGGAGAACCTCCTGGATTTTCTCGAGTTGCGGCAGGTCTTCTCGAGTTACGACGGGGACATCAGGGACCCGCTCTGGTGGCCTCAGGAAAGGCCAGTCCCCATGCGAGTTGCTAGGGGACCTCTCGGGATTCCTCTCCCGTCCATGCCGGGGCCTCAGTCCTTGTGTGGAGTCGGGCCCGGAACCTGAGGATTCCTCTCCAGTGTTGCCATGGATCTTGGGGTGCTTCTGAGTCTCCCCAGGGGAGTAAGGCCTCGTCTCGAGTGGGGGCATGCACGTGCGCTTTCCTCCCGAGCTGCAGCAGTAGTGTCACGCTTCCTGTCACGTGGATCAAGGGTTCTGTGGCTTTCCCTCGAGGCTGTCCCTCGAGGCTTTCCCACGAGGCTTTCCCACAGGGCTGTGCCACGTGCCACCTTGGTGTGAGTCGATCCTCGGCGTGAAAGACGAGCCAGTGAAGGGAAAAGAGGTTCCTCTGGAATGGACTGAGATATCTGGGGGACTCTTGGAATGGTGGCACGACCCTGGAGTTCCTCTCGCCGTTCCTGTTGAGAGGGCCTCCTCTTGAGATGCGACGGGAACGCCGGGAACTCTTTCCCGACGAAGCAGGGAAAGGATCCCTCATCTCGAGCTACGAGGCGGAAACGGGGCTCCACTGGATGTGGGCGGGACCCTCGTGATTCCTCTCGAGTGGAGACGGGTATGTCGGGGAACTTCTTGATTTGCACCAAGGGTGTGAAGGAGCCTTTCGAAGTTCCAGAGGGGAGGTGTGATCAGCCTCGAGACGCCTCAGCGGAAATGGGCCTCATCTCGCCTGGAGGGGAGAACCTCCTGGATTTTCTCGAGTTGCGGCAGGTCTTCTCGAGTTACGACGGGGACCTCAGGGACCCGCTCTGGTGGCCTCAGGAAAGGCCAGTCCCCATGCGAGTTGCTAGGGGACCTCTCGGGATTCCTCTCCCGTCCATGCCGGGGCCTCAGTCCTTGTGTGGAGTCGGGCCCGGAACCTGAGGATTCCTCTCCAGTGTTGCCATGGATCTTGGGGTGCTTCTGAGTCTCCCAAGGGAAGTCAGGCCTCGTCTCGAGTGGGGGCATGCACGTGCGCTTTCCTCCCGAGCTGCAGCAGTAGTGTCACGCTTCCTGTCACGTGGATCAAGGGATCTGTGGCTTTCCCTCGAGGCTGTCCCTCGAGGCTTTCCCACGAGGCTTTCCCACAGGGCTGTGCCACGTGCCACCTTGGTGTGAGTCGATCCTCGGCGTGAAAGACGAGCCAGTGAAGGGAAAAGAGGTTCCTCTGGAATGGACTGAGACATCTGGGGGACTCTTGGAATGGTGGCACGACCCTGGAGTTCCTCTCGCCGTTCCTGTTGAGAGGGCCTCCTCTTGAGATGCGACGGGAACGCCGGGAACTCTTTCCCGACGAAGCAGGGAAAGGATCCCTCATCTCGAGCTACGAGGCGGAAACGGGGCTCCTCTGGATGTGGGCGGGACCCTCGTGATTCCTCTCGAGTGGAGACGGGTATGTCGGGGAACTTCTTGATTTGCACCAAGGGTGTGAAGGAGCCTCTCGAAGTTCCAGAGGGGAGGTGTGATCAGCCTCGAGACGCCTCAGTGGAAATGGGCCTCATCTCGCCTGGAGGGGAGAACCTCCTGGATTTTTTCGAGTTGTGGCAGGTCTTCTCGAGTTACGACGGGGACCTCAGGGACACGCTCTTGTGGCCTCAGGAAAGGCCAGTCCCCATGCGAGTTGCTAGGGGACCTCTCGGGATTCCTCTCCCGTCCATGCCGGGGCCTCAGTCCTTGTGTGGAGTCGGGCCCGGAACCTGAGGATTCCTCTCCAGTGTTGCCATGGATCTTGGGGTGCTTCTGAGTCTCCCCAGGGGAGTCAGGCCTCGTCTCGAGTGGGGGCATGCACGTGCGCTTTCCTCCCGAGCTGCAGCAGTAGTGTCACGCTTCCTGTCACGTGGATCAAGGGTTCTGTGGCTTTCCCTCGAGGCTGTCCCTCGAGGCTTTCCCACGAGTCTTTCCCACAGGGCTGTGCCACGTGCCACCTTGGTGTGAGTCGATCCTCGGCGTGAAAGACGAGCCAGTGAAGGGAAAAGAGGTTCCTCTGGAATGGACTGAGACATCTGGGGGACTCTTGGAATGGTGGCACGACCCTGGAGTTCCTCTCGCCGTTCCTGTTGAGAGGGCCTCCTCTTGAGATGCGACGGGAACGCCGGGAACTCTTTCCCGACGAAGCAGGGAAAGGATCCCTCATCTCGAGCTACGAGGCGGAAACGGGGCTCCTCTGGATGTGGGCGGGACCCTCGTGATTCCTCTCGAGTGGAGACGGGTATGTCGGGGAACTACTTGATTTGCACCAAGGGTGTGAATGACCCTATCGAAGTTCCAGAGGGGCGGTGTGATTAGCCTCGAGACGCCTCAGCAGAAATGGGCCTCATCTCGCCTGGAGGGGAGAACCTCCTGGATTTTCTCGAGTTGCGGCAGGTCTTCTCGAGTTACGACGGGGACCTCAGGGACCCGCTCTGGTGGCCTCAGGAAAGGCCAGTCCCCATGCGAGTTGCTAGGGGACCTCTCGGGATTCCTCTCCCGTCCATGCCGGGGCCTCAGTCCTTGTGTGGAGTCGGGGACGGAACCTCAGGATTCCTCTCCAGGGTTGCCATGGATCTTGGGGTGCTTCTGAGTCTCCCCAGGGGAGTCAGGCCTCGTCTCGAGTGGGGGCATGCACGTGCGCTTTCCTCCCGAGCTGCAGCAGTAGTGTCACGCTTCCTGTCACGTGGATCAAGGGATCTGTGGCTTTCCCTCGAGGCTGTCCCTCGAGGCTTTCCCACGGGGCTTTCCCACAGGGCTGTGCCACGTGCCACCTTGGTGTGAGTCGATCCTCGGCGTGAAAGACGAGCCAGTGAAGGGAAAAGAGGTTCCTCTGGAATGGACTGAGACATCTGGGGGACTCTTGGAATGGTGGCACGACCCTGGAGTTCTTCTCGCCGTTCCTGTTGAGAGGGCCTCCTTTTGAGATGCGACGGGAACGCCGGGAACTCTTTCCCGACGAAGCAGGGAAAGGATCCCTCATCTCGAGCTACGAGGCGGAAACGGGGCTCCTCTGGATGTGGGCGGGACCCTCGTGATTCCTCTCGAGTGGAGACGGGTATGTCGGGGAACTTCTTGATTTGCACCAAGGGTGTGAAGGAGCCCTTCGAAGTTCCAGAGGGGAGGTGTGATCAGCCTCGAGGCGCCTCAGCGGAAATGGGCCTCATCTCGCCTGGAGGGGAGAACCTCCTGGATTTTCTCGAGTTGCGGCAGGTCTTCTCGAGTTACGACGGGGACCTCAGGGATCCGCTCTGGTGGCCTCAGGAAAGGCCAGTCCCCATGCAAGTTGCTAGGGGACCTCTCGGGATTCCTCTCCCGTCCATGCCGGGGCCTCAGTCCTTGTGTGGAGTCGGGGACGGAACCTCAGGATTCCTCTCCAGGGTTGCCATGGATCTTGGGGTGCTTCTGAGTCTCCCCAGGGGAGTCAGGCCTCGTCTCGAGTGGGGGCATGCACGTGCGCTTTCCTCCCGAGCTGCAGCAGTAGTGTCACGCTTCCTGTCACGTGGATCAAGGGATCTGTGGCTTTCCCTCGAGGCTGTCCCTCGAGGCTTTCCCACGAGGCTTTCCCACAGGGCTGTGCCACGTGCCACCTTGGTGTGAGTCGATCCTCGGCGTGAAAGACGAGCCGGTGAAGGGAAAAGAGGTTCCTCTGGAATGGACTGAGACATCTGGGGGACTCTTGGAATGGTGGCACGACCCTGCAGTTCCTCTCCCCATTCCTGTTGAGAGGGCCTCCTCTTGAGATGCGACGGGAACGCCGGGAACTCTTTCCCGACGAAGCAGGGAAAGGATCCCTCATCTCGAGCTACGAGGCGGAAACGGGGCTCCTCTGGATGTGGGCGGGACCCTCGTGATTCCTCTCGAGTGGAGACGGCTAGGTCGGGGAACTTCTTGATTTGCACCAAGGGTGTGAAGGACCCTTTCGAAGTTCGAGAGGGGAGGTGTGATCATCCTCGAGACGCCTCAGCGGAAATGGGCCTCATCTCGCCTGGAGGGGAGAACCTCCTGGATTTTCTCGAGTTGCGGCAGGTCTTCTCGAGTTACGACGGGGACCTCAGGGACCCGCTCTGGTGGCCTCAGGAAAGGCCAGTCCCCATGCGAGTTGCTAGGGGACCTCTCGGGATTCCTCTCCCGTCCATGCCGGGGCCTCAGTCCTTGTGTGGAGTCGGGGCCGGAACCTGAGGATTCCTCTCCAGTGTTGCCATGGATCTTGGGGTGCTTCTGAGTCTCCCCAGGGGAGTCAGGCCTCGTCTCGAGTGGGGGCATGCACGTGCGCTTTCCTCCCGAGCTGCAGCAGTAGTGTCACGCTTCCTGTCACGTGGATCAAGGGATCTGTGGCTTTCCCTCGAGGCTGTCCCTCGAGGCTTTCCCACGAGGCTTTCCCACAGGGCTGTGCCACGTGCCACCTTGGTGTGAGTCGATCCTCGGCGTGAAAGACGAGCCGGTGAAGGGAAAAGAGGTTCCTCTGGAATGGACTGAGACATCTGGGGGACTCTTGGAATGGTGGCACGACCCTGGAGTTCCTCTCGCCGTTCCTGTTGAGAGGGCCTCCTCTTGAGATGCGACGGGAACGCCGGGAACTCTTTCCCGACGAAGCAGGGAAAGGATCCCTCATCTCGAGCTACGAGGCGGAAACGGGGCTCCTCTGGATGTGGGCGGGACCCTCGTGATTCCTCTCGAGTGGAGACGGGTATGTCGGGGAACTTCTTGATTTGCACCAAGGGTGTGAAGGAGCCTTTCGAAGTTCCAGAGGGGAGGTGTGATCAGCCTCGAGACGCCTCAGCGGAAATGGGCCTCATCTCGCCTGGAGGGGAGAACCTCCTGGATTTTCTCGAGTTGCGGCAGGTCTTCTCGAGTTACGACGGGGACCTCAGGGACCCGCTCTGGTGGCCTCAGGAAAGGCCAGTCCCCATGCGAGTTGCTAGGGAACCTCTCGGGATTCCTCTCCCGTCCATGCCGGGGCCTCAGTCCTTGTGTGGAGTCGGGCCCGGAACCTGAGGATTCCTCTCCAGTGTTGCCATGGATCTTGGGGTGCTTCTGAGTCTCCCAAGGGAAGTCAGGCCTCGTCTCGAGTGGGGGCATGCACGTGCGCTTTCCTCCCGAGCTTCAGCAGTAGTGTCACGCTTCCTGTCACGTGGATCAAGGGATCTGTGGCTTTCCCTCGAGGCTGTCCCTCGAGGCTTTCCCACGAGGCTTTCCCACAGGGCTGTGCCACGTGCCACCTTGGTGTGAGTCGATCCTCGGCGTGAAAGACGAGCCGGTGAAGGGAAAAGAGGTTCCTCTCGAATGGACTGACACATCTGGGGGACTCTTGGAATGGTGGCACGACCCTGGAGTTCCTCTCCCCATTCCTGTTGAGAGGGCCTCCTCTTGAGATGCGACGGGAACGCCGGGAACTCTTTCCCGACGAAGCAGGGAAAGGATCCCTCATCTCGAGCTACGAGGCGGAAACGGGGCTCCTCTGGATGTGGGCGGGACCCTCGTGATTCCTCTCGAGTGGAGACGGGTATGTCGGGGAACTTCTTGATTTGCACCAAGGGTGTGAAGGAGCCTTTCGAAGTTCCAGAGGGGAGGTGTGATCAGCCTCGAGACGCCTCAGCGGAAATGGGCCTCATCTCGCCTGGAGGGGAGAACCTCCTGGATTTTCTCGAGTTGCGGCAGGTCTTCTCGAGTTACGACGGGGACCTCAGGGACCCGCTCTGGTGGCCTCAGGAAAGGCCAGTCCCCATGCGAGTTGCTAGGGGACCTCTCGGGATTCCTCTCCCGTCCATGACGGGGCCTCAGTCCTTGTGTGGAGTCGGGGCCGGAACCTGAGGATTCCTCTCCAGTGTTGCCATGGATCTTGGGGTGCTTCTGAGTCTCCCCAGGGGAGTCAGGCCTCGTCTCGAGTCGGGGCATGCACGTGCGCTTTCCTCCCGAGCTGCAGCAGTAGTGTCACGCTTCCTGTCACGTGGATCAAGGGATCTGTGGCTTTCCCTCGAGGCTGTCCCTCGAGGCTTTCCCACGAGGCTTTCCCACAAGGCTGTGCCACGTGCCACCTTGGTGTGAGTCGATCCTCGGCGTGAAAGACGAGCCAGTGAAGGGAAAAGAGGTTCCTCTGGAATGGACTGAGACATCTGGGGGACTCTTGGAATGGTGGCACGACCCTGGAGTTCCTCTCGCCGTTCCTGTTGAGAGGGCCTCCTTTTGAGATGCGACGGGAACACCGGGAACTCTTTCCCGACGAAGCAGGGAAAGGATCCCTCATCTCGAGCTACGAGGCGGAAACGGGGCTCCTCTGGATGTGGGCGGGACCCTCGTGATTCCTCTCGAGTGGAGACGGGTATGTCGGGGAACTTCTTGATTTGCACCAAGGGTGTGAAGGAGCCCTTCGAAGTTCCAGAGGGGAGGTGTGATCAGCCTCGAGGCGCCTCAGCGGAAATGGGCCTCATCTCGCCTGGAGGGGAGAACCTCCTGGATTTTCTCGAGTTGCGGCAGGTCTTCTCGAGTTACGACGGGGACCTCAGGGATCCGCTCTGGTGGCCTCAGGAAAGGCCAGTCCCCATGCGAGTTGCTAGGGGACCTCTCGGGATTCCTCTCCCGTCCATGCCGGGGCCTCAGTCCTTGTGTGGAGTCGGGGACGGAACCTCAGGATTCCTCTCCAGGGTTGCCATTGATCTTGGGGTGCTTCTGAGTCTCCCCAGGGGAGTCAGGCCTCGTCTCGAGTGGGGGCATGCACGTGCGCTTTCCTCCCGAGCTGCAGCAGTAGTGTCACGCTTCCTGTCACGTGGATCAAGGGATCTGTGGCTTTCCCTCGAGGCTGTCCCTCGAGGCTTTCCCACGAGGCTTTCCCACAGGGCTGTGCCACGTGCCACCTTGGTGTGAGTCGATCCTCGGCGTGAAAGACGAGCCGGTGAAGGGAAAAGAGGTTCCTCTGGAATGGACTGAGACATCTGGGGGACTCTTGGAATGGTGGCACGACCCTGGAGTTCCTCTCGCCGTTCCTGTTGAGAGGGCCTCCTCTTGAGATGCGACGGGAACGCCGGGAACTCTTTCCCGACGAAGCAGGGAAAGGATCCCTCATCTCGAGCTACGAGGCGGAAACGGGGCTCCTCTGGATGTGGGCGGGACCCTCGTGATTCCTCTCGAGTGGAGACGGGTATGTCGGGGAACTTCTTGATTTGCACCAAGGGTGTGAAGGACCCTTTCGAAGTTCCAGAGGGGAGGCGTGATCAGCCTCAAGACGCCTCAGCGGAAATGGGCCTCATCTCGCCTGGAGGGGAGAACCTCCTGGATTTTCTCGAGTTGCGGCAGGTCTTCTCGAGTTACGACGGGGACCTCAGGGACCCGCTCTGGTGGCCTCAGGAAAGGCCAGTCCCCATGCGAGTTGCTAGGGGACCTCTCGGGATTCCTCTCCCATCCATGCCGGGGCCTCAGTCCTTGTGTGGAGTCAGGGCCGGAACCTGAGGATTCCTCTCCAGTGTTGCCATGGATCTTGGGGTGCTTCTGAGTCTCCCCAGGGGAGTCAGGCCTCGTCTCGAGTCGGGGCATGCACGTGCGCTTTCCTCCCGAGCTGCAGCAGTAGTGTCACGCTTCCTGTCACGTGGATCAAGGGATCTGTGGCTTTCCCTCGAGGCTGTCCCTCGAGGCTTTTCCACGTGGCTTTCCCACAAGGCTGTGCCACGTGCCACCTTGGTGTGAGTCGATCCTCGGCGTGAAAGACGAGCCAGTGAAGAGAAAAGAGGTTCCTCTGGAATGGACTGAGACATCTGGGGGACTCTTGGAATGGTGGCACGACCCTGGAGTTCTTCTCGCCGTTCCAGTTGAGAGGGCCTCCTTTTGAGATGCGCAGGGAACGCCGGGAACTCTTTCCCGACGAAGCAGGGAAAGGATCCCTCATCTCGAGCTACGAGGCGGAAACGGGGCTCCTCTGGATGTGGGCGGGACCCTCGTGATTCCTCTCGAGTGGAGACGGGTATGTCGGGGAACTTCTTGATTTGCACCAAGGGTGTGAAGGAGCCCTTCGAAGTTCCAGAGGGGAGGTGTGATCAGCCTCGAGGCGCCTCAGCGGAAATGGGCCTCATCTCGCCTGGAGGGGAGAACCTCCTGGATTTTCTCGAGTTGCGGCAGGTCTTCTCGAGTTACGACGGGGACCTCAGGGATCCGCTCTGGTGGCCTCAGGAAAGGCCAGTCCCCATGCGAGTTGCTAGGGGACCTCTCGGGATTCCTCTCCCGTCCATGCCGGGGCCTCAGTCCTTGTGTGGAGTCGGGGACGGAACCTCAGGATTCCTCTCCAGGGTTGCCATGGATCTTGGGGTGCTTCTGAGTCTCCCCAGGGGAGTCAGGCCTCGTCTCGAGTGGGGGCATGCACGTGCGCTTTCCTCCCGAGCTGCAGCAGTAGTGTCACGCTTCCTGTCACGTGGATCAAGGGATCTGTGGCTTTCCCTCGAGGCTGTCCCTCGAGGCTTTCCCACGAGGCTTTCCCACAGGGCTGTGCCACGTGCCACCTTGGTGTGAGTCGATCCTCGGCGTGAAAGACGAGCCGGTGAAGGGAAAAGAGGTTCCTCTGGAATGGACTGAGACATCTGGGGGACTCTTGGAATGGTGGCACGACCCTGGAGTTCCTCTCGCCGTTCCTGTTGAGAGGGCCTCCTCTTGAGATGCGACGGGAACGCCGGGAACTCTTTCCCGACGAAGCAGGGAAAGGATCCCTCATCTCGAGCTACGAGGCGGAAACGGGGCTCCTCTGGATGTGGGCGGGACCCTCGTGATTCCTCTCGAGTGGAGACGGGTATGTCGGGGAACTTCTTGATTTGCACCAAGGGTGTGAAGGAGCCTTTCGAAGTTCCAGAGGGGAGGCGTGATCAGCCTCAAGACGCCTCAGCGGAAATGGGCCTCATCTCGCCTGGAGGGGAGAACCTCCTGGATTTTCTCGAGTTGCGGCAGGTCTTCTCGAGTTACGACGGGGACCTCAGGGACCCGCTCTGGTGGCCTCAGGAAAGGCCAGTCCCCATGCGAGTTGCTAGGGGACCTCTCGGGATTCCTCTCCCATCCATGCCGGGGCCTCAGTCCTTGTGTGGAGTCAGGGCCGGAACCTGAGGATTCCTCTCCAGTGTTGCCATGGATCTTGGGGTGCTTCTGAGTCTCCCCAGGGGAGTCAGGCCTCGTCTCGAGTCGGGGCATGCACGTGCGCTTTCCTCCCGAGCTGCAGCAGTAGTGTCACGCTTCCTGTCACGTGGATCAAGGGATCTGTGGCTTTCCCTCGAGGCTGTCCCTCGAGGCTTTTCCACGTGGCTTTCCCACAAGGCTGTGCCACGTGCCACCTTGGTGTGAGTCGATCCTCGGCGTGAAAGACGAGCCAGTGAAGAGAAAAGAGGTTCCTCTGGAATGGACTGAGACATCTGGGGGACTCTTGGAATGGTGGCACGACCCTGGAGTTCTTCTCGCCGTTCCAGTTGAGAGGGCCTCCTTTTGAGATGCGCAGGGAACGCCGGGAACTCTTTCCCGACGAAGCAGGGAAAGGATCCCTCATCTCGAGCTACGAGGCGGAAACGGGGCTCCTCTGGATGTGGGCGGGACCCTCGTGATTCCTCTCGAGTGGAGACGGGTATGTCGGGGAACTTCTTGATTTGCACCAAGGGTGTGAAGGAGCCCTTCGAAGTTCCAGAGGGGAGGTGTGATCAGCCTCGAGGCGCCTCAGCGGAAATGGGCCTCATCTCGCCTGGAGGGGAGAACCTCCTGGATTTTCTCGAGTTGCGGCAGGTCTTCTCGAGTTACGACGGGGACCTCAGGGATCCGCTCTGGTGGCCTCAGGAAAGGCCAGTCCCCATGCGAGTTGCTAGGGGACCTCTCGGGATTCCTCTCCCGTCCATGCCGGGGCCTCAGTCCTTGTGTGGAGTCGGGGACGGAACCTCAGGATTCCTCTCCAGGGTTGCCATGGATCTTGGGGTGCTTCTGAGTCTCCCCAGGGGAGTCAGGCCTCGTCTCGAGTGGGGGCATGCACGTGCGCTTTCCTCCCGAGCTGCAGCAGTAGTGTCACGCTTCCTGTCACGTGGATCAAGGGATCTGTGGCTTTCCCTCGAGGCTGTCCCTCGAGGCTTTCCCACGAGGCTTTCCCACAGGGCTGTGCCACGTGCCACCTTGGTGTGAGTCGATCCTCGGCGTGAAAGACGAGCCGGTGAAGGGAAAAGAGGTTCCTCTGGAATGGACTGAGACATCTGGGGGACTCTTGGAATGGTGGCACGACCCTGCAGTTCCTCTCCCCATTCCTGTTGAGAGGGCCTCCTCTTGAGATGCGACGGGAACGCCGGGAACTCTTTCCCGACGAAGCAGGGAAAGGATCCCTCATCTCGAGCTACGAGGCGGAAACGGGGCTCCTCTGGATGTGGGCGGGACCCTCGTGATTCCTCTCGAGTGGAGACGGCTAGGTCGGGGAACTTCTTGATTTGCACCAAGGGTGTGAAGGACCCTTTCGAAGTTCGAGAGGGGAGGTGTGATCATCCTCGAGACGCCTCAGCGGAAATGGGCCTCATCTCGCCTGGAGGGGAGAACCTCCTGGATTTTCTCGAGTTGCGGCAGGTCTTCTCGAGTTACGACGGGGACCTCAGGGACCCGCTCTGGTGGCCTCAGGAAAGGCCAGTCCCCATGCGAGTTGCTAGGGAACCTCTCGGGATTCCTCTCCCGTCCATGCCGGGGCCTCAGTCCTTGTGTGGAGTCGGGCCCGGAACCTGAGGATTCCTCTCCAGTGTTGCCATGGATCTTGGGGTGCTTCTGAGTCTCCCCAGGGAAGTCAGGCCTCGTCTCGAGTGGGGGCATGCACGTGCGCTTTCCTCCCGAGCTTCAGCAGTAGTGTCACGCTTCCTGTCACGTGGATCAAGGGATCTGTGGCTTTCCCTCGAGGCTGTCCCTCGAGGCTTTCCCACGAGGCTTTCCCACAGGGCTGTGCCACGTGCCACCTTGGTGTGAGTCGATCCTCGGCGTGAAAGACGAGCCGGTGAAGGGAAAAGAGGTTCCTCTCGAATGGACTGACACATCTGGGGGACTCTTGGAATGGTGGCACGACCCTGGAGTTCCTCTCCCCATTCCTGTTGAGAGGGCCTCCTCTTGAGATGCGACGGGAACGCCGGGAACTCTTTCCCGACGAAGCAGGGAAAGGATCCCTCATCTCGAGCTACGAGGCGGAAACGGGGCTCCTCTGGATGTGGGCGGGACCCTCGTGATTCCTCTCGAGTGGAGACGGGTATGTCGGGGAACTTCTTGATTTGCACCAAGGGTGTGAAGGAGCCTTTCGAAGTTCCAGAGGGGAGGTGTGATCAGCCTCGAGACGCCTCAGCGGAAATGGGCCTCATCTCGCCTGGAGGGGAGAACCTCCTGGATTTTCTCGAGTTGCGGCAGGTCTTCTCGAGTTACGACGGGGACCTCAGGGACCCGCTCTGGTGGCCTCAGGAAAGGCCAGTCCCCATGCGAGTTGCTAGGGGACCTCTCGGGATTCCTCTCCCGTCCATGCCGGGGCCTCAGTCCTTGTGTGGAGTCGGGGCCGGAACCTGAGGATTCCTCTCCAGTGTTGCCATGGATCTTGGGGTGCTTCTGAGTCTCCCCAGGGGAGTCAGGCCTCGTCTCGAGTGGGGGCATGCACGTGCGCTTTCCTCCCGAGCTGCAGCAGTAGTGTCACGCTTCCTGTCACGTGGATCAAGGGATCTGTGGCTTTCCCTCGAGGCTGTCCCTCGAGGCTTTCCCACGAGGCTTTCCCACAAGGCTGTGCCACGTGCCACCTTGGTGTGAGTCGATCCTCGGCGTGAAAGACGAGCCAGTGAAGGGAAAAGAGGTTCCTCTGGAATGGACTGAGACATCTGGGGGACTCTTGGAATGGTGGCACGACCCTGGAGTTCCTCTCGCCGTTCCTGTTGAGAGGGCCTCCTTTTGAGATGCGACGGGAACGCCGGGAACTCTTTCCCGACGAAGCAGGGAAAGGATCCCTCATCTCGAGCTACGAGGCGGAAACGGGGCTCCTCTGGATGTGGGCGGGACCCTCGTGATTCCTCTCGAGTGGAGACGGGTATGTCGGGGAACTTCTTGATTTGCACCAAGGGTGTGAAGGAGCCCTTCGAAGTTCCAGAGGGGAGGTGTGATCAGCCTCAGCGCCTCAGCGGAAATGGGCCTCATCTCGCCTGGAGGGGAGAACCTCCTGGATTTTCTCGAGTTGCGGCAGGTCTTCTCGAGTTACGACGGGGACCTCAGGGATCCGCTCTGGTGGCCTCAGGAAAGGCCAGTCCCCATGCGAGTAGCTAGGGGTCCTCTCGGGATTCCTCTCCCGTCCATGCCGGGGCCTCAGTCCTTGTGTGGAGTCGGGGACGGAACCTCAGGATTCCTCTCCAGGGTTGCCATTGATCTTGGGGTGCTTCTGAGTCTCCCCAGGGGAGTCAGGCCTCGTCTCGAGTGGGGGCATGCACGTGCGCTTTCCTCCCGAGCTGCAGCAGTAGTGTCACGCTTCCTGTCACGTGGATCAAGGGATCTGTGGCTTTCCCTCGAGGCTGTCCCTCGAGGCTTTCCCACGAGGCTTTCCCACAGGGCTGTGCCACGTGCCACCTTGGTGTGAGTCGATCCTCGGCGTGAAAGACGAGCCGGTGAAGGGAAAAGAGGTTCCTCTGGAATGGACTGAGACATCTGGGGGACTCTTGGAATGGTGGCACGACCCTGGAGTTCCTCTCGCCGTTCCTGTTGAGAGGGCCTCCTCTTGAGATGCGACGGGAACGCCGGGAACTCTTTCCCGACGAAGCAGGGAAAGGATCCCTCATCTCGAGCTACGAGGCGGAAACGGGGCTCCTCTGGATGTGGGCGGGACCCTCGTGATTCCTCTCGAGTGGAGACGGGTATGTCGGGGAACTTCTTGATTTGCACCAAGGGTGTGAAGGAGCCTTTCGAAGTTCCAGAGGGGAGGCGTGATCAGCCTCAAGACGCCTCAGCGGAAATGGGCCTCATCTCGCCTGGAGGGGAGAACCTCCTGGATTTTCTCGAGTTGCGGCAGGTCTTCTCGAGTTACGACGGGGACCTCAGGGACCCGCTCTGGTGGCCTCAGGAAAGGCCAGTCCCCATGCGAGTTGCTAGGGGACCTCTCGGGATTCCTCTCCCATCCATGCCGGGGCCTCAGTCCTTGTGTGGAGTCAGGGCCGGAACCTGAGGATTCCTCTCCAGTGTTGCCATGGATCTTGGGGTGCTTCTGAGTCTCCCCAGGGGAGTCAGGCCTCGTCTCGAGTCGGGGCATGCACGTGCGCTTTCCTCCCGAGCTGCAGCAGTAGTGTCACGCTTCCTGTCACGTGGATCAAGGGATCTGTGGCTTTCCCTCGAGGCTGTCCCTCGAGGCTTTTCCACGTGGCTTTCCCACAAGGCTGTGCCACGTGCCACCTTGGTGTGAGTCGATCCTCGGCGTGAAAGACGAGCCAGTGAAGGGAAAAGAGGTTCCTCTGGAATGGACTGAGACATCTGGGGGACTCTTGGAATGGTGGCACGACCCTGGAGTTCTTCTCGCCGTTCCTGTTGAGAGGGCCTCCTTTTGAGATGCGACGGGAACGCCGGGAACTCTTTGCCGACGAAGCAGGGAAAGGATCCCTCATCTCGAGCTACGAGGCGGAAACGGGGCTCCTCTGGATGTGGGCGGGACCCTCGTGATTCCTCTCGAGTGGAGACGGGTATGTCGGGGAACTTCTTGATTTGCACCAAGGGTGTGAAGGAGCCCTTCGAAGTTCCAGAGGGGAGGTGTGATCAGCCTCGAGGCGCCTCAGCGGAAATGGGCCTCATCTCGCCTGGAGGGGAGAACCTCCTGGATTTTCTCGAGTTGCGGCAGGTCTTCTCGAGTTACGACGGGGACCTCAGGGATCCGCTCTGGTGGCTTCAGGAAAGGCCAGTCCCCATGCGAGTTGCTAGGGGACCTCTCGGGATTCCTCTCCCGTCCATGCCGGGGCCTCAGTCCTTGTGTGGAGTCGGGGACGGAACCTCAGGATTCCTCTCCAGGGTTGCCATGGATCTTGGGGTGCTTCTGAGTCTCCCCAGGGGAGTCAGGCCTCGTCTCGAGTGGGGGCATGCACGTGCGCTTTCCTCCCGAGCTGCAGCAGTAGTGTCACGCTTCCTGTCACGTGGATCAAGGGATCTGTGGCTTTCCCTCGAGGCTGTCCCTCGAGGCTTTCCCACGAGGCTTTCCCACAGGGCTGTGCCACGTGCCACCTTGGTGTGAGTCGATCCTCGGCGTGAAAGACGAGCCGGTGAAGGGAAAAGAGGTTCCTCTGGAATGGACTGAGACATCTGGGGGACTCTTGGAATGGTGGCACGACCCTGCAGTTCCTCTCCCCATTCCTGTTGAGAGGGCCTCCTCTTGAGATGCGACGGGAACGCCGGGAACTCTTTCCCGACGAAGCAGGGAAAGGATCCCTCATCTCGAGCTACGAGGCGGAAACGGGGCTCCTCTGGATGTGGGCGGGACCCTCGTGATTCCTCTCGAGTGGAGACGGCTAGGTCGGGGAACTTCTTGATTTGCACCAAGGGTGTGAAGGACCCTTTCGAAGTTCCAGAGGGGAGGTGTGATCATCCTCGAGACGCCTCAGCGGAAATGGGCCTCATCTCGCCTGGAGGGGAGAACCTCCTGGATTTTCTCGAGTTGCGGCAGGTCTTCTCGAGTTACGACGGGGACCTCAGGGACCCGCTCTGGTGGCCTCAGGAAAGGCCAGTCCCCATGCGAGTTGCTAGGGGACCTCTCGGGATTCCTCTCCCGTCCATGCCGGGGCCTCAGTCCTTGTGTGGAGTCGGGGCCGGAACCTGAGGATTCCTCTCCAGTGTTGCCATGGATCTTGGGGTGCTTCTGAGTCTCCCCAGGGGAGTCAGGCCTCGTCTCGAGTGGGGGCATGCACGTGCGCTTTCCTCCCGAGCTGCAGCAGTAGTGTCACGCTTCCTGTCACGTGGATCAAGGGATCTGTGGCTTTCCCTCGAGGCTGTCCCTCGAGGCTTTACCACGAGGCTTTCCCACAGGGCTGTGCCACGTGCCACCTTGGTGTGAGTCGATCCTCGGCGTGAAAGACGAGCCGGTGAAGGGAAAAGAGGTTCCTCTGGAATGGACTGAGACATCTGGGGGACTCTTGGAATGGTGGCACGACCCTGGAGTTCCTCTCGCCGTTCCTGTTGAGAGGGCCTCCTCTTGAGATGCGACGGGAACGCCGGGAACTCTTTCCCGACGAAGCAGGGAAAGGATCCCTCATCTCGAGCTACGAGGCGGAAACGGGGCTCCTCTGGATGTGGGCGGGACCCTCGTGATTCCTCTCGAGTGGAGACGGGTATGTCGGGGAACTTCTTGATTTGCACCAAGGGTGTGAAGGAGCCTTTCGAAGTTCCAGAGGGGAGGTGTGATCAGCCTCGAGACGCCTCAGCGGAAATGGGCCTCATCTCGCCTGGAGGGGAGAACCTCCTGGATTTTCTCGAGTTGCGGCAGGTCTTCTCGAGTTACGACGGGGACCTCAGGGACCCGCTCTGGTGGCCTCAGGAAAGGCCAGTCCCCATGCGAGTTGCTAGGGAACCTCTCGGGATTCCTCTCCCGTCCATGCCGGGGCCTCAGTCCTTGTGTGGAGTCGGGCCCGGAACCTGAGGATTCCTCTCCAGTGTTGCCATGGATCTTGGGGTGCTTCTGAGTCTCCCAAGGGAAGTCAGGCCTCGTCTCGAGTGGGGGCATGCACGTGCGCTTTCCTCCCGAGCTTCAGCAGTAGTGTCACGCTTCCTGTCACGTGGATCAAGGGATCTGTGGCTTTCCCTCGAGGCTGTCCCTCGAGGCTTTCCCACGAGGCTTTCCCACAGGGCTGTGCCACGTGCCACCTTGGTGTGAGTCGATCCTCGGCGTGAAAGACGAGCCGGTGAAGGGAAAAGAGGTTCCTCTGGAATGGACTGACACATCTGGGGGACTCTTGGAATGGTGGCACGACCCTGGAGTTCCTCTCGCCGTTCCTGTTGAGAGGGCCTCCTCTTGAGATGCGACGGGAACGCCGGGAACTCTTTCCCGACGAAGCAGGGAAAGGATCCCTCATCTCGAGCTACGAGGCGGAAACGGGGCTCCTCTGGATGTGGGCGGGACCCTCGTGATTCCTCTCGAGTGGAGACGGGTATGTCGGGGAACTTCTTGATTTGCACCAAGTGTGTGAAGGAGCCTTTCGAAGTTCCAGAGGGGAGGCGTGATCAGCCTCGAGACGCCTCAGCGGAAATGGGCCTCATCTCGCCTGGAGGGGAGAACCTCCTGGATTTTCTCGAGTTGCGGCAGGTCTTCTCGAGTTACGACGGGGACCTCAGGGACCTGCTCTGGTGGCCTCAGGAAAGGCCAGTCCCCATGCGAGTTGCTAGGGGACCTCTCGGGATTCCTCTCCCATCCATGCCGGGGCCTCAGTCCTTGTGTGGAGTCAGGGCCGGAACCTGAGGATTCCTCTCCAGTGTTGCCATGGATCTTGGGGTGCTTCTGAGTCTCCCCAGGGGAGTCAGGCCTCGTCTCGAGTCGGGGCATGCACGTGCGCTTTCCTCCCGAGCTGCAGCAGTAGTGTCACGCTTCCTGTCACGTGGATCAAGGGATCTGTGGCTTTCCCTCGAGGCTATCCCTCGAGGCTTTTCCACGTGGCTTTCCCACAAGGCTGTGCCACGTGCCACCTTGGTGTGAGTCGATCCTCGGCGTGAAAGACGAGCCAGTGAAGGGAAAAGAGGATCCTCTGGAATGGACTGAGACATCTGGGGGACTCTTGGAATGGTGGCACGACCCTGGAGTTCTTCTCGCCGTTCCTGTTGAGAGGGCCTCCTTTTGAGATGCGACGGGAACGCCGGGAACTCTTTCCCGACGAAGCAGGGAAAGGATCCCTCATCTCGAGCTACGAGGCGGAAACGGGGCTCCTCTGGATGTGGGCGGGACCCTCGTGATTCCTCTCGAGTGGAGACGGGTATGTCGGGGAACTTCTTGATTTGCACCAAGGGTGTGAAGGAGCCCTTCGAAGTTCCAGAGGGGAGGTGTGATCAGCCTCGAGGCGCCTCAGCGGAAATGGGCCTCATCTCGCCTGGAGGGGAGAACCTCCTGGATTTTCTCGAGTTGCGGCAGGTCTTCTCGAGTTACGACGGGGACCTCAGGGATCCGCTCTGGTGGCCTCAGGAAAGGCCAGTCCCCATGCGAGTTGCTAGGGGACCTCTCGGGATTCCTCTCCCGTCCATGCCGGGGCCTCAGTCCTTGTGTGGAGTCGGGGACGGAACCTCAGGATTCCTCTCCAGGGTTGCCATGGATCTTGGGGTGCTTCTGAGTCTCCCCAGGGGAGTCAGGCCTCGTCTCGAGTGGGGGCATGCACGTGCGCTTTCCTCCCGAGCTGCAGCAGTAGTGTCATGCTTCCTGTCACGTGGATCAAGGGATCTGTGGCTTTCCCTCGAGGCTGTCCCTCGAGGCTTTCCCACGAGGCTTTCCCACAGGGCTGTGCCACGTGCCACCTTGGTGTGAGTCGATCCTCGGCGTGAAAGACGAGCCGGTGAAGGGAAAAGAGGTTCCTCTGGAATGGACTGAGACATCTGGGGGACTCTTGGAATGGTGGCACGACCCTGCAGTTCCTCTCCCCATTCCTGTTGAGAGGGCCTCCTCTTGAGATGCGACGGGAACGCCGGGAACTCTTTCCCGACGAAGCAGGGAAAGGATCCCTCATCTCGAGCTACGAGGCGGAAACGGGGCTCCTCTGGATGTGGGCGGGACCCTCGTGATTCCTCTCGAGTGGAGACGGCTAGGTCGGGGAACTTCTTGATTTGCACCAAGGGTGTGAAAGAGCCTTTCGAAGTTCCAGAGGGGAGGTGTGATCATCCTCGAGACGCCTCAGCGGAAATGGGCCTCATCTCGCCTGGAGGGGAGAACCTCCTGGATTTTCTCGAGTTGCGGCAGGTCTTCTCGAGTTACGACGGGGACCTCAGGGACCCGCTCTGGTGGCCTCAGGAAAGGCCAGTCCCCATGCGAGTTGCTAGGGGACCTCTCGGGATTCCTCTCCCGTCCATGCCGGGGCCTCAGTCCTTGTGTGGAGTCGGGGCCGGAACCTGAGGATTCCTCTCCAGTGTTGCCATGGATCTTGGGGTGCTTCTGAGTCTCCCCAGGGGAGTCAGGCCTCGTCTCGAGTGGGGGCATGCACGTGCGCTTTCCTCCCGAGCTGCAGCAGTAGTGTCACGCTTCCTGTCACGTGGATCAAGGGATCTGTGGCTTTCCCTCGAGGCTGTCCCTCGAGGCTTTCCCACGAGGCTTTCCCACAGGGCTGTGCCACGTGCCACCTTGGTGTGAGTCGATCCTCGGCGTGAAAGACGAGCCGGTGAAGGGAAAAGAGGTTCCTCTGGAATGGACTGACACATCTGGGGGACTCTTGGAATGGTGGCACGACCCTGGAGTTCCTCTCGCCGTTCCTGTTGAGAGGGCCTCCTCTTGAGATGCGACGGGAACGCCGGGAACTCTTTCCCGACGAAGCAGGGAAAGGATCCCTCATCTCGAGCTACGAGGCGGAAACGGGGCTCCTCTGGATGTGGGCGGGACCCTCGTGATTCCTCTCGAGTGGAGACGGGTATGTCGGGGAACTTCTTGATTTGCACCAAGGGTGTGAAGGAGCCTTTCGAAGTTCCAGAGGGGAGGTGTGATCAGCCTCGAGACGCCTCAGCGGAAATGGGCCTCATCTCGCCTGGAGGGGAGAACCTCCTGGATTTTCTCGAGTTGCGGCAGGTCTTCTCGAGTTACGACGGGGACCTCAGGGATCCGCTCTGGTGGCCTCAGGAAAGGCCAGTCCCCATGCGAGTTGCTAGGGGACCTCTCGGGATTCCTCTCCCGTCCATGCCGGGGCCTCAGTCCTTGTGTGGAGTCGGGGACGGAACCTCAGGATTCCTCTCCAGGGTTGCCATGGATCTTGGGGTGCTTCTGAGTCTCCCCAGGGGAGTCAGGCCTCGTCTCGAGTGGGGGCATGCACGTGCGCTTTCCTCCCGAGCTGCAGCAGTAGTGTCACGCTTCCTGTCACGTGGATCAAGGGATCTGTGGCTTTCCCTCGAGGCTGTCCCTCGAGGCTTTCCCACGAGGCTTTCCCACAGGGCTGTGCCACGTGCCACCTTGGTGTGAGTCGATCCTCGGCGTGAAAGACGAGCCGGTGAAGGGAAAAGAGGTTCCTCTGGAATGGACTGAGACATCTGGGGGACTCTTGGAATGGTGGCACGACCCTGCAGTTCCTCTCCCCAATCCTGTTGAGAGGGCCTCCTCTTGAGATGCGACGGGAACGCCGGGAACTCTTTCCCGACGAAGCAGGGAAAGGATCCCTCATCTCGAGCTACGATGCGGAAACGGGGCTCCTCTGGATGTGGGCGGGACCCTCGTGATTCCTCTCGAGTGGAGACGGCTAGGTCGGGGAACTTCTTGATTTGCACCAAGGGTGTGAAGGACCCTTTCGAAGTTCGAGAGGGGAGGTGTGATCATCCTCGAGACGCCTCAGCGGAAATGGGCCTCATCTCGCCTGGAGGGGAGAACCTCCTGGATTTTCTCGAGTTGCGGCAGGTCTTCTCGAGTTACGACGGGGACCTCAGGGACCCGCTCTGGTGGCCTCAGGAAAGGCCAGTCCCCATGCGAGTTGCTAGGGGACCTCTCGGGATTCCTCTCCCGTCCATGCCGGGGCCTCAGTCCTTGTGTGGAGTCGGGGCCGGAACCTGAGGATTCCTCTCCAGTGTTGCCATGGATCTTGGGGTGCTTCTGAGTCTCCCCAGGGGAGTCAGGCCTCGTCTCGAGTGGGGGCATGCACGTGCGCTTTCCTCCCGAGCTGCAGCAGTAGTGTCACGCTTCCTGTCACGTGGATCAAGGGATCTGTGGCTTTCCCTCGAGGCTGTCCCTCGAGGCTTTCCCACGAGGCTTTCCCACAGGGCTGTGCCACGTGCCACCTTGGTGTGAGTCGATCCTCGGCGTGAAAGACGAGCCGGTGAAGGGAAAAGAGGTTCCTGTGGAATGGACTGACACATCTGGGGGACTCTTGGAATGGTGGCACGACCCTGGAGTTCCTCTCGCCGTTCCTGTTGAGAGGGCCTCCTCTTGAGATGCGACGGGAACGCCGGGAACTCTTTCCCGACGAAGCAGGGAAAGGATCCCTCATCTCGAGCTACGAGGCGGAAACGGGGCTCCTCTGGATGTGGGCGGGACCCTCGTGATTCCTCTCGAGTGGAGACGGGTATGTCGGGGAACTTCTTGATTTGCACCAAGTGTGTGAAGGAGCCTTTCGAAGTTCCAGAGGGGAGGCGTGATCAGCCTCGAGACGCCTCAGCGGAAATGGGCCTCATCTCGCCTGGAGGGGAGAACCTCCTGGATTTTCTCGAGTTGCGGCAGGTCTTCTCGAGTTACGACGGGGACCTCAGGGACCTGCTCTGGTGGCCTCAGGAAAGGCCAGTCCCCATGCGAGTTGCTAGGGGACCTCTCGGGATTCCTCTCCCATCCATGCCGGGGCCTCAGTCCTTGTGTGGAGTCAGGGCCGGAACCTGAGGATTCCTCTCCAGTGTTGCCATGGATCTTGGGGTGCTTCTGAGTCTCCCCAGGGGAGTCAGGCCTCGTCTCGAGTCGGGGCATGCACGTGCGCTTTCCTCCCGAGCTGCAGCAGTAGTGTCACGCTTCCTGTCACGTGGATCAAGGGATCTGTGGCTTTCCCTCGAGGCTATCCCTCGAGGCTTTTCCACGTGGCTTTCCCACAAGGCTGTGCCACGTGCCACCTTGGTGTGAGTCGATCCTCGGCGTGAAAGACGAGCCAGTGAAGGGAAAAGAGGTTCCTCTGGAATGGACTGAGACATCTGGGGGACTCTTGGAATGGTGGCACGACCCTGGAGTTCTTCTCGCCGTTCCTGTTGAGAGGGCCTCCTTTTGAGATGCGACGGGAAAGCCGGGAACTCTTTCCCGACGAAGCAGGGAAAGGATCCCTCATCTCGAGCTACGAGGCGGAAACGGGGCTCCTCTGGATGTGGGCGGGACCCTCGTGATTCCTCTCGAGTGGAGACGGGTATGTCGGGGAACTTCTTGATTTGCACCAAGGGTGTGAAGGAGCCCTTCGAAGTTCCAGAGGGGAGGTGTGATCAGCCTCGAGGCGCCTCAGCGGAAATGGGCCTCATCTCGCCTGGAGGGGAGAACCTCCTGGATTTTCTCGAGTTGCGGCAGGTCTTCTCGAGTTACGACGGGGACCTCAGGGATCCGCTCTGGTGGCCTCAGGAAAGGCCAGTCCCCATGCGAGTTGCTAGGGGACCTCTCGGGATTCCTCTCCCGTCCATGCCGGGGCCTCAGTCCTTGTGTGGAGTCGGGGACGGAACCTCAGGATTCCTCTCCAGGGTTGCCATGGATCTTGGGGTGCTTCTGAGTCTCCCCAGGGGAGTCAGGCCTCGTCTCGAGTGGGGGCATGCACGTGCGCTTTCCTCCCGAGCTGCAGCAGTAGTGTCACGCTTCCTGTCACGTGGATCAAGGGATCTGTGGCTTTCCCTCGAGGCTGTCCCTCGAGGCTTTCCCACGAGGCTTTCCCACAGGGCTGTGCCACGTGCCACCTTGGTGTGAGTCGATCCTCGGCGTGAAAGACGAGCCGGTGAAGGGAAAAGAGGTTCCTCTGGAATGGACTGAGACATCTGGGGGACTCTTGGAATGGTGGCACGACCCTGCAGTTCCTCTCCCCATTCCTGTTGAGAGGGCCTCCTCTTGAGATGCGACGGGAACGCCGGGAACTCTTTCCCGACGAAGCAGGGAAAGGATCCCTCATCTCGAGCTACGAGGCGGAAACGGGGCTCCTCTGGATGTGGGCGGGACCCTCGTGATTCCTCTCGAGTGGAGACGGCTAGGTCGGGGAACTTCTTGATTTGCACCAAGGGTGTGAAAGAGCCTTTCGAAGTTCCAGAGGGGAGGTGTGATCATCCTCGAGACGCCTCAGCGGAAATGGGCCTCATCTCGCCTGGAGGGGAGAACCTCCTGGATTTTCTCGAGTTGCGGCAGGTCTTCTCGAGTTACGACGGGGACCTCAGGGACCCGCTCTGGTGGCCTCAGGAAAGGCCAGTCCCCATGCGAGTTGCTAGGGGACCTCTCGGGATTCCTCTCCCGTCCATGCCGGGGCCTCAGTCCTTGTGTGGAGTCGGGGCCGGAACCTGAGGATTCCTCTCCAGTGTTGCCATGGATCTTGGGGTGCTTCTGAGTCTCCCCAGGGGAGTCAGGCCTCGTCTCGAGTGGGGGCATGCACGTGCGCTTTCCTCCCGAGCTGCAGCAGTAGTGTCACGCTTCCTGTCACGTGGATCAAGGGATCTGTGGCTTTCCCTCGAGGCTGTCCCTCGAGGCTTTCCCACGAGGCTTTCCCACAGGGCTGTGCCACGTGCCACCTTGGTGTGAGTCGATCCTCGGCGTGAAAGACGAGCCGGTGAAGGGAAAAGAGGTTCCTCTGGAATGGACTGACACATCTGGGGGACTCTTGGAATGGTGGCACGACCCTGGAGTTCCTCTCGCCGTTCCTGTTGAGAGGGCCTCCTCTTGAGATGCGACGGGAACGCCGGGAACTCTTTCCCGACGAAGCAGGGAAAGGATCCCTCATCTCGAGCTACGAGGCGGAAACGGGGCTCCTCTGGATGTGGGCGGGACCCTCGTGATTCCTCTCGAGTGGAGACGGGTATGTCGGGGAACTTCTTGATTTGCACCAAGGGTGTGAAGGAGCCTTTCGAAGTTCCAGAGGGGAGGCGTGATCAGCCTCGAGACGCCTCAGCGGAAATGGGCCTCATCTCGCCTGGAGGGGAGAACCTCCTGGATTTTCTCGAGTTGCGGCAGGTCTTCTCGAGTTACGACGGGAACCTCAGGGACCTGCTCTGGTGGCCTCAGGAAAGGCCAGTCCCCATGCGAGTTGCTAGGGGACCTCTCGGGATTCCTCTCCCGTCCATGCCGGGGCCTCAGTCCTTGTGTGGAGTCGGGGACGGAACCTCAGGATTCCTCTCCAGGGTTGCCATGGATCTTGGGGTGCTTCTGAGTCTCCCCAGGGGAGTCAGGCCTCGTCTCGAGTGGGGGCATGCACGTGCGCTTTCCTCCCGAGCTGCAGCAGTAGTGTCACGCTTCCTGTCACGTGGATCAAGGGATCTGTGGCTTTCCCTCGAGGCTGTCCCTCGAGGCTTTCCCACGAGGCTTTCCCACAGGGCTGTGCCACGTGCCACCTTGGTGTGAGTCGATCCTCGGCGTGAAAGACGAGCCGGTGAAGGGAAAAGAGGTTCCTCTGGAATGGACTGAGACATCTGGGGGACTCTTGGAATGGTGGCACGACCCTGCAGTTCCTCTCCCCATTCCTGTTGAGAGGGCCTCCTCTTGAGATGCGACGGGAACGCCGGGAACTCTTTCCCGACGAAGCAGGGAATGGATCCCTCATCTCGAGCTACGAGGCGGAAACGGGGCTCCTCTGGATGTGGGCGGGACCCTCGTGATTCCTCTCGAGTGGAGACGGCTAGGTCGGGGAACTTCTTGATTTGCACCAAGGGTGTGAAGGAGCCTTTCGAAGTTCCAGAGGGGAGGTGTGATCATCCTCGAGACGCCTCAGCGGAAATGGGCCTCATCTCGCCTGGAGGGGAGAACCTCCTGGATTTTCTCGAGTTGCGGCAGGTCTTCTCGAGTTACGACGGGGACCTCAGGGACCCGCTCTGGTGGCCTCAGGAAAGGCCAGTCCCCATGCGAGTTGCTAGGGGACCTCTCGGGATTCCTCTCCCGTCCATGCCGGGGCCTCAGTCCTTGTGTGGAGTCGGGGCCGGAACCTGAGGATTCCTCTCCAGTGTTGCCATGGATCTTGGGGTGCTTCTGAGTCTCCCCAGGGGAGTCAGGCCTCGTCTCGAGTGGGGGCATGCACGTGCGCTTTCCTCCCGAGCTGCAGCAGTAGTGTCACGCTTCCTGTCACGTGGATCAAGGGATCTGTGGCTTTCCCTCGAGGCTGTCCCTCGAGGCTTTCCCACGAGGCTTTCCCACAGGGCTGTGCCACGTGCCACCTTGGTGTGAGTCGATCCTCGGCGTGAAAGACGAGCCGGTGAAGGGAAAAGAGGTTCCTCTGGAATGGACTGACACATCTGGGGGACTCTTGGAATGGTGGCACGACCCTGGAGTTCCTCTCGCCGTTCCTGTTGAGAGGGCCTCCTCTTGAGATGCGACGGGAACGCCGGGAACTCTTTCCCGACGAAGCAGGGAAAGGATCCCTCATCTCGAGCTACGGGGCGGAAACGGGGCTCCTCTGGATGTGGGCGGGACCCTCGTGATTCCTCTCGAGTGGAGACGGGTATGTCGGGGAACTTCTTGATTTGCACCAAGGGTGTGAAGGAGCCTTTCGAAGTTCCAGAGGGGAGGTGTGATCAGCCTCGAGACGCCTCAGCGGAAATGGGCCTCATCTCGCCTGGAGGGGAGAACCTCCTGGATTTTCTCGAGTTGCGGCAGGTCTTCTCGAGTTACGACGGGGACCTCAGGGACCCGCTCTGGTGGCCTCAGGAAAGGCCAGTCCCCATGCGAGTTGCTAGGGAACCTCTCGGGATTCCTCTCCCGTCCATGCCGGGGCCTCAGTCCTTGTGTGGAGTCGGGGCCGGAACCTGAGGATTCCTCTCCAGTGTTGCCATGGATCTTGGGGTGCTTCTGAGTCTCCCCAGGGGAGTCAGGCCTCGTCTGGAGTCGGGGCATGCACGTGCGCTTTCCTCCCGAGCTGCAGCAGTAGTGTCACGCTTCCTGTCACGTGGATCAAGGGATCTGTGGCTTTCCCTCGAGGCTGTCCCTCGAGGCTTTCCCACGAGGCTTTCCCACAGGGCTGTGCCACGTTCCACCTTGGTGTGAGTCGATCCTCGGCGTGAAAGATGAGCCAGTGAAGGGAAAAGAGCTTCCTCTGGAATGGACTGAGACATCTGGGGGACTCTTGGAATGGTGGCACGACCCTGGAGTTCCTCTCGCCGTTCCTGTTGAGAGGGCCTCCTCTTGAGATGCGACGGGAACGCCGGGAACTCTTTCCCGACGAAGCAGGGAAAGGATCCCTCATCTCGAGCTACGAGGCGGAAACGGGGCTCCTCTGGATGTGGGCGGGACCCTCGTGATTCCTCTCGAGTGGAGACGGCTAGGTCGGGGAACTTCTTGATTTGCACCAAGGGTGTGAAGGACCCTTTCGAAGTTCCAGAGGGGAGGTGTGATCAGCCTCGAGACGCCTCAGCGGAAATGGGCCTCATCTCGCCTGGAGGGGAGAACCTCCTGGATTTTCTCGAGTTGCGGCAGGTCTTCTCGAGTTACGACGGGGACCTCAGGGACCCGCTCTGGTGGCCTCAGGAAAGGCCAGTCCCCATGCGAGTTGCTAGGGGACCTCTCGGGATTCCTCTCCCGTCCATGCCGGGGCCTCAGTCCTTGTGTGGAGTCGGGCCCGGAACCTGAGGATTCCTCTCCAGTGTTGCCATGGATCTTGGGGTGCTTCTGAGTCTCCCAAGGGAAGTCAGGCCTCGTCTCGAGTGGGGTCATGCACGTGCGCTTTCCTCCCGAGCTTCAGCAGTAGTGTCACGCTTCCTGTCACGTGGATCAAGGGATCTGTGGCTTTCCCTCGAGGCTGTCCCTCGAGGCTTTCCCACGAGGCTTTCCCACAGGGCTGTGCCACGTGCCACCTTGGTGTGAGTCGATCCTCGGCGTGAAAGACGAGCCGGTGAAGGGAAAAGAGGTTCCTCTGGAATGGACTGAGACATCTGGGGGACTCTTGGAATGGTGGCATGACCCTGGAGTTCCTCTCGCCGTTCCTGTTGAGAGGGCCTCCTCTTGAGATGCGACGGGAACGCCGGGAACTCTTTCCCGACGAAGCAGGGAAAGGATCCCTCATCTCGAGCTACGAGGCGGAAACGGGGCTCCTCTGGATGTGGGCGGGACCCTCGTGATTCCTCTCGAGTGGAGACGGGTATGTCGGGGAACTTCTTGATTTGCACCAAGGGTGTGAAGGACCCTTTCGAAGTTCCAGAGGGGAGGTGTGATCAGCCTCGAGACGCCTCAGCGGAAATGGGCCTCATCTCGCCTGGAGGGGAGAACCTCCTGGATTTTCTCGAGTTGCGGCAGGTCTTCTCGAGTTACGACGGGGACCTCAGGGACCCGCTCTGGTGGCCTCAGGAAAGTCCAGTCCCCATGCGAGTTGCTAGGGGACCTCTCGGGATTCCTCTCCCGTCCATGCCGGGGCCTCAGTCCTTGTGTGGAGTCGGGGCCGGAACCTGAGGATTCCTCTCCAGTGTTGCCATGGATCTTGGGGTGCTTCTGAGTCTCCCCAGGGGAGTCAGGCCTCGTCTCGAGTGGGGGCATGCACGTGCGCTTTCCTCCCGAGCTGCAGCAGTAGTGTCACGCTTCCTGTCACGTGGATCAAGGGATCTGTGGCTTTCCCTCGAGGCTGTCCCTCGAGGCTCTCCCACGAGGCTTTCCCACAGGGCTGTGCCACGTGCCACCTTGGTGTGAGTCGATCCTCGGCGTGAAAGACGAGCCGGTGAAGGGAAAAGAGGTTCCTCTGGAATGGACTGAGACATCTGGGGGACTCTTGGAATGGTGGCACGACCCTGGAGTTCCTCTCCCCATTCCTGTTGAGAGGGCCTCCTCTTGAGATGCGACGGGAACGCCGGGAACTCTTTCCCGACGAAGCAGGGAAAGGATCCCTCATCTCGAGCTACGAGACGGAAACGGGGCTCCTCTGGATGTGGGCGGGACCCTCGTGATTCCTCTCGAGTGGAGACGGGTATGTCGGGGAACTTCTTGATTTGCACCAAGGGTGTGAAGGAGCCTTTCGAAGTTCCAGAGGGGAGGTGTGATCAGCCTCGAGACGCCTCAGCGGAAATGGGCCTCATCTCGCCTGGAGGGGAGAACCTCCTGGATTTTCTCGAGTTGCGGCAGGTCTTCTCGAGTTACGACGGGGACCTCAGGGACCCGCTCTGGTGGCCTCAGGAAAGGCCAGTCCCCATGCGAGTTGCTAGGGGACCTCTCGGGATTCCTCTCCCGTCCATGCCGGGGCCTCAGTCCTTGTGTGGAGTCGGGGCCGGAACCTGAGGATTCCTCTCCAGTGTTGCCATGGATCTTGGGGTGCTTCTGAGTCTCCCCAGGGGAGTCAGGCCTCGTCTCGAGTGGGGGCATGCACGTGCGCTTTCCTCCCGAGCTGCAGCAGTAGTGTCACGCTTCCTGTCACGTGGATCAAGGGATCTGTGGCTTTCCCTCGAGGCTGTCCCTCGAGGCTTTCCCACGAGGCTTTCCCACAGGGCTGTGCCACGTGCCACCTTGGTGTGAGTCGATCCTCGGCGTGAAAGACGAGCCGGTGAAGGGAAAAGAGGTTCCTCTGGAATGGACTGAGACATCTGGGGGACTCTTGGAATGGTGGCACGACCCTGGAGTTCCTCTCGCCGTTCCTGTTGAGAGGGCCTCCTCTTGAGATGCGACGGGAACGCCGGGAACTCTTTCCCGACGAAGCAGGGAAAGGATCCCTCATCTCGAGCTACGAGGCGGAAACGGGGCTCCTCTGGATGTGGGCGGGACCCTCGTGATTCCTCTCGAGTGGAGACGGGTATGTCGGGGAACTTCTTGATTTGCACCAAGGGTGTGAAGGAGCCTTTCGAAGTTCCAGAGGGGAGGTGTGATCAGCCTCGAGACGCCTCAGCGGAAATGGGCCTCATCTCGCCTGGAGGGGAGAACCTCCTGGATTTTCTCGAGTTGCGGCAGGTCTTCTCGAGTTACGACGGGGACCTCAGGGACCCGCTCTGGTGGCCTCAGGAAAGGCCAGTCCCCATGCGAGTTGCTAGGGAACCTCTCGGGATTCCTCTCCCGTCCATGCCGGGGCCTCAGTCCTTGTGTGGAGTCGGGGCCGGAACCTGAGGATTCCTCTCCAGTGTTGCCATGGATCTTGGGGTGCTTCTGAGTCTCCCCAGGGGAGTCAGGCCTCGTCTCGAGTCGGGGCATGCACGTGCGCTTTCCTCCCGAGCTGCAGCAGTAGTGTCACGCTTCCTGTCACGTGGATCAAGGGATCTGTGGCTTTCCCTCGAGGCTGTCCCTCGAGGCTTTCCCACGAGGCTTTCCCACAGGGCTGTGCCACGTGCCACCTTGGTGTGAGTCGATCCTCGGCGTGAAAGATGAGCCAGTGAAGGGAAAAGAGCTTCCTCTGGAATGGACTGAGACATCTGGGGGACTCTTGGAATGGTGGCACGACCCTGGAGTTCCTCTCGCCGTTCCTGTTGAGAGGGCCTCCTCTTGAGATGCGACGGGAACGCCGGGAACTCTTTCCCGACGAACCAGGGAAAGGATCCCTCATCTCGAGCTACGAGGCGGAAACGGGGCTCCTCTGGATGTGGGCGGGACCCTCGTGATTCCTCTCGAGTGGAGACGGGTATGTCGGGGAACTTCTTGATTTGCACCAAGGGTGTGAAGGAGCCCTTCGAAGTTCCAGAGGGGAGGTGTGATCAGCCTCGAGACGCCTCAGCGGAAATGGGCCTAATCTCGCCTGGAGGGGAGAACCTCCTGGATTTTCTCGAGTTGCGGCAGGTCTTCTCGAGTTACGACGGGGACCTCAGGGATCCGCTCTGGTGGCCTCAGGAAAGGCCAGTCCCCATGCGAGTTGCTAGGGGACCTCTCGGGATTCCTCTCCCGTCCATGCCAGGGCCTCAGTCCTTGTGTGGAGTCGGGGACGGAACCTCAGGATTCCTCTCCAGGGTTGCCATGGATCTTGGGGTGCTTCTGAGTCTCCCCAGGGGAGTCAGGCCTCGTCTCGAGTGGGGGCATGCACGTGCACTTTCCTCCCGAGCTGCAGCAGTAGTGTCACGCTTCCTGTCATGTGGATCAAGGGATCTGTGGCTTTCCCTCGAGGCTGTCCCTCGAGGCTTTCCCACGAGGCTTTCCCACAGGGCTGTGCCACGTGCCACCTTGGTGTGAGTCGATCCTCGGCGTGAAAGACGAGCCGGTGAAGGGAAAAGAGGTTCCTCTGGAATGGACTGAGACATCTGGGGGACTCTTGGAATGGTGGCACGACCCTGGAGTTCCTCTCCCCATTCCTGTTGAGAGGGCCTCCTCTTGAGATGCGACGGGAACGCCGGGAACTCTTTCCCGACGAAGCAGGGAAAGGATCCCTCATCTCGAGCTACGAGGCGGAAACGGGGCTCCTCTGGATGTGGGCGGGACCCTCGTGATTCCTCTCGAGTGGAGACGGCTAGGTCGGGGAACTTCTTGATTTGCACCAAGGGTGTGAAGGACCCTTTCGAAGTTCCAGAGGGGAGGTGTGATCATCCTCGAGACGCCTCAGCGGAAATGGGCCTCATCTCGCCTGGAGGGGAGAACCTCCTGGATTTTCTCGAGTTGCGGCAGGTCTTCTCGAGTTACGACGGGGACCACAGGGACCCGCTCTGGTGGCCTCAGGAAAGGCCAGTCCCCATGCGAGTTGCTAGGGGACCTCTCGGGATTCCTCTCCCGTCCATGCCGGGGCCTCAGTCCTTGTGTGGAGTCGGGCCCGGAACCTGAGGATTCCTCTCCAGTGTTGCCATGGATCTTGGGGTGCTTCTGAGTCTCCCAAGGGAGGTCAGGCCTCGTCTCGAGTGGGGTCATGCACGTGCGCTTTCCTCCCGAGCTTCAGCAGTAGTGTCACGCTTCCTGTCACGTGGATCAAGGGATCTGTGGCTTTCCCTCGAGGCTGTCCCTCGAGGCTTTCCCACGAGGCTTTCCCACAGGGCTGTGCCACGTGCCACCTTGGTGTGAGTCGATCCTCGGCGTGAAAGACGAGCCGGTGAAGGGAAAAGAGGTTCCTCTGGAATGGACTGAGACATCTGGGGGACTCTTGGAATGGTGGCATGACCCTGGAGTTCCTCTCGCCGTTCCTGTTGAGAGGGCCTCCTCTTGAGATGCGACGGGAACGCCGGGAACTCTTTCCCGACGAAGCAGGGAAAGGATCCCTCATCTCGAGCTACGAGGCGGAAACGGGGCTCCTCTGGATGTGGGCGGGACCCTCGTGATTCCTCTCGAGTGGAGACGGGTATGTCGGGGAACTTCTTGATTTGCACCAAGGGTGTGAAGGACCCTTTCGAAGTTCCAGAGGGGAGGTATGATCAGCCTCGAGACGCCTCAGCGGAAATGGGCCTCATCTCGCCTGGAGGGGAGAACCTCCTGGATTTTCTCGAGTTGCGGCAGGTCTTCTCGAGTTACGACGGGGACCTCAGGGACCCGCTCTGGTGGCCTCAGGAAAGGCCAGTCCCCATGCGAGTTGCTAGGGGACCTCTCGGGATTCCTCTCCCGTCCATGCCGGGGCCTCAGTCCTTGTGTGGAGTCGGGGCCGGAACCTGAGGATTCCTCTCCAGTGTTGCCATGGATCTTGGGGTGCTTCTGAGTCTCCCCAGGGGAGTCAGGCCTCGTCTCGAGTGGGGGCATGCACGTGCGCTTTCCTCCCGAGCTGCAGCAGTAGTGTCACGCTTCCTGTCACGTGGATCAAGGGATCTGTGGCTTTCCCTCGAGGCTGTCCCTCGAGGCTTTCCCACGAGGCTTTCCCACAGGGCTGTGCCACGTGCCACCTTGGTGTGAGTCGATCCTCGGCGTGAAAGACGAGCCGGTGAAGGGAAAAGAGGTTCCTCTGGAATGGACTGAGACATCTGGGGGACTCTTGGAATGGTGGCACGACCCTGGAGTTCCTCTCCCCATTCCTGTTGAGAGGGCCTCCTCTTGAGATGCGACGGGAACGCCGGGAACTCTTTCCCGACGAAGCAGGGAAAGGATCCCTCATCTCGAGCTACGAGGCGGAAACGGGGCTCCTCTGGATGTGGGCGGGACCCTCGTGATTCCTCTCGAGTGGAGACGGGTATGTCGGGGAACTTCTTGATTTGCACCAAGGGTGTGAAGGACCCTTTCGAAGTTCCAGAGGGGAGGTGTGATCATCCTCGAGACGCCTCAGCGGAAATGGGCCTCATCTCGCCTGGAGGGGAGAACCTCCTGGATTTTCTCGAGTTGCGGCAGGTCTTCTCGAGTTACGACGGGGACCTCAGGGACCCGCTCTGGTGGCCTCAGGAAAGGCCAGTCCCCATGCGAGTTGCTAGGGGACCTCTCGGGATTCCTCTCCCGTCCATGCCGGGGCCTCAGTCCTTGTGTGGAGTCGGGGCCGGAACCTGAGGATTCCTCTCCAGTGTTGCCATGGATCTTGGGGTGCTTCTGAGTCTCCCCAGGGGAGTCAGGCCTCGTCTCGAGTGGGGGCATGCACGTGCGCTTTCCTCCCGAGCTGCAGCAGTAGTGTCACGCTTCCTGTCACGTGGATCAAGGGATCTGTGGCTTTCCCTCGAGGCTGTCCCTCGAGGCTTTCCCACGAGGCTTTCCCACAGGGCTGTGCCACGTGCCACCTTGGTGTGAGTCGATCCTCGGCGTGAAAGACGAGCCGGTGAAGGGAAAAGAGGTTCCTCTGGAATGGACTGAGACATCTGGGGGACTCTTGGAATGGTGGCACGACCCTGGAGTTCCTCTCGCCGTTCCTGTTGAGAGGGCCTCCTCTTGAGATGCGACGGGAACGCCGGGAACTCTTTCCCGACGAAGCAGGGAAAGGATCCCTCATCTCGAGCTACGAGGCGGAAACGGGGCTCCTCTGGATGTGGGCGGGACCCTCGTGATTCCTCTCGAGTGGAGACGGGTATGTCGGGGAACTTCTTGATTTGCACCAAGGGTGTGAAGGAGCCTTTCGAAGTTCCAGAGGGGAGGTGTGATCAGCCTCGAGACGCCTCAGCGGAAATGGGCCTCATCTCGCCTGGAGGGGAGAACCTCCTGGATTTTCTCGAGTTGCGGCAGGTCTTCTCGAGTTACGACGGGGACCTCAGGGACCCGCTCTGGTGGCCTCAGGAAAGGCCAGTCCCCATGCGAGTTGCTAGGGGACCTCTCGGGATTCCTCTCCCGTCCATGCCGGGGCCTCAGTCCTTGTGTGGAGTCGGGCCCGGAACCTGAGGATTCCTCTCCAGTGTTGCCATGGATCTTGGGGTGCTTCTGAGTCTCCCAAGGGAAGTCAGGCCTCGTCTCAAGTGGGGGCATGCACGTGCGCTTTCCTCCCGAGCTTCAGCAGTAGTGTAACGCTTCCTGTCACGTGGATCAAGGGATCTGTGGCTTTCCCTCAAGGCTGTCCCTCGAGGCTTTCCCACGAGGCTTTCCCACAGGGCTGTGCCACGTGCCACCTTGGTGTGAGTCGATCCTCGGCGTGAAAGACGAGCCGGTGAAGGGAAAAGAGGTTCCTCTGGAATGGACTGAGACATCTGGGGGACTCTTGGAATGGTGGCACGACCCTGGAGTTCCTCTCGCCGTTCCTGTTGAGAGGGCCTCCTCTTGAGATGCGACGGGAACGCCGGGAACTCTTTCCCGACGAAGCAGGGAAAGGATCCCTCATCTCGAGCTACGAGGCGGAAACGGGGCTCCTCTGGATGTGGGCGGGACCCTCGTGATTCCTCTCGAGTGGAGACGGGTATGTCGGGGAACTTCTTGATTTGCACCAAGGGTGTGAAGGACCCTTTCGAAGTTCCAGAGGGGAGGTGTGATCATCCTCGAGACGCCTCAGCGGAAATGGGCCTCATCTCGCCTGGAGGGGAGAACCTCCTGGATTTTCTCGAGTTGCGGCAGGTCTTCTCGAGTTACGACGGGGACCTCAGGGACCCGCTCTGGTGGCCTCAGGAAAGGCCAGTCCCCATGCGAGTTGCTAGGGGACCTCTCGGGATTCCTCTCCCGTCCATGCCGGGGCCTCAGTCCTTGTGTGGAGTCGGGCCCGGAACCTGAGGATTCCTCTCCAGTGTTGCCATGGATCTTGGGGTGCTTCTGAGTCTCCCAAGGGAAGTCAGGCCTCGTCTCGAGTGGGGGCATGCACGTGCGCTTTCCTCCCGAGCTTCAGCAGTAGTGTCACGCTTCCTTTCACGTGGATCAAGGGATCTGTGGCTTTCCCTCGAGGCTGTCCCTCGAGGCTTTCCCACGAGGCTTTCCCACAGGGCTGTGCCACGTGCCACCTTGGTGTGAGTCGATCCTCGGCGTGAAAGACGAGCCGGTGAAGGGAAAAGAGGTTCCTCTGGAATGGACTGACACATCTGGGGGACTCTTGGAATGGTGGCACGACCCTGGAGTTCCTCTCGCCGTTCCTGTTGAGAGGGCCTCCTCTTGAGATGCGACGGGAACGCCGGGAACTCTTTCCCGACGAAGCAGGGAAAGGATCCCTCATCTCGAGCTACGAGGCGGAAACGGGGCTCCTCTGGATGTGGGCGGGACCCTCGTGATTCCTCTCGAGTGGAGACGGGTATGTCGGGGAACTTCTTGATTTGCACCAAGGGTGTGAAGGAGCCTTTCGAAGTTCCAGAGGGGAGGTGTGATCAGCCTCGAGATGCCTCAGCGGAAATGGGCCTCATCTCGCCTGGAGGGGAGAACCTCCTGGATTTTCTCGAGTTGCGGCAGGTCTTCTCGAGTTACGACTGGGACCTCAGGGACCGCTCTGGTGGCCTCAGGAAAGGCCAGTCCCCATGCGAGTTGCTAGGGGACCTCTCGGGATTCCTCTCCCGTCCATGCCGGGGCCTCAGTCCTTGTGTGGAGTCGGGGACGGAACCTCAGGATTCCTCTCCAGGGTTGCCATGGATCTTGGGGTGCTTCTGAGTCTCCCCAGGGGAGTCAGGCCTCGTCTCGAGTGGGGGCATGCACGTGCGCTTTCCTCCCGAGCTGCAGCAGTAGTGTCACGCTTCCTGTCACGTGGATCAAGGGATCTGTGGCTTTCCCTCGAGGCTGTCCCTCGAGGCTTTCCCACGAGGCTTTCCCACAGGGCTGTGCCACGTGCCACCTTGGTGTGAGTCGATCCTCGGCGTGAAAGACGAGCCGGTGAAGGGAAAAGAGGTTCCTCTGGAATGGACTGAGACATCTGGGGGACTCTTGGAATGGTGGCACGACCCTGCAGTTCCTCTCCCCATTCCTGTTGAGAGGGCCTCCTCTTGAGATGCGACGGGAACGCCGGGAACTCTTTCCCGACGAAGCAGGGAAAGGATCCCTCATCTCGAGCTACGAGGCGGAAACGGGGCTCCTCTGGATGTGGGCGGGACCCTCGTGATTCCTCTCGAGTGGAGACGGGTATGTCGGGGAACTTCTTGATTTGCACCAAGGGTGTGAAGGAGCCTTTCGAAGTTCCAGAGGGGAGGTGTGATCAGCCTCGAGACGCCTCAGCGGAAATGGGCCTCATCTCGCCTGGAGGGGAGAACCTCCTGGATTTTCTCGAGTTGCGGCAGGTCTTCTCGAGTTACGACGTGGACATCAGGGACCCGCTCTGGTGGCCTCAGGAAAGGCCAGTCCCCATGCGAGTTGCTAGGGGACCTCTCGGGATTCCTCTCCCGTCCATGCCGGGGCCTCAGTCCTTGTGTGGAGTCGGGCCCGGAACCTGAGGATTCCTCTCCAGTGTTGCCATGGATCTTGGGGTGCTTCTGAGTCTCCCCAGGGGAGTAAGGCCTCGTCTCGAGTGGGGGCATGCACGTGCGCTTTCCTCCCGAGCTGCAGCAGTAGTGTCACGCTTCCTGTCACGTGGATCAAGGGTTCTGTGGCTTTCCCTCGAGGCTGTCCCTCGAGGCTTTCCCACGAGGCTTTCCCACAGGGCTGTGCCACGTGCCACCTTGGTGTGAGTCGATCCTCGGCGTGAAAGACGAGCCAGTGAAGGGAAAAGAGGTTCCTCTGGAATGGACTGAGATATCTGGGGGACTCTTGGAATGGTGGCACGACCCTGGAGTTCCTCTCGCCGTTCCTGTTGAGAGGGCCTCCTCTTGAGATGCGACGGGAACGCCGGGAACTCTTTCCCGACGAAGCAGGGAAAGGATCCCTCATCTCGAGCTACGAGGCGGAAACGGGGCTCCTCTGGATGTGGGCGGGACCCTCGTGATTCCTCTCGAGTGGAGACGGGTATGTCGGGGAACTTCTTGATTTGCACCAAGGGTGTGAAGGAGCCTTTCGAAGTTCCAGAGGGGAGGTGTGATCAGCCTCGAGACGCCTCAGCGGAAATGGGCCTCATCTCGCCTGGAGGGGAGAACCTCCTGGATTTTCTCGAGTTGCGGCAGGTCTTCTCGAGTTACGACGGGGACCTCAGGGACCCGCTCTGGTGGCCTCAGGAAAGGCCAGTCCCCATGCGAGTTGCTAGGGGACCTCTCTGGATTCCTCTCCCGTCCATGCCGGGGCCTCAGTCCTTGTGTGGAGTCGGGCCCGGAACCTCAGGATTCCTCTCCAGTGTTGCCATGGATCTTGGGGTGCTTCTGAGTCTCCCCAGGGGAGTCAGGCCTCGTCTCGAGTGGGGGCATGCACGTGCGCTTTCCTCCCGAGCTGCAGCAGTAGTGTCACGCTTCCTGTCACGTGGATCAAGGGTTCTGTGGCTTTCCCTCGAGGCTGTCCCTCGAGGCTTTCCCACAAGTCTTTCCCACAGGGCTGTGCCACGTGCCACCTTGGTGTGAGTCGATCCTCGGCGTGAAAGACGAGCCAGTGAAGGGAAAAGAGGTTCCTCTGGAATGGACTGAGACATCTGGGGGACTCTTGGAATGGTGGCACGACCCTGGAGTTCCTCTCGCCGTTCCTGTTGAGAGGGCCTCCTCTTGAGATGCGACGGGAACGCCGGGAACTCTTTCCCGACGAAGCAGGGAAAGGATCCCTCATCTCGAGCTACGAGGCGGAAACGGGGCTCCTCTGGATGTGGGCGGGACCCTCGTGATTCCTCTCGAGTGGAGACGGGTATGTCGGGGAACTACTTGATTTGCACCAAGGGTGTGAATGACCCTATCGAAGTTCCAGAGGGGCGGTGTGATTAGCCTCGAGACGCCTCAGCAGAAATGGGCCTCATCTCGCCTGGAGGGGAGAACCTCCTGGATTTTCTCGAGTTCCGGCAGGTCTTCTCGAGTTACGACGGGGACCTCAGGGACCCGCTCTGGTGGCCTCAGGAAAGGCCAGTCCCCATGCGAGTTGCTAGGGGACCTCTCGGGATTCCTCTCCCGTCCATGCCGGGACCTCAGTCCTTGTGTGGAGTCGGGGCCGGAACCTGAGGATTCCTCTCCAGTGTTGCCATGGATCTTGGGTGCTTCTGAGTCTCCCCAGGGGAGTCAGGCCTCGTCTCGAGTGGGGGCATGCACGTGCGCTTTCCTCCCGAGCTGCAGCAGTAGTGTCACGCTTCCTGTCACGTGGATCAAGGGATCTGTGGCTTTCCCTCGAGGCTGTCCCTCGAGGCTTTCCCACGAGGCTTTCCCACAGGGCTGTGCCACGTGCCACCTTGGTGTGAGTCGATCCTCGGCGTGAAAGACGAGCCGGTGAAGGGAAAAGAGGTTCCTCTGGAATGGACTGACACATCTGGGGGACTCTTGGAATGGTGGCACGACCCTGGAGTTCCTCTCCCCATTCCTGTTGAGAGGGCCTCCTCTTGAGATGCGACGGGAACGCCGGGAACTCTTTCCCGACGAAGCAGGGAAAGGATCCCTCATCTCGAGCTACGAGGCGGAAACGGGGCTCCTCTGGATGTGGGCGGGACCCTCGTGATTCCTCTCGAGTGGAGACGGGTATGTCGGGGAACTTCTTGATTTGCACCAAGGGTGTGAAGGAGCCTTTCGAAGTTCCAGAGGGGAGGTGTGATCAGCCTCGAGACGCCTCAGCGGAAATGGGCCTCATCTCGCCTGGAGGGGAGAACCTCCTGGATTTTCTCGAGTTGCGGCAGGTCTTCTCGAGTTACGACGGGGACCTCAGGGACCCGCTCTGGTGGCCTCAGGAAAGGCCAGTCCCCATGCGAGTTGCTAGGGGACCTCTCGGGATTCCTCTCCCGTCCATGCCGGGGCCTCAGTCCTTGTGTGGAGTCGGGGCCGGAACCTGAGGATTCCTCTCCAGTGTTGCCATGGATCTTGGGGTGCTTCTGAGTCTCCCCAGGGGAGTCAGGCCTCGTCTCGAGTGGGGGCATGCACGTGCGCTTTCTTCCCGAGCTGCAGCAGTAGTGTCACGCTTCCTGTCACGTGGATCAAGGGATCTGTGGCTTTCCCTCGAGGCTGTCCCTCGAGGCTTTCCCACGAGGCTTTCCCACAAGGCTGTGCCACGTGCCACCTTGGTGTGAGTCGATCCTCGGCGTGAAAGACGAGCCAGTGAAGGGAAAAGAGGTTCCTCTGGAATGGACTGAGACATCTGGGGGACTCTTGGAATGGTGGCACGACCCTGGAGTTCCTCTCGCCGTTCCTGTTGAGAGGGCCTCCTTTTGAGATGCGACGGGAACGCCGGGAACTCTTTCCCGACGAAGCAGGGAACGGATCCCTCATCTCGAGCTACGAGGCGGAAACGGGGCTCCTCTGGATGTGGGCGGGACCCTCGTGATTCCTCTCGAGTGGAGACGGGTATGTCGGGGAACTTCTTGATTTGCACCAAGGGTGTGAAGGAGCCCTTCGAAGTTCCAGAGGGGAGGTGTGATCAGCCTCGAGGCGCCTCAGCGGAAATGGGCCTCATCTCGCCTGGAGGGGAGAACCTCCTGGATTTTCTCGAGTTGCGGCAGGTCTTCTCGAGTTACGACGGGGACCTCAGGGATCCGCTCTGGTGGCCTCAGGAAAGGTCAGTCCCCATGCGAGTTGCTAGGGGACCTCTCGGGATTCCTCTCCCGTCCATGCCGGGGCCTCAGTCCTTGTGTGGAGTCGGGGACGGAACCTCAGGATTCCTCTCCAGGGTTGCCATGGATCTTGGGGTGCTTCTGAGTCTCCCCAGGGGAGTCAGGCCTCGTCTCGAGTGGGGGCATGCACGTGCGCTTTCCTCCCGAGCTGCAGCAG
Source organism: Budorcas taxicolor (assembly GCF_023091745.1). Lineage (NCBI taxonomy): Eukaryota > Metazoa > Chordata > Mammalia > Artiodactyla > Bovidae > Budorcas > Budorcas taxicolor. The sequence goes on along the minus strand of NW_026292750.1, from coordinate 699,443 downwards.
TAGTGTCACGCTTCCTGTCACGTGGATCAAGGGATCTGTGGCTTTCCCTCGAGGCTGTCCCTCGAGGCTTTCCCACGGGGCTTTCCCACAGGGCTGTGCCACGTGCCACCTTGGTGTGAGTCGATCCTCGGCGTGAAAGACGAGCCGGTGAAGGGAAAAGAGGTTCCTCTGGAATGGACTGAGACATCTGGGGGACTCTTGGAATGGTGGCACGACCCTGGAGTTCCTCTCCCCATTCCTGTTGAGAGGGCCTCCTCTTGAGATGCGACGGGAACGCCGGGAACTCTTTCCCGACGAAGCAGGGAAAGGATCCCTCATCTCGAGCTACGAGGCGGAAACGGGGCTCCTCTGGATGTGGGCGGGACCCTCGTGATTCCTCTCGAGTGGAGACGGCTAGGTCGGGGAACTTCTTGATTTGCACCAAGGGTGTGAAGGACCCTTTCGAAGTTCCAGAGGGGAGGTGTGATCAGCCTCGAGACGCCTCAGCGGAAATGGGCCTCATCTCGCCTGGAGGGGAGAACCTCCTGGATTTTCTCGAGTTGCGGCAGGTCTTCTCGAGTTACGACGGGGACCTCAGGGACCCGCTCTGGTGGCCTCAGGAAAGGCCAGTCCCCATGCGAGTTGCTAGGGGACCTCTCGGGATTCCTCTCCCGTCCATGCCGGGGCCTCAGTCCTTGTGTGGAGTCGGGCCCGGAACCTGAGGATTCCTCTCCAGTGTTGCCATGGATCTTGGGGTGCTTCTGAGTCTCCCAAGGGAAGTCAGGCCTCGTCTCGAGTGGGGGCATGCACGTGCGCTTTCCTCCCGAGCTTCAGCAGTAGTGTCACGCTTCCTGTCACGTGGATCAAGGGATCTGTGGCTTTCCCTCGAGGCTGTCCCTCGAGGCTTTCCCACGAGGCTTTCCCACAGGGCTGTGCCACGTGCCACCTTGGTGTGAGTCGATCCTCGGCGTGAAAGACGAGCCGGTGAAGGGAAAAGAGGTTCCTCTGGAATGGACTGAGACATCTGGGGGACTCTTGGAATGGTGGCACGACCCTGGAGTTCCTCTCGCCGTTCCTGTTGAGAGGGCCTCCTCTTGAGATGCGACGGGAACGCCGGGAACTCTTTCCCGACGAAGCAGGGAAAAGATCCCTCATCTCGAGCTACGAGGCGGAAACGGGGCTCCTCTGGATGTGGGCGGGACCCTCGTGATTCCTCTCGAGTGGAGACGGGTATGTCGGGGAACTTCTTGATTTGCACCAAGGGTGTGAAGGAGCCTTTCGAAGTTCCAGAGGGGAGGCGTGATCAGCCTCAAGACGCCTCAGCGGAAATGGGCCTCATCTCGCCTGGAGGGGAGAACCTCCTGGATTTTCTCGAGTTGCGGCAGGTCTTCTCGAGTTACGACGGGGACCTCAGGGACCCGCTCTGGTGGCCTCAGGAAAGGCCAGTCCCCATGCGAGTTGCTAGGGAACCTCTCGGGATTCCTCTCCCGTCCATGCCGGGGCCTCAGTCCTTGTGTGGAGTCGGGGCCGGAACCTGAGGATTCCTCTCCAGTGTTGCCATGGATCTTGGGGTGCTTCTGAGTCTCCCCAGGGGAGTCAGGCCTCGTCTCGAGTGGGGGCATGCACGTGCGCTTTCCTCCCGAGCTGCAGCAGTAGTGTCACGCTTCCTGTCACGTGGATCAAGGGATCTGTGGCTTTCCCTCGAGGCTGTCCCTCGAGGCTTTCCCACGAGGCTTTCCCACAGGGCTGTGCCACGTGCCACCTTGGTGTGAGTCGATCCTCGGCGTGAAAGACGAGCCGGTGAAGGGAAAAGAGGTTCCTCTGGAATGGACTGAGACATC